>NC_072855.1:35737500-36372692 GCF_028858705.1 Grus americana | reverse complement strand
TCTTCTCTGCTTTTAATTCCAACAGTGTGAGAGCACAAGGTCAGGCATGCAAAGTCCATTCATTTTGCTAATGTTGACCACAGCTGGAGCAGTATTTCAGCCTTTAAATTTTAGCAATCAGAAGCATTCAGACCACTGCATCAGTAAGATCTGCCAATTAAGTTCTGCAACTCACTATTAACCATGCACTAACTTCAAGCAAAGCTGCCTTATACTATCCTGTGCAAGATTATAAAAGAATCCTTGTTCTTCCAGTTGGGGGAATAGGTAAGACTTGCCTTGTCACCAGGATAGTAACAAGGTCTGAATTGCCTTTACCTGGAACTTACTGATCTTATGAAAATCTCAGGAAACCCATGAACAAAAAGAGATCTTCCAGCTGCACTGAGATACATAAGTTCTTGGATCAGTAACTGCCTTAGTCCCATCTCCCTTGTCCTTCTTTTACACTTTTCCTCCCCACTGTTCTTTCTTTCTCTCATATCTAAAAAGTCTCATTCCCAGAATAAGTTTATTTTGGTAGACTTGTGCCTACACAGAAGGTAAGATGCCAGAGTTACTGCAAAGCCTCAGGGCTAGGATTGGGCTCCCATCAGTTTCTGCCCTACTGCTCAGAGCAATATGAAACATAAACCCAGGGTGCCCTGTTATATTGCAGTGACAAAACACATCTGCTGACATCTGCACAGCTTGAAACAACAGATCATCTCAAGAGGTTTCAGTGGAGATAGCCACTGCCCCCCAAGCCGGTGGGGCAGGGAAGCTGCCTGCCAGGGACCTCCGGAGCCAGCCAGTGCCACAGGGCCCACACACAGGCAAGTTGCTCCAGGACAACTCTGCCCCTTCTCCTTCCCCTTCTCGCCTTGCCAGCCTCTGCAGCAGGGACTGTGCTCATCTAACACAAGCTTGTCAAGAAGAAAAGGAAGAGTGGGTCCAGCTATCACTGACCAGTGTGCTTTCAGGTAAGGAAGGTGAGGATGAATTTAGAGCGGGTTTTGACTGGGTTTAGAGCATTTATTATTTTTTTTCCCCCCTATAGACTTGAAAGCCTGATGTACGTAACATTCAGGAATACCATCCTACAGAGGCTTAAGCATCTAAAAACCATCTCGGCATATGAGGAACTGAGCTGCAGAGAAGAGAGATGTCTGGTCGCTTTGCCAGTGCCTGCCTCATGCAGGAGCCAGCAGAGGCTCTCTGGGGCATCAGCCCCGCTGAAGCCAGGCTCTTGCCACAGACACACAGTTTGGTACATCTTACACTTGCTGCTCTTGCCGTGTCACTGTTGCAGCAGCCAGTTCTGTGAGGCATTGAGCTTTCGTACCGCTCATTACAGACGATGCCTGTGAAGAATATAGCACAGGCCACAATCAGGTTCCTACAGTTTCAGTAATACTGTTTAAAGCACTGGAGATCACATCATTCATTCAAACTAACTCCAAGCATCATTTTGCAAACTGATTTTGACTAGACTAAAGCAGAATGAGGGTGGTCAGCATGCATATCATTTTATGCAGTTAAGTGCATTAAATTTTTACTCCCCATAAAACCATTTCAGGCTGAACATAAGGATTCTTATTGCAAGTAATAGATATTTTCTTTAAAAGTTTTAGTACTACACTAACTCTTCTGGGAACCTCCATGGCCAGAGATAGACACACTAATACTTTAGCCCCTGCAAAGAGTATTCAGGAATTGTTGTCTTTACACAGCTCTGCAGCCCACGCAATTACCCAAATGTTTTATGTTCAGCATAAGCAGAAAGAACTATCAGGTGCAGCACTTTGGGAGCTGATTAGGCAATTTAATCCCACAAAAGCAGTCAGTGTATTATAAGATACTGACTCTTTCCTATACTTTCAGTTCCTTCGTAAGGCGTAAGCATGTTCATGTTGTGAGCTTGTTTATTGTCCTCCAGCAGTCCAAAAGCCTGCTTGTTCGTGGGGTACAGTTGTCTCCAATAATGTTCCCCAGACACTACCATTATTTTTGCTAATCTGAAAATAGTCATGGAGTTCCCCAAATATTTTTTGTTGCTCATTTAAATACCTATTATTTTCATGAATCATTCAAAGGTCTCTCTTATCTTTAGATTCCCATCTTATAGATACATATGCAAAAGATGGAAATAAGAGCCAGTGTATAGATTTTCTATAACTGAATCTTAGTTACAGCCAGTAAAACATAGCTGCTGTCAGAAGTTGGCACGGTAGTGTCTTCAGCATCTTATAAGAGAGTTAATTCATTCAGCTTAGCAGTCATTTGCTTTCCGCTTTATTCCCTGAACTGGAAGTTGTGGGAGTTCGCATTTTCTTACCCAGTTAAGAACCCATTTCTTTGTGATGCTGGAGCACCTTTTGGTTTTGCATATCCAATGTGCCCTTCAATGAAGCCAATACAAACATCAAGCAAAGAACACAGCTCACACTGCTGTCCGTATTGACTAACTCTAGTCTGTATTTAAGTGAAGTTTGACAAAAATAATGATTTGTATTGGTAAATCGTAAATTTCAGGGTGCTTCAGAGAACATCACAGTAGGGAGAGGTTGACTTCTCCCTGAATAGTTATCTGTGTGTCTCCAGCCACTGAGAGTCATAAACTTTGCAACAGAGCAATAGCAGGTACATTCTGGCCTGCTAATGAAGTGGACTGATCTGAATTTTATTTATTACTAAAGTTGTTATGGTTCTTCTGTTTGACTGCCTCCTTGTTTCCCCCATTGAAATTACAGTACCAAGTTAGACACAGCCTCAGTTAGAGCTGGAAGGGTCGATGTAGCGCTCATGTGAGAAGTCCAGTGAATCAAATGGACACAACATCCACAAATACTCCAGTGTACAAGTGGCACTGGTTGTCATATACCTCGTGGAACCCTAGTGCGATCCACAGCAGCAAATCTTAATTATGGGCACTTGGAGGCCATTGTGAAAGCAGGGAAGAGAGGCAGTATGGAAAGGGGTATGCTGGTGATGAAGATAATGACAATTTCCATTTTGGGGGGGGGGGGGGGGGGGAAGATTAACTTTTAAACACATATACACAGTTAGCTCATGGTGTCATTACACTTTCATAAAACATCTAACTCAATATTTAGAGGTGATGATTTATGAGACTACGTTATTTGTTCCTGTAGATAGTGCCACTCAATGAATGCTAGGACATTGCTAAAGCAAAGTCGTCACAAACAATTGAGTATTCTGTGGAGAAGTTACAGCAGAAGGTGACAGCCCAGCAGAGATGAAGCAAATCATCACAAAGGCCACATCATCTCTTCTGATCAACCCTCCCCAACACAGGCAGAGAATACACCCCAGTAGCACAGCCACTGCTGATGATTCTACACTGCTGGTGCACCAGGTGCAGAGAGCAAGGGAAAGTTGGGGTGAGGACTCAGCGAGCGCATGCCACCTCAGCACCTTCAGAAGAGCCAGGAAGGGGCTGCAGAACCTTCTCACGTGGGAAGAAGGCACAGCCATTGCTGGCCCTCTGAATAGCACCTCCCTCTTCAAATGGGCATATTCCCAGCTTTTCAGTATTGCAAGGACTGCCCAACCCTGCATACCTTCTTCCCTCTTTAAAAAACTGGATGTAATTCATTAAACAACTTTAAGAAGGGCCTATTACATATGCAAAAGAAATGTACTTCTGGGATTGAAAGACCTTGCTAACAGTTTCACTTCTTTAAGATTAATCAAAAACTTGAAATAAGATGTCATGCAAAATTAATGGCAGCTGGACAAGATCTAGAAGGGAAATGCACTGAAAGAGTTAAGCACAGCAAGGTGAAACTGCCTATTTCTGCTTTAGGGACTTATTCAAAAGATTGAAATGAGAGAGGGTAAATTTGCCATCATTATACTGGAAGAATAAAGAATGCTCTAAGGCTCAGTACTTCAACGTTTGCAGAAACTTTTCCATCACCGTCCCAATCCAGACTTCAAAGTGAGGGTTGACTGGGTTAGAAAATTAGCCTTATTCTTCAGGGAACTATATTTGATGTACTGTCAATACAGGAGATTACTGTAAGTATGAAAACTCATGTCACTTGAACAGTGATTGGAATGTGATTTCCTTGAATGACGGAAGTCTAAGAAATTAATTTCTGAGCTGTGAAATATGTAGGCTTCTTTATCATTATCCATCTCTTATTATGAGATTCTGGTTTAATAGAGTGTTACACATATTTCAATAATGCTCTTCATTTAACACCTGCAAACAATTATTATAATAAGCTTTCTCTCATTCCTTAAGATGCATTTCTTATTATCAGTAAACTTATGAGAAATTATTTGTAGTACCCAGTTGAACCTACATGGGGAATTGTTATTGCCTGACAATAGGGATTACAAAGATAATATGGACTCATTAACCGTAAGTTAGAAGACTGCCACATACCTTTTAACATCAAGCTAGCCAGAGTGTGAAATGAGCTGTGAGAATTTCTAACAAGTGAAGGAAGTGAGGGGCACCTGTGGCCTTCTGCTTATCTGCCATAACTGAGATTCAGGAGAGAAGGGAGAAAAAGATGCTGAACAAATTTTTGGTAGTAATTTGAAATATGGTTGTTCTTCAGATTTTAGTGGGTTAAACTGTTTTAGTGTTTTACCTTTTAAGGTGCAGGAAGCTAGGAGATGCAGAAAGGGGAGGTCTTTCCTAGGAAGCAACTGTTCTAACATTACAGATCTTTTTGGCCACCAGAAAAAGGTTTTCTTCCCTCCCAGGATTTAAACATCCCCACCTCCTCCACTTAAAAAAAAAAAAATCTAAGCAGGCTTATAGTTTAAAGAGTTCATGACATCCTGTCATTAACAAAATTAAACCATTAACATTTGTCAGTACTAGTTAAAACTTAAATATACACCTTACTGTCATCTTCTGTCATATTCATCCCCACCCCTTCTCTCTACTCCCTCTCACCTTCCCTACTTTACATCATAAAAGCTAAAAGGCCTCTATCTATTCAGGTTCCTTAAGGGGGGCAGCAAGGAGGGAGTCAAGTAGAGATGCCTATGGCTACTCCTGAGGAAGGGGTAGGTGCAGGGAGGGAAAGAGGAACAGCAGTTTCCTCCCTTCACTTTCCCCTGTCCCTCCCACGGATTGCGGCCACCCAGCAGCACCCTCAGATGTCAAATACTGCCTGCAGAATCCACTAACACATCCAATGCATGATGTATTGCAAAATACAGTATAGCTGAGATGAGTGAGACTGCAGGAGTTCTGATTAATTCTGCATCAGTAGATTGAGATAAAGCCTGCCCATGTTCAATATCAACCCAGAGAGGGAGAGAGAGAACTGCTGAAGACTTCCAATATCATGCCTCTGCAATAGTAACATGATAGTTATTTCTGTTTTAACTAATTGATGATGACAACTGCATATTGGAAAGGTACTAAGTATCTTCTGCAAAGTATCACACACTTTCTAAACACACTTGCACAGAGGTGAGGGCTACCTTCATACCATGGATTCAAACATTTAAACGGAGAACGCTTTATCCTAAATGAAAGACAGCGAAGAGGCTTAGGTTCTGACTGCAAGAAAACAATTGTGAAGGTGGTTACAATTGGTATTGCCCAATATAAAGATAACCTGCATTCACTTGAGGAGACACGTGCCTTGAATTCGCTGGTCAGCCACAGAGTCTACTTTTTCTTTAACATGGTACCCAGCAAGAGATACTGGGAAAGTGACTATTCTGCAACATACTCAAGTCTTTGTTGTATTTTGTACAAAATCCCATGTAGACAAAAGGTAGCAACTCCATGAGTTAAAAGGAATGTATAAAGACAATGCAGACATACATGGTACTGAGCTTGGCGTACATTTGCAAAGCTGCATTCACTAATACAAGAATGACAGTACTAGGCCAGGCCAAGCCAAAAGTTTATCTAGCCCAGCAGGAAAAGAATATAGCAACGTGGTAAGGATAGACAGATGTTGTCTCCATCCTACAATATAAAGATCCCTGAGCCTGGACTTTAAGTCTACATCATCATGTTTAGTAGCCTTTGATGGACTCTTCCCCTATGAATTTGCCCCTAAAGCACACACTTAGTGCATCCAAAGCACCTTATAACAATAACTTCCACAGTTTAACTTTTTAGTTTAATAACATTCCAATTTAATTTTGCCTTGCATAATTTTATCCCCTGTAATTATAAACTCACTACTAGATGATTTTATCTACTAGTCCCTAGATCTTATGTTATGTTCACTATTCTTCCTAATTCACTATCTCAAAACTATTCTTTTTGTATATACCTCTTTAATATCCTTATGCAGAGGTCTTGTCCATGCTAATCCTAGCTTATTATATGTATTATCTCTAAACGATATATATTATCTCTAAACAGATGAAAGAGCAGTGATCTCTCTTGTGGTGATCCTACCTTTCCAGTGTTGAGATTCAATACAGTGTGCATGCTATCATTCCATAAGAGAATTAATGTGGAAAAATAAACCGTTCTTCTTTCACACCATTACTATCATGATTGCCATAGTTATGTTCCTGTTCACCATACTTTAGGACAAAAAAAAAAAAAAATTGTTAAAGTCTTTCCTGAAGTTGGAAATATTGTCAATAGCACCATCTTGTTGGTATATTGGTATCTGCGTTTTGCCATTTTGGGAAAATAAGAACTCGAGATGAAGAAATAAAATGGCAAAAAACTAATTCTCTCAACAGTAGTCTGCTTGAAATCTAGTACGTTCCACTGTAAGATATGATCTAAAAACGGGTTGTTTTTTTAAACAGGAAGGATACACTCCCAAGTGGATGTACAAATGAGTTTCCTGTAATATTCTGCCAGAAGCACAGATGGCATGAGATTAGGAAAGTGCTTCTGGCACCGAGTGCATGATGATTTTCATAAAGTAAAGGTTCAGTGGATGAGAGTAATACATCTGTATTCATGTGAAAACCCTTTATGCTACATCATATTATCATGCTTTTTCTTTACCTAATTATCACTTCTCTGCAGGACAACGATCACAGAATTTGCTGCTATTGTGGTAGAGGGAAAAATGGGGCATTATATCCCTCAAGGAGTGCAAGTGAGCTTCTCTGACCCATACGTCCAGTTACACCAACCACAACCCAGAGAAACACCACTGACAGCAGGGTACAAAAATATTTTTAACCTGGGGAGTTTCCCCACAGAGGTGGAATGAAATTACATGTAGTTTCCATATAAATTTAAAGCAGCATTAAAAGTCTTTTTTGTCCATCTTTTTCTTACAAGACAAAACAAATCAAACCTAGACTAACAGACAGTTACTTAGCTTTTCTTTAAAAAATCTCTGCTGACAGATAAAGCACAGCATTCCTAAGCAACCCGTTCTAATGAAGCCCTGGAATACAGATCATTTTTCCTAAGGCCACGTTCTTGTTCTCCCTTTTTGTCCTCCTTTCTTAGCACCTAGTGGTTAACGTCATAGAGATGGACATTGTCTGCTCTCTTACAAACAACGTTCCTCTTGTTGCAGTACCTAAAAGGAAGTAGCTTCTTGTTGTTATTGACGCCATCAGTAAATCACATTCAGTGTATGATTTGCTATAATTTTGAATTCTGGTATGATGTTCATGTTCCTTGCAGCGTGCACATTCTGTCTTCTGATGATATTGAGAGGACAGAGACCTTTCCCAGCACATGTATGGAAGAAGATGAGGGACGACGAGCATTCCCCTTCCTCTACTCCCTGCTAGATACGATGGGGAACATGCAGGTGTCTCTCCATGTAGCCCTAACAGAAAAGCCTTTCTCTCTCACCTCTGTAAGTGGTTTGCTTTCAGAAATGTTTGATCACCGGAGCTCCCTGCTGAACTCTTATTACATCTCCACAAATGCAAGAAAGCAGCAGGTTTTTTCAGATTTCTGAATCAGAATCAAACTATGTCCAAATTGTGAAAGACTGGGAGTGGGGTGACTTGAGGAAAGGGAATGGAAAGGATAGAGCTTGGGAACATCTTGTTAAAGATCTGGAGCTCAGTTCCCAAATACTGTGCCCATATGAGGCATACTACATATTAGAAAAAAAGGTGAGTCAGTATGTAGCTTTGGCATTTCCTCCCTCTTAATTACAGAACAGTCATATCTCTTGGATTATTTTCTAGGTCACAGAAAACATTAGTGTGCTCAAATCATCTCACAGCTACCACACAGAACCTTTACCTTTCTTGTCGTCAGACCATGTTCCATAGCAAATAATCTGGCTTCTCAGACTTGTACAGGAAAACACGGTTCTATCTCTGGTTGATCTGGGATAGCCAAGCTTCAAAGCAAGCAGTCCTCTTGGGGCTGAGGAGACCAGTTGTGATGAAGGAGGAAGGAGCAGCTTTTTATCAGTTGTCCTGGTTTCAGCTGGGATAGAGTTAATTTTCCAGTAGCCAGTATAGTGCTGTGTTTTGGATTTAGTATGATGGTAACGTTGATAACACAATGATGTTTTTTGTTGTTGCTGGGTAGTTGTAGTGTCTACACTAAATCAAGGACTTTCAGCATCCCATACCCCACCAGGTGCACAAGAAGCTGGGAGAGCACAGCCAGGACAGCTGACCCAGACTGGTGAAAGGGATATTCCCTACCATGTGACATCATGCTCCAGATATAACTGGGGAAGCTAGCCAGGAGGTGGGAACACTGCTCGGAAGCAGACTGGGCATCAAGGGGTTTTTTGCATGTTGTGAGTAATTGCATTTGCACATCACTTGTTCTATATATTATTCTCTTCCTTTATTATCCAATTAAACTATCTCAACCCAAGTTGTTGGTTTTTTCCCTCATTCTCCTCCCCATTCCCTTGCAGGAGGGGAGGGGGAAGAGGTGAATGAGCACCTGTTGTGGTGCTTAGTTACCACCTGGGGTTAAGCCATGACATCAGCATACAGCAATAGTGCTGCATCACAGTCCTGAATACAATGCAACAGGATCTTCTGACCCACTGTTGACTATAAAGCTACATTATTTGTGCAAAATCAGGAGAAGTGGGCCAGGGAAGAGTCTGGGAGCAATCATGGCAAAGAGGTAACAAAAGTCCTGGCTCCTTTGTCTTTTGTGTGATTTAGTATTCTGTATCAGACAACAGCAGGAGGAAAATATATTGTTGGAGCCTTGTTAGCAACCTAAACAACCAATAACAGATAAAAAGACCTTGGAGTGTGATGGAAGGAAGGTTAAGTTTCAGTAGAAGGATATACAGTGTCAAGTACTGCAGCACAGCCTGGGACTGCCACAATCCCCAATGCCACTTGGAATAGGAATTAAGGGCAGAAATTAATTTCTCTTGCAAATGAAGCAGGAGCTACAGATGCATAATTTGGGAGTTTCCAACAGCTCAGGGAAGAAGCAGTAGCTGATAGAAAGCTGAGAGCTGCCTACTAACATTTCAGCAGTAAAGGCAACAAAGATTTACAGTCAGCTGGGCAAACTGGGACAAGTTTTCTTTGAG
The DNA here is from genome assembly GCF_028858705.1 of Grus americana. Lineage (NCBI taxonomy): Eukaryota > Metazoa > Chordata > Aves > Gruiformes > Gruidae > Grus > Grus americana. The sequence continues at coordinate 36,363,243 of NC_072855.1, read as the reverse complement.
AGTGTGCCTCACAGAAATGCTGCAAACTAAAGCATAAAAAGATCTTTGAAATGCTATGTGTATTAAGTATTAGATAATATAGAAAACTTGAGACTCTGCACTGCCATGAGCATCTGATATAGATAAAAACCTAATTTTATAAAGACATATCTAGGACCCTGAAGGCAAAAAAATGAAATAATTTAGATCGTAAAGCAAAGAAACCCCATTGTTAGAATTTGGTATGAGAAGCAGTCAAGGAGGTGGGTTGTCACAGGATTCAAAAGGCAGTTTGTATCTAAATACATCTTGAACTGTCTTTGACTTTCTTGCTTTACTTTGTTTTTAAATGAGTGTGAGGAATCGGTTATTTACGAGAGCTCAAAAAGTTCCAACTGAAAACATACTGACAGCCCCAAACAATAAAAAAAGTCTTCTGTTGCCCAGACACAGACAGATCATGCCAAATCCAAGAAGGTGCATTAAAAGCACAGATTACAGCCATACACCAAAGCACTGCTTAGCCAGTATCCTATTTCTGTCAGGGGCTGATAGTAGATGCTAGAGAAGAGCAGAAGAACAGGGCAAGCAGATAGTGCTATTTTCTCAAGATGTTTTCCAGCATCCACCTAAATGCAGGTCAGGGGTTTCCGAAGTGTAGAGGTGGTGTCTTTGCATTCAATAGACCTACGCTGTTCTTTCATCAGTTTTTCCAAGCACTTACTGAAATCATGTTCAGCTACAAAAAACACTTCTCATCTCATACCAAACCTACAGAAAACTCTTGCCGGTGAGACAGCGTTAGCTTGTGGTGAAAGTTGATCCCTTCCCCCCCTTTTTAAAATCAGCACCTAAGTTTTTCTGCTTGTACAGCTTATTCCCTTTTGAGGGAGTAAAACACATTAGACAAAAAGACGTAACAGACAGGTTTTCTAGTTCAGATATCCTAGCAAGCCTATTCTAGCCTTTAGAAAAATAGCCAGATGACAGAAATATATATTTAAATGTTTAATTTCTGTGGACACTGTTAAATATAAACATGCGTATTCCTTTTGGTATTTCATCTATCTAGATATATATTAAATTTAAAAAAAAAAAAGATGCCAAGCTGTTCCAAATTTCATTTTCTGTGAATCAAAAGCTTATGCTTTACTTTCAGAAATTGAATGCTGTTCCCAATAGCCTCATTTCATCTACCCTTAAAGCATAATACTTACACTACAAACTATTTCTTGAGGCTCTGGAATAACTGAACAGTGTTTTATGCCTTCTCTTTGTTTTGTTATGTGCAAACTAAACACTAATCCCCTCCAGGCAAAAAACAGACTTACTGGTTCTATGGAAGTGACAAGAATCTCAAAAGTAGCATAAAGTTATCGTACAACAGTAATCAGAACCATAAGTCAGTTTTAATGCATTGAAATAAGCAGGCAAATCCCAAAAAAACCATTCACAAGTAGAGCTTACACGAGTGGTCATAAGAAGACCTGAGCTCGAGTTTTGATATCCACACAAACTGGATTGCTGACAAATAATCACAATTCACAGTTTCGTAATATTGTCTGGACTCAGTGGCTCTCTAGCCCAAGCAAAGCAGTACATAACATGCAGAAAAAGGAACATGACCAAGGGCTGGAAAGTCAGGCTCTGGTCTTTTTCTCAGCTCTCATCATAGAATCATAGAATGGTTTGGGTTGGAAGGGACCTTAAAGATCATCTAGTTCCAACCCCCCTGCTGCAGGCAGGGACACCCTCCACTAGACCACGTTGCCCAAAGCCTCATCCAACCTGGTCTTAAACACTTCCAGGGATGGGGCCTCCACAACCTCTCTGGGCAACCTGTTCCAGTACGTCACCCCTCTAACAGTAAAGAATTTCTTCCTAACATCTAATCTAAATCGACCCTCCTTCAGCTTAAACCCATCACCCCTTGTCCTGTCACTACACTCCCTCATAAACAGTCCCTCACCATCTTTCCTGTAGGGCCCCTTCAGAAACTGGTAAGCCGCAATTAGATCTCCCCAGAGCCTTCTTTTCTCCAGGCTGAACAATCCCAACTGTCTCAGCCTGTCCTCACAGGAGAGGTGCTCCAGCCCTCCGATCAGCTTTGTGGCCCTCCTCTGGACTCGCTCCAACAGCTCCATATCTCTCCTGTACTGGGGCCCCCAGAGCTGGATGCAGTACTCCAGGTGGGGTCTCACAAGAGTGGAGTAGAGGGGCAGGATCACCTCCCTTGACCTGCTGGTCACACCTCTTTTGATGCAGCCCAGAAAGCCAACTGTGTCCTGGGCTGCAAGCGCACATTGCTGGCTCATGTTGAGCTTCTCATCAATCAATACCCCCAAGTCCTTCTCCTCGGGGCTGCTTTCAATCCATTCCTCGCCCAGCCTATAGTCATGCTTGGGATTGCGCCAACCAACGTGCAGGACCTTGCACTTGGCCTTGTTGAATTTCATGTGGTTCACACAGGCCCACCTCTCAAGCTTGTCAAGGTCCCTCTGGATGGCATCCCTTCCCTCCAGCGTGTCGACCACACCATACAGCTTGGTGTCATCGGCAAACTTGCTCAGGGTGCACTCAATCCCATTGTCCATGTCACCAACAAAGATGTTGAACAGCACCGGTCCCAGTACTGACCCCAGAGGAACACCACTCGTCACTGTTCTCCACTTGGACATTGAGCCATTGACCACAACTCTTTGAGTGCGACCATCCAGCCAATTCCTTATCCACCGAGTAGTCCATCCATCAAATCCACGTCTCTCCAATTTAGAGACAAGGATGTCGTACAGGACAGTGCCAAATGCCTTCCATAAGTCCAGGTAGATGACGTCAGCTGCCCTTCCCTTATCCACTGACACTGTAACCCCATCATAGAAGGCCACCAAGTTTGTCAGGCACAATTTGCCCCTAGTGAAGCCATGATAGCTGTCACCAATCACCTCCTTATTTTCCATGTGCCTGAGCATAGTCTCCAGGAGGGTCTGCTCCATAATCTTGCCAGGCACAGAGGTGAGACTGACCGGCCTGTAGTTCCCTGGGTCTTCCTTTTTACCTTTCTTAAAAATGGGGGTTATGTTCCCCTCTTCCAGTCGGCAGGAACTTCTCGCCAGGCTGCCAGGATTTCTCAAATATGATGGAGAGTGGCCTGCCCACTTCATCTGCCAGTTCCCTCAAGACCCATGGATGCATCTCATCAGGTCCCATGGACTTGTGCACCTTCAGGTTCCTTAGATATTCTCAAACCTGATCTTCTCCTACAGCAGGCGGTTCTACATTCTTCCAGTCCCTGCCTTCTGCGACCTGGGCAGTGTGGCTCAAGCATTTGCCAGTGAAGACTGAGGCAAAGAAGTCATTGAGTACCTCAGCCTTCTCCATATCCTGGGTAACTAGGTCACCCGTTTCATTCCAGAGGGGACCCACATTTTCCCTCGTCCTCCTTTTATCACTGGCATACCTATAGAAGCTTTTCTTGTTGTCCCTGACATCCCTGGCCAGACTAATTTCTATCAGGGCTTTGGCTTTCCTAACCTGATCCTTGGCTGCTCGGACAGTTTCTCTGTATTCCTCCCAGGCTACCTGCCCTTGCTTCCACCCTCTGAAGGCTTCCTTTTTTTGTTTGACTTTGCCCAGGAGCTCCTTGTTCATCCACGGGGGCCTCTTGGTGGATTTGCTTGACTTCCTCTTTGTTGGGATGAATCGCTCCTGAGCTTGGAGGAGGTGACCCTTGAATATTGGTCAGCTGTCTTGGGCCCCTCTTCCTTCCAGGGCTTTGTCCCATGGTATTCTACCAAGCAGATCCCTGAAGAGGCCAAAGTCTGCTCTCCTGAAGTCCAGGGTAGTGAGCTTGCTGCACACCCTCCTCGCTGCCCTAAGGATCCTGAATTCCACCATTTCATGGTCACTGCAGCCAAGGCTACCCTTGAGCTTCACGCCCCCTACCAGGCCCTCCTTATTGGTGAGAATAAGGTCCAGCATGGCACCTCTCCTTGTGGGCTCCTCTATCACTTGGAGGAGAAAGTTGTCATTGACACATTCCAGGAACTTCCTGGATTGCTTGCGCTCAGCTGCGTTGTCCCTCCAACAGATGTCAGGGTGGTTGAAGTCCCCCATAAGGGCCAGGGCTTGTGAGTGTGAGGCTGCTATGATAATAGACTTACTTTTCAGAAGCAATTTAACTACATTTTCTGTACGTACTTTGCTTTTCTTCACCTATAAAAATGGGATTCAGAGCAGAAAAAAACCCAAACAAAACAACCAGAACTACTGCAGATCTAAGGTGGCCAGAAAGAACAAAAGAGATACTGTGTAAGATATTTGTACAAGAAGCAGTCTAACTTGCACATTTCTAAGGCAAATCATTTCACATTCAAAACAAAAAAGGCTATATTGGATGAACATTTCAGTGCACAGCACATTTAGGAATAAGTCTAGCAGTGTCAGTATTCTGATGAGGAAAGTGGTCCTAAGGGTTGATATATCTTACAACTATAGGAGAATTGATAGCAGAAGAAAATCCTTTGATGTTTTATTTAAAAGTTTTGCTCAATAATTCAATAAAGAGATCCATTATAAATCAGGAAAGAGTAAGAACGTGCCATGAGTACAATCCAGTAATGAATAAAAGAACTCCAAGCCAACACAAGGATAGCAAGTATTTGTAATTTAAGAAGCATAAAATTCACTATTTAACCCTACCAAATTAAGTTACCTGGGGTATAAACCATCACAGAGTACTGGATCTAAATAGTGACCCTACTGTAACTCCCTCATCTTGCAAGAGTAAATAGATGAGAATTACACAGCAGCTCCACTGTTTTTATTAACAGACATGCAATGGTCTACCTTTTTGATCACCTATTGACGCCAGATTTTTTTTCAGGATTCCAGGTGAGGCAAACATAAAAAGGAAAAGTAAGATGTATGTGTTTTGTTCCTTGTATCTTTCCCTCTCATCCCTGAACAAGTACTGTCAGGTCAGTTAGATACTGCAATGCCTGTTAATTAATCAAAACTGTTGTGCACAAATCCCAAGAACAGGATTCATCCAAAAAAGAGGATTTACCTTTACTTCATAGAAAGATAAGCTGCCTTAGTGCTCCCAAGTGTCAGAAAGAACACGTGGCACAACAGGATTGGATTTCTAGAATTTCTGGTGGACACACCTTCATGGACACCTCATTTCCCCTTCAAGTTGCCTGTATTAAGTCTCACATGCAGAAGATTAAAAATACTAATTTCTTACATTCCCACATACCTTGCCATTCTGTATTTTCTAGCAGGAGCTACAAAATTATTTTACATAACCTCACAAGGAATCTGCTAGCAGCAAGGAAGCCAAACCAAATTAGGAAATGCATTTCCACAAAGAGTCTTCCATCAAAACACAGCAAATATGGAAATTTCCAACAACTCAGCATGTTGCTACATTGCCATTTGCCCATAAATTACAATAATACATAGCTCTGGGATCCCATTAGCATCCTAGAGAGTGAATAACAAGTGAGCTATAAATCTCATGCCCTATAATCACAGTCAGGGCTACCTATCCCCAAATCTTTGAATCCAAAAATATTTTTTAAAATTGCTTTAGCTATTTCTATTTTATTTTGTGCCAAAATAAGCAATTCTGAACTGAATGACACCTTTTATCAACTTCAGCTCTAACCCTGCCATCTATAACCACTCTCTCTAAACAAGATATCCAGGTGGGGGGGGGGGGGAAATCTCAACTTCAGGATCTACTATTACAGCAGCAACATCACAACCACATAGAGAAGGCTAAGCACTTTCTGCTTCCTTCCTTCTTTCCCAGGAAGTATATTTCTACCTCTTGCTATTCTTTCTTGTATCCACAGCCCGCCGCCCCCCCCCCCCAATACCTATTCTATTCCAGATAGTCCTGATTGTCCCTTCAGAATACATCATAATTTGTCCCAGATGCTCCTCTGGAGGTATTGATTAAAATAGGAATAATAATAGCCATATTTCTTCCTGACCTATGTACCACTGAGGCACTCAAGGTCAATATCAACACAAGCCGGAACTTAGCAGGACATGACAGTCGTAACATTTGCAAGGAAACAAGATCTTGCTTTAATCAGTCTCCTGCTGCTTTATATTCCTAATCTGAAGGCAAATGCCACTAGGTTGATATGCCTTCAGGTAAAGCATAGCTGCCTTAATTTTATTATCCTAACAGGATTGTGGAGGAAAAAAAACAACAATCCATGTCTCAAAAAGATTACTTAGGAACAAGCTCTGAGAATTATATAAACCTTCCTTACACTGTGATGCCAGGCATAAATAGAGAGCCAGAAGAAATGGGAAACATAAGCCTGAAGAACTAAATGCAAGTGAAGCAGAACTAAACCACCTCCCCTGAAGCCTCTATTCTATTTCTCTTTCTGAGTTTTGGAAAGCTGTAGTAGAACTCTGCTCCTTCACAGATACTCCATAAGTATTCAAATGTAAAACTCAGACTGCATAATAAGTCTTAACCTGAGGCATGGGCTTACATATATGGCAATGGAAATTAGAATTAGCTATACTTGCCATTATTTACATTCTTAAAAGTCAGATCTGGCAGTCATCAAAATTATGTTAGAAGCTCAACAGTAAAAAGGTATGTGTTGTAAAGGGTTGTGGTAGCATTTTTAAGCTTATTTTATCTGTAGAATAGGGGTGTTATGCTTAGGCTGTTACTGTCTCTACATATTCACTTTCAAGAAGGCTAGAATTCTTTACTGTACCATAAACTAGCCCTGACTTGCCAGATTTACCTCTTTTTAAGTGAGGCTTGTTCTTTTAAACAAATTACATAAAAAGTTATTGACATACACAATGTTTTCTGTTGCTATGTGTACTAATATCCTTTGACAAGAATACAATTTTTAAACAAGAAAAATGTAAAAGTGTATTTCTGAAAAAAATCATGATCAAATAGTAGTAAAGTGACGAACAACTGTTCTGGAGAGTTTCCCCACAACAAAGTTTCCTCTCCAGTTAAGTGACAGACATTTAGAGCATTATTTCCAGACACAGTTTACGTGTATTCATAAACCAAACCAACTGGCTATCATAGACTCATAGAATGGTTTGGGTTGGAAGGGACCTCAAAGACCATCTAGTTCCAACCCCCCTGCCATGGGCAGGGACACCCTCCACTAGACCACATTGCCCAAAGCCCCATCCAACCTGGCCTTGAACACTTCCAGGGAGGGGGCATCTACAGCCTCTCTGGGCAACCTGTGCCAGTACCTCACCACCCACAACACACTATTGATTAACATTATACTTACCTCTCTTACATTACAACTTCTCTTATGTTACAACCTGAGCTGACAGTGTTTTCAGAGATTACGTTTTCAATTAAATGCAGCTTGAGTCCTTCAGCATCTGAGAGACTAACTGCTAAATGTCCTTATTACATAGCTTACAAACATTTTAATACTAGTGCAATAATGTTGGACAAGTTTATTGTTACTGGTCTAACATAAGAAAGGGCATATGGTTTCTGTCAGACTATTCTGTTTATTTCTTTCTTACAGCTGTTGCGGAAGCAAATAGAAATTTTAGGTAGACCTCTCAAAACTTTAATTGCTTTCTGTATGCATAGCTATTTATGCTAAAAGCTTTCATTTAAACAAATATCTTAGTGCAGTTAGCACAACACAAGAGCAATTGAGACTCATTCACCATTTGTTTTTCCTTTCATTATACGACTACTCAGTGATCCTAGGCACAAATGGAGCAGTGCTGCAAGACACGCTATGACAGCATACAAAATGTTAGTGCCTGGTCCTGAAGGACTTTCAGTCAAAAAAAGATTAAAATCTTCTAAAATAGTTTCCCTGCAGGCCTGACGAAAAAGCCAGATTTAATATTATTGCAAGAGTTCACTGAGGCTCCAACCGGTGCACAATAAAACTAGATGCTGTGCTAAGTAACACCACTTGCCTCAACTTTCTTTCTCTGCTCTTAAGTTGGGTCCCCATTCTTACCAGGGGCACGGCCCATAATCAGATTGGCAGCCTGGGGCTAGTTAAAGAAAACATTCATTCTCCTCAGCTCTCTGACAGCTTTTAAACAGTTGTTTAAAACTGCTTCCCATTTTGGAACATTAGAAATGGTCTCAGTAAAAACAGATCTGTAAGGCACAGAAAGCTGCCAGCACTGAGAAACATTGAATCAATGAAATTTACTACCTCTCCATATGATGGAAGCTAACACATCTCTTCAGACTGTAGCAAATACATGAAATTATGTTCTAGTCCAACAAAATATTTATTTCATCACATCTGGAAAGATTATAGCATTGTCCCTTTCCCAACCAGCAAATAAAAAAAGCAGCCTGGTAGTATAGGCAGAGTAGATTCACACCTGGAGTACCAGCTTAAGGAGTCCTGCAATTTCATCCAAATCTATGCTTCCAGTTTTTGATCATCGAACATAGCAATGCATGCCTGAATGTGCAGAAAGCCTAATTCAATTACTGTGGCAAACCCAAATCACTTCTTGACTGTGCATGGGTTGTAACCTTATGGCCCACTGCTAGACCTATAGAACATGCATGCCTCCCAAAACAGATCTGTACATATACAGCTAAACTTGTTGCTCTACAGTCCGTATATTATGTTTATCTAAAGTCGGCTTGCTATTGCTCCCAACACAGCTCTACAGGGACATTTGGAAACACAGAGGGGCCTCACGGCTTGCTGTATAATCAAGTTTTTAGGACAGAACGCTCTTACAAATTTGAGCATGTCCAGCAATATTCTGGGTGCACTTGTCATTAGCACATATCTAGCAAGCAAATAAATCCTATGAAAACACATCTGTGCCCAGAGAGTAGTGTTAATAACCAGGAGGAATAAACGTGCTTCACATTCCTATTAGTAATGTATTATCTCGCTGTAAATATTAACTTTGCTGTAGTTTAGACAGCTAAATGCAAATTAATGGAAAGCTTATGGGAACATAAAGAGACTATGCTCTTAATGATCTTAATGCTACCTTTCAGCATACCAGTGGGAATTATGGAGAGATGCATTGTGAGATATTATTTCTAGTGCCATTAGAGCCTTAAGACACACAGATAAAAGTGTAAGATGACATAAGTATGCATAAGGAGGATTTTAGTGACTTTTTAAATAACTTCTTAATCATAGAAGTGTTTCTAATACAATTGTTTCCAGCATGTAATTTAAATTGAAAGTTAATGTTTAACAGTAATAGATGTAATGAACCAGTTTCAGTAGGATTTCTTATTATAATAACTCAGTTTTGCCAATTAGCAGAAGCTAACATTTTAATATTATACACTGCTACGGTAGAAGACAAAAGCTCTGAACAAGACAAGTAGCACTGCTTCTTTGTTCAGTCCTGTTTTGTGATAGAAGCCAGACACAATTTCTAATATATGCCACTTAAAAGCATTGAGGGTGAAGAGAGCGAAAACTCCCATTTATAAGTTAGTAGGGGAAAAGCAGCTGAGAACCTTTATACAGCAAGACAAAATATGTATCATAGCCACAGGTAGACTTTTTTTTTTTCCTCCCCACAAAGAGACAATTGCTCAAGACAAGATAGGGATAGATCTTCTCTAAATCAATTAAATGCTTCTCCTTTAAGCAAAGTAACTTCTAAATGGAAACAGAAGAATCTAATAAAGCTCCGCTGGCTAATGTGTGAGTTCAAAACAGTAGCCCTTGAGACTACCTTGACAGATTTGCTGAATTTAGACCTGCCCTGTGCAAGAGTTTTGCGACAAGATTCAGCTCTTACACCACACCAGTATGATGCAACACATGCTCTGTGTCACCAGCTGTAAACTCTACGGCTACAAAAAGGCCTCAGGTAAGCTATAGATTTCTTCACAATATCATTACAGATACAACTAATTAGCTTAAGAGAAAATCTTGCATCATTTGTGTCTCCTCTTGAAGGTTGAAGCTAGTTAGAACTATACGGGGTGGGGAGAGCAGGCTTCCTTGCTTGCATTGACTGATAGAGTATATAGCGGGATATACCACCAGCCCTTTTAAGTCACAAATGCCAGGTTCAGGTAGGCCTATGAAGTAAACAAGTCCTACAGTCCAAAAACTCCCAGTGGTAATGACCAGTCTGTCAGCTATGCTGCTTGTACCTCTTCTGGAAAGTTAAGTTTCAAAAGCCTTCACCTCAGGCATTAGAAAGAAATTCATAAGCACTCATTCTATACACCCGGATGTTGCCAGACATTCGCATCAAGGTGACAGACAGGACATTGTTTATGAACACCAGGAAACAACTGGAAAAAGCACTGCCTCAGAAACATGAATACCAAAGCTACAGCAGCACCCACTGCCCTACCATAGGCATGCATAGACCTTGCTACATCTTTTTTCAGGGAGGGAAAAGGTTAATTTGTGGGCAAGTCAAAAGTATCGGCCTCTTTCCAAGGAACCACTCAACATTTCCCTTTGCTCAGTCTAATCTCTATCTGCAAACAACAACTTTCCACACCAGTATTGCCATACAAATCCTGCTGGACTGTGCAAACTGGAGCTCCAGTCAGGATTTAAGCACAAGCACCACAAAAACCCCAAACCAACCACTTCAGGGTGCTCAGCAGGACCTTGCTGCAGCACCTGTCCTCGCAAGGGAGCACAGCCTTCTCAGCTCTCACACCCCCTGCTAAATACCACTGCAGAGCAAGTGAGTCTGCCCCTCTCACAGCATAGTGCTCTGCAGAGCTCCCGCTTAATCCCAGCCTTCCCTCACTCAAAGTACAGACCATAAACATAAATTTCTGCTCCTACCTGGGCTCTTCCAGCACCCTGTTTGCTCTTTCAGTTCACAAGGATCCTGTAACTTTCTTGCAGCCAAGCAGCATCCCCACAGAGAAGTCTTTCTCCTCTTGTGGATCCTTCCTGTCTACCTCCCCTACTGCAACCACAGGTTCCTCACACCCCTAGGCACAGCTGAGGGCTAATTAAGTACTCAGACCCCATTAAGCCTCCTTCCTGCTAATTCAGCGTTATACCTCTGCATGGGGCCAATCCCACAACTTCCCATCCCTATGGTGCAAGGAGGGCAGACATCAGCCTCTGTTGTGTACAAAAGACATTCAGGAGCTTTTGGGTTGCTTTTTACTCTGAACAAGGCAGGAAACAGACTGCTTTCCACCATTACAAAGATTTGCAGTGGTTTCAGAAAAATACCTTGTTTTGCTTTGAGATTGACCTGTACGGTTTAAAATCCTACAGGAATAAAATGAGATAGGCCCGCTCACTCCAGAAGAGTAAACAGTTTTGGTTGTTCAGAGGAGATCAAAGAGACTCTAATCAAACTGATTTTGACCTTTGTCCCTTAGATTTCAAATGAGCGTCCGAGTCACTTGGGTGTACTTGCTTTTTACTAGGAATGGCATTTGTGCTGGAGAAGTTTTTGGTGAATGGGTATGTTCTTGTAGAAACTGCTGAGTTACCAAACTAGCACTTTCTAGAGACAAACCAACCAACCAACCAACCAACCCAATTCCCTCCCCCACAAAACATGGAGATTTTTGCCTTTAACGCAGCCAAACTGAACACAAAGTACTCTCGCCACCATGCTCCATCAGGTTCAGGAACAGCAGTGAGGAGCTGCTCCCCAACCATTGTGAAAGTACTCAATTGAATGGCCCATTTTTAATTTTTGCATGTAAAGAGAGAAGCCTCTAGAGCCTGGTGGTTAGATCTGCACAAGGGATGACATATGGATTTCAGTGCCTCTTTCGGCAGCTATCCTACACTAATTATTCGTAAGAACCAGAACCCTCCACCTTCCCTTTTCTTTAGGAGTGCTCTCACCAGCAAGTGACACACTCACTCTTCCCGATCCAAAGCATATTTCATTATTCCATGCAAAACTTCACTAAAGGGAATTCAGTAAGCAGAATACTAGAACACTTTCTAGCCTGGCAATTAGGGCATTGCCTTTCGAATTCCTGCAAGCAGTGAATTAAATGGACTTTGGGTACCTACTGTCCACATGAATGCTCTAATCATTAAGCCCTTGGATAAACAAGGGGAGAATATAGGCCACTCTTACCTTTTTACCAGCCTAAGATAAAAAATAAAACTTTTCTATCTATCTCAACTTTATTTTAAACACAAACAAAAGATATCCATAGCATGTCAACCCACCAAGCAGCAAAACATTATACGCTTTCTCTACCTGACCCTTGAGGCCAGAGTGTAGGAATGGGCCACTGTCACGGAGGGTGACCTGGATACCCACACCCACTGAATATCCATCCTTTCCAGAGACACTCAGTTTTACACCACCCACTTCTCTTTCTGGACTGGTATCCATTTACACAGTTGAGTATGAATCAGGCACCCACTGGTTGTTTTATTAAGTGTTATGGCTGTTTTCCCAGGCCTATAGAGTACCCTTTCCTCTGCATTTCCTCTCCTAAGAGGTACCACTGCCTGTTCCTGAGATAGCTGTGTTTTGCATGGAGCCTGTGCTCGTTAAGTCCAGAATGACAGCTGGATTAATTTCTGTACCTGAAGGAGGTACGTCATCTATGAACCTCAATGGAACCTGTATAGATGAGAGAGGCCCAGAGCTCTCCAGCACCACCAAGTCTGAGACACCTCTGGGCATGGCACATGCTATGTGGGAACTTTACTGGAGAAGCAGGCACCTGTGGATTACAGATCCTTCGATGCAAAATTGCAACAAAGTGTATATATTAACCTCATATACATAATACATAAATACCACTTAAAACCATTTGTGGATCTAACCTTTAGGCCTTTTTAAAATAAAACTAACCTCAGCAGGTATATTTCTCTCTACTACTTTTCTCTTTCCCATCTAACCTGGGAATTAAAAGAGCCAAGCAGTTTACAACAAGGCTACAAACCGTAGTTTGGAAATAAAAAAAGACAGAAGGCCAATTTGTTTAACATCTACCCCACTCAAATGAACCCCAAGTCTGTTGGGCATTTATCCTTAAAGCACACTTGACAATAGAGCAACACGATGCTGAAATGCTCAGAGGCAAAACTGTTCTGGGATAATCTGTTTATGCACATGCACAGAGTGTGCCATTCATTGTATGCCCAATACAAATCGCTTTTCTGTGCTAAAAGACAGAAGGGCTCTGGAGGTTTACTGGTTGTGAACAAGAAGTCTCGCTCTATATCGCAATATAAGCTAGCAAATGTCTCATGGAGCCGTGCCAACGCATTTCAGTGCAGGATAAAATAAAAAACATATCAAGATACCTCTTTAATCCAATGCAGACTATAAATTCACAGGATAGCTCCTTCCCAGATACTGAAAATAGGGGCTAAATGCTAGTTTCAAATCTGTGCAGCAGAATCCTTGACTAACATTTGGCTCTCAATACAGAGATTACTGTAGGATTAAGTTTTACCTTGGGAGGTAGAGAAGAAACAAATCTCTAATTATCTCTACTCTTGTACTCTGGCCATGATTTCTTTTTCTCTGGGGAAAAATAAGCTTTATATTGTCTAAAGTTTAATGTGTGTATTCTTTCAGTTAGTTTTAATATATTTTAAAGTATTAATAAGGTAACTTGTAACTTTTATTTTCTAGTTATTGCATGCACTTTTTAATAGGAATATTTTTTGTAATTGTTCTTGCAGCATATACATATGTTCCCGCTAAAAAGCCCTCTTTTAAATATTTTACTCTATAACCTGAAATTCCCTTTTATGTATGACCCAAACCACTTGAACTACAGGAGAAGGAATTTTGGATTTGCAATCAAACAGTTTACTTTTTGTTACTATTTAACTAAACTATTGACAAATATTTGCAAAGCAAACTCTCTTTGTTAATGACTAAACACCATCAAGAACAGAAATAACCTTCCTCATTTACAGAGGAATGCCATCCAAGGGGCAAAATTTACTATCTTATTCTTCCTCCTAGGGGCAAAGTTGAAGTTGAAAGAAAAGTAACTGAGGAAAAACCCAAAGAAGTCTTGATCTAGAAAAAGAAAATCATGGCTCTGCTGAGTGAAGAGGGAAGGAAACTGAAGGACCTGCTTTCTAACAATGTGAAAGAGAACGTAACAGGAACGCAGTTAAAATAACTTTAGAAAAGTACACGAGATAGTGCTTTTGGTGAATTTGGTGAAGAAGAAAGAGAAAGATGAGTGCAGAGAAGAAAAGATGTATGGAAATGAGGGAGACTGACAAGACATCACAGGGATATACAGGAAGAAAGTAAGGAAAAAGCATGAGGAAGATGTGAGAGAGAAACACAGATTGTTGCATGAGAGGGAAAACCAGGATAAGTACTGATGTCGCACATCAGAAATTAAAGAAGAAATTAAAATTACCAGGAAAATTCACTAAGTTACACTAAAGAAACAGGAGCTAGAAAAGGAAAAAACCCCAATCAAACCAAACAAACATGAAAAATTAAGAAAACCCTAAGTTATCTGTCATTTTCTCATTTGTACTAAACCTAATCTAAATTACACACACTTTTGTTTGATTTAGAGGAAATCAGGAAATCTCTACAAAATGGTTTTTTTTCCCCCAGAAAATGAAGCATCCAAATCACAATTTTCCTGAAATGTTTCTATTCTGTTAGGAAAAGTAGAACAAACTATGTAATTCTGAGTTAAGTTTGCCTAACCAATCAAAACCCCTCCTTTGGAGTTAATCTGTAACTAAACTTTTCCTGTGTGAATTGTTGTAGGGTTTCTAGGGAGTTATTGTTCAACTACCACTTTCTATTAAATGGATTAACTTTCCCAAGGAGGACTGCAGCTTCCCATCTGCAAAAACTGTTACATTATACACTACTTGCAGGAAAACCAGTATGTCACGGGAGACATCGCCTAACAGACACCTAGTCTAGAGACGAAAATGGGAATAAGGCACAGAACTGTTTCTTTCATAGACACCCCCCCCTTCCCACTTGTACTCATTATTTTCTTCCAGTCCACAGCCTTATTATGGTTTTCTATGTCCTACCCTGAACTCCTCTCACACCCAAAGATATTTCTTCTGCGCTCCACGCTCTTACTGCTATTACCACATCTCTTTCCACATTACTGCCGCCTTCTCTCTGCCCCCATCCTTATTTACTAGACACTTTCTGCTACGAAGACTAGTATGTCTGCTATGAAAAGTAATATGCTCTCCTTGGTATTTTGGGCACATCAGCCTGTCCAGGAATCTTCATTCTTAAATGGCTGTCACTCAGACCATTTTCATGAGCCCAGAAACAAGCCTCTTAGCCAATGCTAGTTAAGGGGTTGATGGAGGATGTGAGTGTGTTTGTAAAACATGATGTCCTTGGTGCGTGCTGGCACAAAGGACACATATTTACAGGCCAGGGAAAAAAAAAGACTCAGTACCAACAAAGAATTTCAAGCATAAAAAAGAGAACATTTTTCAATTATGTGTTGTGATGTATATGCCCAGGGGTGTAACATGTATGTCCACAATAGGTGTGTCGATGATAAGAAATGTTTTCAGCTCCTGCTGATTTTTTTCCTTACCCCTAGGACTTGTTATAGAAGAAAACAGACTTCCAAAAATCTATTACAAAAAATATGGTAAGATAGTTGCATTTAAGATGTACAAAAGAAATTTTGGCTTGGATCACAGTTCAATTGTAACTAGATTTCATCTGGCTTTTTTAAAGACAGCAACTTCATATATTTTACAAACTAAATAAGCTTATATGCAAAATTAACTGCTATGTATTGCAAATTTGTAAGACATTTTAGCCTTTCCTTCTGGAATCAACTAACCTCACTGATAAGTCACACAGGAAAAAACCTTTTCAAAGCTTCCCTCCAAAGAACATTTGTTTCTGAATTATGAGAGACCTAAAGGATGAACCAGTCAAATGTTCTCCAAATCCTGAGTAAATCAGTTTTGTGTTGGAGAGGAGTTGTCTTCCACCCCCACAAAGGAATTTCAAAGGTGTGAGTTACTCAATGTACTTGTATTTTTCAACAGAAATAACAGATGTTCTCAAGTTTCTCCAAGCTGTGACTCCAACTGTTGTGCTGAAAAAAGTCATGACCCAGCTTCTACAAACATATTAAAACCGATTTTATTTCACTTTACATTTTATTAGCCAGTTGCTCTGTCTATTTATAACATTAAACATGATGCTTTCATCGACAAAGGGACTCATCACACACTAATTGAAACCAATGTCACCACTCCAACTGGGAGCCAGAGTCCTTTACAAACATTGGCAAGCATACTCAGTGAACTCATCTTTAAAAAAGTCCAAACTTTGCATAATCTCGAATGTCTGGTGGTATTCAGAATACCAAAATAATAGGCACGGGAACCAAAGCAGTTTGTCAAGAATCTGTCCCTTTCTAGTTACACCCGAAAACCATACAGTCTATTTTATAAAAGAGGTATTATTAGATGCCTGCTTGAATAAAACACATATGAATCAGTGATACAACCATGGTATAAAGCTCACAAACTGCTAATTTAGTGCAGGGCAGGACTAAATCAAGTTCAGAGTGGATAAGTCTACCTTTAAAAATACACAACTATCATTTGCATTTACTCTTTAGTCCACCTCATTCCCTACCTGCAAGTTTGACAAGAGGTAGCAGATGATGTTCAATTTCTGAATTAGGCATATACCAGCTGGTCATCTAGCATACCTTAGGGAAATGGTAGCAGCTGAGCTCCTTCCAAAACCTTTTCACCATGGGAGCCCTCATGTGAGTTTCTCTCTACCCACCTGTCAATATTCACAAAACTTGCAGGATTCCAAGTGGGTTTGATATTTAAATATCATTTTCTTCTCAAACTTGGCAGAAATTGGTCCATAGATTCAAAACTAGTTACAGACAGATTGATAGACAAAGAGCATGAAACCAGGTAAAATAGTAGTATTGCACAAAATTAGTGCGGCCCATGCTGAATACATTAAAATTGCCTGATTGACAGATCCTAGAAAGTAATTACCATGGTGAAATCATTAACTACTACTGTGTCAACTCTGTGGAGCTCTGCAAACAAAGATTCTCTTTTAGTTTGTCAGTGACCTAAGAGAATAGTATCTTTCTCTTCGGGATTTATGGGCTGAAATACTAAAAGAGTTTGTTATCCAAGCCAGACAAGTCGATCACAGTAAAGCCTTCACTTAAAATCTCTGTTGATAACACTAGTTGCTTGTTACAGCCATATTCATAATCCCAAGAAACTTTCTTAAGCACAATCCAGGTTGTACTTTGTTACTGTAGGAGATATCAGATGATTACAAGCCACTAAAAAGTATATTTAATTTTGCTTCTCTCATAGCAAATTACACAATTTTTAGTTTAATAAAGTCAAATAAAGAATGCCTGTCTTCTTACAGCATTGTCTCAGTCAGAATATACTTTTGAAAAAAACCCCAAATGTTTTGACTGCTGACAATTGAACTGATTTTATACAAAATAATTTCTCTAGTGCCTTGTTTCCTACACACACCAGACAAATATTCAGAGCCCCCACTCTCTACGCGTTCATGGCTAAAAAGACATGAATGCA
This sequence comes from Grus americana, assembly GCF_028858705.1. Classification (NCBI taxonomy): domain Eukaryota; kingdom Metazoa; phylum Chordata; class Aves; order Gruiformes; family Gruidae; genus Grus; species Grus americana. The sequence continues at coordinate 36,345,730 of NC_072855.1, read as the reverse complement.
TAGCCTTTGAGACTTTTTCACATAAAGAAGGAGGGAGCCTTCCTTACCTGTAGTCAGAGAGGTTTTGTCTGTGCATGGTTTATTCATATAGTGTGTACATTATTTGAATGACTTAAATCAAGTCTTTTTACTATGTACCTGCTAGAATCAATACTTAACATCCAGATGATTAATAGGGTTTGCAGCTTGGGAATCAAGTCTTCCTGAATACTAAAAAGTCAAATATCTAGTGGTGTTTATTGGGTGTATAATCCACCTTTTAAAAGCATAAATATTCTAAAACTTCATGGCCTGTCACCTTAATTAGCCAAACTACTAGACAATTAAAGAGTCATTTTATTATCAGTGTTTTTTGTTCCTGAGTGCTAAAAAAAATCAGTTTTACCCTTCGTTGCCTGCATGGAGAAATTACTAAGAAATCTACTGGGAATTGTGCTGAGAATTGTACTGAAATCTCTGGGATTAAACTTCATATAACTTAGTACCAATGAATGGCATCAGGGACTGATTGCCGTCCTAGAGGGACTGAAGCCCTCTACTCTCAACTGGCACGTGTGTTCACACTATTGGGGCTCCACTCTTACTGAGGGCTTTGAGAGTAGTCTTTGCCCCTTCACTATTCAATCCATAAACTCTCTTGCGATTAGTCCAACAGCATGCAAATGATAGCTGGATATTTTTAGAGGTGTGTATATATATATCCACTGTCAACTGGATTGAGTCATGCCCTGCACTGGGCTCATTTTAAATCAGCAGTTCATGAGCTTTATTCCATGGTTGCCTCACTGATTCATATGTGGTTTATTCAAGTAGGAATCTGATAATACTTATTTTATAAAACAAAGAAGACAGGTCTACCTCATAGTTTTGGGGTGTAACTAGAAAAGGGCAGATCCTTGACAAACTGCTTTGGTTCCTGTACCCATTAATTGGTATTCTGAATACTTCAGGATGCTAGAGATTATGCAAAGACTGGACCTCTTTAAACTAGAGGCATTATGAGGTAATAAAGTCATGAAAAACACGGAAAGAAGACAGGCTTATTGCGGGCAGCTGTGACATAGCAAAAAAACATACAGAAAAACAGGTTTAATTTGTTTGCTTCCCATACATCTATTTTATGCAAGCTGCCATACAGAATAAAACAAATGCCCTACATAAACTCTAGTGTATTATGTCAATAGAGTCATCTTTATCAAATGTACTTGTAATCTTGCCAGAGAACAATATCAAAGTTGTTTGACAAGACTCATTTTTCCCGAATAAAACAGGCACTTTATGGTCATGAATGAAAATGTGATATTCTAGCTGCTAAATATTGAAAGCGTGTAGATATCACAGTTCCCTAGCTTTCTGTCCACCTCTCAGTGATATCTTAAGTCTCTAAGAATCTTAAATTGCATACCCTGGTTATTAGCCTAAATTCTGCTCCAGTCTCATCACTTCCAATTGCTTTTTGGAAGGTATAACTTACAACAGAATATTCACTTTTCTCTACCTACACATGAGACGATAAAATAACAGAATTTCCAAGAGGAACAGAAACGGGAAAAAAGCCATTTTATATTAGCTCTCCATAAAACAGAATTGTGCAGAACCACGTTAGCCCCATTCTAAAACCAAAATTCTAAACAGATGTGGCTAGATGTTTGTCCAGTCAGTATTGTGGGTGAATTTGATTGTGATGCTGATAAGGGACCTGTAAAAAACACCGATGTGCCCACATTGCACCATCTTGAGCACAACGAACAAGGTGACTACAGTCCCTCAGGATGCAGTCTGGTAATACTACTAGGCCAGTTACAGTCATCTGCAACAAAAGCCACAGTCCCAGTTCCCCTCTTTCTCTCCTAGACCCTGTGGTAAATTTGATCCTGGAATCAACAGATTTAAGCAACTTCGGTATGGCAAATTAAACATCCTATGTTGGAGCTACTTCCTGGAAGTTTTTTACAGACTTAATAACAAGACTAATAATGATGTGTACTCTTTTTATTATTAATACTGCTCTTGAAATTACACCTAAAATCACCCTCATTGTAGCTTGCACTGTACAGACATAAAACAAAGACGCTGTTTTGACTCTAAAGTGTTTATTATTTATTACTAAGCTTATAGAGAGAAGATGAGCAGGAATAAGATGTGATACCAGTTCACATGAAAAAGGATATCTAGCAAAACAGCTATGCTCAGACTCTGACAAACCTTGGGGCAGAGATGAGATTCTTGAAAAAGCAGAGGAAGATGGGCTTAGGGGTATTTACACAGATTTTGTGCTATGCATAATCAGCAGCATGGGTGAAAGCATGAAAGTGAATGTACAAGAGTGCTTTAAAAGGCTGGCATTTATATAACGGCAGTGAGGGACTACTTCTTGGTTTTGTAGCCGAGACATGGCTTGAAAAGTAAAGAGAAATCATTTGTACTTCACACAGTGAAGAAAAGGGAGCCAATGGCATTGTGCAAAAAAGAGGAGTGACAGGACGGGGGCAATAAGCCAAGAAAACGACCTTTGCAATTGGACTGAAAGACAATGGAAGTGTTGTTAAAGTGCATATGTGTTATGCATATAGCTCCCAGCAAGTTTTTCTAGGGGTGGGGAGGCAGGAGGCCACGGGAGTTGAGAAGGTAAGCAAGACATACCTAAAAAAGATAAAAAGCAGTAACGGGACAGAAATCAACTGTTGAAAACAGACTAGAGCCCATAGATTAACAACTTGAACAGCTGGTTTGGATGAGACAAGAGCCAGCACAAGTGCATCCATTAAGTGTCCTGTAATTAAAGGTTAGAAATATTTTGTAAGAAATTCATACAAATCTGAGACTGCAGTCTGGAAAGCAGCAGTAATGAAGACTGTAACTCAGAAACAGTGTCAGTCCTGAAATGCTTAAGCACATGCTGAACTTCAGGTAAACTGGACAGTACTTGGTGTTTGCTTTCTTAAAACAGAGGTGAGCCTCGATTAAGTTTAAAGCAATTGCATTATAGTTACTGTCTTTCTCCTAGTGTCTCTACAGTTTTCCCGCTAGGGAAAGATGAAGGACGAGTCTTAAGAAAAGGCCTGTCTCCTGCCAGAACTCTTGAGCACTGATTTGAGGATACAAAGAAGATGCGGATTTGGATTAGCAGGCTACCCATGGATTCTCCCAGCATACTGAATTCCCCGGAATTGTAAGGAACTGGGTATAGCATAAACAGTAAAGCAGTTCCTGCTTTGTCCAAAAAAAACCCTTTATTTTCTCATTCTGTCCAGGTGGTGTTGTGCCAGGAAAAAGGGATTTGCTGTAAGCCTTTAAGTGTTGTACACTGACCAAATTCTATATTAAAAAGTTCCATGTGGACAAATCAGACTACAGCACACATTTAGGGAGACTTGGGAGACCTACAGGAGTACTTTCATGTAGTGATAGCAAAGAATACTCTGACAGCTAGCAAAATTCAGCTGTGAGCTGCTAATTATCATGTGCTCCAAACCTCTCTCCACAGAATAAACCCTCTGCAGTTGAAGCTCTGCAGTCTCTGAAAAGCTTATCTGGAGTTTATCCTCTGGAGGCTGTGGGGAGAAGGGGAGCGACCCTTCCCTGACTAATTATGTAGCTTTACCTGCCTTCTCAGATGGAAGATGAAATTTCAATTTTGAAGGCTTTTATATAGTCTTGCCATATTTTTTGCTGCTTTTAAAAAATACTCAGTTTTGCACTTATCGAAACAAATGCTTTTTGAGGTATAGGGCTCTAAGAAATGATCGGTCACCCTTTTCCAAGGAGGAGAAAAAGTTGCCCTGATATAACCAATGCCTCTTTCTGTGCCTGCATACATCCTGATGTTTTAAGCTCAAGCTGCATCCAACCTGGGAAGAAATGGTACCACCCTGAGGTTGCCTTATAGTGGGCAGATGTGCCACCTTTCCAGCATGGCCTGTGAGGAATCAAAGACAGGATTACCCTGTGCCACAAGCTCACAGCACTAACAATATGAAATATCCCTGTAAATCTTTAATATTCTGCATCCTATGCCTTGTTAGGGTTTTCCCCCTTTCCTTTTCTAGGACTAGAATCATTTTGTGTTTCGTTCTGATCTACAAGTCTATGAACTTCTAAATACACAGCCATCAGGTCTTTCAATCAGACAGTTCTTTATGCCACTCCGTCTGGGTTGTCTGGCAGGCTTTCACATGACACTGTCTTCTCAGCATAGTAATGTTTCATCTGGCCTTTGGTGGAACACAGATAGTTTTGATAACTTTGTTCATTATCTGCTAAATGCATTTATTGAGCAACACTTCTTACCTAAATAAAAGCATAGCTCTACATTTGGCATTCATTTCTTACCAACAGATTCCCTCTTATTGAATTATGGAATGGTTACGTTGTTTTAATTCTCTCTATACTGTTTTCAGCTGTAGTGTTTTTCTTTAAGAAAGGGGGTTGGTTTCCTCACTCTTGGTAGATTAAATCTGATGACTTTTAAGCCACTGTTCTGCATTTAAATATGAGGACAAGAAAAGAGAAGTACCCTTCTACAAACTCATCACGAGTTTGCATCTTGCAGATAATTTATCTTATTGTTTTACTGTATTCAGCAAATAGAAAACCACAAGCTTGTGCTTATGGTATCAGCACACAAGGCTCTAGCTTATAAATAAAATTAACACGGTAGCCATAATTTTAATATTTTGCTTGTGTTTTTGCCAGCTCCCTCTTGTTTGTGTAAATGATTTCCATGCATTCACTGTAGAAGCAAACCTCTGGTGCTGGCCCAGAATAAGAATTTCTTTGATTTTTTGCCCCAGTGTTAGATTTTGAGTTCCTGTCTACAGTAATTAACTATAAACCATTGCTCCCAGGCCTTCTTCTCTATTACTGTTTTCTAAACAGCAGCTCCTGATTTTGTATATATAATGATTATTATTTCTTCCCAGGTGTATTACCTTACATTTATCTATATTAAATCTCATTTCTCTTTTTTCACTGTCCATCTCTCAAAAGTTGCCCCTAACCTTATTCTCCCGTGAGGAGAGATCCTTTCTCCAAGCTGCTTTGTTTACGGGATGCATTGCTGGAAGGGCGTAATAGGTAAAATAATTGTGTAGCTCTTCTAGACTTTTCATTTCCTCTTTTCTGCATTCCAATTCTGCTCCCTCTGATGTAGTCATTGACTTCAATTCAATCAAGAACAAGCATTTAAAGAGTTGGCCCATTGTCTGGGCAATGGCAGTAGTCCAGTTATTGAAATTTCTTAATCCTTTGTTTGGATTAAATTTCTTGTTCTCTTCTGAAACAGGCATGGGGGATGAGAGAAGAGATTAAACTATATTACACTGCATCCCAAGCCTACAAAAAATATTTCATAAAAGCAACTTGTAAATACTCTCAGTGTCTGCTGTTTTTCTGCACCTGAAGGAAGTTGTTTAATTTCATGCCAGCACTTTCATTTTGGCCTGTTTGAATTCAGTTGTGTCTCTACTGGACTTAAGTTTGAATTTTAGCTGACAGATTTTTGGTTCTGGGCTAGCTTTTGGAACAGCGGCCCTGGTACTGTACATCATCATTGATTTGTACCCTGACGTCTCTCAAGTCTTCTGTAATTCTCTCTGCATATCAGCAAAATGAAGATGAACTAGCTGAGAGCAACCCTTCGGGTTTTAGATAGCCTTTGACAAAGTCTTGCCCAGGAAGTAGATTTGCCTGATCCCAGCCAGCAGCCTAACTGAATCTGGGCAAGTCCCTCATACAGATGAGAAAGTGAATCTTTTCCACCAGTGTCACTTGAAATGTTCTTGAAATGCTGTATAGATGCCAGCAGTTGCTGGAGTAGCCTACTCAGGGGTTTGGGAGTTCCTGCTCCCTTCCTGGCTTTGGCACTAATGATCATGCAGTCCCGCAGGGAGTCAGCTCAGCCATGATGCTAATTAATTACTGCAGACAGGAGCTCAAAATGTAACATTGTTGAAAAAATCAAACGCCTGCGCTGTTTTGTCTGCAGCTGGTCTCTAATGGCTGCATTTGGGAAAATCTTTAGCACAGCTAAGAGCAAAAGCTCTCTTGCTCTCTCTCACTCTGCTGTTAAAGAAAAATAGTAGTGAAGGACCGAATAGTAGCAAATGCAACAAATTAGCAAGTGGCTAAAGTAAAATACAGTATAAAGAAATAATAGTTTTTAACAGTAGGGTGCTCTTAGGAAGGATACTGCTAGAAACATAAGACTGGAAGAGACCATCTGGGTTACTGAGTCAGTCCCTGCAAACACAAGCTGTCATTCAACAATCACTGAGTCCAGAATGATCCACAGGATATTGACTCTGCATGCCTCCGTACACAACAGGCCTCTTTCAACATCTTACAATAATTGTAAGACCTACTGTGAACACAAAAAGTCACATCAATAATGTGCTTTAGGAAAAGAACAAGTGAAATCATAGACATTGTCAGTGTCTGAGGACACAGATTCACAAGCCAGCCTTTCTCCCTTCCCCTTCTCACCACATGTATCAGCACACTGCATCAGATCAGATCGCAAGTTTGGCTGAAAACTCACTGTATAAAATACTGATTCATTTTCAGGCACATCAACTCCCTGAAACCAGCCGAGAATGAGCAGCTCTTTTTTTTTTTTTTTTTTTTTTGGCAAGCTTAGTTCTTGGCTGGAAAGCTCCCTGGACCAACCTGCTGCTCAGCTGCACAAATACCAGGAGAGACCATGGTAGCTCTGACTTAGATAAGGATAAACTGCTATGGAACTGCACTCCAGAGATGAAATTTCTCATTGCAGCAAAGCCAACCAAATGGCTAGCTGCCACTGAAAGGAGCAGTTCCATACAAGTCTGCCCCAATTGGCACTGCTACTCAATAAACCATTCAATAACTACTTACTTTTTATTGTGAGGCTTGTTTTCCTCTAGTTCAGCTCACCATGGCCACCAGAAAAGTGGAAATGCATGGCCAAGAAGGAGGGGGAGAAGTAGAACGACCTCCCTTTTTTGTACTGGCAAACTGCTAGAGTTGTGTGGTCACATTGCAAAGCTGTGCTGCACAAGCAGTTCCATTTGAGTGCTCATATCTGCTCCTGTACAATTTGTGTGCCAGCATCCATAGTCATACAGCCTTGTGATGGACAGGATCAAGCACCTAATTAAACTCAAGAAGTCTGGAGAAAAAAAGCGCATTTTTTTCAGCCAGGGGTGTTCCCTAATTGAGGTCACATTAGAGCTGAACAAGATTTGCCTGCATGATGGCAGAACAAGAAAAAGTGGATAGCTGTAGTAGATAAGGAGTTAGAGGAGCTGTGGACGAATTTTTCATATGATCTAAGGAGGTCCATTCCCAAGCAAGCGTTGCTGATAGCCTGCTTCAAGCGCAGAGCTGGACTAGATGACTTTCAGACGTTCCTCCCAAACAACATTTCTGCAATTTTATAATTCCCTACTACAGGAATTAAAAGCCATACACCAGTACTCACAGCAGATTTTGTACATGTGCTAAATGAACTATACTACTAAGTGTATTTTAAACCTGCACAAGCTATTAATGACAATGTTTCTCTTACCAGTTTTTCATGTGTCCAGATTTAAGCCAGCCAGCTCTGTTAAATTTCAGCTCTTCTTGGAAAAAACTCCTAGCTGGGTGCTATTTCCACTCTCCTGTTGCCCAGGAAAGCAACCACTCAGAGCTTTCACAGAAGACTGCCACTGCACTCTCTCAGTGCTTCTTTGCCCATATTCCTCCCTAAATTCTTCTACTCTGAGGACAGCAATAGAATAGTTCCTCTGCTTCTCTTCCTAATGTAGGACCTCTCCTACGGGAAGGACAGAATTCACTCTTTACGATGTAGCCTTTCCCTCTTTATTTAGAAAATGTGGGATTACAATTTATATGTATTAGTAGGATTTATGGATCACCTAAGTAGCAAAAAGGGACATAATACAACAGAAGATCTGGCATTGTTCCTTTAATTCACAGCACATGTTAGGATATTGCGAACACACATTCAGAGAGCAAGTGTCACACCTCTGCACTTCTAGGGACTGTATCTACCAATCTATCAATACATGAAATGTATCCAGCAAATGTCAGCTGTAATATATAACAATTGTTTATTGGCTGTATGAAAAAAGGTAATAACTATTATGATGTGGCCTTGCTCTACACACAGCATCAGAAAAAAAACACCAGTGCCCATGATTCAACAAGGATATGTAAACCCTAGAAAAAATTCAGACAGAAGGCAGTAAAAATGATCCAGAGGTTGAAAAATAATCTCTAGGATATAAGGTTTAAGAAATCTATTAAATCTATCAGAGAAGAGTGGTGACTGGATCGCTGTGCACAGATACATACATATGGAAAAGATACTTGATAGTAGGGGGGGCTTTTCAGACTTGCAGATAGAAACAAGATCTAACAACTTGAAACTGGAGTTAGACAAATTCAAGATTGAACTAAGATGCAATTTTTTAGCAGTGGGGTAACTAAACACTGGAACAACTTACCAGGGGAGGTGGTAGTGTCACAATTGCTTGGAGTCTTTAAGGCAACATGAGGTATTTTCCCAGGAGACATGCTTCAGTCCAGCCTCTAGGAAAAGTCTTGAAAGAGATTAGGCAAAATGATCACTAAGGTTGCTTATAGCCTTCTAGCCAGGAAGCCTTTTCATACAAGTCTATGAATGGACCCCAACAGAGCATTTGCTGTGCTGTTTGAGTTGGGGAACTAAAGCTGGGCCTACACCATCAAATTTATAATGTCCCTTCTGGAAGAAATAGTGCCCTCGTATCCCAGGCACAAATTTGATCTAAATATTTATCATCTGCTAGCAGCAGATGGATTTTTTAAATTAAAAAAAAAATGAAAACAAAACAGAAATCAAACATATACTGCCTGTAAATATTTACGTAATTTTCATGGATAATGTTGGCTTTTGTGTATCTCTCCTTAAAAGCATTTTCCTAAGTGCCATGACTTTAAAATTCAGAGATATCTAGCTGTGCATGCATAAATTTTCCTGGCAGACACAGTGGAAAAAAACCCAATTGAAGATAGCATCAAAAAGGATTAAAAAAATGAAAAAAAACCAAATAAACTTCATTTTCTTGACTACTTATTTTGTCTGTGCCTTTTGCTTAGCAATATTATTTTTTTTAAAATCTATGTTCCTGCTCTCATGTGCTCACTACCACTGTTATACCTTGGATAAAAAAAATAGGTTGATGACATTATAAAGTTTACAATGATTGATCAAATCTTCAGGGAACTGGATCCCTCTCTGTGACATTAAACAATTTACAAAACACCAGGAACAACTATTCCAATATCAAGAAGCTATTAATTTTCATAATTTTCATAATTTCACAGGTGTCAAATCTTAATCCATTATGCCCAAGTATATTATGCTGCATAGTTCCTCACTGACCTGCCATGGGCTAATTATTGATGGTTCACTACATTCTAATAAAAACTCTATCTCATCTGTCTGTCAAATGGAAATGAAATAACAGAGAAAAGTTGCCCAAATGACTACTTGAGATCCTTTAAAAAATATACAAGAGGAGAAAGGTGTGCCATTACCCTCCATCCCATAGGTCATTCTGAACACTGCCTCTTGGACAATGTTTTTGTTTTGCTTCTCCGGTTTACCTTTTTCTTGCTAATAAGCACCAGCCTTCATACAAACATCAACTTGAATCTTCAAATTATTTTGAAAGAATGCTATGTTTGTGGAACTATTAATCAGTTATTTGGGAAGAGAGCAATTCTGCAGTCAGTGCTTTGGGAATACACTTGCCACCCAGTTACACAGACACAGAATTTATGCTGTAGTTGTGATCGTATCTCTAACCTGAAACATTGCTTTGCTTTGCTGAAGTGGGAAGGTATGTCTCCTGATAAATGTACTGGGGGAGACTGTGCTTTTGCTCTTTACCATACTGCTGTCTGCCTCCATGACCTTGCAGTAGAGTCACAATTTCTATAAAGTTATGGTGGCTGAAAAAATTACCATCCTCATCTTTCCTGCTCCTCTGTCAGTACTTACTGTCTTAATTAAGAAGTAAAACAGAACAGTTTTAAGAAGCAGCTACGTTGGATGTCCATTATTCCACAGCAACAACTCATAGCCTAAAATACACGCTTAAAAGGGCATCTTGTATTTTTACCAAGAGGGAGGTAATCCCTGGCACAAAGCCTCATCTGACACCTGTATGTGACAAATGCATCTGTTACTGCAGGTAAACCCTACAGGGGTAATGAACAAGAGGCCACAGGCAAACAATTTCTCTCTCTGGATGTGCACATATGGCTGGTTGCAGCAGTATCTGCAGAATCCTCCAGCCAGGTCTGAGCCAGAGTCACAGACACTGTGTATTTGTGTGACCACAGTGTTGTATCTAACCTAATTAGCACCATGTCCAACCTAATTAGCACCACCTACCAACAGGGTTAAGTACTTTGGGTGCAGCAGCACTCATATGCAACCCTACAGCTGCTGTTTCCTATTCTGCAACTAACTCAATGAGTATGTGGTCTGTTAAGTCCTGTGCTCTGTTGCATGGTGTAGAGGTGCCCTCTGTCATGTTTTTTTAAAACAGCAAACACAGATAATTTTATTTTATTGCTTCCAAGGCAATGTGAAGCTTTACTCACTGCTGTTTTTCCATACATTTGCTATTTAACTGAATAGGGCAAAAATGCTTAGCATACCAAAATACTAGGATGAAATATGTTTAAGATACGCTTCTACATGTGTCTAAAAAGAACCCAAACAATGAAAACAACTAGGTCAAAAGAAATCCCTAAGTCTCTATGCTCAGCTGCTCATGTAAGCGCTGACTCTCTGCTATCTCGTCTCTGGGGCACTAATTTACAATTCTGTAAGATGTTACTGTAAACTGCTTAGTAGCAATGCTATGTCCATTTGCACAAGCATGAATGATGATCCAAAGTGTGAAGCAAAAGAAAATCTGCCTCTGGTATTTGTATATGACCTTAGGGAAGTACATCTCCTTCATGGCATAGCTTTGGGAATTTTTGTTTTCCAGAAAAAGATTCTGTGGCAGTTTAATGCCTTTTAACTTCTCAAATAAACTGATAGAGTATGCCCATTTCAAGCTAATACATGGACACATTAAGTGTCGTAATGAAATCCAAAATTCCTACAAGCAACTAAACTGGGCATTATCAGTTGGCAGTTTACCATATGTGTCATGGTAGAAGAAATCTTGAGAGATTTGAAGGATGCAGTGATTGCTTCAGGGAGGGTATTCCATATGTTGAGGGTGACCAAAAGGACATCATTAACACAGCAATGAAAAAAGCAGATGGAGTAGACATGGAGACTGAGGGAGAAGAGAAGAGCAAATGACAGGAAAAGGCAAAGTTGTCGAGTGTTCTGGTGCAATTGAGAATGTAGCTGAGCTGATAGAGCACCCAAATGCTGCTGAGCGAGTGGCTCCATGGGCACTTGGCAGAACAACCAGGCAAACCCTTACAAGAAGCGAACACCTCTGTGCCGGGTTAGCTCCCACAACTGGCTCACCAGGGTGAGATAAGCACCAGTGTTGGTACCAGGGAAGTGCCAGGAACCAACCCATGATGAGGGGTGAGGAAGGAGGCGCAGCACTACCCTTTCAGCAGCAGCTAGCTATTAGCTTGGCTTAGCTCTATCATCAAAATCAGGTCACGGCTCAACAGCTAGCAACAGCACTACATAAACCAGCATAAGCCACCGCTGCTCTGCAGCCCCGTGTCTCTCACCACTTGTCTCTGCCCCAGACCCAGCCTCTCAGTTGCACCAGCAGAAGCACTGCCTGATAGACTGGATTGGAGAAATAAGCTGGTTGAAAAAGGTGCCTCTCCTCCCTCGCTCATGCTGCTTTTCAGCCAAATCAGGTTCCTAATCTGGCTTACCACACAGCTGAACAAAACAACTGTGCCAGCAAACTAGTGGGCATATCAAAGAGACAGGAGCAAACGGCTGGGAGCAGAACTGTCTTAGGCCAGCACAGCTGCCAAAAAAAATTGTCAAACTGCACTCTCAGAGGGCTAGAGGGCTTGCGGAGACAGGGAAATCTATGGAGATATACTAAAGAGGTAAGTACAAAAAGGAGCCACAGAAATAGGCCAGGGAGATAAGTGCAAGAATAGTGTTTCAAGGGACCTTTTTGACAGGTCAGGTCAGGCATAGGGAAAAAAGCTGTCATAAGCAGGATGAGAGATAACAAAAGCCTAAAAAAGCATATCTGTGATGTGGACAGAGATAAGAAGAGACTTTAGAGAACAAAAAGGAAACAAAATTCATATACATCAAGATAAACAGGTCAAAAAAGAGAGTGGAGGAGCAGAGTCAAAGATGACTCCCAGGTTGTAGGTCTGATTGACAGAGAGTAATTGTGTGCCTTCCAGGCAGGATCACAAAGTCCCTACCCAGGAAAAAACAGGGGTCCTTGTGTGGGGACTGCAGATGGAGTTTCAGGTCGGGAGGTTCACTGAAACACTATACATTTCCTCAACAGGTGGAAGCTTTTAATTCTGAATGAATCCCTACGTAGTTTTTTCAAATGAGCTTAAAAGCTAACATATTTGCACTTGCTCAAAATGGTAGGAGTGGCCAGTACTGACAGCACTGCCATGGAGGACAGGGATCAAAAATTCTTCAGGTATTTTGTAAATCTTCACATAAGAATCCAGAATGGGCCAAAGCCACATCTTTTAGCCTTTACCTTTTTGAGGGGAGAAGAGGTATTCAGATTCAGAAGCCTTGACTCTGCCTCCACTGTAATTTTGCTACTGTCAAAACCTAGAACTACAGCTGGGAGTGTTTAAAAGCTGGTTTTGATGATGAATTATTACATCAGGATGGAAAATGAGTCCACATTTGTCTATTTCAGTAATGGAATGAAAAAGTAAGGCACTCTCACTTTTTGGAGTTATATTCAACTTGTGGAGATATTTCCATGCAATCTTGTCTCCTTCAGTGCCATCCAGTGGAATTAATGTGAAATATCATGCCTATGCACAGGGAGGATATACAAAAATACCACAGCACACAAAACAGCTCTATATTTTCAGGAGTTGCTGTTCATACCAGGTAAATTGCAGGTTGTCAGGGATATTGGTATAACAATAATGAAAAACAGAACCATGATTTTCAATAGCAATAATTCAAATTAGATCTGACATTGTTGCCTGGACTCTCAGGAAAGCTCCTTATATCATTTCTAAAATAGTTATTTCTGTCTGCAAAATATGTAGCACATACAAAATTCATACTGGTACAGCATGGTATAAAGATTTAATAGCATCCATTTGTGTAATGCACCTATCCACAACCCAAGCCAATAAAATATTAGTTGTAATTTTTCTTTCCCTCCAAGGAATGAATAGTTTGACTGAAGGAGCAGGGATATCTAGATTTATAGGTACTTACACTCTCAACAATACGAGCATTTTTAAAACATGCACACGTATCTGTATTGTATTACATATGAGTGTGTATGTAGGCATGCATATGTGTTGTATACATGTATATGCACACACACAAATAAAAGTTCGGTATGTTATAGCCTCATAATAGATTCTTTTTTCAGATAAGACCTCCTTGCCCTTTTAGTGTTTTCCTGAATTACAATGAACTCATGCCAATATTTGCATTAAGATTCCTAAGGCTGTTTTCTTGCTTTTTCCAACTCTAGGGTAGAGCTGTCTGCCAAAGGTCTAAGGCTTCCTACCTAAAAAACTCCTTAAAGGTGGCTTGCAAGATGGATTTCTGCAAACAAATGGATTTCTACCTCTTTTGTTCCTTTATAGCACACAGAAAAGACAAGAAAATATCTTACATTAAATTGGAACAGCAGAATATTTTCTTGGTCTTACTTACCCTAGCAGATGCCTGCTGCAATGGAAAAAACCAAAACAACAGAAATGCTAATGTCTCTGTGCTCGCTGAGTTTTAACTTTCCTTTCTCTAAGTCTCTGTTCAAATCCCAGTGTTTCCTCTGTCAATGCTCCCCTTCCCATCACAGCCTGTCCTTTGCTCAGAGACAAGACTTGATTCTGTTTGATTTTGTCTGCTCTGTCAATGTGCTCTCATTCTTCTGGTTTCCTCACTGGCTTCCACATATACCCTCTCTCATTTCTCTTAGTCCTAGGTTCCCGGCATACAGTCCCTCTCTGATTCCTCTTCTATATGTACTTGTCCCCTTGCCTTGAACTCATTCTCCTTCATTTCTCCTTAAGAATTTAATTTCCTTCCTTACCTAATCCCAGTATCCTATCCCTATTACTCTCATGTTAAGCTTTTTTACGTGCTAGTAATTTCAGTCTCACCACATCTCCTGCCTCCATACTTACTGTTTCCCTCCCCTCAGTCCTTGTGAGGGGACTTGTCCCCTCACCATTCCTATCAGACACACTCAAGCACCTGTGAAGAGGAGAAAACAGCAGCTTTTGAGGAGCACAGGGGATGGTCTCTGTAGCCTCACTCTCAGTCCAGAGACCCACCCCAGTCCATAATGGCAAACAGAGGACACCTTTGGGTCCTGCAGCCCACAACTGGGGTACACTCAACTGCGGTAGCAGCAAGGATGGTGGAGACACGTGCTAAGTCAGGAATATGGAAAATTAATTTCTTCAAAGGCTTATAAATTATGCTATGCGTAGTCAGAATATTGGACACCTCCCTCCCAATTCGTTTTTTAATGACAAATTCCAAGTCTGCTATAGAGCATAAAGGCATTTAAACACTTCAGAGAGAAGAACTCCACAATATTTTATACTAGACAAAGCCCTTTTTTTCTTGCCTTTGTTCTTAGATCATGTTTGGTCGCAGTAACATCATCCTAAACTTCCATCCTCAGTATGGAAAATTTCATGCCAAGCCATGGACATTCAGCAAGTGGTACGCTACCTAAAGCATAGTTTAGCAAGCAAAATTTAGCAAGTGGTATGCTACCTTTAGCCATAGATAAAGCTTAACAAACTCATTTAAAGAAAAACAAATGACAACTCTATTGTAGGCATTGTTATATATTTCAAGTATAACATATTACTAAATATGTTATATAAAAGTCCTGCACTTGGGTCACAACAACCCCATGCAATGCTACAGGCTTGGGGAAGAGTGGCTGCAAAACTGCCTGGCAGAAATAGGACCTGAGGGTGTTGGGTAACAGCCAGCTGAATATGAGCTGGCAGTGTGCCCAGGTGGCCAAGAAGGCCAACAGCATCCTGGCTTGTATCAGAAATAGTGTGGCCAGCAGGACTAGGGAAGTGATCATTCCCCTGTACTCGGCACCAGTGAGGCTGCACCCCGAGTACTGTGTTCAGTTTTGGGCCCGTCACTACAAGAAAGACATCAAGGTGCTGGAGCGTGTCCAGAGAAGGGCAATGAAGCTGGTGAAGGGCGTAGAGCACAAGCCTTATGAGGAGCAGCTGAGGGAACTGGGGTTGTTTAGCCTGGAGAAAAGGAGGCTGAGGGGAGACCTTATCGCTCTCTACAACTACCTGAAAGGAGGTTGTAGCCAGGTGGGTGTTGGTCTCTTCTCCCAAGTAACAAGTGACAGGACAAGAGGAAACAGCCTCGAATTGCTCCAGGGGAAGTTTAGGTTGGATATTAGGAAAAATTTCTTCACCAAAAGGGTTGTCAAGCACTGGAACAGGCTGCCCAGGGAAATGGTTGAGTCACAATCCCTGGAGGTATTTAAAAGATGTGTAGATGTGGTGCTTAGGGACATGGTTTAGTGGTGGACTTGGCAGTGCTAGGTTAACAGTTGAACTTGATGATCTTAAAAGTCTTTTCCAACCTAAATGATTCTATGATTCTATGATTCTAAAGGCAAAATAGTATTTAAGCTAGTAATAAAAGCACATACATGTAAAGAAAAATTATTATCAATTAACCTCATCATTTTTACCTTTAGTTTTATCCACTGCAATTACACAATACATTTTCCTCAGTTGAGAAATCTCAGAAGAGTGGATGATTTTGTAATCCGGAGCTGCTTACAGTAGCATAACAAGTTGTGTAACTGTGGCAAAATAAAAACATAGATTTACTCTAACTTCCCTTCCATTGACAAGCCACCATAGTCATTAATGCTCTTTTACCAAGTATTTTCTTTTATTCCAAGGACTAGTTTACTGAACAGTAAGGACTGGCTACCTTGGCACATGCAGGCATGTCTCCCTGGAAGTGCTGTCCCTTGCCTGGCTAGGAGACCTTCAACGATCTGCTCCATCAGAATGCGTACATTATCTTAGGAAACAGCAAAATGTCTCTTTCCCACCCTTCTCCAAGTTGCATTTCTAATGAACTTAAGCCAGGGCTCTCAGGTGTTTACTTATTACTTACAGCAAGGACCAACCTACAGATAGTACCTAGAGGATTTATTGTGCCAGGCCAGTAAGATCCCACTGTTACTGCCTTTCTATGGCAATAACTCTGAGCTTTATCTTTGCATTACTGTGATGTTAAGGGCACACTTCTCATATTAAGCTGAATAAAGAGTGTCACTATATATTAACCTTAACTGCACAGAACATAATTGAACTCAATGGGGCTACTGCCCTCTGTATTTCAGCGGGACTTGACTTTGAAGAAAGAATAATTCACTAGTTTACAAAGGCAGAAATAAACTTTCTTTATTATACAGGAAGTGCAGGTGCAATACTGTGATTATAGACACTGGCATGATTCATCTTGAGATTTTAGTTATATCTTGCCAAAGGAAGCTATTATCAAGCCCAAATGAGTCTAACAACACTACTATCAATGTGGCATTTAGAAGTTCCTTCCCTAGTGGGAACAAAAACATCTCTTTTCTTCCAATATTGAAAATTAAATGCACAGTATTAGCACCATCAATGAGGTGTTTAACTTCAAAATTGCCTTTCCTGGTGAGAATGAAAACGCTACTTGTTTCCTTTTTTTTAAAATTAACAACGTTTTTTCTCTTTTCTACTACCCGCACTTGTTTAATCAACCCAAGACACGGTATGTCTCTAGTGCTCAGAAAGCATTGCGGGTATACACCTACGTTTGTCTGTGCATGCACATGCGTGAGATCCCATGCTCTGGGGCTGGGATCTAGCCTGTTTCCAGTATGATTCAAGCACATAATACTAAACTAGAAAGAATATGTCTGGAAAAAAAACAGAGTAGACAAAAGGCTCGATTTTGGTTTCAGTCATCTTTGTACCAACAACAAGGCTATGTTGATGCAGAAGGTGCACTAGAGAAAATTAACCCCAAATTAACGGCATAAGGTGCCAGAAAGGTACCAGATGATATAAGTTGCTTGCTACAGCCAAAAATGGTTGTGAGCCATTCCAGAAGTGTGCAGGACTGCCCTCTGACTTTTCTCCAGCTGTCACCTATGTTTGTGTTCACACATGTATGGTCAGCAGGCAAAAAGGTGAAATGGCTCTCGGTTCATCTGTCCTCTAAAATTGGGCAAGAAAAAGTTCTCATCAGTCCTTGAGCCACTCTAGGACCAGATAACGTATTAGGCTCTGTAGCTGTGCTGAGTCTCCAACACTCCCTAGAATGACACTTCTGAAGGAGCCCAGGACTCACAGGTGAGTCCATGTAATCTTATGCACCTGGGGTGACCAAGAGCGGACACAAAGCTCTGAGATGTGGAGGCCTACCTCTGATGTTTGGCATCAGGAGCTGTCATTCACCCAGCAACACCAGAATATGACTTCTAGGGATCCCTCTGAGTGTATGGGATTGCCGCCATCACCCTCTGGAGACTAACCCTCTCCAGCTCCTACTCTTACCTGGTATATGACCAGCTCAACAGGGACTAGTCCTTAGTCACTTCACTTGACAGCTCAGATGGTTGTTGAGGAGGACAGGGCATTCAAGGCTGTGCTCTTTGCTCTGCTACCTTTGCAAAAGTACAGGTGGTCCTGCTACAGCTACTCAGGCCTGGTTGAATTACTACTGTCCCTGAGGGGCAGATTTCAAGCCTGGGCAAGTCCCAGCTGGCTTTGTCAGAAAGCAAACTGGTTCACTAAGAGTGTGAACAAAGAGGCTGGCAGCATGTACTATCTTGGCTGGAGTGCAAACTCAAAACTATGTTTGCCAGGGATTCTGCTCACCCTTCCCTTCTAGGGTCTGTATTGACCGTGAAGTCAATGGCATCACAGACTCAGAGGACTAGGAGACAGGCCCACCTCGTTTCTAGGTGGAAACCCTAGTATGACAGATCATGCCCTTCATACATTTGAGCCTACATTACCAGATAACCACTTGCAGGACTGATACAACTAATGCCTGGAAACAGATGGGTAACACTACACTGGCAGTGACCATGGTGCTGTTTCTAAACAAACCCATTGCTCCAGGACACCCACACTAGAGAGTATACAAACTTTCTGCCCTCTTCTTCCTCTACACACAAATACAAAACAATAGTGAGTCTGTCGGGTCCCATCCCACTCATTACTGTTCACTCGCTCTCTGTCACTGAATTATTCCACCAATGCACAAAATAACATCGCGTGGGCTAACCAAGGAAGTGAAGGAAAAGCACTTGTACTCTAACAATAGATACAGAACAAAAGGGTGTTGGACTATTTTTTCTGGCTTAGTTTCCTTAATCACTTCGTTTTGCACCATAGTTAGTTGCACAAGTTTGCACAAGTTAAACCACTACATAATAATTTCTGTGAAGTAAGACATTAAAGTCACTTAAGGAGAAACAGTTCTTCCTTAAATGCAATCTATCTTGTAGTTCACTTCGTGATGACATGTAGGTGTTAAAAACTGAAAACTTAAGCAAACACAGACTTCTAATTCAGGAGGAAAAATCAATACAGCTCTCCTGGGACAGCCCTTCAGAATTCAAAACTCTCTCCTCTGTTGCACTAATTCAGCAAGCACCATCTCAGCAGACCGAAGCTTGTGGGGGCCTACAAGAAAGCTGAAGAGGGACTGTTTGCAAGGGCATGTAATGACAGGAGAAAGGGTAATGGCTATAAGTTGAAAGAGGGTAGATTTAGATTATGTATAAGGAAGAAATTCTTTACTGTGAGGGTGGTGAGGCACTGGCACAGGTTGCCCAGTGAAGCTGTGGCTGCCCCCTCCCTGGAAGTGTTCAAGGCCAGGTTGGATGGGGCTTTGGGCAACCTGGTCTAGTGGAGGGTGTCCCTGCGCATGGCAGGGGGGTTGGAACTAGATGGTCTATGAGGTCCCTTCCAACCCAAACCATTCTATGGTTCTATGATATTTTCACAGCATGCTTATTACTTTTTCACACAGAATTCTCCAACTTGTTTTGAATCAAATTCTAGGGTAAACTTTTGCAACATAAAGACAGCCTACCGAGTTGCATGAGCAATTATCTGAACCCTTTGTAGCCAGCAGCCCTCATACTTAGAACCCCTCATTTAATGTTTCCTCCAAAATGCTACAACAACCCATTTCCTTCCCACTACCTTCCTATCACACGCCAAGGAGGTAAAAACACAAATTGATCTCATGAACTCCGACCTCAGCAAGGCTGGAATGAATGTCAACAGAATGATGAAACAAAACAAAAAGTAATGCTTTTATCAGGCAGAATATAAAGTGGGTAACCATGTCCATACCATCTCTTTTCCCCTAGCATCCCAAAAATGTGAGAGAAGGATGGGGAAACAGGCAGTCTCTCATAGGCTCAAGGGCTGAGGATGGCAGGTGAGCAGCGCTACAGAAGCTTACACTCCTACGAGCCTGAACACAACAATTTGTGTGCAGTATCCACACGCGCACTGTGAGAAATCTCAGGCTTCATCTAGAGTGGGAAAAAAAAAAAAAAGCCAAACCGAACCCAATCCGTGGGCCGTATTCAAACGCCTATAACGGAATACGCTCAAACGGCAGGGAAGCGAGGTGTCTGAAGGGCGGCGTGGTCGCCCGACCCCATCGCCAGCGGGCAACCCTGTCCTGGCTCCCCTCTCGCTGCGCCCTGAGGCACCGCCCCGGCCCGCCACCGCCCGTTGACCGTTAGGGCGGGGGCAGGGTGCACGCGGTTCGTCCTCCGGCCGTTAGCGGCACGAACGCACCCTCGCTCCGCCCCTTCGCGCGCCGCAAAGCAGCCTAGGGCCTCAGCGGCAGGCTATCGCGCGCGCCGGTTGTGAGGTCATCCCGCGCGGCCGGAAGAAGCGGAGCGGAGCGGTTGTTTCCGCTGGCGGGGGGGCGCAGGAAGGCCCCGCGCGCGGAGCCGGGGCAGACGCGGCGCGGGCAGCGGCGGCCATGGCGGCGGGAAAGGCGGCTGCCGAGCCCCTGGGGCGGACGGCGGAAGAGGTGGCTTGGGCGGAGGCGCTGCGCGGGGCCTGCGAGCCCGAGCACCACTGGCGGCACCGCCGGGAGTTCCTGCTGCGCAACGTGGGGGAGCTGCCGGCGGCGGGCAGCGCCCAGCTCCAGCGCCTGGTGTCCCTCTCCATGGTGTGGGCCAACCACGTCTTCCTGGGCTGCCGGTGAGTGCGGGCCGGGGCGGCGGGCCCCGCGGGGGGTCGGGGGGTGCGGCGGGGTGCGGCGCGGCCGGCTGACGGCGCCCTTCCCCTCCTCTCCCGTTATCGCCCCGCCAGGTACCCGCCGCAGGTCATGGAGAAGGCGCTGGAAATGGCCGAAGGCATCCAAGTGACCGGCGCGCCTGTCCGCACCACGAGAGATGAACTGGTTGCCAAGGTGAAGAAAAGAGGCATATCAAGTAGCAATGGTTAGCAGATCATAGCTGTGACAATACATAGGAGTCTAGAAAATGTTGTTTTTTTTAATGTTCTCGGTGTGCCTCGGGCTTAGGAAGTAGTCAAAACAATTCACTTTTTAAACTTTGTTAATCGTTTGCCCTCTCTGCTATCTTTTCTCATATAGTACCTGTAAGCATATAAATAATGTAACGCATAAATGATCTGTTGGTAGTGTAGAGCTCTTCTTTTGAATTTCTACAATTGGTGCACTTTAAGCTGATTCTTTTTTAATATGTTGTAGACCATTGTACTCCAGGTTAAATGTATTCTACTTACTTTGCCTTTAACACTAGTCAGACATTGTTTTATGAGAAACTTAGTTTCTTAAAGAAATTCTTAACATGGTATTTTAAAAGATGTTTTTATTATATTAGCAGACAAAATACAATTTTTATTTTAAGGTTAGATAGTCTATATAATGTACTTTGGTCATTTTTGGTTTGGACTTCAAGAATATATACTTGCCTACAGGACCCAAACCAAAACCTGAGATCTTGCACCTGAGTATTTTTAGGTTTTTGTCAAAAAATACTAAAATATTCCGAAATAGTAGGGTAACACTTGAAATTACAGCCAAACTGTATTCCTAATATATACCTTTTAAATTGCTAGTTTTTAGAAAATAGATAAATTGTCTCTAGATGTATATTTCATAGCACAGAAATTAAAGAGGTTAACATACTTTACTTGTTTTGCAGAAGGGGTAGAGGAGCCCTCCAAGAAGCGAGCTGTTGAGAAAAGCAAAGATTGTAAGGATACTGGAAAGGATACGAAAACAACGAAGGCAGAAGCCACAAAGGAAACAGAGAGCACATTGCCAAAAAAGCAGGAAAAAGATACTACAAGCAAAGATCCAGAAAGCTCCCGGTCAACTTGCAGTTCAAATCAAGAAATGGTCACAGCATCAGACATAGAAACAGAAGGAAAACCTGCTAATGCTGAAAGTACTACTGAGCAAAATCCATCTTCATCTGAAAAACAGTCAGGAGAGAAGCCTTGCTCATATCCATCTAAGGAAAGCAAATGTGAAAATGTGCCGTCACCTGAAAAGAAAACGACAGTAAGTGCGGTGCCACCGGCTGGCAAGAGCGCCCCACAGGCAGCGGTGGTGGCAGCAGCAGTGCCACCAGCTGGCAAGGGCGCCCCGCAGGCAGCGGTGGTGGCAGCAGCAGTGCCACCAGCTGGCAAGGGCGCCCCGCAGGCAGAGGCAGTGGCAGCAACGGTGCCACCGGCTGCCAAGAGCACCCCACAGGCAGAAGGGGTGGCAGCAACGGTGCCACCGGCTGCCAAGAGCACCCTACAGGCAGAGGCAGCGGCAGCAACGGTGCCACCAGCCACCAAGAGCACCTCGCAGGCGGCAGCAGCAGTGCCACCGACCACCAAGAGCACCCCGCAAGCAGCAGCAGTGCCACCAGCTGCCAAGAGCACCCCACAGACAAGTGCTACATTGCTGTCTTCCAAAACCCAAGCGAGTGCCCCACCATCAGTGTCCAAGAGTGGCGCTCAGGCGGGCACCTCCCTGCTGCTGGCCCCCAAGAGTGGCACTCAGGCAGGCACCTCCCTGCTGCTGGCCGCCAAGGGCACCGCAAAGGCGGGCTCCTCGCTCCTGGCCTCCAAGAGCAGCGCCGAGGTGGCTGCCTCGTTGCTGGCAGCTCGGAGTGGTGCTCAGCAGGGATCCTCGCTGCTGACTTCCAAGAGCAGCGCTCAGGTGGCTGCCTCGCTGCTGGCTGCTCGGAGTGGTGCTCAGCAAGGTCCCTCGTCACTGGCCTCCCGGGGCGGAGCTCAGGCAGGTGCTTCCCTGCTGGCCTCCAAGGGTGGCATGCAGGCAGGTTCACCGCAGCTTGCCTCCAAGAGTGGTTCACAGGCAGGTGAGAGCCCTGCTAAGGCTTTGTGCAAACCGTTAACCAGCGAAGATGCAAAGGAAAGACAACCCTTTTTCAACAGACTATACAAAGCTGTAGCCTGGAAACTGGTTGCTGTTGGAGGCTTCAGTCCTAATGTAAATCACGTAGAACTTCTAAACTCATCTATTCAGTCTGTTAAAGCGACGTTAGATGTTGCTTTCGTTCCCCTGAAGGAACTTGCAGACTTGCCTCAAAATAAGAGCTCTCTAGAAAATATTGTTTGTGAACTGAGGTGCAAGTCTGTCTACTTGGGTACTGGCTGTGGTAAAAGTATGGAAAATGCCAAAGCGATTGCTTCAAGAGAAGCTTTGAAATTATTCCTCAAGAAGAAAGTTATTGTGAAGATATGTAAAAGAAAATACAAAGGTAGTGAAATTGAAGATTTGGTACTTCTGGATGAAGAATCAAAACCTTCGAATTTACCTCCAGCTTTAAGAAATCCTCGTGAGATCTTGTAGGAGAGAATCGCTGTTTGTACCGTGTATAGTATTTCAAGACAAGGACTGAGGGTTAATTTTGTACTTTAAAAATGTAGGCTTCCAGGTATTTTGTATTTCTTTCTCAGTTTTGCAAGACAATGATAGTCCTTTCACTTGGTAGCAATTGTATAAAACTTGTTAGATGACAAGTGTGCATTTAAAGGTATGCCTTAATATATAGCACAGTAGTGTGCTGTTTTATTTGCAAAATAGTCTACCTAATTCTTCTATTTTTAATTAAATGATTAAGGTACAATTTGCTGTTTAAAACCCGACAGTTTTGTAATTCTTACGATTTGATGGCAGTGTGCTCAATTGTCTACCATGTCTTTTTTAGCCACATAGAACTATGTATATAGGGACCATAATACTTGAATGATTGAAAGTTGTTTAAAAATTTCAATCAAAAAGTTGAATCATCTGTTTCAGGCGTGTTGCTCATAATGTTCACTGTTCCTCATATTAGGAGAGAAAATAGTTGGTTGACTATTTTTATGGGATGTTTTCGTAACACTCGCAATATAAATGACACCCTGATCCCATTTAACGTTATACTAGCAGGTTAGATCCCGTTTAGCGTTACACTGGTAAATTACCAATTAGCAGTGAAGTCACAGCTGCTTCAGCCACCAAAACTCTGTAAGCAGACTTAATTTATATTGTGAAATATCATTTACAGTTTTTTCAAATAAACATGGATTTCTATACTAAGCATATTTTGACTGCTACTAAAACAATAAAACCTCTGGGATATGCTTTTATAGTACTTTGGTTTTGGCTATTAAATATTCCAGCCATTTCAATAACTTTGTAACACCTTAAGAAAAGCTTTACTTGGAGTGGCTTCAAGGTGTAAATCCCACAAGGGTGAGTTGTTTTCTTTGGATGCGTAGCTGTAATACTGTAAAACTGATAGAGTGGACCTATACAATATGTGTTTCTGCATTGGTAACACTTGCCAAGATAAGCAAAATGAAGATGCTGCTGTCCGCTAGAGACAGCAAGTGCATTGTAAATTGTTCACACTAATTGAGCCTGCCCTTTGCTCCCTTTTTATGCCATGTACTGCATGGTTTGAAGCAAAGAAAGTGGGAGATTACCTTTTATTTTCAATGTTACTGAAATACCTGCACAAACTGCATGTTTTGATATATTGGATAATGACATGTAATTGTAAAAACATAATGTCTTCAGTGCTTTTTTGAATTAATCTTGTCCGGTTACAGTAGTTAGCATCATTTAATGGAGACCTTATACTTGACTGACAGATCTATTGACTGAGTACTACAGGAGTGAATAGGAATTCCTGGGATCTTGGTAGTATATGTATATATATCCACTTAAAGACTTCAATTTCTTTTGTGATTTTGGGACTAAACCACAATGACATTGTTACACTGTACCCTGCGTGATTTTGAACAGCAGCGGCTGTCCAGTCTGTAGCACCTGAAGCCTGCAAGGCTCTCGCACTTCCTGATGGCTGGTGAACTTCCTCCGTCTGACTCCTGTGCTCCTCTGCCCTCGGTCGCCCTTTGCTCTGGTTTGGTTTCTCAGGAGTTCCCCCTCGGTGTTTCTGGAGCACTGCCTGACATTTGGAATGCAATATGTTAAATTCCATCTCACACAGCTTAGGAATCGGTGCGTGCTTTTAGCGTGGAGCGAGTTTCGTGCTGTAGTCAGGAGTTGTGTTCGTGCCAGGAAGGGTGATATCTGTTTTCAAATCCTCACTCTTCAGGTGGAGACACAGAATGACTGTTTTTGTGGGGCAGGAATCTGGTCCTGTGCCTGCTGGGGTACAGCTTTTCTAGCTGTTTGGGCATCTCCAGATCTCCGGTTGAGAATTGCAGCATGTGTTGCAATGTGAAAACCTGTGTTTGCCATCTGTAAAGCGAAGCTCACAGTATTTACTGACCTCAAGGGGTATTAGGGTAACTGTGTTAAAAGGCTGAGGTGCTAGATTCCTTTTTTTAAAGTCCTGACTTAAGCTTACTTTTTTAAAAATTTTTGAATGTTATTCCTCTTTGATGTTTGGTTGTGATTCATTAAAGGATGAGTCTGTAGCTACTCTTAATAGAAACTGAAAGTTGAAGTGTGTTATTTTTATTCCACATTCTGCATGGAAAGCAGCTCAACAAGCAGATTCTAACATACCAGTAAATAAGCATTATTAACATTTCATTACCCCCAGAGGAAGAAAGAAAGAATTCTGAAGAACTGGCTGTGGCAAGAAGAGTTTGTGCAGTCCTGTCAGTTCTGAAACCTCTGGGTCTCCCTTCCAGGTACTGTCCTGGTCTGTAGCGATTGCAATGCCGGGCTTTAATTGCCTGACATTGCTGATGAGGACCGGCTAGAACAAATGCACTAACACTGAAGGCGTGCAGAATTGTCTCAGGGGGACAAATGAAACCAAAAGAAAAATTGACCCTGTTTTTACTGCGGGAGCACAGGAAATCGCAGTCATTAAAAATGACTCCTGCTTCCTATGAGGGCTGCTAGAACAGCTCAAGTACGTGACGTCAGTTCCCCACGGAGAGCTGCCGCCGCTAGCAGGTTACAAGGTACGTATGTACCAATTGCGGCTTGCAGGGGAACCAAGTGACGCGAGGGGGGTCCCAGCGCTGCAGTGGGGCGCTGGCCACAAGGCGGCGCTATGGCGTCTCGCCGGCGGGACTCCCGCCTTGCGCCCCGCCCGCCCCGCCCTGCGCAGGCGCTGCCAGCGGTGCCGCGGAGGGCGTGGCTTCGTAGCCAGCAGCCCTCGAGCTGCCCGACTCGGGGGTGGAGCCTCGGCGCTTAATTTGCTTAATATATTCCCGGGGCGGTGCCACGGCGGCGTCCCCTCGGTGGGACCGGTATCACGGTCACCCGGAGCCGCGCCGCTCATCTGGGGGCGGCGAGACGGCATCCCAGTCTGTGCACCGTCTGCGGGGACCAACCAACAGAGAAACGGGGCAGGGAGCACTCCCTCGCTCTGCCCTAGAAGTTCTCCTGGGGGCCGCCTCATATAAGGCGGCGGCGGGGGGAACATAAGGGCGGGATGCTCTGAAGACCTGCTCGCTAGGCCACGCACGGAGGACGCTGGTTCCTCACGGGCCCCGCGCCCGCCTAGGGGAAAGTCCCCGGACCGCCGGCAGAGAGTGCCGGGCGCTGCCGGCGCCCTCGCCCGCCCCCATCTCACGCATTTCACCGCCGAGACGCCCCTGGGCTGAGCGGGTGAGCGCGGGGCGGGCTCTCGTCACGGTCACAGACACGCAGGTAGTGCGCAACCGCACCAACAGAACGGGGCTCACTCTCAGGCCATCCCTTTTTACCGGCTCCGGCCCCTTTTGGGCCGCCCCCGCGGCGGGGCGAGCTGGACTTCCGCAGCGGCGGAGCACCTCGGGGGAAACTTAACTGCTGCGTGGGAACTTCCCCGGCGCAACAGAGCTGTTTGCAGGAAAAGCAAAGCACGCGTGCGGACACACCATGTCCCCGGCAGTGGCTCCGGCTGGCAGGACACGCGGTCCCGCGCCCCCTTATCTCCTCATACCCGCTGGGTTTCAGGGCGCCTCGTGACGTACAGGCTGTCAGGGAGGCACTCGCCTGACGTAGCTCCTGTCCCTGCCCGAAAAGGCTTTCCTTCCTTCCCGGCTCCAGGAAGCAAGGGTATCTTGTCACGTTCGTTTGCCCACGCAGAAGTTAAATGCAGGAGAGTGTGACGCGTATCCGAGTGACAGCACGAAAGCTGACAGTACAAACACCACGCTTCTCCAGCGCAGCAGGCACTATGCACACGCAGCTGCATGGGGCGTACCCTGGTTTCCCCTGCTCACCTGGGGCTCCTCATAGAAGGCTGGCACTGCTGGCCGTGAGTGCCACCAGAGTTATCTGCCCGCTCTAGGCAGATTCTCATGCTTACACTCCCTGATGCTACGCAAGATGCTGCTGCCTGCAGCAATCACGCACATAAGTACTAGCCATGCTGATAAACTGAATTCATTTCGCAGGCAGTGCCGTTCTTGCCTCTAGAATGTCAAGCAAATAAAATATCACCGTGCTTGGCTCCATGGAATTAAGCCCTCTGCTGCCCTTCAGTCGTGTCTGGGTACCCAAACAGCACCCAAATAGCCCAGGGCCAACTCTTCCTTCTGGTTCATGCTCTCTTAGTATTTGTGAAGCTCCTGCGGTGAGCCCAGGCCTGCCAAACTAGCAACATGTCTCTTTTTGGTGGAGCTGCAGGCCCACGGCCTATATGTAGCACAGTACAGTTCACAAACCCCACTGGTTTCCAACATCTGCTGTTCTTTCAGCAATATCCTCACGGTGACATCTTTTCAGCCATGACAGACCCCTGTGCCAAGCAGAGGAGACCAGCGTGCAGAGCGGGGAGTAGCTCCGCACAGAACTAGCTATGACAGCTCTGACTGCTTCATGTGGAAGCTTTGAAAGGATGTGCAAAGGGCTGACAAACCACCAGGGTTGTGCTGTCATTTTGGTTGCTGCCTTAGCCACTTGAACTACTTGAGTGTCTTTCTCTCTTTTCTCCCATAACTTTTCATGTGATCAGCTATATGTAGGTGGGGAAAATAGAGATTTCAAATTAAATGCTATCAAAGAACCCATCCCAAAAGAAACAACTAAACTAGGGCACAGCTCTATGAGGTTCTCTCTGGTTTTGGTTGAGAAACTGTAATGAAATCTCAGTGTCCTAGTTTCATCTGCTCAAAAGGATATATCTAAGGCTCTATGAAGCTAACATGTTATGAGCTGTCACCCCTCTGTAGTGCAGGTAGCACTTGCAGTACAGGCTGATGACTGCAGACAACCTTGTGTAGACAAGCTGAAGCTTGTGCAGTGATTGATGTGGGGTTTTTTTTGTTTGGTGGCTGGTTTGTTTTTTTTTACCCTAGAGATTGCACTGTAGCACCTTAACATGTTGGGCTGTTTTTCTCTGTGTGTGGACAAAATTTTTTCACTCGTAGTTTATGGTAAATGTTAGTGTTCAAATTTGTTAAAAAGAAAGAATACATCAAAAATCAAACCCATCTCAACTATAGATGACAATGAGACATGATCTAGTGGTCCAGAGACTGGGGGGGGGGAAACACACATTGAAAGAGTTTTGATGCTCTCCCTCTCTCTTTCACAAGGCAGATCTATCCCTCAGCTTTCTAAGTTGCAAACTGCAGAGAAAATAACAGCAATATCTGCTTTGTAGAATATTTTTAAGCTTTTCTTTCAGCTAAAACGTGCATTTTTGCTACCTTTTGCATAGTGTATAATATGCCAAACTCTTTGTCCGCTTAACAACAATTAATTTGTATTTGTGTGCCTTCTAGATGGTTCTGTTAGCTGCCACTGCCTCAGCAAAGGTATTGCCATCAGCAAGATGATGTGTTTTTAAAGCAAATATTGTCATTTATGCTGGTTACCCCTGCACCACCCCCCATTTTAAATCTGCTGTCAGGAAGTATCAATTTTTAGGCTGTGATTAATTCCACCTCTCTTCCTTGCATGCATTTAAACCTGTGCAATTTTACTGAAGCCCTGTGATTACAGGAAAACAGTTAGTGCATGTGGCTGAGCTAGGATACCTGCCAATGTAGAGCTGGCCTGAGTGGAGCGTTACCAGTGCTTGCATGTGACTATCCAGATGTATGGCTGGCCTTTTGTAAATGACAGCAGAGGTTTCCATCTACACTGAAGACATATTCATGTATCAGTGTTCAGAAAAATGGGTTGTATGTTGATACCTGGTCATCATTTCAAATATGTTGTAGGTTAATTTGAAAATGGCACACGATAATTTCGGAGCACAACTGCCTGTTCCTAAGGCAATGGAAGATTGGGTTCTAGTGGTTACCAGTTAGGTATCTTCTTTCTCCAGTAACATTCCTGCAACTAAAAATCCATTGTTCAGCTCCGACATCTGAACCTACAGCCCTTTAAAGTTTGAATTGTCACTGATGGTTAAGTAACATTAATTGTTAGGCCCAAGTAGACTGTGGAACTACATGTTTTAAATGCCACTGTCAGAAATTAATCACATGGGCAAAAGATACTTTGTCATGAGGAAGAAAGCCGATCTGATGTTTGCCCCATTTTCTAAATCCTCTGGTGTTTTACCTTTTTACATATTGTATTTTACATATACAACCGCAGTCTAAGAGACAAAATATATTCAGTCAGATGCTGCCTATATTTTGAAAATAGCCCTCTACCCCAAAACCTTCCTTAGTTTGGAGCAAATGTCACATTTCTGTTTATTTTGGGGAAGACGATGATTGAGAGGGTAAAGATCTATTCATCTTGTTTAACCAATATTTTTTCTCACAATTACAACTGAATGATAGAGCAAATGTAAACTCTGTCATTTCTTGGAAAAAATGTGTACTTCACTCATATGTTAGTAGTATAGAATAATACTCATTTTTGGTAACGAAGTAAGTGGTGGCACTGAAAAATTTGCATAGAGCAGTACCCCTAAGAAACACAAAATGCAGGTGACTTGGTGCTACAGAGTTATTTTGAAGACATGAAATTACTCTCTGGTGCTATGTGCAGTGACTTTTCATTTGCACTAGAGATTAATTAATCATTGTACTGGGTTTGGATAAGCAGATTCCAGAGGAAAAAAGAAAAATCCACACTAGGAGGGAAATGAAATGAGGCTTCCTCCTGTTTCGTGTGGAGTTTTAATGATGTATGCCAAAACTCTCCTCAAGTTTTCAGGGGAACTTGGAAACTATCGTTTTCTGTAACTATAGGCATGTAATTACCCCATTTCTGCACACGGAGTGGAATTAATTTCTCTGACATCTATGACAATAGACCTGGGCTCCCCTCACAGTCAATGGAGACATTTTTAGGGCAAGACCTATTTATACTAAGATTCTCTCTCATTTGACATATTTGGCTCGATGACTCCCACCTTTACTTCGAGGTGGAAAGGAAAATTAACATCCACATACAGGAGAATATTATGAATCTCTTAAACCATTGACTATTGAAACTTCCTGCAGGTGCACTGCCTGCCCTCATTTCACAATCGTGATTACAAAGGTGCAATTGTGTATGTTTATTCCTCACAAGAGGAAGAAGAATGTGTTTTTCACATGACCTGTGCTGAGTAGCAGAATCACAGACACACAGGATGCATGTTAGTGTATAGCTCAGGTAAGAGCACATAAAAAATCCTTTGTTTATTGTGGGCAAAAGGGGCTCAGTCCTTTTCCATTAAAGTCACCTGGATTCTTCTATTTACTTGAATGGAAGAGGATCAAGCTTCAGGGCTCAAGTAAAACAATAAAGACAGTTGCCACATATTTGCATAAGATTAACTTGTTACCATTCCTCACCTGGCTTCCCTAAACATCATCTGCACACTTCCTGAGTTCTTTGGCACGATGATTGGCTCTGGAGGCAGAAAGCAAATCCACTGATTGTTTATGCTTTAAAACAGTAGGTGAAGAGGAAGAGTCACAGTCTGAAAGCTGTTCCCTGGAGAGGAAAAGAGGGACGGACATGTTACTTCAGCCACGAGTAGACAGATCCGTGTTGTAAATGATGGGGAATGATCCGCGCGGCTCTACCCATCGCAGCAGCCAGATGCTGCCCCTCAGCTGGTGAGGAGTGTCCCCCTCCTCTAAGGAGCTGCAGTTCCTATGCCAGCCAGCATGCTCCATAGCACCTGTGAAAAATGGTTGCTGTCCAGCTCCTGCTGACTTCCAGAGGGCATTCTGAACAGAGTGGATACTCTCAAAAAGGAACAGTGCGGTTCTGCTCAAAACAACGTGACAATATGTCACTATGCTCTGATGGAAGCAATGATGTCATATAAAAGTGAATTCCTTAACATCTCCCACTTTGGGCCTATCAACTTCTCAAAACTCTTTTGGGTACAGCCATGGGATTAAAGTATGGAAGCTGAATGGGAAGAACTGTAACAATAGATAAATAGTTATTACAAAACAAAGCACAAAGTAAACTTCGTTTGCACACTGTCCTGGTTTTGGCAGGGATAGAGTTAATTTTCTTCCTAGCAGCTGGTACAGTGCCATGTTTTGGATTTAGGATGAGAATAATGTTGATAACACACTGATGTTTTTAGTTGTTGCCAAACAGTCAAGGACTTTTCAGCTTCTCATACTGCCCTGCTAATGAGAAGCCAGGAGGCATCCACAGAAGCTGGGAGGGGACACAGCCAGGACAGCTGACCCCAACTGGCCAAAGGGATATTCCATACCGTACCATGACATGCTCAGGATGTAACTCGGGGGTGGGCCGGGAAGCAGTTCAGCTTGAGAATTAGCTGAGCATTGGTTTCAGGTGGTAAGCAATTGTGCTGTGCATCACTTGCTTTGTATATTCTTTTTTCATTATTTATTATCATCATCATTTTCCTTTTCTGTCCTATTAAACTGTCTTTATCTCAACCCACGAGTTTCACTTTTTTTTTTTTCGTTTCAATTGTGTCCCCCATCCCACTAGGGGGGTAAGGGGAGTGAGCGAACGGTTCTGTGGCTGTTTTAGCTGCCAGCCGGGTTAAACTATGACACACTTTACTCCATTTTTCACTCTGCTCTGAGATAAACAGAACCCATCAGTCTGAAGAAAAAAGATGAGCTGGATATTGCAGCTGCTTTCTTCCCCATGTTAATACAAGCCAACTGATCACTAATTTGGGCTCAGGAAGAAGTTTTCTTTTAGAGTTTATTGGCAGAAAACTTGGAACCTCTCCAGTTTTTGAACAAATGTTTGCATTTGGATGAGGAAGAACATACATCTCCTGAACAGTGCAGGATGTTTGTTACTTGGTGCTAGAGAGCTCTTTGATACAGATGAGGATGAGGCTAGCTGGGTGAAAAAACACATGCCAGTGTTTTCAGGACATGTACTGGTTTAGTTTATCACCTTATTGAAATGATCTGATGTTAGCCCATGTCTTATTTTTAGGTGTCTTACACTTGTGTAAATGAAAGAGAAAAATAATAATGGTTGTTACCATATGATTTGTGTTCCACCAGATAAATCAAGCCTAATATTAAAGGAAAGTCAAAAGTGATGACATCTGCCATTGCAGGGAAGTATCTTTTTTGGATAACCTGATGTTAGAGAACTTTTCAAGAATAGCTTACCTGGACAAACACGCTACTATCTCTGTAGCTCTGGCAGGGATAGCCTCTTCCTGGAATATCACCTATACAAAAGTCAACTATGGCCTTCCTATGGCCTATAGCTTTCTTCAGCTGACTTTTTAAAAAGCCCATCTGGCTTGTACTCATTCTTTCTCTCCTTTGTGTTTCTTTTCTTGGTATCTTGGAGAATTCTTCATCCTCCTCATCCCATGGAACCAGAGAAGCATACCT
The DNA here is from genome assembly GCF_028858705.1 of Grus americana. Taxonomy (NCBI): domain Eukaryota; kingdom Metazoa; phylum Chordata; class Aves; order Gruiformes; family Gruidae; genus Grus; species Grus americana. The sequence continues at coordinate 36,313,273 of NC_072855.1, read as the reverse complement.
GCCAAGAAATATATATTGTCAAAAATCTGTTCTGTTCCATTTGCTTAAAAGAAGCACCCTGTTACCATCCTTTGAGCATCTCCACTAAATGCTAAGTAGGTCTTTCACAATTACAGCCCCTTATGGACTTGTCCTCATCAATAGTGCTGTTTTTCATTATTTTTTCCACAGGCTGAAACTCTTCCTGGGCTATCAATGGAAAGCTGAAAAAAAATCTAACCACCTAGTGTATTATTAGGTGAAACAGGACAGGAATCAGCTATGATTTGAGGATGTGTACTGGTTTTGGCTGGGATACAGTTAATTTTCTTCATAGTAGCTGGTATGCAGCTATGTTTTGGATTTGTACTGAAAATAGTGTTGATAATGCAGAGATGTTTTCCTAATTGCTGAGCAGTGCTTACACAGAGCCAAGGCCTTTTCTGCTGCTCACACCACCCCACCAGCAAGTAGGCTGGGGGTGCACCAGAAGCTGGGAGAGCACAGCCAGGACAGCTGACCTAGACTGGCGAAAGGGATATTCCATATCATATGATGTCATGCTCAGCATGTAACTGGGGAAGCTAGCTGGGAGGCAGGATCACTGCTTGGAAACAGACTGGGCATCGGGGGGCTTTTCTCCGCAGGTGGTGAGCAATTGCATTTGTGCATCACTTGTGGGGGTTTTTTGTTGGTTTTGGTTTTATTTTTATTCTCATTATTATCTCATTATTATTCTCTTCCTTTGTTATTCTATTAAACTGTCTTTATCTCAACCCACAAGGTTGGGTTTTTTTCCATTCTCCTCCCCATCTCCTTGGGGTGGGGGAGAAGTGAGCAAGCGGCTGCGTGGTGCTCAGTTACCCACTGGGGTTAAACCACAGCAGTATGTAAAATCAGGATTATAACAGATGAGAGGCAAAACTGCAAATGGGGAAACTAAGATTTGGATTAAATACATGGAAATATTTTATCATAGTAAAATCTATAATATAATGAAATAATCTTTCACAAGAAGAAGGGGAATACTCTGATCGGGACTCCTAAAAAACTGTACTGGGAAATGATAAAGAAACATAACTGTGGGGATCTATTCTCCATGAAAAGTGGGGGTAGTTTAGAGACATATAAATAAATCTAAATAAAATCAGTATAGGACTTCTGTGTATTATTTACTCTTGGAAGACAACCATTGAGGCAGGTTTTATGCAATACACCCTAATAACACATGCCTGATACCACTGCAAATGTCAACCTCAAGCTGACAATTCTCCATTTAGTGGAGAGTGTTGGTGGAAATGTATAGTCATTCTGCCTGCCCATCTCTACAAACAGCAGGGCTTTGCTCTACCATGTCTTTTGTTATCTCCAGATTATTCTCACAGTCATCGAAAGAAAAAACATAGTTGGGGTCGCAGAGGCTATCAGCCTGCAAACTGGAGTCCAATACATCAAAATTCTCCTACCCATTTTGAGGCACTATCAAACCAGAGAATTCAGCCTGTTATTCTTGCTTTTCTCCCCTCTGCAGCTTCAAACATGCAGCAAGCTAAGGCTTCTTTTTCCTAGGGAAATCTGCTCTAATGTTACTGTGCATTCTTAAAACTACTCAAAATTTAAATCTTTATTTTAGTGTTTGAAAGCAGCAGGCAACATTTAAATTCAGGAAATGTTAATTGATCTCTGCTGTACCTTAGATACTGCTTCCCCCATAGTGACAAACAGCAAGTTTTTAGCACAGTAACCACCTGTAACAAATATTACAAATTATTCTAAAAAAGACTTTTTTGGCTATTTCTTTACCAATGGTACATACATACTTAGTACATACATAGTTTCTAGTCGGAAAAAAAGCGATGCCAAAATTCTATTTTAAAATTAACATTTAATCGTAATTAGCATTTAATTTTAAATAACATGTTAATTTTTAATGAACATTTTTGCTTTGTTTTTCTGCTCTGTAAGGGAAATCTCTATTTCTCAGCTTTATTTCTTCACGAGATTCAAACTTATTATAAGCAGAAACACAACCCCTCAAAACAGCCAACATCTTTCTAAAGAATATTGTATCACTTATATTAATCCAGATCCTTTTGCACTGGTATACAGGTAGTGCTTTTTGCCTGTACAGTAAGTGTTATCTATTAATATTATATGAAAGAATTCAATTGATGAGGCTTCAGTTACTCAGAAGTGACAGCAGTGAACAGATAAAGTTTCAGCTGTTTACTGCTGATGGAAGTGAAGGTAACTAGGTTATTTTCACTTTCTAAATCTATTTGTGCAAAAATGAGACAAGTAGCATAAAATTATCTGAGGTTTAGCTTCATTAATCTGAGCTGTCACAATAAGCAATATTAAGAAGCAGGTGGTTTTACTAGTGTTATGGATTTTAAGATGACGCTGTCCTCAAGAACATGAACACAGAGTTGCAGACTTCCTGGTTTTTTTGGCCGGAGTGACATCAGTGTAATAAAGAATGTTTTGAAAGTACTGCCTACAGCTTTGTTTTCATTCATTTTTATGAACTTGCCAACACACTGCTGACTCGGGCAAAGCCATCCATCTACAGCTACAATTACTCAACATCTTAGACGCAGACGTATGGAAATCACTGTCATGTAGGATACCAGCTTAGCAGCTGCATGAGTTGAAAGTTAAGAATGTGTTTATATACTTTCATGAACTAGGGTCTTAAGAAAATAATACTTGCAGACTGCCATCACGTGAGATGCTGATCTGCGGGCTGATCAGATGAAGTCAGCAAGGTTCAACACACTAATTTTGTTGTAGGACTAGCCGTGGAACCATCTGGCACAGATTGTGTATTCACAGAATTGTAGAAAAAAAGTAGGCTGGAAGGGATCCTCTCGAGGGCATCAAAGCAGAGCCAGCTTCACAGCCAGATCAGGTTGTGCCAGGCCTCATCCAGTTAGGCTCCGAAAATATCCGAGGATGGAGACTATACAACCTCTCTGTGCAACCTGTGCTGCTGCTGCTTAACCACTACTCTAGATCACACCACCTTGAAATGTTATCTACAGGATTAGTATGGGTACTCTTTTAGTGCTGGCCACTTACCTATAGGTAGGAATGTAAGACAGAAGGGGTTTTTGGGATCTGGTTTTTGGTTTGTTTGGTTTTTGGTTTTGGTTTTTTTGGGTTTTTTTTCAATTTACCCTTGAATTCAGTCATCTCTGATGCTGGTTTTTTTCTAAGTTTGCCAGATGTCATATTTTTCTCCACCTTTTTTTTTTCAAGTTCCTGAAACATAAATGCAACATACTGCAAAATGTACAGGTCTCCTCAGGATGTTTCAAGACCCCACAGGATTATTTTTTTCCTGATGCTTACCAATTATTATTCATGTAGTAAAGATCAGAAAAATGTCTGAAAGAGAGGTAGAGATGAAATCTCAACTGTTTAGTAATTCTATCTGCTTTATATCATCTTCCCAGTAGAAGAATGTATATAGCTAAAAAGTGTATTTCTACTTTTGTTTCCTACTATATTTGCTGTGGCCAACATTTGATACAAATTCGGGAACAGCCTTGGGAAAGACAAGATACTGTGTCAAAATTGGGAGATTTGTTGGCAGGCAAGTGGGTTTTAAAAGGTTAAACTTCTTTGACGCCTTGTTTAAAATTCTCTGTAATGATTTCTCAGGATAAAATGTCACTCAGCTTCCCCAAGTAATAGTTTATCACAAATCATTTTGCTTTTATTTAAAGCTAAATCAGGGAGCTGTTATGATGGGCAAGAGCAGTCTAAACTACTGCTTTTTACAGTTGGAGGATACAAATTAATTAGATGCCTCACCCTATCAACTGCTGCAGGAAGAAAAGCTTGACTATGGAGCACGCTGTTGTGTACCTGACAGCAACTTGCCTTCCCTGCGCACAGCCTGTCACTACGCTATCGGTACAAACCTCACCTCATGATGAAAATTGCTCTTCAAGAATAAGTTGTTGCAGATATAGCTCACAACTGTGTTTGGGAAAGAAATACACAAGCCATCTGCAAACAATTTAATGCATATATACATTTTATTGCAGTAGGACTTACCCACATTCCCCTCCTGTCAGACACAATGCCCTTAGAAGGGTGCGCTTCAAGAGATTTAGTGCCATCAGTGCTGGCAGGTTATTTAGTATGCCAAAATATTCCAAGAAAACGAGAGGATGGGGCAAAGGGTAAGGTTTCAGCATCAAATGTAAAACTTCTGTACTTTTCTGCTCACTCAAATAGCTTTTGCAGTATCTCCTGAAAACGTGGGAAGGTTCAAGATCGTGACTGAAAATACAGTGCAGAGTTTCACGGCCTACATAAAGGAGCAAAAGTAATCCATGGCAGCCACAACACGTCCTCGAGATAAACTCCTCAACGACTCCAGGGACAGAGTATGTTTGAGGAAGAACAGATAAACACGGGTGGGGGATGACCGAAGAAGGGCGTCAATCAGTGCTAATAAACACACCCCACGAGAGCAGGAGGCGGCACGACCGAGGGACCCTCGTGGATCCCTCCCCGCGCCCCCCCCGACCCCGAGACACTCGCGGTCCTCAGAGCCAGGTCACAGCGCCGCTCCCCGCCCTGCCAACAACCCCGCAGCGGCAGACGCTGACTGAACACTGGAGGTAAACCGGCACTACTCACACCTGGCCGTCATTTCTGCTCTCTTCACCTTCACCTCACAGAGGTGCAACAGGGGACACACGCCGGCCACGGCTGCCCCTCGGGGAAGGCGGAAAGCCGATGGCGAGGGGCCGGCGCCGGTCCACGGGCTGCTCGGTGAGGCTGGGCGCAGAGATGGCGGGCACAGGGACAAACGCACCCGGCCATTGGGAGAGCCCCCGCCCCGCCTCAACGCCCCCCGCAACGACCGCCCGCCCCCGCCCACACATGGGCGCTGCTGGGGCACCTGGTGCGGGGAGGGGCGGGGCGAGGCGCTCGGTCGCAACCGAATAGCTGCGGTCCGCCGTCGGGCTGCGGAGCGTGAGTGGTCTCCCACGGCAGCTGCCTCCATCAGACAGCGACCCCACACCGGCCGGGCACGGAAACAGCGGGCGTGTGCGCCTTTAAGGGAGGTTCCGCCTCCGCGCTGGCTCCCGCCCCTTTCCGCGCGCCGAGCCAGTAGGAACGGGCGAGAGGAGAAGGCGGGAGAATGCGAACCTCTTGCAGCACCGCCAGCCGCGCCTTATAAGGGCAGGGCCTCGCGCATGCGCGTAGCCCAGCGGCCAGGGGCGGGGGCTCCGAGTGGGTTTTGCTTCGGCGGCGGCACCGCGGCGGGAAGGGGCGCGGGACCCCGCGGAGGCGCGGCCCAGCCCGGCCCGGCGGTGTATTCACCCCCCTACCGCGGCGTCTCGGCCCGGCCCGCACAGCTCGGCCCGCGGCGGGCAGAGGGGCGGCGGCAGCGGGAGGGAGCGGAGCGGGGCCGCCGCGGGGACCCCGCGCCCGGTGCGGGCGGCGCGGAGGCGGCGGCGGATGTGCTGCTGGCGCGGGGGCATGATGCTGGCGGGGCTGCAGCTGGTAGCGGGGCCGGCGGCGCCGGGCGGGGAGCGGGCCCGGCTGCTCTCGCTCTACGTGCAGGACTACCTGGAATGCGTGGAGTCGCTGCCGCTGGACATCCAGCGGAACGCCTCGCTGCTGCGGGAGATGGACACGCAGTGCCAAGGTGGGCGCCGCCGCGGGACGCGGCCTCTGCCACAGGGCACCGGGCGGGGGAGAAGGGGGGGGCCTGCTGCCCGCCCGCCGCACATGCGCCCGGCGCAGAGGGGCCGGAGCCGGGGCGGGCCCGGCGGAGGGGGGTGGGCGCCGAGGTGGACCCCCTGCCGGGGCCTGCGCGGGGCTGAGCCCGCGGCGGTGCGGGGCGCCGCGCTCGGTGTCTGCCGGAGCGGGTGGAGGGCGGTCCCTCCCGAGGTAGGGCGCCCTGCGATGGCGGTGGCCCCGCCTCGGGGGCGATGGGAGCCGGCTGTTTCTCGCTGCCCGGAGCTAGGCCCCGGCTCCGCGCGGGGGCCCGCTCCGCCGTGCGGAGCCGCTCCCGCCCCGCTTTCCCCCACTGGGCAGCCCCGCTGATTGAACTGGCGGCGGTGCTGCTGGAGGTGGGAGCACGGGAATCGGTTTTACAGGTCCCTCTGCTCGCCGCGGTGTGGGGTGCCGCGTCCCGGCGGAGCCGTGTCCCAGTCCCACGGTAAATAGCTGCTCTCGGGACCGTCCCGCCGGGCGCTGACCCGGGGCGCTGAGCGAGGAGGCTGCGTAGTGCGTTCGCAGTGTCCCTCTGGTAACGGAGAGGGTCCGTGAAGCGGGAAGTTCCCCTGAACTTCAGTCAAAGACGTGGCTTCTTCCGAGATGCAGGTTAAACGTCAATTACATCCATCACGCCTCGCATTCTTGGGCTGCAGAGCTGTGGTGTCTTTCACTTCTAATTACTGCCCTACCGCCTAATGGTAAGGTGGGACTTGCTCCTGAAGAGCATTACTGCTTCAACTCTGCGACGGAGGCCGAGTGCCGCGGCAGGAGCGGGGGGGGGGGGGGGGTGGCCCCGCGGAGCAGGAACTGGAGCCGTGTGTCCCTCCCTCATGGCAGGCCTTCTCTCTCTGGGGGAGAGGGGACCCTCAAGGCCTTTCAGGCGTTGAACGGGTCACGTCGGAACATAGCTATTGGATTCTTTCAATTATCTTTCTAATTACCCAGGAAGATAGATAAGAACAGGCTTTTGTGAGTTTTCTGTGTTTTTAAGGTCTGAAGGGCTAGACTTGTCTGCAGCGTTTTGAATTGCTAGTCAAGGCTGGACTGCCTGGCAGGCTCCTTACCTGATCTGTGGTGACAATACTCTAGATCTGTCTTGAATAGATTCAGTCTTTTATTTAGGCTGTATCTCCTATATGTACTCCTCCAGCCACTAATACAGTACTGGCCCAAAGCAGAGGTTTGTTGCTAGCTTTACCAAAGTCTTCAACTGTTTACAAAAAAAACCCCAAACAACCCAAAGCCTTAAAAATGTGATTAAAATATTTTAGGCCTGAGTCTGAAGATGTAAAAGCAGTGCTATATAATTTCAGCTAACTTAAAAGGTAGTGATAGTTCATGCAGGAGGGACAAAGGCACTCCTGCGCTTGGAAAACTGGAAATCCTTTTCGCTTTATTAGCTCCACCAAACTTAATCAGATTATCTGTAATGAACGTTTGGCCCTGGTTTGTGTTGTATTTGGTTTATTGTGTTTTGGGGTTCTTTTTAAACGTGTTTCAGAGCTATTTAGTTGTGTGTATGGATGTTTTTTCTCATCTTAAGAACCAACAAGGAGTTTGGTTAACTTGCATCTCTGTCAACCTGAAAGTTCTTTCCTCTTGTTGATAGATGGTGATCCATTCAAAGTGTGCAGCATACCTTCACGAGCTGCACCCAGGAAATAAGCAGCATAGGGTGAATGTTGTTCTCTGTCGCCATGTGAAAAAGCTAACAGTTACTGCTTGGGGTCCTTCTGGGCAGGGCTTTCCCAATATGGGAAATCTGTGTAACTACACCTACACTTTTTTTCTCCCCCTCCAAAAAAAAAAAGACTGGGTGGGAGATAATGTGGCTGCAGAATATTGTATTCTGGTTATGCCTTTCTAGTTCAACAGGCCACAAAGTACCTTACTCCACACTTTTCAGGAGCAGAGAGTAAGATATCTTTTTTTATATCCCCCCCTGCTCCAGTCAGGGCAACAGGCAAGCGATGCAGCTGAAAGTGCAGGGAAACAAAGCCTGTGTTTTTTAATGGCAGCTGGAATGCTAGTATTGAGAAAAAAAATAGATTGAGTTATTGGACAGGCAGAGTAGTGATTTTTATCTTCCTCTAGTGACAGTCTGGAACAGAACAAAATACTGCTGGCTCCTGTTGTCATACAGGTTTCAGACTATATAGTAAAAAACAGCTATTCACGCTTAAGCTACTGTTTCAAGATGTCAGTAGCAAAAAAAGTCACTGAACAATGTTGAGATAATATCTATGGCTTCCATTTAGCACAAGCTTGAATCATTTTGGAACTGTACAATGCAGACAAATTCTTTAAAAATGAAAGCCAGTTTGTGAAATGCAGGTCTTTAGGAAGAGATATTGTACTGCATACCTTCTTGCTTTAGAAGTAAATAGTTTAGTATCATTCATAAATTCCCTTGCCTGTTCAAATAAAATCCTTAAGTTGTTTCTGAAGGAACCAGAACTGTATCTAATGCTGTGCATCAGGTTTCACTGTCGGTTCTGCTCATCTATTTCCTTACACGGTAGCAATTTCTGTCTCTTATGTATAGATCTAGTTTAACTTTAGGTCTGGAAATATTATTTTAAAATCCAGCAATATAGAACAATAGAGTAAAGACTAAGACTGGCTTATAAGGCATTTGTTAATCTCATATTTGGGTTCATTAAACTTGCTTCGAAGAACTAAATGTTATGAAAGATTTACAGCAATCCCTGCAGTTATTTTGCATGACTTGCAAGAAGAAAACTTAGAAGTCAAGCTGTGAGCCACTCATTACTAGTTGCTTAAAAATATCCTGTGATGCACTAAGCAGTAGGTCACCTATTCTGTAAAGTTCAGCCTCGATTTAAAACACAACTTGCTGTAATTTGTCTTGGTAATAGGAAAAGCATTTTGAGTGGTTTAAATTGATTTAAATCCTGATTGTAAATTTGCTATTGTGTAACTTAAGTTGTCATACTCCTCCTATCACTATGTCTACTTGAAAGTGTAATACCAAACCTTTAGATGAATAAGAAGGGGAAGGCAGAGGACCTGGATATCCTAATTTTGGAGTGTTATGTATCATGATATATAATAATTATATGAATTCTAAGTTTCTTCCTGTGATACAATAAGCTATTGCTTTGGTTTGTAGGCAGGAGTTTTGGAACTACTGTGGTAAGGACTCTCAACAGAAATTCTTGCTTTTTCAGATGGAGGCAGGATCTGGACTAGCTGTGCTCCAGCAGCTATGGTCCCCTTTCTTGGGTTATCCTTTGTTTTTCCAGTGGCTTAAATAAGCTTGCTTTTTCTTAGAACTTAAGATTTTTTTTCCTGCAACAGATTGTGATCTTTAACACTGATTTGATGACCACGTGCAACTTGAATAAAATATCTGATCTAGCCCACTAGGATATACGATGATTAAAATTTGTACTATTTCTCATCAGTTAGAAATACATTTCTATATTTTCTTGAGCGTGTTCCATCTTGTGTAATTATTCCTATTATCTTTATTTTATAGAAGCGTTAAAAGAAATAGATGATGTCTATGAAAAATACAAGTCAGAAAATGATCCCGTTCAGAAGAAACGCTTGCAGCAGCATCTTCAGCGTGCATTAATCAACAGCCAAGAACTTGGAGATGAAAAAATTCAAATAGTTACTCAGATGCTAGAACTGGTAGAGAACAGAGCCCGGCAAATGGAAACACATTCTCAGTGTTTTCAAGATCTGTCTGAGAATGAAAAGCCTCTAGAAAAGGCAAAGATGGAGTCCTGCCAGCCAGAGAGATCTTCGCGTAGACCTCGTCGCCAGCGAACCAGCGAAAGCCGTGATCTGTGCCATATAGCAAATGGTATTGATGACTGCGATGATCAGCCACCTAAAGAAAAAAGATCTAAGTCTTCCAAGAAGAAAAAACGCTCCAAAGCCAAACAAGAGAGAGAGGTTTCACCTGTAGAATTTGCAATTGATCCCAATGAACCAACTTACTGCTTATGCAACCAAGTGTCTTACGGTGAAATGATAGGATGTGATAACGAACAGTGTCCTATCGAGTGGTTCCACTTTTCATGTGTTGGACTCACCTACAAACCAAAGGGGAAATGGTATTGCCCCAAGTGCAGAGGAGACAATGAGAAAACAATGGACAAATGTACTGACAAATCCAAAAAGGATAGAAGATCGAGGTAGTGAAAGCAATTCATGTTTTAAAGAGTTGCTCCTTTTATATTAAAATGTTTAATTTCCAGAGAATGCTGTTTTAGGAAATGCATAAGACTATGCAATAATTTTTAATCTATAATATTAATGGAGTATTAAAAGCTGTTATATCTTCTGTGATCTTTAACTTTCTGCACTGAATAACCAAATAATTGAAACAGGGTGGCTTCAGACCTTCACAGGAGACATTACAAGCATATGGCGCTTGGTTTCAATTTAACCCCATTAGTATTTTAAAGAACCTTGTGAATCTTGAAATAATGGTGGTGGGAAAGATACTGAAGAACTTTTCATGTTATGGGAAAGGCGTTGAAAGGCCTCACGTAACTGCTAGAATCTTGACAACTGAATTTGTTCTTTATCCCAGGTCTGAAGTTTTCAGTTTTTGTGTTAACATCACACATTTGGAATTAGGGTTTTTGAATTCAGCTGTAACAGTAAAAGTCTTCCGAGCTAAAAGCAGACCTCTTCAGTGACTTTCATATGACCAGTATGTTATTTCAAGGAAGAAAATACCACTAACTTAAGCTTTTTTTTTGTCAATATTAAACTCTTGTCTTTGTGACTTTATACTTGGGAGTCAGTTTTTGGATATGATGGAATTATGGTGTATATGCAGTTTTGGATATTCTTAGTAGGTTTTGTTGTGGTTCTGTTGAGCATCCTGATGTGGTCTTTACTGTTTAAAACATTATCTCTAATGCCAAAACTATTTCCTTGATTGTTAATGTTTTGCCACTGCCTATATAAGCCTTGAAGTGGTAGAAGGATCCCTTGAGAGGAGGGGATATTGACATCTCAGGGAAGAGAAATTGCAAATGTGATGAAATCATCATCATAATCTCTAGAGAGCTGAAACATGACTGGTATCCTCTAGGATGTAAACCTTGCTTTTCCTTAAATGTTATTTGTGTACGTTTGCGGCCACACCTGGGTTTAGGTACAGCACCACAGTTCTTGGACTTGGGTGACTATCTAAAAAGCCTGAAGGCAAAAGCTTTCAATGAAAGTTTTGATAGATAATAGAAAATGAAACATAAGCATGACTGGCACAGAGCCAGTAGACAATTCCCAACAGGTTTCTGACAGGTTAGGTAACAGTGTTGTCCTTAAGTATGCTGGTAGTGTCTAAACACTACTTGGGTGGTAGTTAAAAGTGAACTTCCTCACCCCCATGCCTTAGAGGAGGTAGAGAAAAGATGAAAACAGCTGTTCCTGCCCCTTTGCAATGGGAGATGCTAATAGAGAAGTGGTGTACCAAAGCTTGCACCTAGAGTTCCTGCTCAACGGTGTTCTCCCTTGTGTCCTGGTGGGCTGGGCAAGGCAGACAGAGCAGCTCTGCAGGGCTGGGGGGGGGGGGCGGTTCTCTCTAGCTGGGCTGCAAGTGCACAGAAGTCCTGAGAGACCTCTGCTCTTTGTTGCTGAGGTCTCCCTTGACAGCACAGAGGGAGAAGTGACACTATCTCTGGCTAAGCCTGGTGGAAAAGCAGTTGTGCTGAGTTGAGAGCAGCCCAGAAGGCAGATGAGCAAAAGCAAGCCATAGTGGATGAATGCCATCAAAACTCCCTCCTGCATTTCCACTAGAGGGCTGTGACGGCTGGGGCTGGATGAACTGCACTTGGCATAAAGAAAGCCTCTGTGCTGTTGGGCCAGATGGTATGAATCAATGTGCAGGAGACTAAATATTATCAGCTATGTAAAATACTCAGCCTGTTACCACAGTTATGATCTGATTCTCTAACAGGATTTAGCATTTACAAGTAATACTAGTTAACATATGGCAGGGGAGTGTGAAGCTAGTGTTCTCAACTTTTGCTGTAAAATTGTAGGTTTATTAAGTGGACTAGCTCCACTGGGGATGTACCATCAGCGGGGTAGGCGAGAAGATAAACCTTATCCCAAGGCCCTATCTTGCTTTCCAGGCCTAGTGGCTAATCTGAGGTGGCAAAGATAAGCTTCTTGAGGGGGCTGGATCATGGCTACTGATGGAGAATGATCAGGCCAGCTGTTGGAGACAAGTGTTGTAAGTCCTCCTCTGTGCATTTTACTCCTTTTTCTATTTGTTACAGGTTAATGAATCTTAAATTTCCTTCTTGGGAAGACTGGTTGGAAGCCATGGGTTGGGGATTGTATCAACATCTAACATCTACCTAAAATGGCAATGCTCCGTAGTATTAAAAAGCATACATTACTTAACACTGGAGTTGCAGAACAAAGTACAAGTGAAATTGTAACTATAAACATTACTAATTTATCTTGAAAAGTATTGCTTGAATTTCTACTGGCTAAATCAAGAATTTTCTTTTTTTCCCAAGGCAGAGGAGAAAGCTGGGAGCCTTATATAATTGTTCATCTGGAATAATTGCTAAAGTAGGAAGTGTATGTTGTGGTGTTACAGAAAGAAAATTTTAGATTCTGAAAGTGGTCCAGATAAATACCTCTAATGCAGGGATGCTTTCTTTTATGGCAGTGGCCCTTCTAGTGGGGAAGATGAATTCTCAAGGTTTCCAGTGCAGATATTGCTGGGGAAATGGCACTTGCTTGCCTAATATGTGAAATTGCTCAAATGCAGAAATTATTCAGTTCATAAGCAGATTAGCAGTGTGCCCCAAATACACATGGGTACATCTAAAATTACCTTTTTTAAATACTCTGGCTAATTGGTTGTTAAAATGCACATGAGAAAAGATCTGATGTTATCTGGCACTTAGCATTTCACCACCTTTTTTTTTAACCAAACCCAGATTTTGTGGTTTTGCATCCGTTTTCATAGAAGATCAATGGTAATTGCTGAAGACACGCATAAGATGCTAGTATGAAATCAGAAAGGTAAGTAAAGACCTCTTAGGTTGCTTCTTAATGTTGAGTTCCTTTTCTTAAAGGGATGAACCTCACTAGTGAAGTGCAAATGAAAAGTAAACACTGTTGAACCAGTTCATCTTCAAGATATGTATTGACTGTCATGAAGTCTAGCTTCTTGGAAAGAAAAAAACCCAAAACCCCCAAAATCTGGGCAACAAATACTTTGGAAGCTGATATGTAAGTACACGGAAACTGCTTCCTCTTTGTGAAAATTGATGCTACATCCTAATTCAGCGTAGGTTACATTTTATTTTCTTGAAGCTTAATGAAACTGTGGTGCGCTTCTAAGTTCTTGCTTTTTGCTTTGCAGTTTTGAAGTAATGCAAGTTCAGCAGTAGCAAAAGGTCCCCATAAACTATTTAAAAGGAATGGTGTTGGAGCAAGAGTGTTTCTTGACCATTGTCCCATGGACCAGTTTGATTAATCTTGACAAAATAATTATTTAATCAAGCCAAACTTTAAAGCAAAGCAAAAAATAAACCTAATAGAAAGCTTACTGTTTTGAAAATCAACTGAGCAATTTAATAATATTTGCTGTCTACATTATAATGCCATCTTGCTATCTCCAGCAGTTACTGCTTTTTTTTTTTGCTTTTTTTGACTGGAATTCTGGCAGGTCTGGAATAGTAGCAATTGCCACACCAGCAAGTTAAGAGCTTTGAGTTCTTTCTCCCTCTTACCCACATATGTATTAAGAGGTCTCATCTCCAGTAGCTTTGCAAGTCTTTGACGTCGGCACCTCAGACTAGAAAAAAATACTGCAGGTTTCATAGAAAAGCCCAACTTGCTTTAAATGCTGCAATCTAATCTAGACTTTTTTTCCATACACACCTGAATTAATAGGACAATGATAAAAGCCCCTGCAAATCATGAAGATACTTTATCACATCAGGTAATATGTCTGAAGTTCTAGTGCATATTTCAAAGCTAATACTATCTTGGTAGCTACTGCTTGCTGAAGCCTGCTTTAAACTCAAATGACAGATGTAGTAGTCCTGAAAGGCAGCCTACCTACTCTGTGAGTCTGAGCAAAGAAATGTATTGTGGGCAAAGAAAAAGCAACTTGTTTGTGCTACAGCTTAGAAGTAGCATGTCTTCCTCTGTCAGGACTAGCAACCCTGCCTAGTCTCTGCAGAGGAGACTTGAGGCAGGGCAAGCATGGTTTGACCTGTGGAATGCTACAGACCAAATGAACTGAGATGTATGTTGGGAAGGAGGTGCACTAGACCAGTCAGATGAGAACAGGAAAGTAGTGGCGGTTGCTGTTTTCTGAGTTTCCTACAGGAGCCCAAATCAAGAAGGGTTGAAAACCTTGAATGGAGATGTGTATCTCCATGAAATTCAGAGTAAAGCATCTGTTCTTGAAGATAGGCACTTCTTACCTTATTCACCTCACCTCTCAAAAGTTCTTTTGAGCTACTTTAAGCAGCTTCCTTGACCACTGCGGCTTTCTGAATTCTATTCAAATGCATAGCTTTTCCTGGGCACGGTGAACAATTATGTCTCTGAATAGCTAAGAGGTCTGACATGCTCCTTGTGTCTTTAATCATCGGACAGTCTAGTTTTCTTCAGGTTCTTCCTGGCTGCTAGCGGATACTTCTCCAAAGAAGTCTCTTTTTGGTGGAACGAACAGTTGGTTTTGCATCTGATCCTCTCAAGATGAGTGGGGCTGTCTAGTGCTAGTTAGGTAAGACATTTTACTGTCAGTGGTAAAACCACATGTTACTGTGCAACTGTTCAAGTCCCACAGACTTTTCCTAGAAGAAAAAGATGTTTATTTTTCACTATTATCGTGCCTCTTTTATAATACATGCCATGAAAGAGTTGAAATCCTGTCTTTTGTGCCAGTTTTCTGATTACCTTCCAGTCTTTGGAACAGCTCAAGGATGATGGATTTCCTCTATCCATTAGCTGGCCACTAAACAGTTCTGTTTAGTGAAAATTCTAGCAAATTTTTCATTAATGAAGCTGTCATTTGCCTTTGAATCCAAGTTTCTTCTTAAGATCAAGCTCATATTGCATCTGAATCCTTTCTAATTTTTGGCTGGGGTAGGGTAAAAGTTTTAAAAGCATATTTTGACAAATACTGCATTTTTTTCCACCTATTCCTGCATTCTTTTGGTTTACCTGGTAGGGCAAGTTCAGTGTGAAGTCAGCAATGTTTTAACTGCAAGTATTAGACCAGACTGCATCTCAGTTCTGCTGCTGCAACTGTGTTCTAGCAGAACATTGCTGACTGTAGCATGGCCAATTTTTTATTTCTGAGATGCATTTCATGCATTGCAGGATTCTTTTTTTCTCAAATATACATCAAGGAAGTTATAAGTAGCATACACACAGATTCAAACTGTAATTACTTCTGTTCCAAAGGCCTGTTCTCCAGTGTAAGGCTTAGTGCTTAGCAGGGAACATAGAAAATAAAATCCTCCCCAAAGTTTTGCTTCTGCGTGTTTACGGAGTATCTCCACTGAAAATGGTAAAACTGGTAGATGAATTTCACTACAGTGATTAGCTGCGCACATTAAGACTAGTAGAAAGTTACAGTTTATAGGTGCAGGAGTAGGGAGGAAGCAACTTGGGTACTTCTGTAGTTGACTGTAGTGTGATTTAAGAAGCCTAAAAGGAAACTTTTATCTCCTGCTGAGAAACAGAATGAAATAAAAAGAATTCTAGAACATTTGAGAATAACTTTCAGCAGATGAATTAGGATAAAATCCTGTTCGAATTTAAATAAAATTCCGTTGAGCAGGGTTCTACCCAGCATACAGATTTCCAGCTTCCTTTGACTAAAGCCTAAAAAAAGATTAAAGCTCCATGGCAACTGCTATCTTAACTCCTGACAGCCATAGTATAAATTACATCTTGGAAAAACCTAATACTGAAAGTTTTATTTAGGTCACCAGTCAAGCTAGGAAATGGTAGGCTTACACATACAACCCCAAACTTCATTTTGCCCCTGCATGGTCTCAGTGAGGCAGAGATTTTTGTGGAAGGCAAACTGGATGCTATATGCAGTATGAGTTTAAAAATCTGACAAATTTTAGGTGTGTAAATTTGTTTCATAATTTTGGGGAAAAGAGAGTAATTTACTTGCAACTGTATCCTTCCAGTGAGGAATACAGCAAGGTTCATCTGGGAGACAGCAGCCCAGACAGGTACTATGTGAGGTTGCCACAGTAGCTGCATTTTCTGGCAGTGGAGGAGGAACAGTATTGGTTGGTTGGTTTGTTTGTTTATTTAGGGAGAGGGGAGGGAGATGGGCAGAGGTTGCATAATTAATTCGTTTGCCCACAGGGGCCTCAGCATTCATATTTGTGGCATGGAAGCTACATGTCCCTTTTGGGGTTATATGGAGATACTGCTTTCTTGCTGTTTGATGTTAACAATGAATAGGTTATTATTTGAGTGGTGGAGATGAATATAAATGGACATTAAAAGTCTAGAGTAAAGGGAACCTGTGGTAAACAACAACAAAGCCCCCCAAATTTCTGCTATCTGCATGAAGATTATCTGGTACTGTTATTTCCTTAGTTCTGCTTTCTTGTTCTTTGACTATTTTTGACCCTGTCCTCTCTGGACTACGTGCTTTTCAGGCCATGAAGAATGCCTGTAATTGTTGTCTGAGGAACACTTTATTGGAGCCATTAAAATAGCCTGGTGCCCAAGACAGGGAGGGATTGGTAACCAGGATCATCAATCCTGCTCTCCAGTGCAGGGGCAAAAAGGGCGTCTGCATGCTCCCTAGTCTGTCAGCTGCTGGGCAAACACAGAATTACTCCAAGGCTCTTTTTGACCTCAGGAGATAGCAAAGTTTAAGTCCTCACTATCCCATTTAAAAGGAGAAAGTACTCATCATTTCTCAAATAAAAATAAATCCAAGATAATATCAAAACCCTACTAGAGTTGGATTCCACTATATACTGGCATTATTGCCTACTTAGAAATTTTGTCTTGTAAATGTTTAATACCATCTATTACTGGAGAAGGATGAGAAATAGAATTGTAGAAGCATTACCAGTATAATAATTGGTTTTACAGACCTGCAAGTAGGACTGCTTTTGCCCTTTCCTCCAGCAGCTGGAGTTTGCTGATCACAGTATGATGTACGCCTTCATAACCTGGAATAGCGGTATGCTGGTGTTCAAATCGATTGCAAACTTTTATCCTGTGGACAGATAACAAAAACATACTCAAATACATATAGATAGTGAATTCTGTAAGAAAAAAACCTGGTTTTTTTTCCCCTCAGAGGTGTAATATCGAGATGCTAGCAATCAATTGTATTGCCAGTTGAACACAGTGCGTTGTACGAGTTAACCAGTAGAGCTGGGACACAGGATACAAGATAATCTCACTGTTAAATGGCTTTTGGCAGAGTTTTTAAGAAGTTTAAAAAACGCTAAATGACTTGGATTTCTGAGTATCAGATCATTAGAATTTCTGCATCGGCAAAGAACTCTTCATATTAATTTCATAAAACTTGGAAATGTTGAATAATAATTGAAATCATACAGAAACAGACCACTGAGCATTTTCTAAATAAAAATACATACTTTGGCTATGACTTTCAATGCAGCAATCTGTAATCTAATGATAGTATACACCAGAGTGGCAAATTCATCTACATTATGATTATATCTTATTTTACAGTAGAAGGTAATTTTGAGTCTTTCCCCTCTTACACTATTAAAATATTTGTAGTAAACCGCGAAGGTACTTCTGGATGATTTTATGTAAAGAACACTGCAATAAAATTTGTGATTATCATACCAGAGCTATTCTAAACTCAACTCCAGAAGACCCACCTCCCCATTGCCAAAGCACTGCCAGATCAGGTAAGTTAACGGAGTATGTGTTCATTCTTATGCCTGTGCAGCAGTTGGCCCTGCTTGCCCTGGGGAGTGTACTTAATGCATTAGCCGGTGAAGTTTTACAGGGCACAAGGCTTGTCTTCCTGTAAACATGCTATGCACTTTTGAAACCTGCTTGAGGATAAAATATGATGCTTCCGTGAAAAAGTGACATTTTAAGTATTTAAATTTTTCTTTAGAGAAATCCTGAATGTTTTGTCACACACTTGTGGCTGTTGCCATGGAGACAGAATTGGTTTTGGGGAAGCAGGTCAGACATAAGTCTCATATTTAATAAAGTTTTTTTGCTAACACCTCTCTCTTGTATTTAATGACTTGTCATCTGTACTTCCTGGCATGAGGTACAACAGCACAGAAGAAAGCACCCACAGATTTCAAAGGCTTGACTTTGTGAAGTGCCAGAGTAACTGAACTGCAGCTTTGGTAACTGCCAACTGTAAAAAGCTGTTAAAACTTACGAGAATTAAATGAACTGAGAAGAAATTTAAAACTTTTTGTAATAAATCATGCAAGTCCCTCACAGGAGGAACAGCCTGACTGTAACCAGAAACATTCCTGCATCTAGTCTGTCTCTGGATGAAGGGTTTAAAAAAAAAAAATAACCAACCTAATATTTTGGAATACAGCCTCTAGACAGAAATTTATTCAAATAACTTAGTAGGAAAAAGTTGTTATTAAATCAAGATCATGCTAAGGCTCCTTCTTGAACCTTATGGCTGGCCAAAGTAAATCTGCATATAAAGATATGTAAAATGCATCCAGATTATAGTCCTGGATTTCCTTCTCACTAAATTAAGCACAGCTTCTAAATGGAATTATCTGATGAATACAAAAATTACATACTTCCATTCAATTCTTTATAGCTGAAGCTAAGTTCTTTAGGTTGACTGTGCTTTCAACCATGTTTTATTTTCCCACTGATATTTAACAGCTTGTACCTTTCCTCTCTGCCCATTTCTCCAAAGGTGGTGTGCAAATGTGCTCTTCAGCACATGCTTCATCTCCTATTCAACAGCCCGAATAACTGATAAGACCGCAGTGCAATTTTAAATCACGGCCATGGCAAAATACAAAATCTGCACAAAGCAGGTTCTGTCTCTGTTCAAAAGCCGGCTCTATTAAAAAAAAAAAAAAAAGCACCGTGAATACATAATACTGTTGAAACTGTTTATTTTTGCCTTGCGTAGCAAAAATGAGGAGAGACACTGGGGACGAGCTCCTGAACTAAAGCCAGTCATGCAAATACTGACTAATGAGATGGTACTAAGCTTGTTCCTGTAAGATACTGCTTGTGTGTGTTTGCAGCAAAACGCCCAAGTTTCTACTGAAGGCTTAAGTGCATCAACTGAAAGCATCTACCTAAGGTATCATAGTTGAAGTCATCTAACTCAAAACTGTAAACCATGGCTAACCTTCCACTGGGTCAGGGTTCTTACTCCATAGGAAGTAACTGAATCAATAACTGTGATATTGCTATTTCTGCCATGCTTTTGAACTATGTAGGAAGATAGAATATTTAATGGAGTGTTATGAGTTTCAGCTGAAGATGGTGCTGATATAAACGACTCCATTACAATAGATTGTATAATAGTTTTGGCATAGTTTTATTTCAGTGTAGCATTTCAAGCAGATCTCTGCTTAACCCTTAAATAAAACCCATTAGAGATCACCGTTTATGCTATTATACTTGGAAAGATTATGAAACAGCACAACTATAGAGGCTGACTGGACTTCCAAAAGCTCTAAATAAATGGCATCTCTCAGTTGTGTCTCATTACAACTGTGCAAGCCTTAAAAATACTAAGTTTCTTCTAGGCCTTATTTTGATATGAATATAGGCAGTGGAATCCTGTCACCTTCTAGTGGACACTCAGTGGGCAGTTGGGGATGGAGGGCTGCCTTTATCACTAAATTTTCCCTAGATCCCTTTATTTTGTTTGATGCTTGGGCTTCTGAATTGTACCTTCTTCAACCCAGAGTCTCCCTGTGTTGTTTGTGTCACTGTGATTAGATTTTTACTCCAAACTGGAATGATCATCATCTACTTCAGCTAGGAAAAACGGGGGGAGATTCACAAATAGTCGTACTTAAAACCTGAGTGCCATATAAAGAGAGCACTGCTTAATAAAGATGACACACAAAAAAAGCCTAATTTCAAACAAATCATGCAATGACTGCCCAACGTTCCTGCTCATTTCCAGTTTAGAAGATCAGAACATGTAAGCAGAAGCTAATATATTTGTCATTCTAAACCACTGGTTATCTGTTTGTCTCATTTCTTATGTAGCAAAAAGCTGGCAAGATGACCAACTATAGTTTTATCATACTTAGGGAAAGGATGCGAGTGGAAGAAAATTATGTAAGAGTAATTTTGTTTGAAAAGATAACTCAAAGTAATTTTTACAAACGTGCAAAATCCTTGAATTATCAGCAGAAGCACAAAACCCTATTAACTTATTCTTTGCATTTCATGAAGTTACTTGATCAGCATTAGCCAGCTTCCTCATTTTTCCTTTCTGAGCAAGTGATTCAGTAGAGGAACTTGATGATTGTGGAGTGTACCATTCATGTAATAACAAAAGGGGAACATATTCAGGAGATTACCCACTTTCCTTCATGATTTCAAAACCAATTCTACTGGCATCATCTGTAATTGTCAAGTAGTACACATCTGGCTCATTTTTCAATAATTTTTAAACCTAAAATTTAGAAAAATAGTGATTTTCAGTATCTGTCAGATAAACACCTATACTATTAATTTGATATTAGTCTTAAGAAATAACACTTTAATGATTATTTAATACAGTACAATGATCAATGACAATAAAAACCTCCTAGGATTTGAAGAGAGTAAGATCAACATTTCACTAATTTTGCACCATTGCAAAAAACCAAAATCTTGTGAAATGAATAAACAGGAATGCTGTTTTAAGACATGGTAAATAATTATATGCTATTCAGTTCTGGAAACCAGAGTTAAGAGTGGAGGGAGTTCAAATAAGCAACAAGATAGAGAAGAGGTGTGGAAGACAATGACTTCTAATGAAAAATAGAACAAAGCCTAGAAACAAGAGGACTGAGGTCAGTAGTCCTCAGTAATGTGGAAGTTTGCTTCCGAGAGGAAAGGGACAATCCATCTAAGTGAAAAGGACAATAATTAACGTCCTTCGAATGGAGCGCTGAAGGTTTAAATAAGACACTAGGGAGAAAACAAAACAAAAAAAAGAACTGTCCAACAATAATGACAATAAAACACTGGAATATATTACTTTGGAAAGTAAAGATCTCTAGTGATAAAGATGCTACAAGACAGGCTAGACAATCATGTCAGCATTGGTTTAATTATAACTGATCCTGCCCTTGGCCACAGAAAATGGATTGGATCAGCAGTTCTTGAGCACTGACATATCCTTGGAGGTCCAGAAAATGCTCCAGGAGAATTTAATCTGATATTTCTCCTTATTCCTACCTTTTCCCCTAAAAGTTCTCTCTGAAAATCATTTGAAGAATGTAGTATTTACTCTCAGCCAGCAGGACAGGAGGGTAGCAGAGCCATCAGATCCACCCTCCCTAAGGGCACATTTTGAGCATCACCAGTGGCCAGCTGGGTGGACACTTGTTGCATGTTCCTTGCATTCCCCTGGCAAAAGTGAGCTGAACTGTGTTGAAGGTTATGCTACCACAGCAGCACAAAGTCCATGGGGAAGGCTGACCTTACTCTTCCCAGTGAAATCCAGATCCACAATTGAGGAACATTTAAAGGCATAAGATGTGAGGAATGGTGCAATTTTCCAGGGGCATCAAGACTAGGATCAGTGAGAGGAAGCTTCTAATGATACCTGGTGATTCAGGCGACGGCTGCAGAACACAACTACCCAGGGACAAGAATCTAGCTGTTGTACAGAAGTACCACCTATTTGCTGGAGTAAAAATAGGGATGCTTGTATATATGAAGGGCCTATCCTATTACAATAGAAAGATAGGCCCAATAATAATAAATTTCAGTACCATTGAAATAAATGACCTCCTAAATGTGTTTCCAGCTCTAGTTTCTACTTGTTGCATATGTAATTAAGTAATAAAATAATTATATTCTCCACACTCATAGAAAATGTGATAGATGTTCAGGTATTTTAAGCAGCAAACCTGGATACTATGCTTTGGTTGCTACCTTTTCAAGAAACACTGGAATAATGTTTCACAGTATTTTCTTTGATAAGTGTTAATTTTTGAGTACATGAATTTTTAGCAACTACAGAACATGTTCAGTAAGTAATTCTTATTGTGCTCATCATTTCTGAGTAGTTTCAGGCAAATATTCACCATCCAAACTCTTGGCTATTTTTATAAATACCACATCTAGCAGTCAACATGAAAAGTGCATTTAAGCTTATGAAAAATACCTACCATTCCAGTTTCTAAGTTCCACAGGATAATATAGTTGATTTTCTCTTCTTCAGTGTAGCTGGGAAGCACCAGATAGTGGCCAACGTAGGTCAAGGCAGTAGTGTATTGAAAGAGGATGGATGTGCTGGTTTCAAGAAGATGAAATTGGCACAGAGATGGTGCACGTGGTATGAAGACACTGTGACCTAGGGAGCAGGAGATCGTCTGGCAAGCCAGTCACAAGCTCAAGAACTTTCATGCAGATTTATGTCAGCACTTTTCTTTCTTATCTTATTTATATCTAATTAAAAATATGTACCTTTTCTCAATCTTCACGTATTTATTTATATAAGTAGTTAAGTGACATTGGTGTTGGTCAATTAACCTTAAAACCAAATGGGTCTCTAGGCATAAGTCCTTTCATGTCGACATATAAATAATTGTGTATGTACACATATGCACTTGTAATAACTGCTCCAGATGATCTATCTGTTGACCCAATGCATTGATGACTGAGAAAATCAAGGTAAATCATGGCAAATGAACACAGGGCTGAGACTATCTACAGTAAGTCAGATGGGAAACTGTTCATAGTAAAGCCAAACACAGCCCACCAGTGACACTTTATACTTGCAGATGACAGTAAATAGCAAAGATTATCAAGAAACTTTGGAATTCCGGTTACAACACAATGAAACTGTAAAATTCTTATTACAATTTAATATTTGATCTTTAGGAACAAAAACTATAGAATTTACAATTAGAAAATTAATCTTCAGTGTAAATTAAGCAATCAAAAGGTGGACTTAATTATAATTATGACCTCAGAGCACTTACCTATTTGATACCTTCCTGATACCAGATCATAACGGAAACCATGGAGTGAAAACAAGATAGAAATAAGTGACATAACAAAATAAAAGGAATACAAAGTAGGACAAAATAGCTTCTCAGCATTCTAACAGTTGTTTCATAACATATCCATCATAAGCAGAACAATATTTTGAGATTTGAGAGAAACTGTATAAACATCATACATCAGGATGTTGTTTCTCACCTTTTCACCTCCACTAAGCAAGTACTGATCAATGGCATTATGTTTTTCACTAGCAGGTTCCTTTTTTCCCCATTTCTTGTTCTACCTTCTTCTCCAGTCTCCTTTCCTAACTTCCTTGCACCTTTCCCATGGGGTCCAAAGTTCTGAAAAAATATTGATGTTTGTCACCTGATACAACCTTTTGATTACATTCATTGCAGCAAAATTCCTCGGAAGGATGCACAATTTACTTAATAGGTGATCACTACAGTCTTAAGAATTCTGAAAAACCTGCTTCCTTCTCATCTTTTGTATGTTTTAAGCAGGTGGTGATAGACTGCAACTTAAATAACTACCATGAACAGCAATGGTAGATTCAAGATAAATTCCTTGCATTTACTCAGAAGTCAAAATAGGCTGTCTGCAACTCCAGACTTTAAGAGGTGAATGGAAAGTAGTGAGGAAAACTGCCAGTATGCTGACCTTCCATCCACCCAGGACTGCCTCACCAGTGGACAGAACATATTGGTTACAGATGGAAAAAAGATTGGAAACCACTGGTTTAGACTGATGTCTAGAGAGACAGTAATGCTACTTCGATAATATTTAAGTAAGCATTGTCACAATTCCTCCTTCCCACTTCTCAGGCAGCTAGGGTCACTAATTCTTGCAGTTGAAGGAATATAATATTTGTACATCAGTCTGGTCTTCATCTCTTTGATCTCCCTGCTTCTAGACAAGGACACTCTGGCTTTAAGGAAGGTTACAATGACCTCAGTTATTTATTCCAATAATTCATATTTCAGTGCAAATCCATGGCCTGGACAACCGATATTTCAGCTCCAGCTCTGCAATGCTAAAGAAATTAAAGCTGCTCCCTTGCTCATTCTCCTTTTGAGCGGAGTCTCCTGATACAGGTCGCTGGTGGCTTTTGACAGATGATGGCCTGCCAGAATAGGTTGCTCAGGAGTTTTTGTTGCATTCTGGCTCAGCCAGCCCTTTACAAACCCATTCTCTAAATTCCCAATGACAAAAAGGTCCCTGGCAAAACATCAGGATTCTTTGATATCACATGAACCATGTTCTGGGAACAGCACCAAAAGATCTTATCCAAACATTTCTCACAGATCTCACGAATGCTAGGGAAAACCAACTCAGTTCAACAGGCACAGGGAAGAATGAGTTGCATCTTTCTGCTCCAGTGAGGTCTTTATTACTGTTAGAGGGTTTTATCCCCAGAAAGTGACTTCTTTTGTCTTCCTCCATTTCTGGAAAAGGGAGCCTTAGCTCACAGTTTGGGCACTAAGCACAGCTGACCTTAACTAGACTTAAAGTTTCCACTCAGGTATACAATATATTGTAAAGAATTGCTTATTTTCAGATTTTAACTTTTATTTACACTTCCATGAGTATCTGATGGATTTTAAGAGAATGCACTTTATGCGAATGACTATTGTGACTCAAGAAAATAAAAAAAAACCATTAAGATGGTTGACTGAACGATCATTCTGTTTAAAAGTATTTAGCAGTTATTTGTACGGACATGAACATATTATTTGTTTTATATGTAAAACTTTGTGGATGATGCAGTCAGTGCCAGAGACAAACTCTTACGTATTCTCAGAGAGTCCAAGCAATAGCCCTCCCTTAAGAATCCTGTATTCTTTACTTTGGCAAGGAACGATGTGATGACCTGACTGTTTCTTCACATACTTCTTTCTCAAAAGGTCATAAGTTAACAGAGTCTAGTAAAAACATAAAAACCCCACCTTGCCTTCTTTGTATAATTAATTATCTGTTGTGGTTTAACCCCAGACGGCAGCTAAGCACCACACAGCTGCTCGCTCACTTCCCCCTCAGTGGGATGGAGGAGAGAATTGCAAGGGTGAAAGTGAGAAAACTCGTCGGTTGAGATAGTTTAATAAGGAAAGCAAAAACTGCACATGCAAGCAAAGCAAGACAAGGAATTCATTCACCACTTCCCATGGGCAGGCAGGTGGCCAGCCATCCCCAGGAAAGCAGGGCTCCATCATGCGTAACAGGTACTTGGGAAGACAAATACCATCACTCTGAACATCCTCCCCCTTCCTTTTTCTTCCTCCAGCTTTATATACTGAGCATGATGTCATATGGTATGGAATATCACTTTGGTCAGCTGTCCTGGCTGTGTCCCCTCCCAACTTCTTGTGCACCCGCAGCCTACTCGCTGGTGGGGTGGTGTGAGGAGCAGAAAAGGCCTTGGGTCTGTGTAAGCACTGCTCAGCAGTAATGAAAACACCTCTGCATTATCGACACTGGTTTCAGCACAAACCCAAAACACAGCCCCATACCAGCTACTAGGAAGAAAATTAACTCTATCCCAGCCAAAACCAGCACATTATCAAAGTAGATCTCTTGTTTAATTACATTTTACAGAAATGTAAAAAAAAAAAATATATATTTATATCCATGCACCCTCCCAACTTACTTTCTGAATAAATTTGCATTTAGTATCTGAAAAATGAGCATCAGAGAATCCATAAGAGAGGCCAATCCCTTGTAGGGGATTGTAAAGACAGAGTTTTGTATCCCTCACCAGCACAATTGCAATGCTTTCTACAAGTCCCTTTTCCATTCTAACAGCATGGCATTTTGATTTTACTATGTTCCACACTGTAATCACTCCAGCACTGAGATTCCTGCATACAACATATCTCCAAGACAGAAAAAAAAAACCCAAACCCCAAAACACTCACCAATCTATGACTAGTAATTATTCTGCCTTTGGAGTTGTCACTGTTATGTTTTAAAGTTTGAAGTGGCTTGGTTTACGAATCTTCTGAACGCTCCCATGGCAGTGATCTCCAATTCCCCATCACAGATATATATGTATCCGGTTGCAACATAGGGCTGAAATCCTGGCCTCACTGAAACCACTGGGAATCAGGAGTTCACTTTTGGAGTTCTGAGCTTTCATCATTAAAAAAAATTATTTTTCTTCATTTTTTTGCTATAATTTGGTTGACACATTGTAAAAAATTCTCCCCATCAAGTTGTTGCAAGGATGAGTCCTTTGGATAACTCTTTACATTCAATTTAACTGGATAATTCCAGCAGTGCTCAGCATTGTGTTCATTTATGATAGTTCTGAATCAAGCCCTTTGCAATGTGTAAACTACTTCAGAAACAGGCAAGGCAATTCAGGCACAAATTTCAGAAATTAGTATATTTTGTCAGTTCTTTTTGGCAGAACCACTTTTTTAAAGGTTTCAGTCATGTTTTCAAATGCAACATTGTGCCTGTCATGTTGTCTTGTCTGCTACCTGTCCTAATCTGAAAGAAAAGGAATGTTTAAACATCAAATACCTGTGTATTTTGAACTTGCCTGGGACAATTCTGCGTAGCCACAATGTCTCAAATTCCGTTTGTGTCTTTTCCCTTGTTTGTTGTAACAGTCAAAAACTGGTCATTGATCTTTGCAGCAAAGCTCCACATTTGAAGGTAGTTCTCTCCACCACAAAAGCCTAAACAAAGAAGTTCAGGACAAACACCTTCATATTTAAGGTTAAATTGAAAAGAAAAAAAAAAAAAGGCGTATTTGTAGCACAGGAGTAAAATATTCTGCAATTAACACATGTGTCTGTGGTTGTTCTGCTGGGACTATCTTGTGAGGCTGCTTGAAAAGTCTACCTGAATTTTCCTGTCCATCTTTTTGGTAAGTACACAAAGGCCACGTACAGAAACGTCTGCACTGGTGATCATTTCATTTTCTAGGTGAAATACAGGGTGATGATCACTATGCATAAAGCCTGATGTGATTTGGCTTACAGAGAATGTAGAAATCCCCAAAAATTTCTCTCTGCAACTGTCTTATCACAACTGTGCTTAGAAGGAATGTTTCCAGGTATCTTTTCCTGAGCTAAGCTGCACAGGATTTAAAGACTTGGACATTTTTTAGAATAAGCCACTGTTTGGCTTTAATGCCATCAAATATACATTTGAATCTCATTATTTACAGGAAGATATAAAACATATATTCAATTATAGATCTTAGATAATAGTATTCAGTTTACTGATACAGTATTGAGATAGCAACAGAAGCTTGAATTCAACACTGAAAATCATATATTTGGTTTCCAGAATGTGGAGATTTTAAAGATTAGAGAGTACCTTCCAGTGATAAGGAGCAATCATAAATAACCCTTGGAACGTAATTTAATTTCTCTTAAAGTTCCATGAAATTCGCATGAAATTTGGTTCAGATCTCTTGTATTGTTACAAGAATGAATACACTTTGTTCACCACTTAAGCCCATCTCCTTTGTCACATGATTGATTTCAGAGCACTCAGGTCACTTGGTATTAATTTTTTTAACCACATAACACACCATTTTTCATTGCAATCTTGTTACAGGGGTTCATGTGAAACAGTAGGAAATTAAATAATGTACCATGGCAAAGTGGAAGAGATTATTGAAATAGAATATGGAATGACAATATCGACAGTTTGAAATTTCCATTTGCATGATCCTTTCAGAAATGAATCAATCCAAAGAAACAATTCTCCTTTATTTAACAAATGGCAACAGAAAAGAAACCACTCACCTCCAAGGCGAACTGAAGGTAACTTGGCCACATGCCTGTACTCTTCAGATTCCACAGTAGTATCTTAGTGGTATTAGTGCCTGGAATATGGCTGAATGCCACGAGATGATAGCCCAGATGATTAATGAAGCAGGTGCAAAGAAAGTCATTGCAGCAA
This sequence comes from Grus americana, assembly GCF_028858705.1. NCBI lineage: Eukaryota > Metazoa > Chordata > Aves > Gruiformes > Gruidae > Grus > Grus americana. Next base: position 36,285,448 of record NC_072855.1, on the reverse strand, counting down.
CCCTGAAGAGTGTAAGACTAGGCAAAGGTGCTAACACTGAAAAGTTCTACTTGCATAACAGCCGGCTGCCCTGTAAGGAACAGCAGAGCTGTTCATAGCAAGAGGGAGGTTTCTACTACACCACTACAGGCACTTCTAAACCAGCAGTTGCTTTTAAATCTGTAACACTATCTGAAAAGAAAATATGCTCTCTCAAGAATATTTTAGGGTCAAACTCACTTCAGTGTAAAGTAAGGGCAGCCCTGCTGACCCTTCTGAAAGTAATGAAGTAATACAGAATTTGCTCTTGGAGCAGCTGCCAGGCTTGATAGGATGCAGGCACCAGAATCTGGACGGTTTAATGGAGGCATGAGAGACCTGAAACCTCCTGCCTTCAGATGGAACATAGCTGGGTGAAAAAATTACAGGTAAAAGCCCAGATTTTTAGGAGGAATTAGGCACCTAAAGCTGCTGGAAGGCTGCCAGTGTGATTTTCAAAAACTCCAGAATAATTTAGAAAAGATGCTCTCGAAGACCTCACGGGCCACCCAAATATTTTTAAAAATTGGGCACAACTTCCTTTTCTGGAGAAGCAAGAGTATAGTTTCTAAGCATTCATTACTTAAAGATGACAAGGAAGCAGTCATTAGTTACAACTTCTCCCCGAACAGCGACCACAGAGCCTCGGCGTATCAGCTTAACAACCACATCTCCTTTGCTACCACTGAACACCACGGCTTCTTTTCTATTCCTGTACAAAAGAAGAATCAATTAAACCAGAGAAAACATACCTACAGCCTTATTCTGTCACACTACTAAATAAAACCTGAAGACTAAGTGCATGTACAAGGAAGACTGAATTGTTTCCAGATGTGTATGCACAACTCGGTGCAAGAGGTATATGACAACATCAGGTCTATACTGTCAGAATCAACTAGATGACCAAGGTACAGAATAAACCCCAGACGCTCTGACACAGCCTGATTTGGACTTTCTATATCAACTACAACATGACTGGGAGGGGAAGGATTGGAAGGGCAATCCTGCTGCTCTGGCAGTGACAGTTCAGGAATAAAAACCTATCGGATTGCCAAATATGCTAGTTAACGGCACATTTTAATTGTATAAAAGATTGTCATGTACAGTAGTTGGGATTGTTAATGTGGTTTGATTTTGCTTCTTTTGAAATATTTTGCCCCCATCTCTGCCTGCATGGAATCTAGATGCAGCATACATTATGATTTGCTGTGCTCCCAATGTCATTACCATCTGCAAATCTAGCTTTAAACCCTTCAGACATAGCAGTGATAAAATATGGGACTGAATAAGGACATCAACATACGCTTTGGATGATTCTCTTCATAATCTCTTTTATGTATGGCCTATTGCTTCCTTCCTCTTTCATCAATTTTCTTTCTAACACTTTGTCTTACCTCCTTGTTGCTGGATTTGCCTTTGCAAACTAATTCTGTCTTTGATATAGAATATTGCCAGTGCCATTTGAAAATCAAATTAATGTGAGTGGCAGACACTGGACTTCTAAACCTCATCATTCAAATCCTGTCAAACACACTGCATAAGTAATTATGACTATCCTTCCCTACCACTATATGCTACAGAAGTGGACTAGTCACCCCCTAAAAACCCTATCATTTTTTTAATGTGACTACAGTATTTACACAGAGCAAAGATGAATAACAAAATCCCAGCTGATACTGGGAGTAGGACACCAACTGAGAGAACACTCCTGCACTGCACTAGCACAAGTCTTGGTCTCAGAAATTTCAGTCTGACAATCTCAACAGACATTGCATAAGGCTGCATGCTGGACTGGTGTATCAAACCAGGAAAGAATGCCCTTCAACTTCTGTTTGGAAGAAGTACTTGAGTAGCAGTTTGTTAGTGGAAAATATTAGTAGGTTATTGAAGGGATGAGGGAAATCATAGCTACAAAATGTACTTAGGATTAAACCCTTATAACCTTTGGATTATATAATGACAATACATCAATTATAGAGCAATGGAGTAAATATAAAGAAATTATTAACAGACCTGACTTTCACAAAAATGCAATGATAGAAGGCTGATATTCAGCTGAGTTATGAAGAGGATTTTTTTAATCCTAAATTCTCAAAGGTGAAAAATAGGTCCTACTACTCTAGAATATAATTTCTTGAGATAAGTATGGAGCAATCCCTGTGTATAGGGGTATCTGCTGAAGAAATGTGTATTTCATGCAGCAACTGGCATGAGTCCATCAGATCAAACCCCTGAAATAATGAACGTATAGGTTCAAACACAGAGCTGAGTATATTTCCCGAGTCTGCAGCTGGCATATATTCCTTTCCCTTCCCTGACCTCAGAATAAAGTATGAGGCAATAAAATTCTGAGGGGAAGTCAAATGTGAAAAAGAAGAATATGAAAGTATCACCCCCATACAAAGCAAGAGAGAAAAATAAACCCAAACAAGAAAGAGAACTGAAACAAAAATTGAAATGACAGCAGGAATGAAGTACAGAGACAGAAGAAAAAAAGCTGTCAGAAATAATTAGGAAGAACGTAAAAAGTAATCCAAGAAAACTAAAAAAAGAGAAGTGCAGGGTCATTTTATAGCTAGTTAACTGCATCTGAAAGAAATTATAATGTATCTCCTCTTCCAAAAAAGTTGTAAGATTTTCTCCCCTTCTATTTTCTTTAATTAAGAAAATCCTAAAGTGCACATTCAAAGTGTCATACAGCACTGTAATTTATCCAACAGCCACTGCTGAGGAGGTACAATTGTAAATTGCATAATTTAAGGTTTGGTTTGGGTTTCAAATTTATGAGTCTCCTTCTAATCTTTTTGAAATTTTTCCATTTTTCTTTATTTACTACATTTGACAGATTAATTCCCATTGAAATGTTGGAAAACGCCTATTAAAAATCCTGACAAGTTATGCCATTATTTAACTAAATTGACAGCAAAATAAATACAGAAATAAATCCTTCTCTCTGAAATGCTGAAATGTAGTTAATGATCCCTTCCTAAGTTAGATAGGATCCAGACATTAAAAAAAAATAAATCTATTAAAACCTCGTACTCCAGTATATAAGGCAACTTCTAACTGAGGAAGCCATAAAGCCAAGTCCATTAGACAGCAATTTGATATAAACTGTCTTGTACCTTCCTTGGAAGGACATGACAAAATACTGTCAAGAAACAGAAAGCTGAGCTGAAATTGAGGTTATTTGATGTGACTGTTATTTTTGTATGACAAGATTTTGAATTTGAAAAAAACCATCCCATAGGAGGTCTAATAGGCTAACTGTTTACACACAGTTGGTGGTGTAGAAAGCAGATTTGACTATTACCTAGGGAAGTTTCAATGTCTCACATCGGTCATAATTCTTATGACCAACAGACTAATGGTTTTGCAGAAGTCAAAGGATGCCACAGCACTGAAAACTACAAATTACTTGAGCAAGTAGCAAGCAGCTTAGAGACAATAAGGACCAGCTTTATATATGATTGCTCACCTATAATTAACTGTGTGACCTTTCCTGCATTTTGTAGTACAAAGAAGTCAACTCCACCTATTCATTAAGACTATTTATGTTCATATGGTCAGCTACAACTCAGAAATGGTATAAGAAGCTGTTCCTTACCACCTTTCAGCTGTTAATCTCCATGTCTCAACATCTACTTATTTCTCTGTGGATGACTTATTCCAAGTGCAGAAGGAAACATGTGGGAAGAATCTCATTTATCCAGAAGGACCAGCACTCCTTCCATCCTCTAAGTCAAAGGTAGCTTTTTATTAAAACTTGATGAAATATAAATTGATCTTATGATTTAATGAACAGAAAGAAAACCAAAGAAACCCTCTCACCTTGACCAATTGGTTACCATAAAAAAACCCCCAAGATGTTCCCTGTTCATTGTCCATGTCAGTATTGGCATACCCAAGGCAAGGAGATGTATGTGTTAATTCCTCATGTTCATTGATAAATAAATTAGCTATATCGACATTCTCAAGATTTTTTTTTAATTGCTTTTTATGGGACTTGTCAGGCTCCTAACCTGTTCACCACAGCACTAAGTCTTAATTTTAAATCATTTTAGAGGTCTGGGGTTTTTAGATATAATAATGTAAACATAGCTTGATACAATTTAAAAATGGCTTGAATTTTGACAAGCTTCTATCAATATATGTTTAAGAAACTACTGCAGTTGAGTTGGATAAAAAATTGGCTGAGTAAAAAAATCAGAACATTCTTCAGTATATCATTGTGAATTAGGATAAATTGGAATATGTCAAAATACTGTGATTTTTAAGGAAAAATGAAGATATTTAAGTCTGGAAACACTTAAACATTTAGCTCCAAAATTCTCAGTCAAAATAAACACTTTAGATCCTTGACACATATTTCTGTGCTGAACAAAATCAAAACACATAATATGCATGAACTACACCTTCTATCCTTTTTCAGCCAATTTATTTCTTGATAAACAAAATGTCAGTTTAACATACAGCAGAAATAACCTCCAACCTATTTGTAGTCAGGAATTTTGAGAGATTTCTTTTAGAGACATGGATAACATAGTCACCCTTGCTTCTACCTGGCCTAATTTTCTCAGGGATAATTAGTTTACTCTCAAAGTTACTTCTCTTTTATACAATTTTGGTGTCCTTATTCATGTTACAAAGAATGGCATACATAAAACCCAAAGAATGATGACATGTACATCACGAGGTTTTACTTTGTTTGCTTTGACACTGAAGTGACGGTTCCCAAAAGAGGTCATAACTTAGTATATATATGGAGGTGCACTGATTTCCTACCCAGTCTCCATCTGCTCCCAAGCTAACTTGAGGACAGATGCCCAAATCCAAAGCCCTGTAAAGTGTAAGAGAGGACTTTCACCAGGGAAGCCCCTGGCAACTGAAAGGTCAACTCAAGTTCTGCTGGGGGAGGTTTAGATTGGATATTAGGAAAAATTGCTTCACCGAAAGGGTTGTCAAGCACTGGAACAGGCTGCCCAGGGAAGTGGTTGAGTCACCGTCCCTGGAGGTATTTAAAAGATGTGTAGATGTGGCGCTTAGGGACATGGTTTAGTGGTGGACTTGGCAGTGCTAGGTTAACAGTTGGCCTCAATGATCTTACCCGTCTTTTCCAACCTAAATGCTTCTATGAAAATCTGCCAGGTCTTGGCTTCGGCTCCCTCTGGTGGGTAATGCACACTCCAGAGAACAGCAACTACTGGTAAAGGTAACCACCATGAAACAAAACAACATGCTGGTTGCTATATTCTTCTGAAAATATACAGCAATACACCAGCTGAGTAATGTTTATAACTGAGATCAGAGCTTTAAGCTGCAACTTTATGAATTCATCCCAAGAAGAGGAAGATACAAGGTTCCTGCCAGAACTGGACTCCCTTCAAATTCAGAGGAAAAAGAAAGACATGGTCCAGGTGGAAATCTATTTTCAGCACTTAATGATGATTAAAATAAAATAAAATAAGGAACTAGTTAAACACTATTCTTTTTGATGAGAACATTGGTTTGGATTTCTGTTCTTGACTGATACTTTGAAGCCTAAAGTTTGATGTCCTTTCTCAAAAACATTTTGTTTCAAGATTCAGAAAATATTCATTATTTCACAAATCTTACACCCCAGAGATTCTTTACTTGTTACAAGGAGGTTAGTTCCAATGGAAAAGAAAAACATACTTTTAAATCTGTGATATCTTACCTACACACCATGCACGTCCACACATTTACCAGCTGAAACAACTGAAAATTAAAGCATATTTTATAATTTATATTTTTGGGCACAAACCTAAGTCCTTCCACAAGAATGATGTGCACACTGTACTGCAGTATCCCAAATACATGGGTTATGTTAATGGAAATTTTTGACAATTATAATATTAAAATAAGCACCAATAAAATCTGCACTACAAAACAGTACTGAAATTTTGGTTACTTCAGAAGAATGCATGGAAATTTTTCAAATATCAGCAATCTGATAGAAGAGGCTTAGAGTTAATCATACTCTTCTGCTTTCATCAGTGGCACCAATAAATCAAATTATAACTCTTGCAGCCCTGTGTTAAATTTTTTTTTTCTTTCAAAAGCTTACTTGTTGATCTGAAACAGATACTGACAGTTGTTTTGTTGGAAAAATAACCATGTTCCCAAAAGAAAACAGTAATTGAGTGTGAGAACATTTGGGGTAAGAATGGTCACACGAGTTCATGTTCTTCAGTGAACCAATCCATATTGTTCAGGCATAGAACCAACTGAAACAGCTGCATAGTCTATTCATTAAATTGCTTATGGAGTTACATCATATTTGAAGACAACTTGGTGGATAAAAAGCTGGATGTGAGCCAGCAATGTGTGCTCACAGCCCAGAAGGCCAACCATACCCTGGGCTGCATCAAAAGAAGCGTGACCAGGAGGTCAAGGGAGGTTACTCTTCCCCTCTACTCTGCTCTGGTGAGACCCTACCTGGAGTACTGCGTCCAGCTCTGGGGTCCCCAACATGAGAACAACATGGACCTGTTGGAGCGAGTCCAGGGGAGGGCCACGAAGATGATCAGAAGGCTGGAGCACCTCTCCAGTGAAGACAGGCTGAGAGAGTTGGAGTTGTTCAGCCTGGAGAAGAGAAGGTTCTGGGGAGACCTTATTGCAGCCTTTCAGTGTTTAAAGAAGGCCTGTAAGAAAGATGGGGACAAACTTTTTAGCAGGACCTGTTGCAACAGGACAAGGGGTAATGGTTTTAAACTGAAACAGGGTAGATTTAGACTAGATATAAGGAAGACATTTTTAACAATGAGGGTGGTGAAACACTGGAACAGGTTACCCAGAAAGGTGGTAGATGCTCTGTCCCTGGAAACATTCAAGGTCAGGTTGGACGGGGCTTTGAGCAACCTGATGTAGTTGAAGATGTCCCTGCTCATTGCAGGGAGGTTGGACTAGATTACCTTTAAAGGTCCTTTCCAACCCAAACTATTCTATGATTCTATGATAATTAAGGTGCAGGAATGTATTTTACATCACAACTTTCATTCTGAAAGAAAACTCTATAATTTCTAAAAAACATGTCTTTCTAATTAATATTTTCCTCCTTTTAAAAAGGAAATCATCTAACTTTCAGGTACAAATAAGAATCTGATATGAGAAGCTCTTTACTAGGTATGTAGTTTTAATTGGAATTCTAAGCAATGGATTAAATACCCTAGAAACCTCTCCTGGAATTATTTTAATTAGTTCCCTGTCCCCTTACGCTGCTTCATATGTTTGAATATTACATTAACTAACATAAGGTTTTTATGGGGTGAGGGACTTACATGCAAGTCATATACAGTACAGACTGACTTGTTTGTAGACACGTAGGACAGGATCTCCATGTGGTCTCTGCTGACTAATTAATCTGTAAATTTATAAATCCTCCTGCTTGTGTATCATGGACTGGGGACAGAATGGATTTGTATCAACCTGCTTACAACACTCATAGTTCTGTGCTACGATAATAAGTATAAGCAAATCTCATGCTTCTGGCATTCATCTGCAGAGCTCAGGGGAAAGACTGCTCCTCCTCTCATGCAGTAACTGACTTCTCTCAGGTACCGATGGTATATAGACATACACTAGGTGTATTTGAGATGAGATACGTTTGAGAGAGGGGAGGTGTTTTGTCTTTCCTTGAAACATGGAAACAAGCTGGGGTGAGAGAGGGTGAATGGTGGCAGTACACTGAGGTGGCACAGAAAATCATTAGTTTTCAAATCCCGAGCTCTAGACCATGTGTATGGTGAGATTTTATATCAAGAAATCATTGTCCTACATCAGATTTGCTACATCTTTGGAAAATCTTTCTTTGCTACTGCAGCACTGAAAATGGTGTCCCTTCTTAGGATCGTAGGGAGGACTCCCTTAATAAACTGGTAGGGTATTATTAAGATGAATCACATGTATACTTTTGAACTTATTTTGGGAAAAAAAAGAAAGCAAGAAAAAAATAAGCAAACAGCTACTCTCAAAAGGAAAAAACCTCATCAGTTTTTACAGACAGGTGAGATATTCCAAGTTTTCTCCAACACACCATGTTCTACTTAGCTTTGTGCCAACGAACATAAAATAAATGGCAGCTTGCTGCTGAACTCACAAAGCCTGGCCCTGCTGAACATGTGCCAGAATTTCCTCATCCCAAATGTAAAGACTTCCCTTTTCCTCCTGACATGTAGCATTTCTGGGGAAAAACTTGGAATTGATCATTCTAGGTAAACAGAAAGAGAGAAAGCCTTTGCTTACATTCTCCTTTTCTTTTATTTACAAAAGTACCAGCAGCCTTACACGTAAAGAAATAACCCTTCCTGACCTGTGAACAGGAAACCCGAACACCATTATTTCATAATGACATTGGTAGTACACATGAAAATTACCTAATATGCAAACGATGTTCTTAAACCAGTTGCCCTATCTACAAATTCTTCATAAAATTGCAGAGACAGGCCCTTCGTAAGCACACTCAAAATACACCATTATCTTCAGCTGCCCTAGTTAACTGTAAGCACATTCAAAGACAGAGGTCAAAGTCTCCAACATGACATTTAGTGGACAACCCAATAGATTTGTATAGTTGCAAACAAAAAAAAAAAATTCTTATATATTCATATTCAGTGTCACATGGAGACGAAGGAATATAAAAATTAATAGGAAAGGCAAAATTTAATTTAAGGGTTTACTTTTCCCCAAATCTACCAAGCTGATTTTCTAATTATTCTTCAGATCATCTGTTAATAAAATGAAAATATGTTGTAAACTCTATCCTCACATGGTAAGCAATGTGCTGTCTGTCAGCTGACTAGAAACACCTCACTTCCTACCAGGTAAATTGTCCATGTTTTCATTAGCCTCAAGACCATTTTGAAATTCACTTAAATACAAGGGGATTTTTTTCACTATAACTTTTCAGAGTACTTAAAACACAACCTTTTGTCTGCAGCTCCTTCATCTTCTGATCTTTGTTACTTTCCCTCAGATAAGGTCCTTGTCAAAGGCTGACCAGTGGAATTGGGCGATGACAATTTTCTGAAAGTCATTGCACAGGTAGGTGTTCAAGGTAGAAGGAACGGGATCTGCTGTTGATGGGTTCAATTCCATCTTTGTCCTAGCTTACATTTTTCTTATAGATATTAGTGTGATGAAGCTAAACAGAGAGAATAAACCTATCAAGAATGGAAACTAGTTGAATCAAAACATACTGGAAGGCAACCAGTGATAATTCTTGCTACAACAAAGTAATGTCTGCATTCTATCCAGTACACTGATAAATACGTCTTTCTGCACGAGTTGAACTAAATTAATTTCTAACAATCCTAGACAATAGCTTGTGCATTACTATTTCTACCTCACAATTTTAGGTTTGCAAGAAGAAAAGAAACTAACATCCCTTCATGCATGCTTTGAGTGTGTTGAAGGGTAAGACAAGCAATGACCAAACCCGTTTCACTGAGATGCAAAACAGGAGATAAAGGAGGCTGGGTAGGAAGAAAACACAGAGCAGATTTGTGCTCAGTAATGTACTTTTTGTTTTACAAACTTGTAAACCCCAGAGCACATATCCACAGACAAGAAAGGTGATCTAAGATGAGAATTGAAGGGCAGAATTAAGACAAAGTGAAGCCAAAAATAGATACATCATATCTTGTGTTACACCTTTTCTCAACAGATTAATACAGTGTTCTGTTTGTGAATTCATATAATAGAAAAGCATCCCCCAAATCCCAATGCTAAATGAGTCCACTAAGCTCTCATTTTACAGTTATGAGGAAAAGAGTTACTTTAGGCCACACTTAATACTTACCCCGGCTTCTTCAGATTTGCAAGACACAGCTGAGTGTGTTACTAACTCAAAGAATTAATAGCAATAAATCAGCAGATACAGATTTTAATTAAACACAAACTAACAACTGCTGATAAGATTTTGATTCTTGATTCGCATTGCCTTAATTCCATGCCAATCCCACTGTTTCTGATGGGATTGCTGATGAAGTTGGGTATCCAGGGCAAATTAAGAATGATGTCAGCCTTCTACATCACTAACTCAGCATGCCTCTCTAAGGATTTAAAGTGACATGGATTCTCCCTCTCTATAGCTTTTCCTGAATACTGAGAATTGAGGTAACAGGCAAAGCAAACTGAAGATTGGTCTTCAGGAACTCTTAGAAAATTGCAGCCAATTAAAGGAGAGAGATAAAGAACATCAGAATAAACACTTAAGTGGGAAAACCAAGCTGCAAGAAGGGAACTTGGAGAAGGTATTAAAAGAAAGAGTGAAGGCACCTACCTGACTTGTGAGTATAAAATTAACGCAGGTTTAGGATGCACCTTTAAAAATACAGAGTTATACTCAAGGTGAGACAAAAAATACTGTGATTTTCAATTTTTCCCTATCTGAAGTTCTAGAACATGATGAAAAGAAATACCCAGCATCCGGGGCAGAGGTGAATAAAGGAAAGTGATGATAAGCATACCTGTGCATGGATGCTTTCTGTGATGTTCTGAAGTGCTTCAAACTTCCTTTCATTGACCTCTGTTTTCACAAGGTCGATGTCAAAACATTTTGAAGGCTGCCTGCTTGACAGGTTGTACTCTAAGTCACAGGTTTTCCTCTTGCAGTAACAGTGATCTTCTGGAGATCCCTAAATCTTGAATCCTTGATCAACCTCTTGCTGCAAGACTTGAGAGAGAAGAAATGTTCTAATTCTTAACTCCATTTTTTTAAAAGTTTCCATCAAAATAATTTAAGAAAAGATTGTGTTGGAAGAGAACATAGCATGCATGAGGACAGCAATAAATATCTTGGTATGCTTGCAGCAACACAGACCCTTCTATAAACCTGTGAAAACTTGTAGTAAATTCTGATAAAATAAATTATTGTTTGGAATTTAATTAATTGGTCTGGGTCAGGTTAACATAATGCAAAACATGTTAAGTGATAGAAAAAATTTACAAGAAAATAATACTGTGAAAGAGTGAAATTGAAAGAGTGTGGAAATGTCTATATCAACATGATTATGGATACAAGAAAAGATCTGTGTCGTTCTAGGTGCTAAACTGAAAGATTTGTTCTTTTTATGGATTAGGGCATTAATAATCTCTGACCAAGTGTGGCTCTGGCATAAGAACCTGAGTTTACTTATAAAACACCAGGGAAAGGTATCAACAAAGTGGAGGACAGGCCAAGACCATCAACCAACCACTCTGATTAACAGGGAAATTGCCGCAAGGACTGATTAAGAACTAAATTGATTTAACTCATATTAACCAGTAACCAACAGGGGTCATCTTCAAACACATGAATAGCCCCAAATATAGCCCAGAAGGAGCAACTTTCTTTACTGGATTGAAGGCTAATAGCTTTATAATCTCTCTAAATACTTTAACTGCTCATCTGAGCACTATGAGCACCATACTGTGGAAAAGGTGGCAGAAAGAAGTACTAAATTACTTTCTTAGCTCTGATGCACAACCACTTTGAACTTCAGAGAAAACATCTGATTTTCCTTTGCTCTTCATACGAAAACCAGAAAATACCTATTTGTAAAAAAACCCTCATGACATCTGTGGTTTTGCTGTTAAATTATTATTGCATTATTAAGCTTATTCTGCAGCGGTCATTTTATTCTCTGCGGTTAAGCAGAATTTCACAGCATGTGTTTTATTTTGTTCGGCCAAACTCCAGGCTTTTTGCTTCTCTAGTAGAGTTGCCTGCAGATTGTAGAAGGAGTTACATATGTTTAAGTGGACTGAACAGTACGTTAAGCAGGAAAATGCATTTAGAGTTATTAAGAAGTAATGTATTTGAAGTTCTATTTTACATATTTATTATAGCAGTAACACGCTCACTTAAGTATTGCTTGTCCTACCACAAGATTCTGAGGAGTGCCACAACTGGTGATGTCTCTAACTCCTTTAACTTATTTTATTACTGAAACTAACCTTTCTCCTTCTTTTAGGAAAGAATGTATTGCTGATCATTCCAGCTGAGTGCAGGACAGCCTTTCTCTTCATTTTGGATTTCACCAGTCTCCAGAAGCAGAGTGGATGCTTCCGCCCTGAGAGTAAGTGGAGCATACTCTTGAAATATCTTGTGTAGTTTCTAGAAAGAGCTGAGCCTTTGCTCTTAGCTTGCTGCCTGTGTGCAGGATCACTGCTGAAAATATCCCTGTAAAATGTGCTATGAAGATGAGTAAAAGACAAGCTGTAAGAACATGCTGAAAAATTAAGAAACTGCTCTAATCAGAAAACATGATTAAAGAACATCATCAATTCAGGTAGGTGCAGCTCTAGCTTATCAAATTGCTGCACAGTTTTGTAGATGGACAGATACAGGTTTGAGTCTTTCTACGTCTGTTTTAATAAGTATATATCTCAACTGGGCCTCAGTTACACCATCTCTAAGATGGGGATAAAATCTCATATGCCTATTTGATGACAGTGTTATCAGCATCATTAAGAAAAATTCAGGGGAAATCTTCCTTCAAATGATACCTTCTAATGCTGGACTTCACACTATAATGAGAAAAGCACTGCTGCTCATTTAAATAAAGATAAAGATACTATTCATTTGTGGGATATAATGTTGAAGGAAACTCTTCAGACTTAGTATTTCTTTCATGCAAGTGTGTAGCAATAAAACTTCCAGTGATTAAAGAAGTGAACGACTTTCAGACTAATGAAGAATAAATTAATCTCCTTAATGGACTGGAAGGAAAACCATGTTTATTTCTTTATCATACAATTTCTGAACAGAAGGAACTCAGCACTAACCTGGTAGGCTGTGGCTTGTAAATACTTGAAACAAAGTTTTCATCCTGTCTGTACCACCGGTTAAGAAGCTGCAGTTCTTTGTCACGTTCAACAGCAGGTTTATGCTTGAGGAATGAAGATGACACATTAAACAGATCCTGCTCATCTGAAATGTTTGAGTCTGATTATCTTGTACAGTGAATTCCAGTTATATTTTCTTTTGATGATTTGCCAGTTCCCAAAAAGCGTTGAGCGTTGAGTAACACCTGCCTGATTATCAACCGTCTGCAATGCTTTCTCAGAGCTGTCTCTTTTGATTCCCCATGAGATGCAACACTTAACATTTTCTGCTTTAACATTATTTCAGTTAGTTTCATTCTTCCAATTATACTTTTAATTAATTCTAACTTTCTCTTTCATAATATTCCTGGGATGACAGGATCATCAGGCTTTCGCCCAACAAAAACCTGAAAGCAATGAAAAAAGGAATACATGCACAAAGGAGACAAATACAACCCTGATTTACATACAGCACAAAAGCCAACCTAACAGGTTTCTTATAGTATGTATCGGTCAAGAATTTGCTTCACTATCCCTTCTTCTTTTGCATTCCAGGTTTACAATATGCCCCTTCTTTACATAATAAAGGAAGCAATACACTTATTGTACCCTAAAAAATATAAATTCAATTGAATTCCAAAATTAAATAAAAAATCCCAAAAACTTTACAACAAATATTTGATGTCTCATCTCTTGACACTTCTTCAAAATGTCCAGACATAGTAAAACATTGTGGTGATTACTTCTGACACTACCTGGAAGCCCCCATCTCAGGTCCATCAGCTGGAGTTACAACCTCTTCCTTTACAGTAATTGTTTCATTGAGGATAGGATTCTTCCATTAATGCATTTCTTTTTGCCTCTGATTCTAGCACAAATAAGCATAATGAGATCAGGTTGTTGTAATTAAAAAAAAATCATTGCGGTTTTGATGATTTTGCTGCATTTGATGGCAACAAAAACTTTGAATGAGTCAGAGGATGACTATTTCTCAAATAAGACAGATGTTCTTACGGGGGATATAATTTGTGATATAATGTAATCATGCACCTTACCAAGATTGTGCATATATGCACAAGTGTGGCAAATCACATTTTAACCATACTGCTCACAAGATGCTTTAATTGGAGATTTCAATACCAATGAGCCAAATTTGCATGTGCAAAATGTACATCTAAATCCAAATTTTGTGTACTACCCTTCCTTCTAGCAGATAAAATTCTGAGATTCCAATGTTCAAAATATTAAACTACTCAGAATCTGGCAGGAAAGATGCAGCCAGATTTTAGAGTTGCCTCCATCTCTTCATGTAACAGAAATTGCATTTGCTTGGTATACAAGAATCTCATAGCTTCAAATCAAAATTTCCAGATTTGCTCCTACGTACAACTTTCTTCTGGTGACATTGTTTCCTCCCCTCAATGGTTTATCATCAACACCTTCAAAAATATTTTATCATCTTTTAGAGATGATCATCACCTTAGAGATGTTTTCACATGCGGAGAAACAACGTATGTTTATCAACTGTATTTTTTAGAAGAGTAACCAACCATGTTCTTAAGGCTCCAGACCTCAAGCAGTTCCTCCCTCCTTCTTTCACCTCTTCAATACTTCTGTCATCTTCTCTCCCTGAACAGATATCCAAAGAAGTTCAGTGTTTGCTTTTCATATTTACCACGTCTCCTCATAGAATACATTTCGTCCCCATTTCCTAACCCTGCAAGACACTGACCACCTCTGCTTCCCTTGAGTTCATTGATACAGTATCTAACAAAGATGGGCTTGTGTCTGTGAAGCAAAGATGACTGTGATGATGACAAAGAGGTTCTGCTCAATCTTTACCTCAGTCACAGGTTGTGGTAGAAGCCTCAAGTATATACATTTAAAACAGGAGAAAAATCAGGAGGGAGACCTACTGTAGCTTGAGCATTATATTATACACAATGTGACACAGATTATCTTAGTTCCAGAGGTGAGGCATCAGTACCAGTCAGTAGTTTATACTAATTTTTTTCTTCCTCCCCCACCCAATACACTTTTCTATATAAAAGCTATTAAGGAAATACGCAATGATGCTGAATACCATTTTTTGCCCATGCTGGGAAGAAAACCAGGGGAGGGATATTATCTGTAGGTACGTGCCGCGAAAGGAGTTAGAGAACTCTCATCACACCATGAAATTAGGAAAGACAAGGTAACTGCTCTTGAACCCACCTGACTGAACAGTTACTTGACCCATACACACACTAGCTAATAAGCTAATATATCTACTGGCACTCAGAGCATTTTAACATCACGATAAGCAAGTTAACAAATAAAGGAATATAAAAAAATAGTGGATCCCCACTCATATAAGCTACTACAATTATCTTGTAGAACTTCACCTTTCAAACTCTTCCAGACCGATTGTAATGCCTGTTCACCAAGTCCAGATAGCCTTTGTTGACAGCATACATGTGGATTTCTTTCATCCCAGAGAAGTAAGCACTGTATCTCCTCTCCATCCATCAAATGAAAAGGAATGGAACTAGAGCTCATTAACAATACATTAGAATCTGCACTGACTTCCGTAACACAAATTGATTCAAAGCAATGCTTAATCACATTGACTGTAGCTATCTAGTCAACCTAAAATTATCCATAAGCATTTATATGTCACGGATCCACTGCATGGAGACTGACTCTGAAACAGGCGCTAAAGCCACTACGATCCAGTCAGTTTTATTAAAGCAAATTAATTTGCCTCTCCACCTGGCCATGCCATTTCAAATGTCCACTTTGTCCCAGGGACAGTTCTGTTTATTTACTTCTACAAAGTGAAAAATTTCTTCTCTGTTCAGATTTAGGAGCATACTGAAACTCAGGGGTTTGTACTGCTTTCCTACTAACAGGGACACTAGGAAGCAAAGCACTAAGCATCTGCTTGGACACTACCAGGGGGAAAAAAAACCACAAACCAACCCCCAAAAAATATGTAGTCACAGAAAGAAAATCTTCCTATGCATTCTTTTTCATATAAACATCACATAGGCAGCTTTATTTTTGGCACATCCTTACTTCTGAGTAAGATTTATATTTTTCCTTTGAGTGGATTTGTAACTTTAGCGCTATTTTAATCTAGGAAATAAATTTCTATACTACATCCTGTACTTTTAGCATCTAAAGACATATGGCACGAGGGGAAAAAAAATCACAATCATGCTGTATGCCAGTTAACTAAAACCTGGTAATATTCTAGTGCTGATTTTCAGAGAAAAATACAAAACTGATAATGCTGTGCAAATTTGTTAACCATCTATAGAGGCTATGTACTTTTTGTCAATGGGCTTCTACATTTGCCCTGTACTATTATAAAATATCTCTCTTCAAGGTCAAGTGAACCATAGTTTTCCCTATAAGTAGAGATCAAATGGTTCCCTATGGTGGAGACAGCAGCTCTTTAGACAGTAATGCTTACTTCATGTTTGTTTTTCCTGCAGGAAATCATAAAATGCATTACTGACAGAGACACTTACTTGATTTAAAGTAAGATCCTGCTCTGAAGAGTGACTCCAGACAAGACTGTGTTTATCTTTAGCACCTCTCAGTGACACTATAACAGATAAATTTTTGAGAAGGAAAAGATTATCTTTTCTTGAGTATCTTCCAAACTCATCCTAAACTGACTTTTCCTTTTCACTCATCATTACCAGTAATAAAGATAATGCAGAAGAAATTATGCCCTTGGAGACACCCACACAACCCCATTCCTCTCCACAGTTACAGTCTGGCTTTCTCCCTCATTGCTGTGACCTTATCCCATCTCACAACATAAGCAACTTGCAGGAGGTGATCACAGTAAGAGTTTTCAAATGTCTGCCCTAAACATGAATACTTAAAACACATACTACTGTGGGAACCACAAGCATGAATGCTCAGACACAGTAGCAAGGGATAGCTATGTAAAACTTTAAACTAGATGGACAAACTTTGAGTCTGACATAGGACACCAGTGTCTGGATATAGATTCTCCTATGTCTTGTGTAATTCAACCATTTGGAGTCACTCCTCACTTTGCTCTGCATGAAGGAGAGAGAAGAGAAACAGGTAATTCTTTCTTTCACCCACATCAAATATTCTAACATGACTTTCCAGTGCCTAGTCAATATATTTTGACTTATTTCTGAGACTACACCACACCTTCAGACATTGCTTCCATGGGCTCAGAGAGTAACAGGAAGCATAACAGTCAGACAAACAGAAATTATTCTCACAACCATGGAGCAGCCCCATTCTGAGATGAAGCCAAATCCATGTTGGTGAAAGAATATGTGACAGTGACAGAAAGAAAACCTACAATCCTCTTTTACCGTAACCCAACGTAATGCCAGAATTTATAGCTCTGCAGCCACAAGCTTAGCTTTTGTTTTGTTGTATTGTCCTGCAGCAATGAAGATTTATCCCCTATGCTCTTATAGTTTTGTGTACAAGGATGTTTTCCCCCCTCCACTTCCGCCTCCAATCCACCCAGAATTCTCATACTTGTGGTATTTTCTCTGTTGAATGAGCATTTCCTCCCCCTTCCTACTGCTGTTGACTACAAGTGCTTAAGGTGCCATACTATAAGCCACAAAACACAGCTGAAGGAAACAATTTCCTAAGGGGAACTATTTCTGGTTCAGACCAGTTCAATGATTTTCACAGCACGAAGGTCACAGTATAACCCAAAACCACTCGTACTGCCTCAGATGATAAGAGTATAGTCTCCCTACATTTGCACTTCTATCAAAGGTCCTATATGAAGAGATGCTGGCTTTTTTTTCCTACTGTTCTTTTAATCACCAAAATCTAATCTGCTCATCGGTTTGGTGTGCTTTATCTATCCACCCCATGTACAAACAGTTGCAGCTGTACTACAGACATTAGCAGCCGTGATTTTGGTGCCAGCTGTGCCAGGCTGACCAAGGGGAGAGCAGGATATGTTAGGTACGGGCTACTGATTAGTCACAGCCATCACCCCTCCACCCAGCCCACTTAAAGGCAGCCTGCATTATTCCCTTGCATTTCATACATTACAGTGCAACATCTTTGGTCTTGGAACCAACAGCACTGAATGAACTTGTGTTGAACATCAGGCAAATTCAACTAAAGACTTCTTTGAAGTTTCATCTGAAATAAAGTGTAAAATACCAATGTGAGTGACAGTTTTCATGCCTCTGCCATACTTTTTTTTTCTTTCGGTATTCTTCAAATACCTGTATCAACAACAGAAAGAGCTGGACAGATTTTTGAGAAGAGGTCACTGTGTTTTAGAGATATCAAATCATTTCATAACAAAAACTGCACACATCCTATGCTAATAGCTCCTGTAAATTGAGGCTGGAAAGTGCACTGCCTAGTGATGTGCTCCAGGGCACCATAAGGACTGACAGAGGGGAAAAAGAAAAAAAAAAAGGAAAAAAAAAAGAAAAAAGAAAAAAAAAGAAAAAAAAGAAAAAAAAGAAAAAAAAAAGAAAAGAGAGCAAGACTCCCCACCTCCTTAACAGCAAGCAAACCAATCACAAAATAAATGATTGCCTGCTGAGAAAAGTTTTGAAAGAAAAAAAAATATGCGTAGCTTAAAATTAATTAACTTTCAAAGGCATTAGGAATATTAACCAATTCAAATATGTACTAAAGACTGAAGAGAAAAGTATTTTAAGTTAAATTTCACTTAAAAAAACTAAGCTTCATTTAAGCATTGGCATTGCCACTTCAATTTGCTGCACCAGATTTGTCCCAAGGAAAGATTCTGAGAGACAAATTTGAAAAAGGGGAAAAAAGGAAGCTATGCTTGATCAGATGAGATTTCCAAGTGGTTACGGCAAGAACAACACTATAGATAAAAAGTATTTTTCTAAAAAGCCCTTTCAACTAGTGCTGCAGTAAAGCAATTAGTATCCATGCAGTATGGAAAATTTTGTAAACCGACACAGTCCTTTTTAATCATTCTGTATTTTGGACATTTGCCACTTTTACTTTACTGTTACTAGTATTGACACTTGTCTTCTCAGGCCAACCACAGCTCTACTGCAAAACCCATGAATTCAAATAGTGTAGCCCTACAATCAAGACTCTTGGCCTACTGAAATGAAACATAAACCACTGGTTTTGCAGTACCAGTGGCTTTTTACTTAAAAAAAGGGGTGATGCTGGTGTATTTTTCAAAGTGTTTTGAATTCCCTCAGAAGTCATGATCTCTACTGACAGTTGTGCCTTTCTTGATAAGAATCATTACACTTCCGCTCCCTTCAGTTGTCAGTTCTCAGGCCTCTCCATAATATCAAGTACCTCAATTCTTGAAATGACTGTGTTCCAACCATCGTGTCACATGAGAAAATGGTTTAACAACAAATTACCTTTCAAAATTTACAAAGAAGCAAAGAACTGATGAAAAGTTCCCAAAGCAAAATATTTCCCTTGAAAGCAGGCTTCCAAACAAACACACGTTTACTAGCAGAGCCAGAGGAGATTGCTTGGATATCTTCACAAGAACACGTGATTTATAGGCAGACCAGGAGCTGAAAAATCAGGCATTTCACAAGGTTAACAAGTTTGCTGTGACACACAGTAACACTATAAAAGCAAGAGATGTGGTTCTTATTTGTCCTTCCCCCACCATCCCTAACTAATCTATTCAGATAAATTGTCATGGCAACTTGATTTATACACCAAGGATACAAGCAAAGACAAGTCAATTCCCCTTGGAGAGCTGGTGAATAGAAAAAGTGCTGCCCGTTCTGATGCTGGCAGAGTCTAAAGCTAAATGTCCTTCCCTGTTACAGGATCACAGAGCAACTTCTCCCCACAATGTTACTCCCTGCCAGACACTCTTGCTGAAATTGCAGCCATGAGCCTCCGGTTCATGTCAAAGGCAAGACTGCATCATTTGGAAGAAGTCCTACCTGGTGTATTTTACTAGCTTTTACTAAATGTGAGCTGAGTTCAAAAAGAAATCACAACTGTCTGAAATTAAGAATTCTGTAATGATTAATAGTATTTTCCTTATTGAAGAAGCACATATATTTACCAACTGTAACTCAAGTGTTTCAATAAAAACTACAGCTTCTTGTTGGATGACAGCAGTACAGAACATGTTTCTTTCAGATCTCCACAGTCTCTTCAAAAGAATGAAAAGCACAGAACAAACTCAAATTTTTTTTCCTTCACCTGCAATTACATTTCATGTAACTTTTTTTCCTTTTATATATGAGGACAAGTAGTAATTCTGCAATATATTTAAAGAATTTAAGACAACTGTACTAACATGCTGTACATAAGCTCTCTTGACACAGGCAGTAGCATAAACACTTCCACTCCATCAACTGAAGTCCTTATATGACAGCCACATAAACTATTCTGTTCCGGCTACATGGGCTCTTATCTCAGCACCGCTGATCCCATCATCCGGCCTGCGCCTCCAACATCCCTCTCACTGAATGCCGTACCTACCATGTGCAGCAGAGTGCACTCTTTCAAACAGACACTGGACTTGCTGCATGTATTCAGCCAACGTAACACATATTCTCCTATGACTCTCAGTAGGTTGACTGACCCTCACATTAAATAACAAACACTGCTACCCTGAAGAACATGTAAACATATACCAAAAGAGGGAAGATATAATTCTTCCACTAATTTTTAAGAATGTTTTCTTTGTAATAAAAAATCCTTCGCAAATTCAAACTTGGCCCTGGAAGTGCAGTAGGCAATACACAAGTCAAAAAAACACAACAAACCACCACATACCACAGCAGATAAATAGGCATTTATTAAAGTTCATCTCAAAACAAACAAAAAATATAAAGGACATTAAGGCATCCTGTATTCAGTAACCATTCATATAGTAAGGATGACTTCTCTTTCTGATACAAGAGAGCAGATGAGGAAAACCGAAAAGTTCTCCCAACACATTTGGCAGAATGCTGACTTCTTCCCACTGTCCCACCAGTCCGTCAGCAAACCCCTCCGAGGGATGCCCATTTCTCCACTGAGCGAGCTACAAAATCCCAGCACTCACAGAGATACATGCAAGAAAGCACTTTTCTCTCCCCTCAGACATCCGACCTTCTGTAAAGATGGACACAGGAGAAAGACTAATAGATGGATACCGCAGAGAATAGAGAAGACATACTCCTGCTGTAACCACTCAGTTTTGAGCAAACTAGAATATTTAGCCTTGCTTTCCTAGAATTTACTATTTCAGCCAGTAACCAGTGAAAATGGGACCACAAGCTCTAGTCTGTATTGCAATGTAACAATTTTTACGTTCTGCTTCTACATTCATATTAGATAAACAAATGACAAAGGTCTTGTTTCCATGGAATAATTTATTTTGATGAATTATGCTGTCAAGTGACCAATCACTGTTATAGTGCTTTTTTCTTCAATTGGAATAAAACCATCAGGAAACGTTTACAGTATCGTTGGGTTCACTATAACAGGATTTTACTACAGAGTAAAATATAAATTAATAAACACTGCATATAGCACTATTCACTTCACCACATTGGCTCTCTATATCCTTTGTCACATTCTAACCTTCACTTAAGGCAAGTTTGTTGTTTTTTTTCCAAAGAAGACCACATAGTCTCTAGATAAACTTGTATGACTAGGTTTGCGAGTTAGGAAATTGAGCTTTATAAAATGTTTACTTCAACAAATATGAAAGTTATTAAGAGAAAGATGGTGACCCAAAATTGCACTGTATTAAAAGGTGGAGTTTCCTTGTACCAAAGTCCTTTATTCATCATCTTTAGAACCAGTTTTGCTTAACTATAAAAGAGACACAAAAAGAAAGTATTCAAAGTTTAGACTGCCATTCCATTTATTAGAAAACAAGAACAACATTATCTCCATCTTACATAGAACACATGTATATTTAATTAATAATACAGACTGATTGTGCTACTGTACCAAGAGACTGAAAAGCATCAAAAATTATTTCTTAAGCTTAAACACTAAATAAGCTTATTTCCTGAATGCGAAAGTCAATTTTTAAAAAAACATCAACACAAAACCCCAGAAAAACCTCAGGGAACTGTTTCTATTTCATTTGAAGACTCCGTCACCAGCTCTCCAAAATAAAAAAGATGAAGCAATGGAAAAAGTATCCTCACACATCTCTGAGAGAATTCCCATATAGAAATTTAAACAATACAAAGAGAGACATGAACTTACTATTTCTCTCTTTATTAAAGCTAAGTTTATAATGGTTAAATGTAGTGCATCTATCCTGAAACCTATCTGGAATCCAAGACATCCACTACGGATAGCCACTTTTAACTCAGAAGGATCTGTCCAAAACCCACCATCATCATTTACTTGCTCTTATTTAACAATTGGAACCGGTGTTAGGTCTTACACCGAGAATTACTTATAGCTGCAAAACATAAAATAGTTTGCTTTCAAAATTGTCAAGCAGCTATACTGATTTCCACTGAATCAGCAAAGACAAGAGGGTGGAAAAATCAATGCTGAGGGAGCAAGTAGAAAAGAATTATTCACTGGAGGGGTTGGGGCAGAGAACACTCAGGCCTGTAGGAGACAGCAAGGTGCTCCCACGTGGCACAGCTCCCTTTTTCTGCTTACTTATCCACTGCCCTCCAGAACCTGGCAGCACCGCTAACTTTACTTTACATCTTGTTGCCATAAGACGACAGAATATTTGCAGTGCATTTGGCTAGCAAAACTCTCTTATAATAAAATTAAAATGTAATTGCTCAATAAGTAAAAAAGAAATACTAAACCAATGAAGGTCAAAGAGGAATCAAAGTCCTTCTGACTCTAATATTCAGAAGGACTAAGCATTTTAAAGCATTTGAGAAATACGTAAATTAGAATTCAAAATGAGCAACAGGTCTTACTATTTCTTGGAAATCTTTTTAGGGTTAAAAAAAGGTAACTTGAAAATACTTACATGCTGGATGCATACAGAAATTAATCAGACAGTCAAATCCAAACAAAGTTAGGAAGAAAAGCAAGAAAAAAAAAATCAGATTAGTTTTCTTCACCTATAAGTACAAATTATTTTTAATGTACATATGCAGTATTTTGATAATACTGGATATAATAGAGTCATGTTACCTTAATTACGTCCACCCAGTTCCATCCTCGCGGAAGCTCCCCTTTGTTATCTGCAGAATAAGAAGGTTTTATTTTCAACAGGCAAGCTAAAGGGAATCTTTATCTTTCTTTAAAATCAACAGACAAAATTCTAAAGATCTAAACCCCTTAATTTCTCCACTACAAAGCCACAAGGACAAAAATAGACATTAATGTCTTAAACACATCTTGTTCTTCAAAGTAATTGTTTAAATAAAAACACCTCATTCCATCTGACATTTAATTTAGAAGGCAACTCCAACATCAGCTGGGCTGACCAGCAAAGATGCATTCTGTCGAAGAACACAATTTTACGCAACTTTTCCTTTATACAGTCAACACTTATTTAATCTGCCAATTATACATTAGGTTTGGTAAATTACATGCAGAAATTGTTATCACAGGGTACAACTTATTGCTGCAATAGGATAGTATTATCCAGATCACTATTAAAAATTAAGGTTGAACACATAAAAGTCATCAGCAGGATTAGCTGAAATATTGAATGCTTCTCAATCAAAACCCTACCATGTAATTCAAAGCATGAAGTATCTGCAGAAGCACCTCTATTTTCAGGATACAAACTAAAATAAACGTTTTATTTTGGGTTCCAAAACAAGTATTTTCATTTAGAAAGTACATTTTTAATAACATGAATTATTTACGAGGCCCCATCAATAAACCACGTCTTTTTTTTTGGAAGTTAATTTTTAGAAGTCCCAAATGCTCTCCTCCCACAAGTATTTTTTTTTAAATTTCACTCATCACAAATGGAAATAAAAAAATAAAACAAAACAAATGACAACTTGAAATCCCTACTCTATAGAAAGTTGTTTTGACCAAAACTAATATCTTAGACAAGAATAATTAATCTCAAACATGCAAAAACAGAGACCACGGACTTAAAGTAGTTAATCTTCTAAACAAATGACTACTGATTCTGACTCTAGCGAGATGTCACTGCTGTAAAATTTGGATTCTCATACTGCTCAAACAAAACAATATTATAGTGAACAAACCTGTTTTATCAGCTAGTTTTCGTTTCTGGGTTTTGGATAACTGCTCCTTTTTCTCTTTTTTCTTACTTGATGGCACATCAGGAGTTCCAATTGCAATACTATTGCTTACTGAAGTCTGAGAAAGATAAAAATGGTTGTTAATATTTTACATATTAGTGCCACAGACACCTCTGTGTGTGATTACCGAGCCTGACGTACTGAAATATCTTGACTGTCAGAAAGAAGCAATGCTGTCAGCAGTCGGCAGCTTTTAATCAACATATCATCATGACTGTAGTTTTAAAAAACGTGTTGGGGACTGGAATTATTCCCTTTCAGAGTTGCAAAGGGCACCTCTTACACTTCTTAATCATGGAGCGTGATTTAGTCTAAAGGGATTCAGACTTTCCAAACATGGAAACCATTCCTTCTTCCTCAAAGCCAATCTGCAGTACCACAATGGCCAATAAAGTCCTTACACAACACAGAAATAGACCCAGCCTGACTCATTCAAGACCCTAGAAGTGCACTTATGCAATCTATTGCAACCCAGGAAGGCTGCAGTAACTTACCCCCCAAGCAGACACCTTTAATCTCAGTTCTGGCTCTCTTTAGTTTTGCTTCTGCTCCAAGTCTCCACTTTTATGTTACTTTGTGGGACAGAACTGCAGTCCACAAACATTTTGGTATAACAGCAAAATAACAATTAAATACAACAATTAAGACCACAGAGCATTGTGGCACCATACTCTGTGTGTCACTGTTTAGCCACTAACATCAGTATACCCAATACACTAATTAACAACTTAAAAACAGAGCTATGAAGTATTTACAGTTGTAATAACGATTTTTTTCAGTTTTAAAAGCAAGAGATTAAAATCTGAATTCATCTACGTACCACAGTGTTAACAGGCTGATTTTCCATGAACAACTCTTTATTATCTTTGGCATATTCAAAAAGTGTGTATGTCATAGCAGTTCCAAGATTTGCATCAACTTCTACCATTAACTTATCCAATATACTTTGCTTAATAGCTGAAGATCTAAAAGAAACCAAAAAAATCAACTATAATCCAGAGAGATGAAGAAAAGCTTGTCAACCAAAACCCCCCCACATATAAAGCTAGGGAGTGAAGCTGTCATAAATATTTACATTGTGTTGTTGAAGAAAGCATCCATCGATATGACTGGTGCTGTTTGTGGATATGTTTCCGGCCAAGAAACTTCTATTAGAAAGGCTTTGGGATCTCCATTTTCACCTATCTGAAGGAGAAAAAAACCCCAGCTTTATAAATCAACAGTTTCTAGTCACTTATTAAGGATTACAATGCCAATACGCAAGTCTTTCATTTCTTTAAGACTATCCAAATTCCTTAAGTAACAACTATTTTCATAAAATTATCAGTTAGAAAATAAAGCCATTATCTAGAAAAAGCATTAAATTTATGACATCAATATTAACCTCTACCTGCAGTTTTCATCCTAGGAAAAGCAGCAGAAACCTTCAAAGCTCTCTTTATTATTTTTTTTAATCACGTGGTTTTAAAATCTACTTTGTAGCATCTGCAAGCCAAATATTATACAACCATATATGAGAACAGAAAAGATGAAGCCTTCTTTTTTTCCCCACACACATCCAAGCTCAGAGCAATATGAAAACAAACCACAAGCCAGCATTGAAATAAAGACAACGATAAACTAGTGACCTGAGATAGCAAAAATAACAGATAAGAATTTCAATATTTATGTCTCATCCCTATAGATACTTTATTTCACTGTAAGAAAGAATGAGTAGTAAAAGATTTAAGAAGTTAGTAGAATAAGACTGGATAAAAACCATAACATTAAAAAGGCACACATTAATATAAATAATCATGCACATCAAAACAACCTAGTGAACCCAAATTACATATGCAATCCTTATAATTATGTTAAATAAAAAAGATTTTTTTTTTTTTAATTTAAAACTAGTACAGATGCTACCAAAGGCATACTATACAAACAGAAATAACTGTTTCACACAAGGATTTGGAAGACTAGTACAACAAAGTTGGTTAAATCCGTATTCTAAAACCACACAAAAATTCTCCCTTATTTCCTTCATTTTAGAATAGTCAAAATCTGGCTTCATCAAATCCTTTGAATGAAGTGTAGCCAGAAAAAAAAGTCCTTATCAAGGTAAGGCTAATGTACTTCAAAATTTTAAAAAAAAGGAAAAAAAGTTAGTGCTTTTTTATTTACAGTGTCTGTTTCAGCAGAGTGTACTAACTGACATTCAGAAGCATCTGGTTTAGAGGTGAAATGAATAAATAGTAAATAAATAAATCAGGAATCTGCAACATTTATCAAGACATCATCTACAGTGTTGCAGTTCAATTCCCACCACTGCCAAGAAAAGAACTAGTGGTATGGTTTACAGAGTTCTTCTCTTAGGAAAGCACTGTCTGTGCACTGAGCAAATCCATACAGAAAGCTGCGTGACCATGCTCCTCCGTGCTAGTGCAATCTAAAAACTGGGTAGCCTTACTTGATTACAAAACAGCTGTGTTTTGTATGTGAGACATGTGCGAGACATATGAGGCTCAGAAAAATGGCATACTAATTCTTTCTGCCTTCTCATGCACTTACTTGCACTATGCCTTCTTGTAATACAAATTCTTCTTCATGGGAAAGATGCATGATTGCCTTCATCTGACACTAAGTTTTACAGTATTCAAATTGAGTTCTAACTTTTGACAATTATTTTTTGTCTAATAAAAATTAGCAAGGACCAAAGCTAGTTAAATGTAGAATGATACACTGTAGACTTGTACGCATGTCACATTTGCTCTTTTGAGGAAATTAAATTTACTAATAACAGTCCTATCAGTGAAGGAAGGCGGCACTCACATGGATGGGATTCAAGTGCTATTCATTAAATCAACTTATCTCGTTACAATTACTGATGTTATTCTGAATTTATTTGAGAAGTCACAAAAAGGTTATTTTACGTGCCTCCTCCCCACTACAGGGATATGGCATTTACAGAAGTCTCCCTTCTGTCTCATGGCTGCCTAAGTTTTCATCAGTAAAGTTCTCTGGCCATCCAAAGATCTGCTTCAGTCCATGCCCAGAAGAACTTCCAGGTCTTTAAATCTGAGAAAGCAGGCAAGAATTTTCATGCCAGAATCTAATCACATATCTCAAGCTCAGCACTACCTGTATGTCTCCACCGAACAGATTGTATCAGCGCACATTTTGTGGATTTCCTCTTTAGCACTTACACAAGGCATGTCAGCTACCTCTGGACAAGAGACTAGAACCCTGTAACTGAGCAATAAGGGAGGTTCAGAGTTTTACATATAAAAGTCTGCATAAGTGATATTTCTGACCAGCTAGTTTAATTATTACCCAGCATGCTGGGTAATCCTTCAGCCAGCTTGACATTTCTGGCTATGCAGTACACAGATGTGTAAGTAGGATGCCTAGCTAAGGGATAATAAACCCACGCTGATAGCAGGTTCCTAAATATTATGCATTGAGCTATCAAGCATCATCGTACCAAAGATCCTGAGACAATGGCGTACAGATCTAGCCTTTACTGCCCGTGGAATACCCATTTGTTTTAGAAAAACCCTGGTATGCCAACTACAATGCAGCAGAGTGACTTCAAGGCGAAGCCTGCGCTGCCGCGACTCGCAGCCCTTTACCTTGCCTTACCCTGTACTGGAAGGAAACCGGGCTAAGCTCCCTGAAGCATACATCTCCCTCGTAGATAGAGCGCAGCGCTTCCAGCTCCATCTGCAGCAGGGAGCAGAGAAGGGGGTTACCGATTTCAGCCCGAACACGAAGCTGTGCACGGCCCCGCCGGTTTCCCGCCCTCCCCCCCGTCCCCCCCCCAGCCCCGCCGCCGCCCGGCTCCCTCCTCCCCGCCCGCTCCAGCGGCCGGTTCTTCCCTCCCGCTCCCCGTGACCCGTTCTGAGGCCCTTCTCCCCACACGGAGGCTCCCTCCCCGACCCCGGGTCCGCTGCGGGGGAATCTCCTGGGCCGGCTTCCCCTCAGGCAGCGGCGCCTCACGGCCTCCCCGCCCAGCGCGGGCAGGACCCGGGGCTCACCTCCTGGTCCTCGTTGGCCGCCATGGCGGGCACTGCGGCGGAGGCGGCGCGCGGAGATCTCCCCCCTCCTTCCCCCTCACCGCCGCCGGGGCTGGGCGGGCCTCGCTGGCGCGGCGCGGCACCGCCGGTGTCGCACGGGGAGGCCCGAGCGGCCCCGCCCGACGGACACACCTCCCCTAGGGGCAGCAGGGGTCACCCAATCGCTCGCTGCCATTGGTCCCCTCTTCCCGTTGTCATCTCCTCCCTGTCTTTCCATTGGCCAGCTCCGCTAGCCTCACCTCTCTTCCTTCTTTAGCTAACTGGCTCCTTCACTAGTGACGCAACCGCGCGGGTTCTCCCTGACTGGCCTAGCGGTAGAGCGGAGGCGCCGATTGGTCGTTTCTGCTGCCCTTCCGATGACCGGCGCTCGCTTCCTGAGGCGGCGGCCCTTTTTCGCCCCGCCTGCTGACGCTTCCCGTGACCCGCGGCTGCTCCCGGTTGGTGCTGCCCGGCGCCGAGCTCCAGCCCGCGGTGGCGAGCGGCGTCCTGGGGGGAGACGGGCCCGACGCAGCGAGGAGCTCCCACAGCCGGGGGCGGGCCGGGGAGGAGCGGCCGGCCTGGGCCGCAAAAGCGCCGCGCTGAGAGCCGCCCTCCTGCCGCCTCGCAGGCCGCCTGCACGGCAGCAGGATGACCCCGACGCAGTGGGACTTCCCGGTAGAGCTGTGCTGCCGGCCCATGGCGTTTGTCACCCTCACCGGCTTGGACGTGGTGTATAACGCCGTGCACCGGGCCGTGTGGGA
This sequence comes from Grus americana, assembly GCF_028858705.1. Lineage (NCBI taxonomy): Eukaryota > Metazoa > Chordata > Aves > Gruiformes > Gruidae > Grus > Grus americana. The sequence goes on along the minus strand of NC_072855.1, from coordinate 36,256,609 downwards.
CGCCTTCTGCGCCAACCGGAGAGCCGACCGCGTCCCCATCTCCTTCAAAGTGCTCCCCGGCGACCACGAGTACCCCAAGTGCAGGACGAAGGTAGCGAGCGGCGTGTGCCCCGTCTGCTCCCCGTCTTGGCGGGCCCGGCCCCTCACGGGATTCAAGCCTCTGCCCGCGGAGCAAAAGTCAGCGGCAGGCCGGGGGGAAGGATGCGGGAGTTGGTGGCTCCCTGAGGGCTAGGGCCCTAGCAAGGGGCTGGGCTGATCGGCCGGGGTTACAGGCAGCTGAGCAGCACTCCCTCTGCTTAACGCTCAGCTGGACTTCTGCTGTCTCTTCCCCCGCTGTTGGAGGGGAAGTGTGAGAACTTGAAGCCTGAGGAAAAAACTGTCAGGGCTAAGGGGAAACCAAGGGCGTTGTGACGGAGTGCTATGGATGCACAGGAAACCAGGGTGCCTTAGCTCATAAGCCAGAAGCAGAAAAAGGCAATATGATTTACTTTTTGAAGTACTTGCTGTTCATTTACTCAGTATTAAAGTATGCTTGTAAAATTTGAGCTTTAAGGAAACCCAAAGTTTAACTGAAGAAACTAGATATTAGAAACTGGTGTATTCTGAAAAAGAGTAAAGCCTTTAATTAAGTGAAATGCAGCAAAAAGAATATCTCTGCTCGACTTTCTGCTTTGCAGTGACAGTTAAGAAGCAATGCTAATAGGTTTAACCCTTGGAAGACTATATAATTCTGTGATGCTGGCAGGGACCAAGAATGCTAACAGGTTTCTCCAGGCTCTGTTTGAGCGCCCCTCAAGACCTCCTCTCCCCCTTTTAATATAAACCTAATTTTTCATGAAGGTGTATGAAACATGTTTCTGAATGTGACCTTTCTCCAGTCTACCTGGAATCTGCTGTCCTTTGTTGCTGATATCTCAGGTATCAGGCCCTAATGCCAGGGAATGAGGTGTATGTCTTACTTGATAGGAAACAAAGGCCTGAGGGAAAGAATGTTAAAGGAAACATAACAAATGTATCCACAAGTAACAAGAATATAGAGGCAATTCCCCTTCTCCTGCTATGCTAAGAGGCCGGTAAATTGATTTGGTGACTTGCTTTAATAACCTCAATGTTTTCAGAGGACATCCTATGAATGGTATATTCCAAAAGGAATCCTGAAGACTGGTTGGATGAACAAACACCTGAATTTGGTTCCAGCACTTGTTGTGGTGTTCTATGAACTAGACTGGGATGAGCCGCAATGGAAAGAAAAACAGTCGGAATGTGCTACTCGAGTTGAAATTGTCAGGTAGAGTTTTTTCACTTGGTTCATAACGTACTACAAGCTAATGGTAAATGTGAATTGCAGAATCCTTTTTGCATTCTAAGATATATAAATATATTATTTTTTTCTTAGACACAAATTGAGGGGAACTTGAACTTTACTTTTGGGAGTACAACTGCCAGTAAAGAAACTCTTTTTCTTTTTTTTTTTTTTAAATGGTTTGTTTTTAAAAGCTATTTAAGTAAAAATAGCCCCTGAAATTTTGCTTGCTAAATTCAGCACAACTATTCTGTCCCGTCTGAACCAAGAAGAGAACACAGCATTCTGTGGATGATGCAGCATGTTGTTGTGTTTGGTTTTATTTCTTATATGGCAGTCTTTCAATGCTTCCATCTTTCAGTGCTTCCTTCTAGACTGAAATATTTTTTCTTTTTTTTCCTTTTTTTTTTCTGATTACTCACAAATAAGTGAAACCTTGACACTATGCTGTGGTGTTTTTATTTTAGGCAAAGTTTGCAGGGAAGAAACACAAAAGTCGCTGTGGTTTTGATTCAGAAAAAAACACCATTGCCTCCAGGTACTAAATTTCTGTATACAGTTGTGATCTCATTTTTCAGAAGGCCTGATGGACTGAGCTGACTACTGTTTGTCACATTATCTGCAATTCTTAATATTATGTCATCTACATACTTTAAATACATTGTGGCTTCAGGAAGGTGTACAAATGGAAAGAGCACTCAGGGAAGTTGACCCTCAACATCTGATACTTTTATCCTTAACTTCTTTCTCTTAAGTCCAAGTCCATCTTTTGATACACAGTATCAAAAATGGTTTGCTAGAGTAATACATGTGACATGCCTCCTTGTAAGCAAGCTGCATTTTAAACCTTGCTTCAGCTCAAGAAAAGCTGTAAAAGCAATGAGAACTTAGAAGAAGGATATTTGGTACCTACAGAAGCCTTGTAGTTTAACTTGATTTTAATCAATAACACTTTGGAGTCAAGCAGAGCTGTGAAATGTGGTATGTTTTAACCTTCTGTTTCTGTAGAACTGCTGCTTCAGCTGTAGCTGCATACTTTCTAGTGTCTGGCAAAATGTTTGGTTTGTTTTGTTTTTTCTATACCTGCTATATATGTTTGTCTTTTCTGGATGCTATTGTATTTATCAAAACACATGATATTTAATTCTGTGAGAGAGATTAAAACCTTATACTTGTAGCTTAGCTAGCAACAACCTGCTAGAAAGTTTCTGCCATGTGTTCTACTGGATGAAGCATGTAGAACTCTGAAAGAAGGAAGAAAGAATGTGATCTTAGTTTTACCTGTATTAGATTTTTTCCATACCTTGTACTCACGAAGGTTTTACAGGTAGTTTGACACTGCAGCACTGCATACTGCTTATTTGTGCTTTCCTTGACTTCACTAGGGGAAGATGTTATTGCATCAGAGAGGGCAGCAGCTTTATGTAATGCTTGTGACCTTTCTGGAAAATCCCTCTTTGTACTTCCACATACTGATCATCTTGTTGGTTATATTATAAGGTAAGTGACTGTAAAGCACTGTTTTGCTCTGTTTGTTTACAGAGACGTTGAGAGAGTTGATAGGTTGGGATGACTGCTATGGGGCACGCTTCTTTTAGACCAGCAGTGAATGTTTTATCTGTTTGCTGGAATTCTTCAGGTTATTTTGCAACCTGAAGAATTCCACACAGCTCCCCTTTCTCTGTGAGGCTGAGTAATGACTGTCAGAAATATTGCTTTTGAAGAAACATAGTTAGATATCCCAATATTTTCTCTTCCTCAAGTTGGGTAGAGGCAAAGTGGGCTTTTCTGCCTCTACAGGGGCTTTGGCCCTGCTAGTTCAAAATCATTTTCCCTAGAAATGTTTTGTTAGGTGTAACTCTGTATTAGCAGGTCTTTGCTTTTTTTTTCCTTTGCTGTATAGGTATCTATTTATGCTAAGTGGCATTTATCTGGTTGCAAATATTATGTCTGTCATTTTTTACATTTCTCATGCTTTTTGTTTTAATATTTACAGGGAATACAGCTTCAAATAAATTATGAAAGCCTTTCAAAAACAAAATGGGGAAAGAAAGACAGTCTTGTATAGACCTAAAGAGAAGGGCTCAAACTATAGCAGATCATAGTTTATTAAAATTAGTTTTCATTTTTCCAGACATCCTCAGGAAAAGGAGGGGTCATCATCTGAGAGACTAATTCTTCCGTCTCTCATCCTCATGTTTATATATAAACAGTAAAGTTCTCAAAATAAATCAATATTATTGTATCCATGCTGCTCATAAACAGCTACTAGAATTGATCAAAATAAAGTAACCATTACTTTTAGTCTTTCATACTTTGCTCAGTGCTAAGGAGGACATGTTTACTGCATGTTAACTAGCATAAGCCTTTGCAAGCTGTGCAGAGTTGCATTTTGATGTGTGATTTGCAACTGTCTCCAAGTTTGTGAAGATAAGGCTATATCTTTAGGGATTAATAGCTCTTAATGCACTTTTTTTAAAAAAAAAAGGTGTTTGAGCATATAATCATGTCAGAATTCCTGATATTAATCTTTTTGTTTTGACATTTTAAATTGAGATTTCATAGTAGTAAAAGAGAATATTTATTTTTTTACCCCTTGGACTGGCTTGTCTTTTCTTACACAGCTGCAATATACTGCTAAAATAAGTATGATAGATAGACTTAATTTATCTTGTCTTCCTTTTGTGACTGAACTCATAGTTAACAATTGCTCTCCATTGGTCTGTCCTGTTGTTTTCATCGCCGTCCTCTCTGTGCGACGAGCAGAACACGAATTTTGATCTGCTTTAGTCAAAGTCCGCAGTGATCCCTTTTTGGCTAAATCACAGAATTGGTACTTGATCCTTTACTGTCCGTGTGCATCAGTGCTATTGAATGTATTCATCTTTTCAATTCTGGTCTTGTTCTAGTTGATTTTACTCCTTTATAATTTGATGATACAGCATATGCTTTTTAGATCCTCTTCAGCCTCATACTATATGCAGTGTTCTGGGCGTTGTTGTCTTTCTCTTCCCCTGTGACTTGCCATTGGGCTATTTATCTTGCAAGCACAAGTTCAACTGTTACCTCTGCAACACAGGTAGCTGTTGATGTTTGGACAGAATGATGAAACCTAGTCTGTGCCCTCGTAATTTTATTTACTACTATTTTTTCCTTCTCACTCCTCCCCCCACAGTCCAGCAAATAAGATCTTGACCTGTTGTCCTGGTTTCAACTGGGAAAGAGTAAATTTTCTTTCTAGTAGTTGGTATAGTGCTGTGTTTTGGATTTAGGATGAGAATAATGTTGATAACACATCAATGTTTTTAGTTGTTGCTAAGTAGTTGTAGTGCTTACGCTAAGTCAAGGACTTTTCAGCTTCTCATGCCCTGCCAGGTGTACAAGAAGCTGGGAGAGCACAGCCAGGACAGCTGGCGCAGGCTGGCCAAAGGGATATTCCCTACCATATAGTGTCATGCTCTGGATATGACTTGGGGGAAGCTAGCTGGGAGGCAGGATTGCTGCTTGGAAACAGACTGGGCATTGGGTTTTTGGTTTCTTTTTTTCTTCCACACGTGGTGAGCAATTGCATTTGTGCATCACTTGTTTTATGTGTTATTAGTATTATTCTTTTCTTCCTTTGTTATCCTATGAAACTATCTTTATCTCAACCCATGAGTGTTTTTTTTTCCATTCTCCTCCCTATCCCCTTGGAGCGGGGAGGAGTGAGCCAGCAGCTGTGTGGTGCTCAGTTACCAGCTGGGGTTAAATTATGACACCTGTTCAGACTTACCCCAGGAGCCTCTGCAAAACTTGTTTGTTTTGACTGAGGCATCTCTCTAATTTCTGTTGCCTTGCAAAATCCTAACAGCTTATCCTCAGACTTTCTCACTTTAAATACTAGATTGTTGTGTGAGAAATCAATCCATAAGGCTCTTGAATCTACTTGTTCTACTTTGTGCTACCCCCGTGTAAGGGTTTTTGTGAAGAATTTCTGTCTGCAAACTCTTACTCTCTGTGGTAACTTAAAGAAGAGTTTAGTAATACGTCAAGCTTCTTTTGCCAACATTAGAATAAGCATAGTTAAAAGTAATTTATTCTGAAGATCTCCAGATTCTTTGTATGTGGGGAAAAACTTAGTGAAACTCATGAGCAACTTTGTTGCAGGTTGGAAAATGCTTTCTATGAGCATGCACAAACTTATTATTATACAGAAATACGAAGAGTTAAATCTCATAAGGAGTTCTTGAACAAAACTACTCATCAGGTAATGTTATCCTTTTTTTGAAATACTGTGCAAGTTACAGTGCATGTTAAAACAAGAAAATAAGAGTTGTTTGTTGCTAAAACGTTTTTATTGCCCCCCCCCCCCCCCCCGCCCCGCTTCCAAGTTGAGATACCTTCTCTCAGTATAGAATGTAAATCAGGTTTCATTTTCTGCAACTTAAATTTTTGTTTTGTTCTTACATTTATTTGTCTTCTTCACATCTTCCTTAGAGGAAGAGCCACAGCCCAAAATTGAAGTTCTCTGATTAAAAAAAACAAAACAAAACAAACAACTATATGGGTTAACCTATTTAAATGTAGTATCTTAACAAGTTGGAGGAAGTGCTTCCCTTAGAAGCTCAGAACTTGAACTTGCCCTCGGTTTAGCTTTTGCTTTTCAAACTGTTAAATATCTGCTCAAACACACAACGTTCTGTTGCGATTGCCAGCTTCGCTCTCTTGGAAACTGGGATTCATCTGGTGAGCTACAAATGAACAGTCGACATTGCTGGTGTAGAGATTTTGGGGGGTTGTAAAGCCTTTCCCCCATTCCAGGGCAAAAGGCTTGGAATAGATTAAATCTGTTGAAAGATCAGTGCTGCGTCACTGTGGCAAAGAGTACTATTAGGAAACAGTTGCATAGTCAGTTTTTGAAGTCAACTGCTACATTATGTAAACCTCTGAAATCATCACCTGTATCTGCTTTGTAGGTAACAGGTATGTTCAGATGTTTGTGAATGATGTACACTGGTTGTGTTTTGCAGCTTTTATTTGTTAGACACCAGTTCAAAATAGCATTCTTCAGTGAGCTGAAACAGGATACGCAGAATGCCCTCAAGTAAGACTCATGTAATCTTCTGCAACCTTCTCTTCCCTAAATTACTGCTAAGCCATAGACTATGATAAATATTTTCCCAAATACATGTTTAAATAATTTTGCATGTAAGGGGTGAGTTCTTCACTGGGAAGAACATTCTGATTGGAAGGCTGTTTTCTGCTGTCAGAAATCCTGTTCTTAAATTATATTATCTTGTATGATTTAACTCTAATTTAAGTATTCCTGCTTAGAAATTACAGAACTGCCTATAATCTTGTGCATGAATTGAGGGCTCATGAAACAAACATGCTGGAAATCAAGACCATGGCAGGATTTATAAACTACAAGGTAACAAGTGTACTTCTAATCTTCGACAACCTTTACTTAAAAAAAAAAAAAAAACCAAAAACAAGCTTGATGCATCTTTAATGTGTAAAGGTTTAAAAATTCCATTTTATATTGCTCTTAAGGAGATGGATTAGAAACAGCTATCAGTGAAATACCGATTACACTCAGACTTGCAAAGACTTCTGAATTCCACACGAAAAGATGCTTAGCTGAAGTTTGGGAGTATCTTGAAGGACTGGAGTTCATTTGAGATGCAGTCGTCTGAAGACTAGACTCTCTTTAACTCTCTCTCTGTGCAGAGGGAATGAAAACAAGGGTTGCTTGTTCCTTGAATGTCTTTGTCGTCTTGCAAAGCTTAAGCCAGTATAGTTCAGCTAGTGCTTATTAGGAGGAGGAAATTAACTCTAAGAATCAGACTGTACTTCTGTGGTATTTTGGGCCTTTTATGTAAAACAAAACTATCCCACCATTTAAACAATCCTGGAGTTGGACTCCATCAAATTCCATTTGCAGACTGCAGGCTTCAAAGATAATGATCTTCCTAGTGGCTCTGCAGTTCTATCTTGAATTAGGCTGTGAGTTATGCACTCTTCCATTGACTTGGGGGAGAAGGGGAAGAAAAATAACATTAGTGGAAATAGAGGACCACATGGTTTCAGGTGTAGTATATTATGGTTTACATCTGTTTTTCTCCCTCTGTTTTCTATGCTATTTGAGCTCTTCAGAAATATGTCAAGTAAGTTTGGGTGGTTTTGTGAGTGGCATTTTTTGGGTTTTTTTTTTTAAAGCTAATCCTAAGCAACCTAACACAGTTATTTTTCCTCTTATTTTGATTTCTTCTAGATCTGTCGCCTCTGTTTTCAGCATAATACTCCACTGGATGCAATTGCTCAGTTCAGGAAACATATTGACTTGTGCAAGAAAAAAATTGGCACTGCAGAATTGGCTTTTGAGCATGCTGCCTGGATGTCTAAACAGTATGTTTTTGCTTAGTAATGTTTCTGGTTTAGTTCTTATATAACCTTGTGAAGTTCACTGTTATACTTGTCTAGGCAAGATACAAATTCTGAGATACGCTAGATCATAAAAACTGTATGCTGTTATTCTATTTTGCATTGCTTATTGACCACTTTTCTCTGGGAATTACCAGGGTATGACACAAATGCAGTTATTGAACTTAGATGCAAAAATTCAGAAAGCTATCATCTGTCTTAAAAATAACCAGAATTTTTAATTGAAGTGTACATTTCAGTTCAAATTGCTGTTCTGTACATAATCTTGGTTATGAATTTTTTTTAATAGGTTTCAGGCTTTTGGTGACCTGTTTGATGAAGCGATTAAGCTGGGATTGACAGCAATTCAAACGCAGAATCCAGGTTTCTATTACCAGCAGGCAGCCTACTATGCACAGGAACGGAAACAACTAGCAAGTATGCTTTGTAACCATGATGTAAGTTGGGAGGGGAGAAGATGCTTTACAAATAACCAGATAGTAAATTAGCTAATGTTTTGGTCTCAAATAGTAGTGGAATAATCTGCAATATATGTAAATGAAATCAAGGAAAGGATATGTATTTTTCTGATGCTTACTGATGTCGCAAGTACTTATGTATTGAAAAAGTTCCTCCAGAATAAATTTGTTAGTGTTTATTTTATTACAAGTAATTCTGACACATTTTTAAAATACTTATAAAAAATAGTATACTTTCTACATCTCTGGATACTCAAAAACTTAATGTTTTTCTAGTATATTTTTCTATACATGCACTGTATCTGGTCACTTAGAGGAAGCAGAGAAACAGGAGCATTAGTATTAGTGTGGGAGAGTGTGGTGTTGTTTTGGGTTTTTTTTGACACTTGCCTGGCAGAAAGGGTTGCATGGAAAATTCATCTCTGCCATCGATTAAACATACATGCTAATTATATGTGGCTACTCTCCAGCTGACATGTCCTGATTATTTAAAAATGTCTTTGTTCCTATTGGTGCTATTTATTTGTAGTTCTTGGATTATCTTGTTAGGAACTAGTTTTAGAAAGGATTACCCAATTATTCTTTAACAGTACGTAAGATGAATGAAGGTGAATGAAGTAGGATGTCAGACTGAATGAGAAGTACTTAAATGTTTGGGTTTCCTGAAGTATGGTTTTTATACAGGTGGCTGGAAAGGCTATGTGGCGTAAAGCAAACTTCTTTTTATGTGCACATGTATTGCAGCATCAAATCACTTTTAATGTTTTAAAATGAAACATGAACTCTCTTTTTTATGACTATATTTGCTGAATTTACAGTCCTCTGTGATATATCCCAATCCGGATCCCCTGGAAACTCAAACCGGAGTGCTTGACTTCTATGGGCAAAGACCATGGCGGCAGGGAATATTAAGTACGTTTCCGTGTCTTGTATCTGTGGAGTTTGGACAAACTTCTTTTAGCTGCTGATGCTGCCAGCTGACTTGGTGGGCATCAGCATGTAATCCCTTTTCCACTGAGGCAGACGCAGGGGTGGGACCTCTCTCTCTCTTGTTAGTTGGTGATGTGACTTCAACAGGTGTCAGTTGGAAGCACAGGAAGTGTTTAATCCCTATAGCAAATAGGAAAAGGAACCTCAGGTTTATCCAGGATCAGGTCTTCAGCAAAGATGTGTAGGCCATACTGAAGCTCTGCTGCCGCTTTGTTTCTATCACTGCCTAAGCTACCTGTAATCAGTGTGCTGCAGAAATGCCTGACTGCAGTGAAATGCACTCCTGGGAAGAGAGGTTGGAAAACTGGATACAGCAAAAGTAATGATGCCCCTGAATGTGATTGTTATAAATTCATCCTGCCATCCATACTATATCTTGTCATGAGTTCCCATCTACAGTTGACACTCTTTTTTTCTGAAAAAGCTTTTCGGATTTCAAAATGGATTGAGAGGATGCAATGACTAGATTTTAATCTAGGAAAACCACAAATTCCTTAAGGAAGATGTTTTCTCAGAAATTTGGACTTTGAATGTACAGCTTTGAGCTATCTGTAAATACACATGCAGTTCTGAGATCTTCATTGTTGACTGTGGTTTTACTTCCCTTTTTCCCTTTCCATTTGGTCTCCTATCTTTGTTCTCTGCGTATGCTTTAGGCTTAGCCACTTTATCATTGCCCTCTTTTTAAAGACTACTTCATTTACTGTAAATACAGTACTGTCTAACCTCTTTTTATCTTCAAGTGTTAGTTTTAAAATCAGTTAGAATCTACTGCCAAGGTTAAATAGTTTAAGATGAAGAGAAACTTTACCTGTTAATATATTAAGGGTTTTTGATTCCAGCAAGAGTTTATAGTCTTTTAAACCATACAGTTCTTTATATGTTGGTGTTCTCTACTGCTAGAGAAACATAAGACAAATTTGTAGCCCTTTTTCTTATCTCATCTCAAGTAAGGATTCAAGCTTAACATATGTGCTTAAATGTTAATAGATGCAGTCTAAAGACTAGGTCTTCCTGTAGTTTGTTATTTTTGGGTAGCTTCAGATAACTTCTTTTAAATCAAAGACGTTTGTTCAAGAATTTCCTTTCTGGAACACAGAGGATGGATGAGTTCTTAAAGCGATATATCAGTCTCCTAGGCAAAAGAATGTTTAAGAGTCTGAGTGTGCTTGAGTTAGAGCTTGCATTGCATATAGCTCACTACATAAGTAATTCCCTTTAGGTCTGGACAAAATTCCAATTTCATGAATTTTTCATTGTCTTATGCAGGCTTTGATCTTTCTGATCCTGAAAAGGAGAAGATGGGGATCTTATCCCTACAGTTGAAAGAGAAAAATGTCCTTCACTCGGTAAGCTGTATTCTAAAAAAAAAAAAAAACCAAACACAAACCAAAACCAACTCTTTTCTAACATTATCCTAATGTTTGCATATATAATGATATCAGTAATGGTTTTATCTGCTAGGAGCTAATAATCACTTTGTTGAGTAATGCTGTTGCGCAGTTCAAGAAATACAAATGTCCAAGAATGAAAAGTCATTTGAGTGAGTATAAATAATCAGATGCATTTTTAAAATTAATTTTGCAAAGACTTTCAGTATTGATCTGGAACACTTTTATTTTTTTTATCAGTGGTTCAAATGGGAGAAGAATATTACTATGCTAAAGATTATGCCAAAGCTTTGAAGTGAGTACTGTTTATAATTGCTTCTTTCATGTACTATTCTTTTCACTAAGCCCCCATGTCTTACTGCTATAGAACAATGTTGGAAGCTTATCTCCAAGATGCTCCTTGTACCTGGATTTGATTGAAGCACAAGCTTTGGAGTCCACAAACTCCACTTACATTAAAGAAAGCAGTACAGATATGATGAGTCAGTTATAGAGTTGTGGGGATTTGCCTTATTGGGCAAATATTATTTATTTCTAGCTCACTCTGTGTCTGTCTCTCTCCCAGAAGTGATTTCTGAAACTTGCTTGCTACTGCAATAAGAATATAGTTACATTTAATTACAAAATTCAAAAAATATGGAAGTGTAGCTGAATTTTATTTTGGTTTATATACCAGGGAATTATCATAAGGAATTAATTTTATTGGTGTAGTTTTCTGCTATTAATGACTATAGAGAGGAAAGCTTAATGCTGAGGTACAGCTACCCTCTTTTCTGAAGGATGTGTCTTATGCCTAGTTTCTTAACTTAGTATTTTTAAGGGGAAACACAGTCAAGGTCATGTTAAGTAGGAGTCCTGCAGTGTTTTCACTAATTAGGTTTCAAAGATCACATGTTGTAAACAGAATATGTTTGAGGTAGGAGAGATGTGTTTACTGTTGTTACTAGCTGACTAGAAGCTACGTGGAGAAGATAGGCTAGGATAAACAGATCAATTTGTATTAAGCCTAATTTTTGTATGAACAAGCATTTCTTATTTATGTTTAGGCAGATTTTTCTGTAGTAGGCAGAAACTCTTGTCTTGAACAGTTGAACAGAGTTTAAGAAAATCACTTCTGCTTTGCTAGTAATGGCAAAGATTGCTCGGTATTAAAACAAATATTAAGGTGTGTAGTTTTGCCTGACAAATACATGTGTTGTTTGTAGATCTTTGAAACCCTTGAAGGGAGCGGGGGATAGGAGGTAGGAGGGACAAGAAATAGGTCAGCTTAAGGAACATTTAAATCCTTTAGTTTAAAAAGGGACTTTACTGTGGTGTTTTGGTTTGTTTTTCTTAAAACTTACTGCATACTCAATAGTAAAGAATATTTTTAATGTGATGCTGGACTGAGACTCTTCTGTCCAGTTGCTTTTTTGCTAGTTCTTTATGTGAAGACAGGTGAATCTTTCTGTTGTTCTCTGGTGAAAATTGCTCTAGCCTGAAATAGAAAATTCGTGGAATAAATTGTTTCTTTACAATCATGTTGTTTTCAGTAAATCATTGCTGTGTGTAAACAGTAGGCTTGACTTTAACCTAGCATTTGTATTAATGAAGATGAATTTTGTTTAATGGTACCAAATAAATGTAAGCTTCTAAAAAATATTGCTGTGTATAACTTTTCTCTCAATTTTACTGTGTTGCAGGCTCTTGGATTATGTCATGTGTGAATATCGCAGTGAAGGATGGTGGACTCTTCTCACTTCCATATTGACGACAGCTCTCAAATGTTCATATCTGATGGCACAGCTAAAAGATTATATAACGTACTCTTTAGAGCTACTGGGTAGAGGTATCCCTTAAGAAACATACTCAGCCTATACAGAAAAGTACATGTATTTGGAAGTCTGACAAATCATTGTCAGACACAGTGCTTACAGTACTTCAAATGACTTGACTACAAAGTAACTGTATACCTGTGCTGAATTTTTACAACCTTCTCTCGTATGCTGGAGAGAGAAGGTTCTTGCTCTTTTATTATAGAATTAATTGCATTCAGATAGACTCTGTCAGGATATCTGAGGCACAGAGCTTCACTTGAGACTGTCCAAATAATGTAACAGAAACTTTCTGAGCTTTGGTGTGGGGGAAGAACTGTAATACAGTTAAAGGGGAAAGACACTTTTCCTGGCAAGTAGCAAAGCTAGCACCATTTTTCTGGACTTTAAAATCCCAAATGTGCTTCTCAGACTTTTTACTAGAGCTCTGCTGATGAAATACACATGGTGTGTTTTAGGAAACAAATGTGACATAGGGTGGCTGCACAGTAATAATGCAAGCACTCTGCTTTGTGTAATGTCTGTGATTTGACACTGCAGAAATAATCCTTTTGTGCCCTAAATGGCTAATGAATGCCACTATTAGGGTAGGTGTGGTAAAAATGGGTTTGCATCTTCTGTTAGCTGGCCAGGCTTCTCTGATTTGTATTAAAGAATAGCCAGTGAAACAAACCCACCTTTCTTCATCTCTAAGAGAATAGTGTTTATTTTAATTAGTCCTTTTTTCTTCCTGTCACCTTCTCTAGTTGTTGTTTCTAATATTATCCGAGCTTCCCTCTCTGCATGTTCCACACTCTTCTACCATTTCTTCCTTTTTTTAAACATAAATAATGAGAAGGTATATGCATTAATCTCGTGGAGTTTTCCTCTGATAAATTATGAAATGCTTGTCTAACCAAAAAATACTTTACTTGGTTCCAGTGGAAGTAAGAGGAAACACTTGAAATGGGGGAAGTTCTAAAAACTGAATGAATCCTTCATTGCTGGTAGATGGATGTTAGAAATTTTTTTTTTCCCCCAGAATGTCATGTGGTTGTTTTTGGGTTTTTTTTTTAAAGATGTAATCTAAAGGAAAGATTTATTTTCAAGTTAAAAAAAAAAAGTAAGAGGACTTGCTTCTGTCTTGTAATCTTTGGTTTTGTTCTGTTTGCTAGCATCTACTCTTAAAGAAGATCAGAAGTCTCGAATAGAAAAAAATCTGATAAAAGTTCTAATGGTAAGTGGCAAAACTCCTATTACCCTTTTAAATAATCTTGAGTGGTCAGGGTTTAGTAACCTTCTTCTATTGTTATTTGTAATCTTCTATCTGGATACAGAACGAAAGCCCTGATCCTGAACCTGATTGCGATGCTGCTGCTGTGAAAGCATCACAAAAATTGTGGGCTGACCGTGTTTCCTTGGCAGGCAGTAATATTTTTACGATAGAAGTCCAAGATTTTATACCATTTGGTAAGTAAGAAAGCAAATTTACACTTGATTATAAATTTTCATGTAGTTATATCTTGAAAATAACTAATTAGGAAAAAATACAAAGTGTGCATTAAAGCCAGCAACACTGAAACTCTTGTTTCAGCACTGCTCTGTTCTTCTAAATCAGTAAGATAAGAAGTCATGAGAAAAGGCAGTGATCTCTATCCCTGATATGGATTACTAAAGAAGAATCCCTTGCTTTTTGAAAGGCTTCTGCCACTCTGGTGTGCTTTGAAGTAGGATTCCGAGGAAGGAGGGCAGAATGTGGGTAGAGTAATCCTCCCATAGAAAGGCAGCATGAGTGAGCATTAACTACAAAAGTAGTACATCTACGTGTACAGGATTAATTTTTTTTCTGCTGGACGTCTGCCTCTCTTCTCCTCTGCAAAGGTTTCAGCCAAATGCTGAAAAGTAGCTTTCTGTGACAAGTGTTAGTAGGCAAATATGTCCCACTTACATACAAACACAAGTTTTAAGAATATACACAGAACAGTGCTTACCCCAGTTATTTCAAGAGTGTGCTTCTGGAGTTTAATGTTGTATTTTGATGTGTTTAACACTTACTACTTTTTTTTTCCCTTTTTCTTTTAATTCCAGTGCAGTGCAAAGCAAAATTTCTTGCTCCTAGTTTTCACGTTGATGTTCCTGTGCAGTTTGATGTGTACTTGAGAGCTGATTGTCCTCATCCTATCAGGTTTTCTAAGCTCTGCATCAGTTTCAATAATCAGGTAACTATGTTCTATCTGTCTCTGACCTAGTGATAGAAGCCTATCATAAGAGTAGAATAATATCTGCTGGTGTTTTTAAACATGAAAAATTTAAAAGTTCTTTCCCAAAACTTATGTTAATACTGAAGTTGAAAAAGTGTTTTTTCTTTTTTGCATTATCTATCACTTTTGACAAGTATATTGACACTGTGATAAAACTCCCAAATGCTGTTTGATTAGTTCATCTATCATTATCTTTGCCTTTCTATGAAGGTCTCCAAGGTTTCAGAAGGATCAGTTTAATATCTTATTTCTCTTGATGTTCTTGCCTGAAGTTACATTAATATAATGGATATCTTGTGTCAAAGAATTGTCATAATTACTTGCTAAGTCTGACTTCAATAGTGTGAAAAGTAGCAAGAACCCTGTAGTTTGAATCAGTAACACAGAGCCTTAACGCTTGCTATGCTACTATTAATCTCTGAAGATGTGTTAAGTCTGGATTTATCAATTTTTTTCCCCACTCTTCTGTTGTAGGATTACAACCAATACTGTGTGGTAGAAGAAGCCTATCAAAAAAGTGATATTCTAGAACAGTCATCACAAGGAACAATGTGCTTAGTCCCTGGCAAAACGAGAAAGTTCACTTTCAAATTTGTTGCAAAAACTGAAGATGTAGGAAAGAAGATTGAGGTTTGTCAATTTTTTTTTTTACACCTTTATTACTGTTGCTTACAAAGAACTCAAAACTACAAAGCTGTCTCTAGTCTGGCACCAGTTAGTAATGTCACTGCAGTTCCAAATGTTTGAAAGGGAGTAAAATTTTATTGACAATGCCGAAGCAAAAAAATTATCACAGAAACTTAAGTATTGCTTCAAATTTGTTTTTGTTTTCTTATATGTGCAATATATATTAAAAAAAGAGGGGGTGGTATAGCACTGTGGGAGGGTAGGAAACTACAAAATACTTCACCGCACACACATGAGGACAGATACTTTTCCCACCACTGTTTCATTAAATGAAATCCTGGAGTGGTGAGGTGTCTTCAGGCTGCAAAGCTGCCAGAAGCTTTTTGGTGATACACATCTTTATTGTGCTTGTATATATTGGAAAACTATATTCTTACAGTAGGTGATCTGAGAGCAGTTATCACTACATGTTTAAACTTGTGTCTGTCAGATCACCTCTGTGGATTTGATCCTGGGAAGTGAATCTGGCCGATGTGTGATTCTGAACTGGCGTGGGGGAGGTGGAGATGCTGCTTCATCTCAAGAAGCATTGCAGGCAGCACGTTCCTTCAAGCGAAGACCTAGGCTTCCAGATAATGAAGTGTACTGGGACAGTTTGACTATTCAGGCAAGCACTATGTGAGTAAAAACTTGAAAATACATATAATGTATCATTGTGAGTTTCCTGTGAAGTCCTGATCACTCTGCCTAAAAGAAGAAGAAAGACTTGTTGGGACTTCTTTAATATGAGGTTTTTAATGTCTTTCCTTAACTGGGGATAAGATAGGTACTGTCTTAATTCTTAAGGACTTTTGAAGCTCCAGATAGCTAGAAGTGCAGAAAAAGCTCGCATTGATCTCTGAGTATACCAAGTATGCTTTAGTTCTCCCCTTCACCTAACTTTGCTAGGCAGACTTTTCCCATATTTTGTGCAAACTAGGAGGTGTTATTTTTTCTCTTACAAAAGCCATCACGCAAAGAATCCCTAAGCAACTGCGTTGGAAAATAATTATTAATAAATAGGCTAATACTAATTTAGATGTATTCACAAGAATTAAATCTGATTGCTCTTGGTGGGGATGCTTTCTTCTTTCAGAACATCTGAACCATTAATGTTTATTACTGGGATTCCAAACTGTTTTCATAGAATTGTTCACATCATGTTGCTTTTCAAGAGTCTCACATCTCCTACTTGAATAGGCCACCAGTTGTCAGAATAGTCTGTTTTAATCTCCTTTAAGCTAGTCTTAAAAACTTCTTATTGAAGAAACGTACAATAACTGAGTTTTTTTTCTTAAAGGATTATTTCTAGAGTGCCAAACATTTCTGTTCAGCTCCGTCATGAACCTCCTGCCCTGACTAACGAAATGTATTGTTTGATTGTGACAGTCCTGTCACATGAGGAGACAGTGGCCAAAGATGTTAAGCTTACAGCAGGATTAAAGCCAGGTATTTGGGGTTGTTTTCTTTTAATCCAGCAGTCTCCGAATTGACTCCTTGTTTTTGATGCAATACAGAGAAATACAGTAAATGGCTCTCCTGCTGTAATTAAGAGCCAAACCAAAGTGAAGGTTGGGAATGATGAGATATAGTGTTAAGAACAAGAGCTAACAGACTCATTCACTTATGGTTACCTTAACCACTGCTTGTCAATGGTGTTTACGTGTGTTCAAAAGATAAATCTTTACAAGTTTGAAAGAAAACATGCAAGCTTTTGTATTCCTTTCTAACCTTTTATTTAATTTGGTCATAACTAAATTTTTCGTTTCCCAAGAGAGAGATCTTTTTCTTGCTGAGATGAAAGCATTAGACAGTGCTAGATAAATTTTTTTTTCTAAGTATAGTCTTTGTGGGTTTTCTCCCACACCCATCCCTGCTTTTTTTTCCCCCACCCTGGACAATGTGGTTTGGTTTTTAAACCACTTGACATTTGGAGGTGGTGGAGAACTGAGATCGGTATTCTTTCAAATGAAAAGGAAAAAATGCAAATATTATATGTCTAAGTCCTGGTTAGCTGTATGTAGTTATTGCTGACAGTTTTCAATATGTGAAGTCCAAATGTCATACTCGGTAAGCCTATTTGTAGCAATTATCGTAAAAGGCAAAAATACTTTTAAGCCACTAGTATGTGAAATGCAATATGCACTGTGTACTCTGAAATAAAACCACATTCCCAGTTGTACAGTTCGTTAAAGTCAGTGGAGCATTCTTTAAACTTATTTAATTGGAGGTTTGGGCTTGGCTCCTAAGGCAGTGCTTAATAGTCAGTCTTGATTTTTTTTTTTTTTTTTCCCCTGCTTGATCTTGACTCTTGACACGCGATATGTAAGGTCAGTGTGGGCTTTCTGATTGCATTAAAAGAACAATTGAAATTTGACATTTCATTTACAGGGAAGGTGATATATTTTCCACAGTAGCAACTCTTTTGGCAAGATGTTTTGCTTTGAAAATTATCCAACATGATTTTAGTAATGCCATTATTCTAGTCAATCTCTGACTGGAGAATGGTGTCATTTAACATCTATATATTTGGTTTTACATATTTCCAACACAGGCTTGGAAGAACAGTTTTTAAAAGATGCAAAATCATTAATCATTCATCTCTTGAAAACAAGAATCACAGAACAGTGGAACTTCCTTTTTACCTTATATAGAGTACTAAGAAAAACTTGGATCACGTAATAGTGTTGTGTTTTGTATATGGTAGGGAACATGTAGATATGATTTCTGATTTTTGAGATTTTTTTTTTTTCTGGCCTAAATGGATGAAACAAAAATCTTGCAGGATGTGAACCTTCCAACTTAAAAAAACTTAAGATGTCAAATCTACGCTCTGTGGTGCTTTTGAAAGATTCATTCAACCAAATGAATAATGTTAATTCCTCATGTGTTTCTTTTTGAGATGAATATCTTATTACTTTTAGTTATTGCTCTCATGCTTTAGTGACGTAAGCCTGTGTGGATATGAAGGCTGTTTTTAATCCTAGGGCAAGATGCCAACCTGACTCAGAAAACTCAGGTGACGCTTCATGGAACAGATACATGTGATGACTCCTTTCCTGCACTGCTTCCTGATATCCCTGTAGGAGACTTGCAACCAGGGGAAAAGGTGAGGCTTAAAACCTTTTGATATCACACTTAAGAAAATAGGGATCAACTAATAAAAGACTCTCATAGAAGGACCTGTGTTTCCTTTCAGATATGTGAACCGATAAATGACGTACAGCATATTGTGCCTATTGTTTACTTGTAGTTTAGTGTTGCTTTAGCTAGATCCCCTTTTGGACTAAATTTGGGAATGAGGTATATTCTGGGATTGACGATACAGCTGGTAGATAAGAAAGTAAGGAGGCTAATCTCAACTGTTCATTAAATGCACTGCCTAATGCACAGTAGATGATAGTAGTCAGCAACTGTGATCAACATGGTAGAGGATCAAATATGCAGGTGTTGCACCAAACTGAAATTGTGACTAGTAACTCAGAAGTTGGGTAGATCATGTATTATACAGTAATGGTTCTTTGCTCATCTTTTACTTAACGGTACAAGAATCAGTAGTGAAGCAGCTGGAGCTGTGCTACTCTGATAAAAATAATTCACTGTGTGATTAAGAGCATGCATTATAGGAGATTCTTTATGGTCAAAATAATACCCATTCTACTATTGCCTTCTTGGACCAAGTAAGATGATTAACAAGTTTTGGACAGCTCTAGGCCTAATTAATGTAACTTAGGTATAGCTTGGCTCATCCTGTCTCCTTTATTTTGCAGCTGGAAAAACCAATATACATTCGTTGTGGAACAGTCGGTGCAAGAATGTTCCTGGTTTACGTTTCTTACTTAATCAACACTATCGTTGAGGGGAAAGAAATCCTCTGCAAGTGTCACCGGGTAAAGATGCACCAAGTGCTGGAGATACATTCATGAAATGCAAGAATATTCTCAATTTAAAGGCTGTAATTCCAAGTCTCTTAGAAGCCTTTCTAGTAGATAGAAAAAATGCTAAATCAGCAGTATGGTAGCCCAATTTAGGATGAGCAGTTTCATAAGTATAATGAGAAGAAAAGTTTTCTATATTTATTCTTAAATATCTTAAAGATACATTCTGCCGTGGGGGGAGGACTTGGTTAAAATGATGATTAAAAGTAACTTTACACTAGTAACCTTTGTGATCAATAGCCAGGTCTGAAACTGAATATAACTTTTTTTCCCCCTTCCTCTTCCCACCCCTTTCGTTACCTATACAGGATGAAACTGTAACCATAGAAACAGTATTTCCTTTTGATGTTGCTGTCAAATTTGTCTCCACAAAGGTATGTGTTTGAAAAGTTGTTGATATTTTGGAATCGTGCCACTTTCAATAGTTGCACCCTGTTTAGTTAGAAATAGCCAGAGTTTGTGTCTGTCTTGACAGTTGGAGCACTTGGACAGAGTATTTGCAGATATACCATTTTTACTGATGACAGACATCCTGAGTGCTTCTCCTTGGCCTCTCACTATTGTAACCAGCCAGCTACAGCTGTCAGCTTCTATGACCCCAGTAGATCAACTGGAATCTTATGTGGAGAATGGTAAGTTTTCTTAGATTATGCTTTCTATCAAGAGGATACTTTTTGCATAAGTTGGGAGTAAGAAAGGGGGACATTTTAAACAGCATATGCTTATCGAACTCTAGTACTAAGCAGCTTTCTTCCATTTATAGTTGCTTGCCAGAACACAACTTAGGCAGCAGTAGGCTTCAAAATGTAGTTCTACTTCACTAGATCAAGTAAATAGACTTGAATGATAGATGGTGACCAGAAGTCTAAATATAACAGACATAAGGGAAAGCACCTGAAAGTACTTCTGATACGCAAATTGTTAGATATACTTGATATTTCCAGTGTTTATGGGCTAAGTATACTTTCTGGAATGCAAACACTTTACCACATGATAGAGGCAGCATCCAAAGGCTAAAGGGATCCATGATTGCAGTCATGAAACTGAAAAATATGAAGCTAGACAGTGTAGGCTATAAAGAATAGTTAGAAGTAAGCATCTTTTTTTTTGTACTAACATAGCTTAATAACTTTTTTACATTTAAGTAATATCATCTTGCAGATCTCAGCCTTTGAGTGTAGTATGTTAGCTTTAAAGCCAAATAAATGGAGTACTTGGCAGCAGAGCTGATCCAAAATCTTCCAACAAACATTGTCTTTGCATTTGCTGAGTCAGAGATGTGAAATCGTGTGTATTATATCAAAACTTGGAATAAAATGAGGCAGTCTGGGTGGCTGCCTGATTGTGGAGCAGCTGTCCACCCATGTAATCAAGGAGTCACAAGACTCTACTTAATCTGTAAATTCAAGGGTTACCTGGCAAAAAGCAATTGTTTCCTAGGTCCTTTAATCTTCAAACTGTGAGATTTCATCTTCAGCTCTGGTCCCTTGTACTTCATGGCTTCTGGTTGGTGCTTCTAAAGAGCTAACTGGCAGGAGGTATGAACCCCCTCCAGATACCAGCTATTCATCTGTCCACCTTTTGGATGACTTTTTTCCTTGTAAGACTTCATAAAGATTAATGATTAATTTTGAATGACTAAAACATCTATTTTCTTAGTTGTTTTCTTAAAAATCACTCTCTAAATTAAAAGGTACTCTTTTTTCCTTAGTTCATTCAAGTGGAGGAAAAAAAAAGAAAAAAGAGTGAAAACTCAAAGCCAGTAGATTTTTCTTGTGTTCCCTCTCATCTGTTTGGGTGGGAGAGGAGAAATGTCCATGTTAATTTTCATTTTAAAAACAAGAGACATCTTATGCTGGTGTCTTGAAATTTGCTGTGGGAGAAGTGTAGAATTTGAGTTGGCATTATTTTGCACTTTTTTTGTGTATGAACACTAAATTTGCAATGACTTGTTCTCTGTGTACACAAAAGACCTTATAATGCCGTTCAGAAAGTAAACCGTTATGTCACCCTTTCATGTATTGGGATACTTCGCAATCTTTATTAAATTTATATATTACATAGGTATACTTTGCAAAGCACTTCAGATGCCTTTCTGGCTCAACACTTGTGTTTGTGTCATATTGGATTTTTAGACTTGGTGGCTTCTGCATTAATGATTATGCTTGGATTTTAAACAAAATCTTGCTGATAGTTGTTTTACAGACAGGTGAGAGTGCCAGTGAGTGCTTTTGCCTTCGATGTCCTCCAGTTACTAATACTAGTGGAGTGGCAACTGGGTGCTATATCATTTCCTGGAAGAGGTAAGCATCTCTTGGGCTGCATGGGGAGAGGAAATAAAGTTGGTTTGGCTTTAGGGATGATGGTGAGTTGGAGGGGTGTTTTTTTGGTGGGGTGTGTTTTGGTTTGGGTTTTTTTTTTTCTTTTTTGGTTTTGGATCTTCCTGTAGCAAGCACTGTCTGGACTTTGGACCTTACTGATTACTGCTTAGCTTGTTAGACTTTTGATTAAATATGTATTTCACTTAAGAGATAAATATTATGTGGTTATGATTTTAACATTCCGTGAAGCTTTCAGTTTTGTAAGTGACCTAAGATCTTAAAAGAAGTTTTGTCGCCTTCTGCTGCCTGTTTTTTTCCAGTCATGAAATACTTCCCTTGAGAAGCTAGATCAAAGGAATAGTTTTGTGGTAGTAGAAACTAACAAACTTTTTTAAATGCGAAAACTAACTGTTTTCTCACCCTAGATTGTGCGTTTATGTATTCACTTAGTTTTCAAAGATAAATGTTGAGGTATATCTTTCTTCTAGTTGGCTTTTATTTCGTTTTGGAGCTGTTTAGTTTTCTTACTTGCCTTCTACTATTTTATCTCCATGCTATGGCACTTTTTTGCTCACTTCGAACAATCCAGTATAAGGATTTGTGTTTTTTCTTTCCACCACTGAAATTGCTATAATTTTAGTTTAGTCACATATAAGTGATGTTCTTTCAGTTTACTTGCTTGATACTTTATGTTGTATAACTTTAAACATGGTCTGTGTATGACTTTTTCCTGCAGAAGTTCACCTGTGGAAAGTGTACCTGTTGTTAGTACAGTCATCACTCTACCGCATGTGATTGTAGAGAGCATTCCTCTCCATGTTAATGCAGGTAATATTGGCAACATATATGTCCCAGTTAGAATTTTTAGGACTGCCAAAGTTTTACAGCATCCAGAGCTTGCATTTACTGTACCAAAAGACAGAAAACTGGTGCTGGATATTAGGGAGCTAGTGAAAGAAGCTGTATCACTGCTTAGACTGCCTCAAGCCTTGCCCCTCTTTCCCCACTTCCATTCAAGGGAAGAGCTGGAAGGTGGTTACACGAATGCGTTCTCTTAAAAGCTGTCAGTGGATCGCCCTGTGTTACATGGCAGCACAGAGGCCAGTTACCTCTGCTGATGCCACCTTCCCGGTAGGGTTTTCTAGGTGCCCGTGGCAAGAACTGTTCCATCCGCCCCCACCCTGGCTGCATCCCAAGAAAGAAACAGCCTGGAGAATTGGAGCTGCTTGTGGGCAGGTGAACTGTTTCTCTTCTAGCACTTCACCTGCACAAGAGCAGAGGGGGAGTGGAATGCTTACTGAACTCACAGAATTCCTATGCTTTCCTCAGTTTGGTTTTATTTGTACTGAGATTCTTCCACCATCTTTTCCTGTTATATTTTGAAGGAGCTTTGTGACGGTATCTGATAAGGCTTTGGTAAGCTGAAAATACCCAGCAGCAGCCAAAGTGACTTCCTAGTTAGCATTCCTGGACAGTGTTAGCAGTTGGGGGTTTTGTAACTAGATGTTGAAATGTTATTGAAAAGTTGTAATGAGGTTGTGTTCTGTTCTTTAATCTTTTTCTGAAAAATCTTGTCAGAAATATTTTAGATGCCTAGTTATGGTATTTTTTTTCTTCAAACTTTTCACTGTTCTTTGTGATAGATTTTCATTTTAAAGTTCCACACACAAAAAAATATTTTTGTATTTGAGATTACTTACTTTCTTTCCAAAGATCTGCCATCATTTGGCCGAGTCCGAGAATCCCTACCTGTCAGATATCACCTGCAAAATAAGACCAACTTAGTCCAGGATGTGGAGGTGTCAGTGGAACCCAGCGATGCCTTCATGTTCTCTGGCCTTAAACAGGTAGAAAATTGTCACGTCTGATCCTGCTGGCTTATCTGGTAGTGAAGAATACATTGATTAGACTTACAATGATGTGCAGAGAGAACAAACTTATTGTTTTATAGATGTTTAAACTATGGGAAGTTCTGTCTGGAAGAAGGCATGGATGCAGACTCCATTTAAAGAAGGGCTAAACAGAAGCCCGGCTAGAAGCTATTTGTCATGTTGTTTATGGGTAACATGGTGTTTCAGCATAGGAGTAATAGTTTAATTAGAATAGAAAAGTAGTTGCGTTCTTTCCAAGGTCAGAAAGTAAATGTTGTATAAATAGAAAGTAAACAGAGGACTGCTTTTGGTCACAGAACTCATCTATGTTTGTGGCTTTTTTCTTTTCTTTTTTTAAGATCCGATTAAAAATCCTTCCTGGCACACAGCAGGAAATGTTATACAACTTCTATCCTCTGATGGCTGGATATCAGCAGTTACCATCTCTTCATGTGAACTTGTTGCGGTTCCCAAACTTCACTAATCAGTTGCTCAGACGATTCATACCAACGCACATTTTTGTAAAGGTAAGACTGTGAGAAATGCCTTGTGCTTAAAGGCTCCCTGTGGGGCTGCTCAGTTTTTGGGGACTACCACCCCAGCTCTGCTCAAAGCTGAGTGCTTCTAAGCAGACTGAAATGGCTGGCATGTAACAGTTATTTGCTTTGAAAAGTCTTGGGTTTTGCACTGGTGTCATCAACCAAAATTCTGAAGAAATCTGTTTACATGCAACAGGTATTTGGCTACAATTAGATGAACTAGCTGAATGTGCTTAGCCTGTCCCTCTTATTCCATGTCTTACTCTGTAAAATGAGTTTTAGAGTTGTCTGTATTTTGAGTACAGTGAAGTAAGCTAAATGTAATGAAATACTTTAATACTGTAATTTGTAGCACTTCTGGAAAAGAGAAGTGTTTGAGCAACTTGTATGATAAGGTTCAGAAACACTGTAGCAGCCCACACCTCCCTAAATAACTTCTAAAAACACATCCTCTCAGTGAATCACTCAGTCTAGATTTTTTTTTTCCCCTAAGTCGTATGACTCTGAAGACAACAGGCTGCTTTTGGCTTTTTAAGAATCCTTGAAATCCAGTTGCCCAAAACAATGCCGCCTTGTTCCACTGCTGCTGTCTCTAGAATATTGTATTCACTTTTTAGTCAGACTCTTAGCAAGCTAGGAGCCTGAAGAGTTTGTTTGTATGACTTGAGGTGGACTTGTTCAGACATCTGCAATCCTGTTTCCAGGAAACAAGCCTGGCATTCTCTCAATTTTCTTTTAGCCAAACAAGATAGGCAGAATTTACTTTTTGCATATGCTGTCAATCAGTAGCTCTTCTAGATTGGTTGTCAAGATGTTCTCCTAAGTCAATACAAAGGCTTTTTTTCCTCAAAAGCGTGGGTTCTCAACACTCCTGTGGAATCTCTCAGGCTTCAGAATTCTTTGCTTTTGCTTTGGAGTTGTCAGAACATCAAAAAACCTTATTGTAAGGGTGCCTTTTCTTTAAAACTTCCTCCTCGTTCTCTCCCATTTCTAGTGATTCTGCTTAAAATTCCTCCAAGAAACTGTCAGTCTCGTTCCTGTTTTATGCATTGATAATTACCAGCTTTTCATACTGTGGTAATACTCGGAACTCTTATCAGCCAGGCTTTGTGCTAAGCTGTCCAAATGTGGATGGAGATGCTCTTGACCTTTACCAGGGCAGTTAAGGAGCTGAAGCCTCTACTGAGTAATCACAGGGTCAAACTGAAGCTTCAGTTGGAAGTCCTCTGTGTTTATGCTACTGGTGGGAACCATGAGAAGTAAGGATAGGCTTAATGCTGCGCTTGTGTGCTAGATCTATATTGATCAACACAATGTATTGCAAAGTCAGTTTCAGAACAGCTTGGTCTTCTGCGGTTTTTGTTTTGTTTGTTTTTAATTCTCTGTCTTTATTTTCTTAAAGCCTCAGGGTCGTCAAGCAGATGATAACTCGATTGCAGCTGCATAACTTTGAGACCTGTACCTCTGCACTTAAAGAAAATGGGATGTTGCACAGAATATGTAAAGCTCACTTTGGAAACATGGCTTTGATCAAACCATAAGATTTAAATTTTATTTTTAAATTACAACTCTTAGCAGAACTAATGTTTTAAAAACCTAGTCTTTCATAGACTTTCTTTAAGGAATAAACACATGGGGAAAACTTGGTGCTTTATTTAACAGAAACATTCTTTTGAAGTTAACTTTGAACGTCAAACTCTTAGAAGTATATTAAGGCATATTAAATGTCTTGAGTATTTAAGAGAAGAAATGCTAATTCATTTGACCAAAACAGAAAGACATTTTCATAACTAACAGTAAGTTGAAGTGCAAAGTTTGTACTTACTATTAGAGACTTAGAATATTGAAACTGATCATCCTGTACAGAAGTTTGTTCTGTGCTATTTGTGTTGAGGGCAGAACAGGGTGTGTAGTAGCACAATAAACTACAGATGGTTACGTTGTACTGTTGGAATTGAGCGGCTTATTAGTTCTCTAAAACCATAAATCTAAAAGGCACTATTTCTCCTAGGTAAGCCATACATCCAAATTTGAATTCAGCAGCTAGTTTAATGAACAGAGAGATTCATTCGTAACAGTTGAACTATCCAGCCTGAAGCCGATATGGTTTTGGATTATTTTTACACACACAGCTTCCAGATTAAAGGTAGTCTTGGTAGTCTCCTGCTGTGTAAATTTAAGAAATGGACATCCTACTGTTGTACAGCTCTGGATGAACTGGTGTTTAAAATACAGTAAATCATGTATATAGAAAGAAATGCATTGTGAAAACTTCAGTTCAACTTTCTAAATAATTACATTTTGATTGCTTGGGAAATACCTTATTTATTGTCAAAGTGAAGTTCTAATAAACAGCTTGTAACAGAGTGCTTCACAAACTGTGTCCTTGCGTTGTTTTCACAGCTGTTGTTTCATAACTCTGGTCTGTCTTGTGGGCTGATACATTCATTTATGGCACTGAAGTCCAAAATAACAGCTGTAATACTTGGAGAAAAGTGTTAGAGAAGCACATAAGCATTCCTTACCAGTGAAAGGACTGTAGGCTAATTGGCAGTCTGGAAAAAATATCCATGAGCATATACGGCTTTTCCATGGTGTGCAGATGCACTTATATTATGAGGTTTTACCGTGTATAGAGGAAGACAAGATGATCACTGACACCATGCTGGGAAGAACAAATTAAACCGTCCTTGTTCTTTGCTTAAATATCATGAACTAAGTGGTAGTTGTGGAATAGGTATCTTAACTCTTTTTTTTTTTTTTTTGAGTGGAAAATGTATTTCATTTCCAGATTATTCTGTTTTTTCTCTTAAGTAGCCACTCAGATTACAGCAACTCTGGCACCTCCGCTACTGCTTCTTAAAAGACATGTTGGTGCAACTGGTGTAAGTGTTCGGTGGAGAACTGGGGTGCCTTCTCCTGGAGAACTGGGGTGCCCCCCCGCCCCTTAAACAATCTAACAGCAAAATAGTGATTTGCATTCCTTTGGGAAAGGGGAGGACATAAAATGTTTTTGTCATTACAATGATATTTAAGTCTGAAGTGAATTGTGTAAATAAGTTTCTACTTAAAATGATGAGTAGTAAAAGTAGGAACTGTATCATACAGAAATGCAAACTTAGTTCACACCACCTTCTACTTCGCTATAGTTGTGATTTCTCTTTTTTGATTCATAAAGAGAATTTTTTCTCATTCTGTGTGATCCTATTGTAGCTGTAAACACTGCAAAGCAAAGATTTTTTTGTCTTAGTTGTCTGTAAAGTGCTAGGCACACCTTTTATGCTATGTAAATGACTGATGTGAATGAAAACATGCAGCGAGCAGGAGCCACCTTGTTAAAAATGCTTGAGAAGTGATTAATGATGACTATCTTCCTGACTCATAAGACTCTAATGCTGAGGGGAATGTTTGTGATTCATAACCCAAACCCCTTTGGAAGTCTTGAGGAGATAAAAAGGGCATATATATTTCAGTGTAAGTGCAGGGTTTTTTTATCGTTTACTGTATTTTGATGAGCACCATTCAAACTTTGACGTATACTACTTAAATGTAGTCTATTTTAATTGGAACTAATTAAGCATCAAAGAAGAGAAGCTACTTTTAGACTAGTTTAAAAATAGCTTTCAGGGAAAAAAGTTTGAGATCAACATGTTCAGACTGCTACTGAGCTCCAGCAATATTGTTTCCTCCCCTTTTATGCTACCAAGTGCGCAAGAGAGGAAGAACGTGTCCCATCACCTCAGATCTCCTGGCCTACGGTGAAGTCTGGAGCAAAGAAATGTACTCAAGCCCTTTGTCACTGCTTCTGACCACTAAGGTCCAGTTATAAGAAGTTCAGGAAAAATGAAGGATTAAAAAAAATTATAATTCCTGATCAATTTTTAGGGTCTTGCACTATGTCTTCTCAGATCTTTGATTTACACAGGGGGTTTGGGAGTTCTATCAGCTTACTTTTGCACATCCTACGGAACAAGATGTTTCTCTTCACACTCTCTCTGCCTGCACTTGGGAGATCAGAAGTCTCTGTAAGAATACTTCTGCTATGACTCTCCTTCAGGCTTGAGGTAGAGTAGGAAGAAAAAAATTCTCAAAAGCATCTCATTCCTTAAACCTACTCTGCTGCTTCCTTTTCTGAGAAACAATGAGCTCCTGCTCCTTCGTGTCTTTTTCAGTGAGGGAGTTCAGCTAAAGGAGGCCAACAGCAAATGTGGGTATCTTATCCCAACCTACTCTCCCTGTCCTCCTTAGGAATGCTTTGGACAATGACTGGTAAGAGCAGAGATAACTACTTTTGTAGCCCTTTTCTGAGGACTAAGCATTTTACCTGGCTAACTGACATGGGAGATGGAAACCCTTGCCTCACCACACTGGGTTATGTTCATGTTTATAACATGGATGTCTTGTCTCAGCAGGAACATGGCTGTTGGGTAGCTGTAATGTGCTGCTAAAAGTGACTTGAGTAGTCAAAAAAAAAAAAAAAATTGGATATATCCCAATTAGCCATTGTGCTCAGAAGAAGGTTCAGAAAACAAGTTTATATGATGTGTGAAATAATTTTAGAGAGTTGGCTCTTCAGACCTGTCCGGGGGGTTGGTTCTGGGCATTGTAGCCTGATAAAACTAGTTAAGGGGGAAAAAGTTTCAACTGCTTTGAGGTTTCTGCTAAAGTAAAACCTAGATTTAATTATTTATTTTTTTTTTAAATGAGGGATGAACAAACCTAGTGGAAGTATTAAGTACCACCTGGGACCTCTTTAATCCTGCTTGATTTAAGGGCTAGCACGCTGGGCTACACTTCTGTGTGCTCTGCAAAAAAGCACAGAGATAACTTCAGATAATATAGATACGGACTGGTCCTGAGATATGTGAACTGGTTAAAACTTGTCCCAGCTGTTGTGCTCCGCTTCTCAGATATCCGCAATCTCTTTCCGCTGGCGAGGATGCCATCTGTGCAGAAGGTGACTGACTGCCCTTCCCCTTGCTGGAGGAGGGGACTCGGCAGGAGCAAGGTCCCTGCTGCCCAAGAAGGTCATTGGAAGGTTCCCTTCAAACCCAGGCAGCACGCTTTCCTGCTTGCTCGCTTGCCTCTGCAGATAGGTACTTGCTTCCAGAGATTGCTGTGATATTCTGGTTGATCTCCCTTATGTTATTGTAGTTCCTGAGAAATTTATTATTTTTCTCCTTAAGTTCTGCAAGTTTCCTCTAGAATGGGCTCTGATTTTTGCAGTTAGTCAAGGAACTAGCTGGTCTGCTGCCTTTCCTGGACCCCGAAACTCTATGGCTGAAATGTCCTTTGCACCTTGGCTGTCAGGCATGCCTTAGCTTTCTGCTTCTTCAGGGCAAAGCACTCTGGGGAAAACCCTTCCTTTGTTTCTATGGCAGATTGTGGTGGGATCTGCTGTGAGGTTGTGCCCGTGGATTTCTGTGATAAAAGCCTGCTCTGAGGGCACTCCGTCAGCCTCTGGGCTAGGAGGGAACACTGCCCAGCATTGCCCCGCGTGGGAATGTGCGTACGTGCCCTCCTGCTGTGGAAATACCTAGGCACGGTGCGGGACTCGGAGAAGTTTCCAGTCTTAACGCAGCTTCGAGACTCATCTTTGTTTGCTCTGCAGAGACTGGGGAGACTGCTCAGTGTCACCTGCGGTGTGGCTAGGCATAGGGACAGCAGCTCGCAGGAGAAAGGATGGTTACCTACCAACAAACTGCTACTTCTTCACAGTGTGTTGCTTATGGCCATGTGAGTGTGGGCATTTAAGGCATGGCTGCTCGCTCTTTCTCCTCTATTCCAAAGTCTCTCCAGGAGAAAGCAATTCTGGGTCTGCTAGACAATCTGTCTAAAAGAGCTGTTCCTTTTTTATCCAATTTCTGAACCACCTCTTCTCTCGTACCACAAGAGATGTCATCCAGAGCTTGGAAAGCCTCCCACTTTGGTGTACGTGTATTTGGACGTATATCTTAAAGCCCCTCAGGTTAGAAGTAACCAGCCTTCCTTGCCTGTTCCTGCAGAAGGCTTCACGTTCTCTGCCTTGTTTCATTGTCAGCGAAACTTTACAAAAGGCAAGAAAGTTTCAGGTTGCAGGGTGTTACATAGGTAGATTTGAGCGTGATCAACTACATGTAAAAGAATAAGCTAGATTAATTTTGTTTGTCTGGTGTCTTTGCGAGCCTTACAGAAACAGTTTTAATTTTGAGGGGAGGTGAGGAAGGAATATATGTTGCAAATGCTAATGGGAATGAATCACATTTTAGGAAAGCAAAACTCTGTATTTCTCAGTGTTGCCATTTTTCTTATTTCCAAAGACATGGCAAGTGTTGGATAACAAAACCCAGCTATTTATGTATTTCAATAGAATTTTAAACTATCCCAAAGACTTACTCGACAGTATAAATTCCCTCACCTGAACAGAATGTAAACATTTTTTCTTTTTCTTTTTTCAAGAAAATTATGTCGAATTTCCTTGCCAGATCTCTAGATAATTTGGTGGGAAACATGATATTGTGCAAAGGCAATGAAGTTTGTATAGCTATGCTTATAGGATGTGTTGTATCAATGCAAAACTATGTTAACTATGCGTGCTGGTTACCAGAGTCTGAACTTGCCAGTGGGATGGGGAGATCTAGGAGTCAAAAATTTCTCCCTGGAAAGTAAATGAAAACATGTCATTGGCATTTTTTTTTTTTTGTCTGCATTTAAGGGTTCCTAAAAAGTATCTGATTCCATTGGGGCAGTTGAAGCTGACCTTCAGGCTGACATTTCCATTATTCTTTCTAAAAGTTTAACTGTTCATCCTCCAACAGTATTTGTACTTTAGAGCGTGCACGTACTTTCTCCCTTGTAAACTATTTTGCGCACAAATGTTTAGCTTTTCTGTCTTATCTGCACTCTTTAGCAATTACTGTGGGGTTTTCTGAATATTTTTAAGTAGTTACAGGAGAAGCTTGAACTTTTAAAAATATTTGGTTTTCCATACTTGAATATTTTTTTTTGTGCCAACCAGTATTTAAATTATTCATTTCCCAAATGATTTTAATAAGTAAGTATATGTAATATATTGAATCCAGATGGTTTTCATTATGTAGCTTATATATATACATACATGTATATGTACACACACCTATGTATGCCAGTGAAAGAAATAAATTCCAGTAAAACAGCAATGAATACCCAAATGAGGATAAAGCCCCTTGTATATCAGTTCCTTGTCCTGCAGAGAAGATATTCATTAGCCTGCAGCACGGGATGAACTTAGCCTGATTTCTCTTCACTGTTTGATTTCATGTATATAATTTTTTTTATATATATATATATATATATATATAAAATCTTCTCTGTTTTGCTATTGACATCAGAGAATCCTGCCTTAACTTCTGGAAACTTGTTTGGTACCTGGATGCACGTGATGAGTAATGGGTGACCCTTGACTGTGCTCTCTCAAGATAGTTCACAAATGACAAAGCAAACAGCTGTAATACATATGAGGTCATATATGATAACAACAGAGGGAAGGAAATCAGAAATACACTTGCGAATATTGGAATGCTTACTATTTGGTTTTCCATATGATGTTTTTTCTATGGGCCAACATTAAGAAGTAAAAAGCAAAATTAAGATATTTTAGTCCAGTTTTCAACTAGCAGCTCTTTATAACAAGGAACATGATAATTTTTCTCTATCTGCTACAAAATAGCCTGTTTATAAGACATTTACCTGGCTAGGAGGTTGCAGAGAGGTCAGGCAAATATTATCTTTTAATAAAGTCTCTTTCTCAGGGTCACTGATCCACTGAAGACTTTTATGTAGGTAACGTAGCAATTGCCTCTGTTAATTTGTGACCTTGAAGACACTCATCACTCGGAGTGGATTTGGACTTGAGAAGTTTATAGTTCAAATACGCTTATAGCCCAGGAACGAAGGGGATGCTGATAAGAATGATTAATGAATTAAGCGAAGGAGTTTTTGGGTAGTGACAGAGGAATGCTGTTATCCCCCTCAGCCAGATACTGCTGAGTACACAGGGTAATTTAACAGAAATGTTTTTCTATTTCCTAGGTTAGTTACATGTCCCTAAGAGGCCATACTCTCTGCAGGAGCGACCCGATGCACTGACTGGAAAGGAGCTGTGCTTTTTTGCACCTGGGGGAATCTGGCAGGATGGTCTTTGTGCCAGGGTTACCCCGTGGGATGAAACGTGCATGGCCAAGCAGAGCACGTGGGCTTTACCTGGAATTTCCCTGGCATTTCACGGCTGGGGAAGAACCAGCATTACTTACAAGCACTATCAGTTTTAAGCTATCCACCATGGGGAGAGGGCATAGCGTTTTCTGTAGTGAAATGGAGATGTACAGCTACGATTAAGCTTCATGTTTGTTACTGTAATGCAAATCATTGTGGTAAACTTTGGCTTGTGATAGCTGTGCTATTTCTAGGTAAATTAATTTGATGTTTTATTAATTTATCCATACGAGGAGATCAACAAACGCTGGCTGTTTGAACTCTGCTGTATGGCTTTACTGCAAGTAACCTGCCTGCTTAGGTCATAAAGCTGATGGCCATCTCCTGCAAACCAGGATCTGGATCTCCTGGAGTTTCCCCTGCCCCGTACCTGCAGGCTGGAAGGAAGACCGTGCTCCTATCCACTCAGCAGCGAGCTGCAGGGTGCTCCCCAGGCATGTGTTCCCAGACCGGCTGCAGCCCACACTGCACTTCCTTAAGTATGGTGATTTTTTTCATGGTAAAAATAATAATTTAGGGAAAAAAAAAAAGTGATGGGCTTTTCCACTTGGATTGCACTAAGCCTCAGAGAAACGACTTTGCAGGAAGCTCTCAATTCTCTTTGGGTTAGTGATACTTGGTAAATACTTGATTAAAATTTCTTTTCTTGCAGACTATCTTTTTCCCAATAGCATTGGTGCGCTTGTTCTGCGCTCTGGATTTGTGTGTGAAGCCGTGCCCATCTGCAGCCCGCAGAGCTCAGGCGTGCCCCGGACTCCCTCCCCACCCTGTGCTGTTGCTCAGGTGTTGTACTGACCCCCATGTGTTCTGCTGGTAACTGACAAAATAATGAAACTACATTTTAGGTGACCACGTTGTATTTCAAAATCAGCTGGGTATTTTCCTTGCCCTTGCCTCGGAAAGCCAGCTAGCGCCAAGAACAGGAACTGGTTGTGTGAGGAACAGCAGACAGGCCCTGCATGGTGAGCTACACCCTGCGATTGCTGTGTCCTGGAGCCACAGTTTGCATTGCTGTTGGAAGGAGAGAGTGTGCCGCAGGGATTCATCTCTTATAAAGTCTCCTGAGGGTATATGCTCACCAGTGATTGATTTTTGTGTAGCTATTTCTAGAAAGAAAAGCACCCAAAACTTACATAAATCTTGAACTGGGATTTTTCTGCTTCTGTGTCATGTTTAGTTTCCAGTGTGCTCTGAGCCGTTTGCATTGCATGAGGGAGATGTTGGGGCTCCCACAGACAGCACGCACCAGCGGTGGCAGCACCCCAAACCCGCGCATGGCCTCACGTCCCCTGTGACAGGCTCCGTCCACTGGGGCTTTCCCAGACCTCTGGCAGGGATGAACCCCGGCTCCTCCTCAACTTAAGCCACGATAGGGTGCGAATGTGAGTGCTACAGCCTGGAATGCTCCTGAAGAGAGCTGATCAGTGAAGGGGTGAACCAGGTGCTGCCAAGGACCAGTCCTGCAGGACTTACCTATGTGAGTATCAAGCGGTTGCTGTTTGGAGCATGCCTGTGAGCAAGATGCTCTGCCCCGCCAGCAAGGCTTCCTGCACATCGGAAATACACCTGTGCTGCCAAGGCGTCCAGCCATGGCCCCAGTCCAGGGCTGGACAAAAGGTGGAAAATGCCCATGGTAAAAAATACTGCTGCTCCTCACCTGGTGGGAATACCACCATGGAAGCTGCGAGGGGGATCTGCTGTGCTCCCAAGCAGAAATGGACACCTCTCTCCCAGGTTTGCACAGGGATCAAGTGAAAATAATCACGCTTCAGCTCAGCTGAGGCAAAGGAGAACATTATTGTAAAGTAAGAGTAGTCAAATGTTCATTAGTCTTCTTAAATGGTGACTAAAGGACCAGATCTGTTGAAAGATTAATGCAGCTATGGGAAAACCTGAATGCTGGGGGCTGCAGTGATTAAATGATGTGAAAGAAAAACCTGATCAGCCATGGGAAGTGGACTGGGCAAGGGACCCTGGGACACTGCAGACCAGGAGGAGTGGGGACCCCCGGCTATGAAGTGCTGCTGCCTGCTTTGGGGCCCGAAGAAGTCTTGCTCAGGGCTTTGACCCAGTCATCCCCTCTCTACCCTGGCCTGGGTGCTACCTCCTTCCTCCCCTTATCCTCTGGCCCTGGAGAAGAGGAAGATGTTTGAATGGAAGCCCAGCTCCAAGGGCCATCTAAACCACCTCTCGTGGAGCAGCGGGACTGCCAAATCCCTCATTGCCCTTACATTACCAACTGACCTTCTTGGTTTTGAGTGAGTGCCAGGTGCGCCCGTTCATGCTCTGCTGTCAGCTGTACTCTGTGCTTTCAGGTTTCCCTCAAGGGCGCCCATGGCTAAGGGTGTGGGGCAAGACACAGGACTCACTGTCCACAGACTCCATACACGTTGCTCTGCATGTCAAAAAGATCACGAGTTTGAAAACAGAAGCCATTGAAGCTCAGATTAGCAGCAGTCAACCCAACTGCTGCTGCTCCCCTCTGTACAGTACCATCTGGTGGCACCTGCTGAAGGAGGATTGCCACAGCCGCCAGCCAGTCGGAGCAGGGTTATGTCCAGCTCTGATCTCCACGGGGGTCTTCCAGGTGCACTGCCTCAGGTGCTTCATACGGCAAGGCAGCACAAGCTGAAAAGGAAGTATGGAAACCCTGAGATTTCCTCCTTCCTCCCCCCTTCCAGTAAACTCATGCCTCCTTCGTGCCTGTGTCACTATGAACCACCCTTTGAAAGCAACAGTAGATTGGCCTCAAAAAGGACCATGAGGTCAAGTATGGGTTGACCATGGTCAATAGCTGTGGCATCTCTGAATGTGCTCTTTTAGCACGGGGATGCAGGAGTACAAAAGCTGGCTGTTAGGTTCTGTAACTTGCAGCATTTCCTACAGTAAAGAGGAGGAAAAGCCTAAGTAGTTTTTCTAAATCTACCACATATCCTGGCAGAGCTCCTCCCATAACACCCATGGTAAAAATTACTCATTCCCATCTCCTCCTTGCAAAGCATTATCTGATTCTTCCTTTTTATCATGCAACTTTCTTGTGCACAGATAAGAAACAGTGATGTCTCCATTTTTTATAAATGGACAACCTGATTTCCTTGAAAATCTAGAGAAAATTCATTTACAAGAGTCACCTTTGCTGCCCTAGCAGGAAATTATATTTTCTCCTGGGTTTGATGTTTGCCAGTGAAACGGGCTCAGATTTAGCTGCTGACATTTGCACCAGCCCAAGAAATAACCCAGGAGAGCTCAGACTATTCCCTGATAGATCTTACAGCCCCACTACCGAGCTCTTGAGCTCTGGGTGAACCTTCCACCTGAACCATCCCTCTGCATCCTGGTGGGGCCAGCATTTCCCCCAGGAGCCATGGTGGGGCCACAGCAGTGCTGCTGCCATGACCGAGGCCAGCCCCTGCTCTCCTCTTCTGCAGCTGAGCCACATGCTGGGGACGGCGACGAAACATGGGGTGGCATCGCATGGAGATCCCTAAGGAAAGCGTGAAAACGAGTAAAGAGAGAGGAGAGGGGAGGTTGGGTGGTGCTGGATGGGGAGAAAAGGAGAAAAGAGGAGCAGAGTGGAGAGATAGCCACTGCCCATCATGCCTGACATGATTAAAACAATAAGCCGATAATGGGTAATGGAAGAACAAAAGCTAAACTTTCTGGTTTAGCCTCGTGTTGGGTCCGTGGATAATCTTCAAAGAGGAGCTACGAAATTTAAAAGGAATTAAGCTCTGGGAAATGTTAAATCTGGCACACCTGGTTTACAAAGAGCTTGGTGGTGTGGGGTTTTTTTCTGGATGCTGCTGTGTTTTCATTTTTGTGTCGGAGTGCCAAAGGCGATTCTCTCTGTCAAATGTAGACTCTTGACCTTCTAGTTGGGATGACAAGAGAGTTATCCCTGGGTGTGTCCACACCTGTCAGGCAACATTAGGCGCAAAATAGAGCTGTCTGTCGTCTTTAGCTAAAATGATTTCACAAATACTTCATAAGTGCCTGTCTCCACAGAGCAGAGAATTGCTTGTATTATCTTGGTACGTTCAATATTGAGATTGATGACAGCTGGGGTCATTGGTTAAACTGTCTAATCCTGACAAGCCGGGGCAAAGGGAGGAGGCAGGAGAGCAGCGGGATGGTGGCTGAAAATACCTGTGAGAGAGATCAGTCCCCAGAGCAGGCAGGGCCAGCGAGGGAACCGGCGGCTCTTTGCCGTGACTCACACGTCAAATCCCGCCGTGCGGAGACGCTGCCTCACGGACTTGGCTGTACTTGAGGATCACCGGTTGTGACATCGGGCAGGTTTACTTCGGCTCCCACAGAATAAAAGCAGAACTCGCATCTGCAATTAGGACTATTATAAAAAGTCTAATGCAAGGGAGCTACGTTCAGGAGACGGGTTCCAAATTGCCATTTATGCAAGAGGCTTAGCTGTAATGAAGGGCTATTAAAACAGGAATAAATTCTCTTACATCCACCCCACCGCCCCTTTCACCAACTCCGTTGTTACCAAAGGGGACCTGAAAATGAGCATCGAGCCCATCAACCTTCCTATTTCTCTCTTTGCCCTGAGTGAAAGGAAAATGATGGAGGAGCAGAGAAGCTAGCCAAGGGCTAGCAGACACCATAATCTTAATGTGCACCAGTTACTGGCACTCGCCCGACTGGTGGAAAACCAGTGCTGGAAGAGCTGCAGCCGGTCCTGCTGGAGAAGGTGGCTCTTACCTCCCCCGCCACGCACATGAGCATTCGCTGGGCTGTTCCACTGCCCCTCACCGCTTCAAAGAGCAAAAGGGGATGATTGGCACCATAGCATAACCGGTATTGGACTGGTTTTAGAACTAATAATTGCTTATTGTAGGCAGCTGTAAGGTGCCTGTTACTTTGATATTTGTAAACCAAGTATGGCTTCGACTGAACTAGCTCAGTGGGGGCAAGAAACTTAAGGCCTGAAGTGAGGTGAAAAGAGCGAAGAGTATTGAAGAGAGAAAACTGGACAAGAAATTTCTGTAAAAAGGAAAAAGAGGAAAAGAAAAAAACCCCACAAAACATGAAGGGAATTTCTTTCTCAGAGCTATGTTGTACTTTTCCAGAGGCATCTGTACCAAGCAAAGAAACATCAGAAATTGGTATCCTGATCAAGAAAAGATGCAGATGTGTTAAACACACGCTGGCAGGATGTTAGTATGGAGAAGCAGCAAGCAAGAGCAGTGAATTAAAACCCGAGGTGGGCACGTCATCCAACGCCCTTTGCTACATCCAGCCTTCCCCTAAGAGCAAAGACAGTGGTAGCAGTTAGTCCCCCTTCCTGCAGGCATTTTTTTTTTTTCTTGCTTGAGTGCAAAAGTTCTCTTCCTGCAAAGCTCTGGAGGTTGGAAAGGGACGACCCTGGTTTAGGGGAGCCCAGGGGAAGGCTGTAAGCCTGGCTCACATTTTCTGAACTGAGTCGCGGTCAGTGGATCGATGCAGAGAAAGATGTCACCAGCTGGTTACGGAAAGCGAGCCCGCCGGCCAGCCTGTGCTTTCTGGCAGGAAAAGCAAGAATGTCTTGGCACAGACGAAGCCTCCTTGTATCTTGATTTACTGTATCAGTATGGGTGCCTGCCTGCCTGAGAGGCAAGGCAAATTTTCAAAGGGCCTTTACCCAAAACCAGCAACACCGGTCGCTTTTCCCTTTCCCCAGTCAGAAAGGAGATGTTGTCATCCAAAAAATGACATGCCAAATGACCATGGAGCTTCCCCGTCCTGTGATCTGGGAAAGCTTCCCCAGATCCATGCCCCTGAGGGAGTCTTCAAGAAGCCAACATGCATCAACTAGTCCTCCAGCACCCTGTGCCAGCTCCCTCCATGCCTGGAGGCACCAGTGAATGTCCCTCACCCCTACCTGCAGGGATGGATTGTACGGTTTCCATCAGCACAGTCTTTTATAGCTCCAGTTCCAGTTAGAGACGTGGTATTCCTACAGTTCTCAAGCCCACATCAAAGCTGTTCAGCTGAGATGGACGCCCACTTGTTGCCCACAGCTCTGCTGCCAGGGCAGAGCCAAGGCTGCTCACCAACCCCATGCCCAGCTCCGGTTCCCACACCCTGTGTGCTGATCACCCTGCCTGAAGAGTTTCTTGTTGTGCAGAATTCTTT
Source organism: Grus americana (assembly GCF_028858705.1). NCBI lineage: Eukaryota > Metazoa > Chordata > Aves > Gruiformes > Gruidae > Grus > Grus americana. Next base: position 36,218,291 of record NC_072855.1, on the reverse strand, counting down.
TTTTTTTTTTTTAATTTTCCAGGTGTGGGGGTTTTTTCCCCTCTCAGATGGGTATTGCAGCCCCTGCTTAAATTCTTCTAGAAGGTGGAAGAGTTCATTTAATTGTTCATTTAGATGTGGTCGGCTCTGCCTACCTCACCTTCTTGCTTAAGCTCAGAATATAGTTGTAGAGTGAAAGTGCAGGGTCACCACGCTCTCCTTTTGGTCCCCGATCTAATGGGGTCCCTACAGGAAAATCAAGCCAGTACAGGTTGGAGCTCTCGGCTATGCATGCCACATGAACAAGGATTTCTATTTACTTTGCTTTGCCTATGTATGCCATTTACATTTGCATACTCTTAGGGGTATATGTATTGCACTGTAATTTCGTTCTCCTGAGTGCAACTTTGCCCTGCCCGCAGCACTTATTCACAGGACTTGCCTCGCACTACATGAGAAGGGGCAGTAGGAGGAAAACACAGCTATTCAAAGCAGAGAAATTTCAGATTAAAATGCCAAGGCTGGTGGAGACCTTCTGATCTCCTTGGGCTGACTTTGGGGTCATTAACTCAGCAACTTGAGAACCAGCCGGGATGAGCCGCGAGCCTTTGCTTGGCTGGGTCAGGAGTCAGCAGAACCCCCCACGCTTCAGGCCACGGACTGTGAGAGGAAATATGAAAAAGGGCAGAGAAACAGATTTTATTGCTCTTTCTTCCAGAGCGCTCATGAAAATTAATGGCCTTTTCATTCAGAATTTCTTTCCTTTACTGGTAGGGGAATCATAAAAACAAACCCCAGTTATTTTGGTGTACAAGTGACTGAGCTGCCTGAATGTGTTTTCTGTGGTTCTTGCGAGGCAATCCCACAAGCAGATAGTTTAGGCAAACTGGTGTGCCATTTCCATAATTAAAATGACATCTTACCTGCAAGCACTAGGACCTTTATGGCTCCAGCAGAACAGAACCGCAAAGTTTGAAGGAAAATCTTGTGTCTGTCGAATACACAGCGTAAGCTCCCGCCTTAGTGTCTGGCTATAAACTGGCCAAAAGCAACCGTCAGTGTCTTAGCAGATAAGAGACAATTATAGGTTGGAAGGCACATAAAAATTTCTCGACTCTGGAGAAATATATTTAGAGGGTTAAGACATAAACATACCCTCCTCTTCTCTCATTAATTTCCAGCCAAAAATTTCCCATGCAGGGAGTCTATTCTGGCCCCATTTACCTGCACCGCTGTGATGAGCTGCTCACCAGCTTTTTGCCTTCATAACATCTGTAAGTCTTACTTCCCTCTTTGCAATTTCATAAACAAATAAAATTAAAGGGCTTTCCAATCTGGGGCTTTTAGTGTGGTGTTATTTACCTGTCTAAATGTAGGCACCTGAGTTTGAATGTGAGAAAACTGTACCCTGTATAGTGCATGTCTGGTGAGTAAAGTGGGAACTTGTTTTCCGTGTCTGCTAGGAGGTGATTTTTCTCCTGGTCAGCGTAACTTCCTCAGTATGTGTAGGCTATTGTTAAGCAGACAATAGATAATTGTCTACCTACCAGCTCACCTGTATAAGCAGCAGTCACCTCATTGCAAAGATTTAATACCATTGCCAAAGATTTTCCTGAAGAGGAAGACAGGCACGCCTGCCATAACTAGGGATCTCCTCTCCTCCCTTGGGTCGCATCCTGTCCCCAGGACCCTTCTTGATGCCAGCAAGTCTGAGTCAGGTAAAAGTGCAGAGCTTAAAAATGATGCAATCAGCTGTTTCCTACGGTGCTTATTAGTTGGGTGTTTAGTTTGGACCTAGCTCATCACTCCTCATGTGGGAAACTCCCATCGACTTCTCTGGGAACTCTGCCTGAGCAAGGACTTCTGAGCAGGGCTTCTTGATGGAGGATGGCAGGACAGGACTGAGCACAGAAATCCTTGGCTCCCACCAGAGCAGAGATTGTCAAAAAGCCATTCCCAAGATGATTTTTAATAGCAAGTCTCAAGGGACTTTACAAACATGAGAAGTATTATTAGCCCCAAACTACAAAAAACAGTTACCAAAACAAAAGGGTAAGGCTAAATGAGGTGTTGTTTTAGGAATTCTTGGTGGCAAATCAGTGTCTTCATGTGATGCAAACTATGGAAATGCAGATCTATATTTACCTACAAAAGCTGCCACACTTCTGTGAAGAGTTTTAAGGAACAGGTATTAACACCCCCCCCTCCACCGTCTTGCTTTTCTCAGATGCAAGTTGCCATCGCTGTTCATGATCTCTGTTGTTTTAGAGCATTCACTCTTCTGAGATTGCTCCTGGTTTTTCTCAGGGCATGACGAGAAAGGCATCAGGCCCGCGTGTTACCGGCATACCTGGTCCTGGCCCTTCTGCTGCATGTCTGCAGCGGCAAAGCCAGAAGCCAGAGCCAGTTTACATGGACTCTGTGTCCAAGCAAGAGTGGCCAGGCTCATGTAGCTCTTTACCAGGGTAGGAGGAGTGGGCAACTCTTCTCAAAATTTATTATCAAGGTCTGTAAGCTCCGGTCTCATTACAGCTGCAGAAAGTGCCATATTTGATGATGGCAGTCACACCAAGCTCTGTGTCACTGGGCCACCACTGTGAGTCTCCAGATTCAGTCAGCCTTCCACATGATGCATATATGTTCAGAAAAGGCCTAGGCATCCCGTAGTTCTGTGATGGCTCGGCAGTTTCTTGCCAAACACTTCAGGTACCCAAAAACCCCAGGTAATGGTAAGATCAGCTTCTTCCTAGGAATGAGGCAACTCGGCTGGGAAGTGAGCAGGACTCTCGCACCAGGTAACAACACCGGGCGGGCAGTAAGGAGGGAAGGTATTGTTTCTTCTTATATACAATCACTAGACAGATTAAAAAAAATAAAATGTTTTCCAATAGGAAATACTCTTTCAAAAACCCTCACAGAAGAAATCCTGAATAAGGTGCTTGCCTGAATACTGCATCTGAAGCAGATCACTTGCTGACATACTACGTAGGCTGCAAAATTGTGTAACTTGCCTTACTATGTACAAATCAAGGAGGCACAGCCACCATTAAATATACGTATTTCACCTCAGCCTGCCTTTTCCGTTCTGGATGAATTCTGGGGGAATACTCTTTTCCCAGAGAGTTTTTAATAAGGTGACATTTGCAGGAGACAGAGGTACCACACCTGAGCTCTGGATCAGGCGGTGCAGACAGCTGGAGAACACAGCTCCGGCAGGTTTGTTTGGCTTTCTGCTCCTTCCTAGAATAAATAAGGTGGTTTGCTGAGGACCTCCTGCCACTACCGACGCTTTTCAAAGAGACGTGTCTAAATCTTCAGGGGTTTCACCCCGCTAGCAGGGTAAACTTCTGCCTTTCCAAACACTTCAGAGGCACTTAGGAGTTCCACTTCACCCGCTTTCATTACTTGGCTGTGAGAAGATTGTAGGCTGTCTTCTCGCTTGTATTTCTACCAGGAAATACCAGGTAGGCTTTAGTTTGGCTATAGATCTTGATTGCTTGGAAGAATTCCCTTGAAGTGAGAGTGAATGAAAAAGAGGGAGATACTTTGCGACCCCAAACCAGCAAGCAACAAACCATAAATAAACCAAAGTAAACCAAACCCCCCAAAATTCTGAGGTTAAAAAATTGTTTGAATCTGTAATGAAATGGGGAAAAAAGGGTAATAATGAATGGTGAACAGTTTACTCAGTACATACTTGTCATCCACAGCCTTTTCCCAGGCCCTTGAAACAGGGGGAGTCTCTTAACTGGGGCCTCGAGGTCCCACTCAGGCAATCCTCGCGCTGACTTTTACGGGGACAGCACCTAACCCCCAGCACATGGTGTGCTTTGATTTGTGCCACAATCACTGTGCTCCATCCAGCAGTTTTTGGAACAATTGTAGAGTACTCTCTTTCGTTACCTTGTCATCACACTTGTGTGTGACATCACACGTGTGCAAGCTGCAGAGAGGGGTAGCGTGCTGATGAAGGGAGGGAGGGCCAGCCTGCCAGCGCAGGGGAGAGGCATGAAGTGGTGTGAGGGAAGAGGTGATGAAAGCAGGGTGGGAGAGGATTAGCAGGCTGAGGACTAGCCTTTACAGGAGAACAAGCCAGGGGTAGGGAAGATGTTGACAGCCTGCAAGTGTTACGGCAAATGTCTTGCAAGGGGAGGAAAATGACTGCGTGGTGTGTTTCGCCACAACAATTGCTTCAGAAATCAGTATTGAAAAGAAAAGGATCTCAGCTAATGAAGAGAGCCACACCGATGCTGTCCATGACCAAAGGCTCCCAGGCATGCCGTGCTGAACATGTGTTTTTTCCAGAGGTAGCAGAAGGATCACAGATTTGGTTAGCACTTGGGATTTAGGGGCTGTAAGCAAAATGTGGGGCCCCACACCTAAGTGCTCAATACGTATCTGGTGCAGAAACCTAAAAAGAGTCAAAAGGCTTAGTTTGGCTCCTTTGTTCTTGCAGGTAGGAATCAAAACTGAAAAATCCAGCCAAGACCTTAAGTTACCTGGTGACTCTGATCAGTGGCCGAGATGTCAATGTGATGTCTCCACACAAAGGCAACACAAAGGTGAGCCCTGCCCAGGAGAACTGACATGCAAGTATGATGGGTGAGATAAAAGGTTGATATAATGCAGAGAGAAGGAAGGCACAAGGTAAGAATAACATGAGTATGACAAGATCATGACAGTAGTTTCAACACACTAAAACTAGCTCTTTTAACAGGCAATCAATGGCTCAGGTGAGCTTTAGGAAGCAGTTTGGAGGACAATAAGGATGCCAGGGGTCCTCTTGCAAAGCTTAGGGCTGAATGACAATGTGAAAGTGCTCCTTTGAAATATTAACAGCAGCACCATCAAAACTATTGCTGGCTGAGGCGAGGGGCGTCTTGAGATCTTGCTGTGCTGGATACTTGGGAAGGAGTTAGAGGATCACCACCCAGCATTAAAAGGCTCTGCTCCTGGCTCAAAATGACTCACAGTGATTCTGGATAATTTATTTTACCTCTGATTTCCCCTTTGATAAAGTTGGTTTCATACAACTTGTCTCCTTGTAAAACTCTTTGGGCTTCTGGTAAATTTGACCTTCGTCGGTACAGTGCCTAGACAGCACTGGATGAAACCCAAAAAGTAGGGAGTGGGAATATCAGAGGAGCCTGACTTAAACAGTGCCCCAGAGCAGGAAATGGATGAAACCAGATGGAGAGTGCCACAGGATTTGAACGAGGTTAGAACTGAACGGGTGATAGTTTAAGGGGGAAAATGTCAAGGTATGTTGATGTGAGTGAATTCAGGATCAGCAGGTAAAACACCAGAGCTTGTGCACAGCGCAGAGTGTGGTGGCTGTAGCAGCTCTCATACTGCTGCCCGGCAGAGTGGCCGCTGCCTCCTCTCTCCTCTCACTCCCCTCTGCTCTTGCCCTTCTTCTCTACAGCACAGCTTTCTTCCTCGTGTCCTTCGCCTTTCTGGTGCATTCCCACACTTCTGCCTGTTTCTCTAGTGCCGCGGTGCCCTGCTCCCCATGGCAAGGTGAGGGTGCTGCTGGAGCTGATGGTCCGCACAGCACCAAGGCATCCAACAGCCACAGCTGACTCAGGAACTCAGACCTCATTTTCAGCTATGAGAGACTCAGTTTTGCCATGGGTTTGAGGGTTTGTTTGGAAGATGGGAGTGAGGTCCTTAAATCTACCTTCTCACAAGCATAACTGGCACCTTGTCACCAGCGCCTGTGGCTGAGCACCCACCTACCACCTCGACACGCACCCCAGGCCAGGCTCTGCCGGGACGGTGCCCCTCCATTTCCGCTCGCACCTTGCCCGTTTTTGCCCAGCTCTCCCTCGAGCCTCACAGGCAGCTGGTGACCTGGAGCACAGAGGAGGCAAAATATTAAACTGCTGGAAAAAAGCCACAGAAGTTAGGAAGTGAACCTTGCACTTGCTCCATCACTATCAGATTTCAGTACCCCTAAGACACAAAGTGGCACAGGATTGTTACGGGTGAAGAAGGTGGTGATGGACGTTCGGACACAGCGGGGTCAGTGCTGCTCACTACGTGTTTTACCTACAGCTGTGCACCCACTGAAAGAAGCACAAATAGAACAACCGTGAGACTTGCTGGGATAGTCTGGAAGTGGCTGGGGAACACCCCCGTGTTTCACAGGGGGAAGGGAAGGGTGAGGTCTCCCGAAACTGGAGGGTGCCGGTAAGCCTACACCACCAGCCGGGACACGCAGCGGGCTCGTTTCGTTTCTGGGGATGGTGCTCCCGTTCCCGTGCTAGGACCGGGAGGCGGGAGGTGGGGTGCGGGCTTACCGGCCGGGAGGCGGCGGCCGCTGCCCGCTGCGGGACCGGCAGCCGTGGGGTAACGTCCCCGCCTCGCCCGCGGTGCCGGACCGCACCGCGCCGCGCCGTGCCGTGCCGTGCCGGGGGTGTGCCGGGGGCGGAGCGGCCCGGGCCGTGCCGTGGCGGGGGCGGAGCGCAGCGCGGACAGCCGGCCGCGGGAGGCAGCGCGGCCGCGGGAAGGCATGCCCATGCCCGTACCCGGCGGCGGGCGGTGAGCGGCCATGCCGCGCAGGGCGGAGCGGTGCCTGCAGATCGCCCCGCACTCCCTGGCCATCGTCCTGGGCGCCGCGGCCGGGGGGCGGCCGGAGGGCGGCGGCGGTGCGGGCGGCGGTGCGGTGCCGGCGGCGGAGCTGGGCCGCCACCGCATCGGCTACGAGATCTTCGCGGACTTCAAGCGGGAGAACATGCAGCACTTCTGGGACCGGCGGGCCACGGCGGCGGTGGCCGAGACCTTCTTCCTGGGCTGGATCGACGAGCAGGTGCTGCTGGTGCAGGGCAAGGAGGAGCACCTGGAGGTGCTGCGGCAGGGCTGGGCGCGCCGCTCCCTCAAGCCCCCCAGCGGCTTCCACATCAAGTGCCTGGGTAGGTGCTGCCGGGGCGCCGAGGGGGGCTCTCCGCCCCGGGCCGGGGCCGCGGCGGGGCGAGCGCGGCGGCGGCCCCGCGGAGCTGCCCCCGGAGCGCCCGCCGGTGGTGCCCGGCGGGGCCGGGGACTAGGGGGCGGAAAGAGAGGGGAGTCCTCCCCGCCGCGGGATTTGCGCCCCCAAAAGTGGGTGGGTGCGAAAGGGGTGAGCCGGGACAGGACCGGCGGCGTTACAAGGATGCGCTGCAAGTAATTGGGGTTCTCCAGAAGAGCTGCAGGCGACAGCTATAGGGTGGGGTTGGAGGAGAGGTGCGTTCCCCCGTTTCCTTCAGCGGGCGAAGTTAAACCCATCAGCTGGAAATTTTGGAATATACCCCTTGCAATGTGAAATGCCGGCTGTCCTTCTGTGGGGCAGCTTCTGCGGCTCGCTCCTCGGGTATGGTCGTCTACAGGGGGATCCCGCACCCTCCTGAGCTCTGAGAGCTCCACATAAGTCAGGAATAACTGCTAACGTTTACAAAGAGCGCAAGCTTTTCGTTAGAGTTCCTACCAGTTCGTTAAAAATAATAACTTCTAGCATTAGAAATCTAAAATGTTCATTAAAAATAATAATTTTAGCATTTCTACTCTTGCTAAACCAATATTTCACTTTATAGTTGGATCTACTTGGTAGCTGGAACTTGTGTCACAGTATTGCTGGGAAGGTGTCTTCTTCCATGGCAAGAAGTAGGAGGAGGAGGAGATGAGGAATGTATGGTTTTTTGCGGTGCAAGGAAGGTGGCTTTTGGAGCAGTAAATGGCAAGTCTGTCATGCTGCGGTGGGCTGAAGATTCAAGTTATGGTGTGATCCCCCAAGGGAATCCCACCTGTGTGCAGTGTGGCCTAGGAAGGAGCACATCTCTTCCTGAACTTTCTTCAGGAAACAAAAAAAATCCTAGCGTGGGGAGCAAAAACATTTGCAGCGCTTACTTTGACACAAAACCCCCCAGCCCTCTAAGAAATAAAGCTGTGGCTATTTGGTGTATATATTGGGGAGCTGTGAAGAACAACAGAACTGATGTTTTCCTTAGGGTTTAAGGTAACTTGCAACCTTCACAGCTTGAAACACTCAGCTTCTCTTATGGAGAGAAAACAAATTGTGAGGATTTGTTTTATTGCTGTGAAGATCTCGTTGCTTCCCATGGCCGCTGCAGTGGTGCTGGTGAGGCAAACTGTATTTTCCCTTCATCTGTGTCTTACACAGTGGGTACCTGGAACTGGTCACAGATTTAGAGATGCTCTCTCTGCACTGGGACTTTCAGATCCTTAAAATGGGATGCTCACATGCATTTCTTTAAAAAAAAAAGATTAGCTGAGTAAAGTTTCTGCAAAGAATGGAGTGTGAATATTTGGTATTTCTCAGTTTCCTTTTTTAATCTAAATTTTGACTGTTTTTAGCTGTCACTGTCCTTCTGGAATAGGCAATACAGGGTCTCATCACTTCAGTTCTTTGGCCGTCTTGTGTGTCGTACAGTTTTCAGACAATTCTCTGTCACTCGCTATTTTCCCATCAGACTTACTCGAATATTACTATTTCTTTGTGCAAGGGAGAAGCCTAGGAGGAGTTGCCCATTTAAAATTGAATTGATGGACCTTTTTTCCCTCATTATAGTGAAATTCCCTCTGAACCTCCGTCAACAGAACAGTGTTGGAGAACAGGTGTAAATCCTATTCTGCTAATGGACAAGTTTTCTGCGTTCCACTAATATTTAGAGGAGAGTAAAAAGTTGAGAGGCAGGTAGTGGACTTGTGCTGAGGCAGAGGTTTGGATGGAACTGCTGTTAATGGCCAGCAAACAAAGGGAGAAAACCTGCATGTGCTTTCCACCCAAGGCTGTTAACTCCTTATGCCTTTACTTTTGGAATAAAGCATGGTGTAAGCGTAGAGATGCGGCCAGCGGTTAGTGCCAGCTGCTCAGCGTGGCTGAGGTGGGCTTTTTGGCTCCAGCTGCACCGAGGAGGAAGAGTTCTTGAATGGGCACCATCGCCTGATGGAGTGTAAGGGTCAGCGTTTGATTTTTGGGGTGTCTCTGGACCCTACCCATCGGGCAACATTCCTCAGCCCACCGTGCAGGAGGGCTATGGAAGGGTGCGCTCTGACCTTGACATTGCTGAAGCCAGACGTGGAATGTAAACAGGTCTTTGTGGCCCATTTTAAAACACGGAAACACAACTTTTGCTAGAAGTTTGTGTTAATAAGTAAGCTCACTGGTGTGCAAATAATATGCATTCCTTGGGGGGTTATCTTTGCTGTGAATTTACAAAAGACTGGAGTCAAGCGTTTTCTTTTGACTTTAAAAATAGCAAATGCCTCTCAGTATTTGATTAAAGGCTATGAAAGAAGAGCAGGGACCTGCTGGAGTCTCGCCTGTTGTGCAGTGTCCTTAGCTGCGCTAAATGAGATGGGAGAAACTGATTGATTTTAATTTATTTTCACTGCCTTTTTTCCACACCCAGACTGATAATTCAGGTCTTGTATCTAAGTAGATTCAACTTGCACTTACTGTAAAGTTAGGTAGTTAAAGAAGAGTCAAAGTAACGGGCCTGGCCCATGGGCATGAGGATCTGCTTAAATCTGGGTAATTGTATTTTCAGTGTAATTGGGTACCTAATGTGTAAATGGCTGTGACTTATTTAGGAGCTCTCTCACATTTATTCTCCACGTTGTAGCATTAAAGCAGTGAACAGTACACCTACAGACAAAAAGAAAAAGTCGCCATGCTTTTCAGCTTTAAAAAAAAAAAAGAAAAAAGTGGTGGGTATCTCAGGCTGAGAGGAAAACCTGCCTGTTGGGAGGTACAGAACAGTAATATTTTACTGCTGTTAATAAATAACTGATGGGGTCAAGGGGAAAGAGTGGCATGGTATTTTTGATGAAGGGGAAGCTGCTGTTTGTTGCTGCTGTGGCCCAGCCAGTAGCGCCCGTGCAGTGGTGGGCATAGGGGGTTGCTGTGGCTGGGCGTAGCAGTGAGGGGGTGCATGGGGCTGGCCCGGGACGGTCTTTCTCTGCACCCCAGGGCCATGGGGGTGCTCAGGCAATGCCACGGCAGGCCGTGGGATCGGTTCTTGCCTGTCTGGCTGTTTGCAGAAAGGTTTGGAGTGGCTTTTTTCCCCACCTGTCCCTGGAGCCCATCTGGGCTGAGGGGCTGGAGGATGAGCTGCCTGCCCCAGAGTGATGCAGGGAGAGCATCCTGACCTCCCGCTGCTGCCTGGCAGGGGGAAAGGGACAGAAATGCTTCCTCTTCTTGGCTGTACGACCGCCATGCACAGGTACTGGAGAGCCTTGGACAACGCTTCCCTTCACCTGCGTTGTTAGGGCTAACGTGACCCAGAAATTATGACTGCAGCCAGACTTTTAAACCTCTGCTGGTGTTGCTGATGTTTCTTGTTCATGGTGGTCCAGAGCCTTGGCTGGTCTGATGAGTAATGGGTTGTGACGGCCATGGAGATAATAAGTGGAAGAAAAAGTATCTGGTGAGGAGGAGTGAATGTTAAACCTCTAATATACATAGCACGTTTTCTACTGCTGGGACTGTAAAATGTAAACCAGGAGAAAACTCGTCACTGAACGGTCTTTTCCACGTTTAAGTCATCCTGGCTTGGTAACAAATAACACTTGCAAAGTTCATGAAAGTGTAATCTGTAGTTAACAGGGACTGGACAGTCCTCCTAAGCTTGGTGCAGGTGTATCTTAGCCAGAAAGTAAATGGATTAAAATCCACATGAGATTCTGACGTCCAAAGATTCAACTCTTGAATTGTAAAATTGGATCTGACCATGAAATAGGGCAGGAATATGAAGCATGTCAGAGAGTTGCTTTAGCACCTCAGCTTAGGGTTTGAGGATACAGGGAATGAAGTTTCACGTGTGACTTTAAAACTTACTTGTCTGGCAGTTTTCTTGAACTAAATGGTTACACCATACAAGCTTGCTCAGCGTCCATTTTTGCAGTGATCGGAGTTACTCAGGTAATAGGAAATTGGTGGGTGTATCTAGGTTTTTAAGTTGGCTGGAGGGGAAGCTTTGGGAAACATAAGCAGACTTTGAATAAAGAAAACCCCAAACCAGCACATGCTAAATTTGCTGATTTAGAGGGTCAAGGAAACCTTATGCAAACCTATAGGTCTCGTGATGAAATTCATTGTCGTTGGTAAGAGAGATTTGAAGCTTTCGTGTAACTTTGCAAGGCTTTTGCAACTTAAGTCTTTAATGAGCGTTATTATTTTAATAAGATTTCTGTCTTTGACACACCTTCCATTTGCACCCACTAATATTTGTCATCCTGGAAGCTGGATTTTTTTTTTCTTCCCCTTTCAGCTCTTCTATGCAAGGCGCTGCTGGTGTAGCAGGATGCTCCACCTCATTTTCGTGTCTTCATCGCCTTTTGTGTTCCCAGCTGAGACTTCCTTCTGTATCTCTTGCACTTGAATTCTATGTCTTGGACAATGGGCATCTTTGAGAGGTTTTCATGCGCTTCGTGCCCTTTTCTAACAATTGCTTGAAAAGAAGTGACCAAACTTTATAATAACCCTTCGGTCATGCCCAGAGCAATTTCTCCAATTAGAAGCTGATGTTTCAAGTGGAGTTTTCAAGAAATGTATGTGCAATAATTAAACTAACTAGCAGGAGTTATAATTCAGCGAAGTTGTCGGGGCTGGGCTGTTGTGCATTGTTCCTGCTCGGCCAGGCATAGGGGGAAAAGCTTTTTTTGCCGCACTGGGAGCTGGAGCTAAGTGCTCCCTTTCTTTTCTCTCCCTGCCGTGTTCTCTCTTGCCACCAAAAATTAAATTAACACCCCACTAGTTTAGGTTCAGTAATTTTCACAGTGAGTTTTCCAGTCATTAGTGGATGATTATGGTGCAGTGTGGACTGTTGGACACTAAATGTTATTCATCTGTAGCCAGTCATAAAACGTGAATTGTCTTTTTTCTTCCCAATTATCTCCTTTATATCATGAAAATTTCTTTTCAGTGAGAGAGCGTTAGGTTTCATAGTAATAAAACCTCAGAGGAGGAGTTTACCACACACTCATCTACACCTTTTGTATGCCTTGTGGTATTACCATGGGAACTTCAGGGGATCTAAACTACAGGGTTTTTTTTCTCCTTCTCTTCCACCCCAACTTATAGCTGGTTAGAGATCCATTAAGCAGTTTTTATATCTGTGAGGTGTTTATTGCAGCCTTAAAAAAAATAAAAACAAAAACAAAGGTGGTAAATTTAAGTTGATGGCCTGGCTGAGGTCTTGTGAATTTACTTCCAACTTTGAGCAAAAACTTGTGCTGCTCAGAAGTGTTGGGTTGGACCTTTAATGTACTTTGTAAAAGCAGCTTTTAGAGACTGGGGAGAGAGAAGCAAGAGCTAAATGAGTATGGACTGCATGTAACGTGCCTGATTTCTCACTATGTGGTTTGTGCTCACATTTTGGCAGTGAAATCTTGGAGTCAGAAATGCTCTTTGCTCTTTAAAGAAAGATGTGGATGGTCTGCAAGACTAACGCAGGCTATCTAAAATGTATTGTGAAAATAAAAAACATGCAGGAAGGAAAGATATTATCTGTTTAACTCAATTTCTTTTTCTTTTTTTTTTTCATTCCACGCAGCTTCTCGTGAAGAAGAAAAGTCAAATACACTGACGCATGGTATTAATTGTGCAACTCAAGTGAAGGATTTATAAGGTTAATGGCCAGCTAGTACTGTCTCCCCACCTCCTTTCCCCCTACAAAGAGTGCCATTGTATAGTAAAGAGTCCTTCCCGGGGGCCAAGAAGTCATCCAGCCTTGCAAGTTAAGCTTATGCTCTGTGTGAAGAGTCGATGGTGTAAGGGAACCGCGTTGGCCTAGAGCAGGCCTTGGCCGTGGGGCTCTGCTGAAGCGGGACCAGGGCCCTCACTCTCTATATCTCTTTGTCTGCAAGTGAGGGTCTGGTCTTTAATTAAACACTCCTCGTTTCCCTCCTCAAAGGGCCCTTGTCTTTGCCGGGGAGTGGCACGGCGGGTGCCTGGTGAATGAAGCCCTGTCAGGTGTTATTCCCGGCGCTTAAATGGGCTCCTGGGCTACCAGCATCATGTGCCAGTGGGCCTCTCGCTAAATCACCTTTCCATCTGTCCTGCTCTTCTTTTGTACATAATCTTTTTTGTTTTAAAAAGGCTGAGGTGGATGGGGTGCCTGGGGACCATGGCAAGGGATGGCCACAGGGCCACCAGCCACAGGCACCCCCATCCTGCCTGCTCCTCTTCATGGTTTCGTGGCATGAAAACTCAGTAACGCCTTCCCAGCTTTGTCCTGTCTTTGTAATTTGCTAGTTAGAGGCACATTGCTTAATAATTTATTTATCAGATTGTAATGATTTTGGTCGACTAAGTTAAGACCTTCTACGTGTGTTGCCACAGTTTAAAATTTAGCCTGAAATGGGTTTGTTTTGATTCCTGGAGAAATGTGTGTTTAGCGCAGAGATGCTATAGGAAGGGTGAGCCGTGTATGAAAACCTGGGCTTGAGCGGCAGGTTTTTGATTCGGCTCCTTTGTAAAGGGAATGGTAATGAAGTTGGCACTCTCTCCCAGCTCTTCTGGTGCTGTTGCCTCAGGCCGTTTATCTGGATGGTGAACCTGTCCTCCTTTCTCCTGGGCAGGAGAATTACAGCCTGTCCCCCAGGCAGGGCATGCCAAAGCTTTACCATGTTCTTGTCTGCATTCGAGATGGCAGTTTAGAGACAGTAGCAGAAAAGATGCAGCCTGGATGGATCAGGTGTCCTCCAAGACTCTTGGCATCCAAAGCTGCCTTCTGAGCAACATCACACCTTCCCTGGGCATTGACAAACGTGAGATGGCCAGGTTCCTTTTTTCTTGGTGGTCAAGTAAAGGCTGAAGTGTTTGGAGAAACTAAAAGCTACAACCAGATGGTGGTTTTCTCTGCAGAAACTGTGGCTGTGAAACATGAGGATGGGAGGAACTTCTTAGTAATTGTAGCAGAAATTTTACAGGGTTCTGAAAATTCAAGCTCTCTCCAAACTTTGTTTGTTTGTTTTAAATACAAAAGTATAAATGTTTCGGTTATTTTCTAATGATGTTGACTGCTGGGAATGTTATTGCAGTCTCCAGTTTCCAATATTGAAACTGCTCCCTGGGTGGGCCAGATCTGGAAAGGTTTTTTAAGGATATTATCATGTTCTTGGAATAAAATCCCTTCACCGAAGATGTAAACATGCTTTCTTCTGTCCGGTGTACTTGATCCCTGAGTTTATGACCTGGAATTTCACCTGAGACCTGTGATGAGAAATATCTGATTGTTAAGAATGTACAAACACGTATATTTTGACGAAGCAAAGTGCTTTCCTGTTGACATTTGAGCAGGTCTTCATGGCCCTTTTTCAATCGGCCTTCTGTTCTGAGCCACAACAGCAAGGAAGCATGCATTCAAAGGTTGGTAACTGCCCAGGGAATCTGAATAGTGGTTTTTCCAGTTATTTTCTTTTCTACAGCAGAAAAGCAATGGTGTAACATTGCTGTCAGCACTTATTAAACCTATTTTTGAATTTTTTATGAAAGTTACTATACTGTACACTTAAATATGCACAGTATAATGACTTCTGTAGTGTGTTTTCTGGAGCTGGATATACATCTAACCCGTGCAATATGAGACTTCGTTGCTCTGCCTCGAGGGGAGGGACACGGGATGGGACACCAAAACAGCAGAAGCCCGAGTAAAATACAGCAGCCTTTTAGCTTAACCTTGAATTCCAGTGTCAGATGATTAGTGAGGGGATATGCAGGTGTATCAAAGATTGCCCTTTTAGAAAGGCAAACCAATTCACTTAAACCCTATGAAATGGCGCTAGACTTGGTTCTTTACAAGATCTGTACACTGTGACAGTGAAAAATCTTTCTATTTTAAGAGCGTGGTTTGGGTAGCTTCATGAAGTTTTACTTTTAAAGCAGTTTTTGCTAGCTGTTAGTGCTTCAGAAGGTACATAGGGTAGCTCATGCTTACCTTCAGAGGAGAGTGGAGATGCTGAGGGGCCCATCGCTGGTCCCAGTACAGGGAATCCCACCGAAACTGGGGAGAGGAGCTCTTGGAAGGTGGCAAGTCCCGGTGGATTTCCCCTAAAATGCAGTGGCCAGTGGGACTACGCAGGCCTTGGGGGAGGCTGATTCCTTCTTCTGGTGCCAGCAGAAGGGGAAGAGGCTGAGCAGTGGCTTGGTCCCCACGTTGGTAGTGGGGCAATGCGTCGCTGTGTCCATCCTCACCAGTAACCGCAGCTCCAGTTACTTCTCTTACCTGCTGCCTTGAAGTTGTGCGTGCAGTAATGTGCGCTCTCACTGGGTGTTCAGAGGCTGTCAAGAAGGAGCGAGGCTGCAAGGATGGTGTTTAACACTGGAGCTGTAAAACTTGCAATGTATTATTAGCATCAGAAGAAGCTGGGTGCTGCCACTGTGTTTGAGACTTGGCAGCAGAGTCTTAGGTATTATTGCGGGGCTATAAAATGAGTATTTCTTTTTTAAAAATGGCAACTTTTTTTTGGCCTTTAAAAAAAGCCTATACCAAGTCTAGTGAAACTTTTAGCTTAAGAAGAAAGACAAATTAATATTCACTCTTTCAGACTGTAGTTGTATTTTCCACTTTAGTAATAATATCCATGGATATCTTTCTATATGCAAAGAATATGGAAGAAATAGATAGGTTTTTGGATGCAACACCCTTTCTCCAGGTCATTGCAAGGAAGACTTAAGAGCCTAATAAATATATTGTGTCTACTTACCTTGTCTTACTGGTATCCTTGGGTCTATGAGCTTACAGAGCCCTGCAACTGTGACAGTAGCAATGCATACAGTTTGTTACCAATGTCCTTTCCCAAAGACACCAACCCAACATGAATGGGATTTATCACTGCCTGTTAATTTACTGAGTTCAAATTCTATGGAGAAGTAACTGAAGTCCTGCAAGCTCCATGTGATGCTGCAGTGAACTTCTATACGTTTGGTGGGATTTTTGTTGGTTCTGGGATGGGGTTTGGGTTTGTTTCGTGTATGTGTGTCCCGTCCCCCCCCTCCATTCTTTTAAGGGGGGTGTTTTAGTCAAAGGATTCTTGGTGTGCTATTTGGCTGCCAATAGTGCTCAGCCTGCCCTTGAGCCTTCCAGCCGCTCCTCAGCCCGTGTGGGATTGGACTCTGCCCTTGCCTCCTGCTCCAGCAGACCGGCATTAAATGTTTGCTCTCCTGCTTGCACGTATTTCAGGGTTAGTGCCCAGACAAGTTCCCTTTTCATTGACAGATGAAATAACAATAGCTGGCATTAAGAGCAAGCCAAGTGTTTTCTTTGGGTTTCCCTGAAGGGCCTCCTTTGTCTTCACTGTCTCCGCTTAGGGAAACCCGTACACCTTGCTTAATCCAAGGGTGCTGTCGAGATGCTCTAGCTTCTGAAGCCAGAAGTAGGTCAACGCCCGTGCAGGAGATTTTCACCTGCTCATCTTGCCTGCTAGTGGGAGCATCCTGGTGAGGCTTTGCAAACAGCCCCCATGAAGACTGGTGTCAGCAATCCTGAGAGCCCAAAGAATAGGGTGAAACGTCCACAGCACCAGGAGGGAGAGTAGAAGAAGGAGGTCCTGGTGGACTGTCACATACTTGGTGTTTACATGGCTTTTTAAGTCAAAGGAGGAGCAGATTGTGGGTGGTTGGATGAGCCTGAAAGGAGATTTTCAGGTGCCTGGTGTCGCGTTGTGTGTGGCCCTGGTCCAGCTATGAGAAGTCAGCAACTCGCCTTGGCTGTAGGGATGTCCTAATTAGCTGCATGTTCACAAGGCAGTTTAACCAGTTGAAAAACAGGATTTTAAGGTCTATTTTAAAGCAAAGACAGTATCTAATATACTAGGCACTATTGGCAGGAGAGGTTATTAAAAAATAAATAAAAGAGTGTGAATTTTCTCCTTAGTTTAATTTGAGAAAAGAGAATTTAAAGGGGCACGTTTACCCACTGTTTCTGAAGTGAAGCTGAAAAAAGCTTTGAGGACTCTGAGCTTTCCTGCGGTCATTGATAATTTGTCACAATTATCCTTTTGGTTAAAAAGACATACTTTCTTGGTGTTACTGACTGAAAAACCCTATGCAATTAAAGAGGAAAATATTAGTTTTGTGAGAAGCTGCAGAGAAGAACAGTCATAGAATCATAGAATGGTTTGGGTTGGAAGGGACCTCAAAGATCATCTAGTTCCAACCCCCCCTGCTGCAGGCAGGGACACCCTCCACTAGACCACATTGCCCAAAGCCTCATCCAACCTGGCCTTGAACACTGCCAGGGATGGGGCATCTACAACTTCTCTGGGCAACATGTTCCAGTGCCTCACCACCCTCTCAACAGGGAATTTCTTCCTAATATCTAATCTAAATCTACCTTTCTTCAGCTTAAGGCCATTACCCCTCGTCCTGTCACTCCATGCTCTTGTAAACAGCCCCTCCTCGGCTTTCCTGTAGGCCCCCTTCAGAAACTGGTAAGCCGCAATTAGATCTCCCTGGAGCCTTCTTTTCTCCAGGCTGAACAACCCCAACTCTCTCAGCCTGTCCTCATAGGAGAGGTGCTCCAGCCCTCTGATCATCTTTGTGACCCTCCTCTGGACTCTCTCCAACAGGTCCATGTCTCTCTTATACTGGGGCGCCCAGAGCTGGACGCAGTACTCCAGGTGGGATCTCACAAGAGTGGAGTAGAGGGTCAGAATCTCCTCCCTGGACCTGCTGGTCATGCTTCTTCTGATGCAGCCCAGGATATAGTTGGCTTTGTGGGCTGCAAGCGCACACTGCTGGCTCATGTTGAGCTTCTCATCAACCAACACCCCCAAGTCCTTCTCCTCAGGGCTGCTCTCAATCCATTCTCTGCCCAGCCTGTAGTTGTGCTTGGGGTTGCCCTGACTCATGTGCAGGACCTTATACTTGGCCTTGTTGAACTTCATGTGGTTCACACAGGCCCACCTCTCCAGCCTGTCAAGGTCCCTCTGAATGGCATCCCTTCCCTCCAGCGTGTTGACCGCACCACGCAGCTTGGTGTCGTTGGGAAACTTGCTGAGGGTGCACTTGATCCCACTGTTCATGTCGCTGACAAAGATGTTAAACAGCACCGGTCCCAATACTGACCCCAGAGGAACACCACTTGTTACTGGTCTCCACTTGGACATCGAGCCTTTGACCGCAACTCTTTGAGTGCGACCATCCAGCTAATTCCTTATCCACTGAGTGGTCCATCCATCAAATCCATGTGTCTCCAATTTAGAGACAAGGACGTCTTGTGGGACAGTGTCAAATACTTTACACAAGTCCAGGTAGATGACAACAATTGCTCTTCCCTTATCCACTAACACTGTAACGTCATTGTAGAAGGCCACCAAATTTGTCAGGCAGGATTTGCCCTTAGTGAAGCCATGTTGGCCGTCACCAATCACCTCCTTATTTTCCATGTGCCTTAGCATAGTTTCCAGGAGGATCTACTTCATGATCTTGCTGGGCACAGAGGTGAGAGTGACCAGCCTGTAGTTCCCTGGGTCTTCCTTTTTTCCCTTTTTAAAAATGGGGGTTATGTTTCCCCTTTTCCAGTCAGTGGAACCTTCACCACACTGCCATGACTTCTCAAACATGATGGATAGTTATTTAGTAACTTCATCCACTGGTTTCCTCGGGACCCGTGGATGCATCTCATCAGGTCCCATGGACCTGTGCACCTTCAGGTTCCTTAGATGGTCTCGAACCTGATGTTCTCCTACAGCGGGCAGTTCTTCATTCTCCCAGTCCCTGCTTTTGCCTTCTGCGACTTGGGTGGTGTGGCTACAGCACTTGCCAGTGAAGACTGAGGCAAAGAAGTCATTGAGTACCTCAGCGTTCTCCATACCACAGGTAACCAGGTCTCCTGTTTCCTTCTGGGGAGAGCCCACATTTTCCCTCGTCTTCCTTTTATCACTGATGTACCTACAGAAGCTTTTCTTCTTGCCTTTGATGTCCCTGGCCAGACTAATTTCTGTCAGGGCTTTGGCTTTCCTAACCTGCTCCCTGGCTGCTCGGACAATTTCTCTGTATTCTTCCCAGGCTACCTGTCCTTGCTTCCACCCTCTGTAGGCTTCCTTTTTGTGTTTGAGTTTATCCAGGAGCTCCTTGTTCATCCATGCAGACTTCCTGATGTTTTTCCCTGACTTCCTCTTTGTTGGGATGCATGGCTCCTGAACTTGGAGGAGGTGATCCTTGAATACTAACCAGCTTTCTTGGGCCCCTCTTCTCTCCAGGGCTTTGTCCCATAGTATTCTACCAAGTAGGTCCCTGAAGAAGCCAAAGTCTGCTCTCCTGAAGTCCAGGGTAGTGAGCTTGCTGTGCACCCTCCTTGCTGCCCTGAGGATCCTGAACCCCACCATTTCATGGTCACTGCAGCCAAGGCTTCCCTTGAGCTTCACATTCCCCACCAGGCCCTCCTTATTGGTGAGAACAAGGTCCAGCATAGCACCTCTCCTTGTTGGCTCCTCTAGCGCTTGGAGAAGGGGTAAACAGTGAGTAAACAGGAAAATAATAACTTCTAGTCTTGCAATCTTAGATGCTCTAGAAACAAGTATATTTTTCAAACAGGCATCTTCAGACCAGACATCAGCCTTGTAGAGAAGCCTCCTTTATGAATATCAACATCTGGAAGGAGTGGGAGACTGAAAGAGAAGGGAGGCCAACCAGTTTTTTAGTGATACGAACAGGTAATCTTGGATGTAGTACTTCATGTGGTAGGGAAGCAAGTCTGATGGGTGTCAGGTCCGCTTTGTTTTTATCAAAAGTGGAGACTCTAATAGCACTTAATGCATTTTCTTAGAAGGTCTAGCTACATGGTATGATCTCCATCTTTCAGTAAAGTGGGAGGTGCCTGCAAGGTGGGAATGGAAGAACATAGAAGTCGTAGGGCTGTGAAGCTTTGCAGTTTCCCAAAGCAATTTTGTGTGCTTAAGCATTCCACGGTAGAAGCTTAGGGCAATTTTCAGCTGGAGTTCCTTCATGTAGATATCTGTGTGAGGGCGTATATGATGTTTTAAGTGCTCTATGAATGGAGGTTTCCCATTACTTTGAGTGGTCTTGATTCAACAAGATGCAGATGTCCACATGTGCACATAGGAAGTTAAGTCTGACTTTGGTGGGAGGACCCACATTTTTAAATCTAGGCATGTTGTATGCTCTTGTATTTGCCTGACTGTTGTTAAGAGATTTGCCAGAGGAATCTCTTCCTGGTTAATCCCAGAGTGGGTTGGCTGCATCTAAGCCAGGAGTTCTTTAAGAATTAAGCTTGCAAAATCAGGACTGGTATTCTTTGAATTTTTATTTTTGATGTGTACAATACTCTGAAAAATAAACAGCAGAAGAGTTCATCCAGGGTCTGTAGATGCCTTCAGGAAAAGTATGAAGAGGAAGTCTTAATTAATACTTTGTCAATAAAGATGAAGTCACAAAAAGTAGGCAAGTAGACCTACAATCATTCTGGTTTCTTTCCTTGGGCAGGAGTTAGTAGCTATCATCTTGTCATTTTTCATTTATGGCAGTAGCTCATAGCCTTAGTTTATAGATTTCTTATTAATTCAAGTCTTTGCCTTTGTTTCCAAGGTATTTTCTGACTGATAGTTTGTCTTTGTTAGAGGTGTACAGCTGGAGCTCCTTGGTGAAGTTGATTCCAAATAGCTGTTGGAAGGTCTGTAGGGACTTGCTTCTTGGCCACCTTTCAAGCGCAGTATGGCTGTAAAATGTTTTAGTGTCAGAATCACTACATCTATCATTATTCTGCTTTTCTCTGTCAATAGCTAGTCTCATTCAGTGACATATTTGATCTTAAAGAGGGAAAGCAGATTTATCTGTGTGCCAGCACGTAAGTCTTTTTTATTTTTCTGCTCAGATAATTGTTGGGCTTCAGGTTTCAGTGGTTACTTAAGTTAATCCCAGTGCCGTCTTTCCTAACTCTTCAATGTTTGTGTTGAGAGAGAGGCCAAAACATATCCTGTCTGTTGGGAGCCACTAGACACCAATCATCTTGTAAGATGTAAGAAAAGTGAGCTACAGATTTCAGAGTTGATTTTTTTTGATGAGTGACGGGGGTAAAAAGGAAATAATTTTGACAGAACTTTTTTCCCACTAGCTAGAAAAATGTCGAACAACTAGGACATGCTATTTCAATCTTTTTTTCTTGTCTCCGTGCTGGTGAATGCTTTTTGCTCAGTGGCTTGTGCATCCACTTTCAATTCTTGAGGATTTTCCATTGCTTTGAATCGTTCGTTTATCTTGCCTTCTGTCCTGGTGAGTATTAACCTGCTAGCATAAGGTCCTCAGCTTTCTTTAGTTTGCAGATTGCTGCAGAAATACAGCAAATATAAGCGGCACTTTTCACTTTTATCTTTCTGTAGACCTTTTGGAAAGGAGTTCACAGATCACTTGAGGTTCTGCAGACCCTGAGTTGAAAACCACTGACCTTGCCAAGCCCAGCATTTAACACCTGAGTGTGCAGGGACCTGTGCAGTTGAACCTTGTGCTCCCTGACCGACATGCTGTAGCCTTCATCAAACCTTCCCTTCTCATAGTTCACAATTCATCATCTGTGGCAGCTATGCTGAACCTCAGTGCTTGCTCTGCACCTTTACCCCTTCTCTTCCTTTTGAGGATACCTGCCGTGGTAACTTTTGGAGCATCCTGCCTAGCTGTGCACAGCGATGGCTGGCACTTTGAGGGCTGCCTGCTGGAAAGCTTGGTCCAAATGTTGTTCCTTGTCTTGTGTTTGACAGCACAAGTGCTTCAGGGCAGAGAACTTGGTGGCTCTGTCAGATCGATGTTGCTCTGGGCAATGCTGCGCTGACCTGGGGCTGAAGTCTGTAGGTGCTCTTGCAGTGCAAACCCCTAGATAATTATACTCATATACAAAGTTACTTGCGAATGAGAGGTAATCTGTAAATAGGCAACGAGGCAAAGAATTCTTGCTCAAAACCTGCCTGGATTTGCTTTACCTGTTTTCTCACCACTTGGGCTGTAGTAATTACTTGTTGTGGCACCCCTCAGCCTGCTTCATGAATGAGTTGCGTGCATAAGTCTTTTGAAAGCTTTAGTAGAGCTATGGTGAGTTTGCAACCACAGATACTTAGATATGTGTTTGGCTTGAATCTGGAGCCGTAAACATGTAATACTTCATAAATGGCTTTCCTTACTTTATTTGCTCTGGTTGTTCACTAGGGAAATGAGCACAGGGCCCATTGGGTAGGCATAAGAATAGGCATGTCGTACTGTTCCAGTCTGTGGTAATGCATTCTCAGTATATTCATGAAAACACCAGCAGTGATTGCATAGCGTGTTGCAGAAGGGAACTGGAGCCTGTAGGGAAGTGATTATCCCCCTGTACTCGGCTCTGGTGAGGCCGCACCTCAAGTACTGTGTTCAGTTTTGGGCCCCTCGCTGCAAGAAAGACACTGAGGTGCTGGACCGTGTCCAGAGAAGGGCAACAAAGCTGGTGAAGGGTCTGGAGCACAAGTCTTATGAGGAGCAGCTGAGGGAACTGGGGTTGTTTAGCCTGGAGAAAAGGAGGCTGAGGGGAGACCTTATCACTCTCTGCAGCTACCTGAAAGGAGGTTGTAGCCAGGTGGGTGTTGGTCTCTTCTCCCAAGTAACAAGTGACAGGACAAGAGGAAACAGCCTCGAATTGCTCCAGGGGAGGTTTAGGTTGGATATTAGGAAAAATTTCTTCACTGAAAGGGTGTTCAGACATTGGAACAGACTCCCCAGAGAGGTGGTGGAGTCACCATCCCTGGAGGTGTTCAAAAAGCGTGTAGACATGGCACTTTGGGACATGGTCTAGTAGACATGGTGGTGTTGGGTTGACAGTTGGACTTGATGATCCTAGAGGTCTTTTCCAACCTTAAAGATTCTATGATTCTATGATATGGTGTTTCTTTCACTAAACTGCAAAATAATGCTTGTTGTGTGATGTTACCTATAGGTTTTAGTACTGTATATGACTTCACACAGGCTTGTTCTTTACTAATGATGGTAAGAAAAGATGAGATTTGCACCTTAAGGCAGTGCTGCATCTTCTACTGAAGCACATTTGTCAGTACTGTCTGGTTCTCTTCTTTCCGTGGCAACACACAGAAGTACATCTGGGGAAGTGTACTCTCATCCTGGAAAAGCGAGGGCAGAAAGGGAAGTGGTATCTTGTAGGGTCTTCTTTTCCATTCCCGAAACCAAAGGTCTTAGCATTTTTTTGCAAGATGACCAAGCTTTGTTTCATTGTTAGGGTCCTTGATTATTCCTGCATGTGTTGCAGCTGAACATAAATGTATCTGAGCTAGTTTTGAGCTAGCTGGCTCAGGTCTGGTTTGCATTCTTCAAGTCCAGCAGTAATTGTGGTTTTCAGCAGGGGCTGCTCAGGCAGCCTGTGATAAGCTGCTGCAGTAAGTGACTTAAATCCCTAGATTAAAGCTAGCTCAGGCTTATCTAGACTACACTGCAGCACTGGGATACTGTAACCCACCTTTACAAACCGAGCTGTTGCAGTGAATTCCTCAGGGCTTTTTGCTTCCTGCCTTTTGAATTTCTTTTTCTGTGAGCTCAGCAAGTGTGGCTTGTACCTTTATCCGTAACTGACCTTTTCTCAAAGCTATCTCTCTGCTTAAAAGCTTGCACCAGCATGCAAGCTCTTGTCTTTCTCTCCACCGGTGGCTTTGTGCCAGGATCACACCAGCCTGATGAAGTGTCGATAACAACCTGTCCCTTCCCAGCCTGCTTGCCACCCCGCTGCTCACGGCATCGTCGTTCTTCTGTTGGCTCTGCTGTAGCTGCTTCTACAATCTCCACCTTCCTTGAAGACATCTTGTCTCTCCTGATGGCTCCAGAAATGTCATTGGCTGCATTTGGTGCTAGCTGGGGCTGAGCCTTCAAAAGTTGGCTCTTGTAATGGATATAGTGTTATTTTGCTTTGAAGTCAGACCACACATTTTGTGAATGGCATGTTTTTGAACCTTAAAAAACTTGAGATAGTTAAAGCAAAGCATGGTGCCGAACAGCCGTAGGAACAAGGAGGTTGAGAAACCATCCGTTGGGACCCAATAGGGTAGATACCGAAAGTGCTTGAGTCAATCGTTACCAGTGTTGTCCCTAACTGTGTTGTCCCTAATTTTTTTATCTCTGCTTCCTCTTTGTTGGGGAAGGTGCAGGCCCATTTTCACATGTTTGGCTACAGGAGTATAGTCCCTCTCTATAATTTTTAGCCCGGCCTTTGCTCTCCCTTTTGCTCTGATGCGGGAGCCCGCAGTGAGGCAGCTCGAAGGTAAAAACCTAACCTGGGCTGAGGGGGAGGAAAAGAGATCGGGAGAAATTCCTGTGGACCTGCAGCCTTATCTCATCTGCATTATAGTCTGCAAATATGTATTTACGGGATCATAAGGTAATTTGTGTGGGAAAGGACCTCCAGAGGTCTCTGGTCCACCCTCCTACTCACAGCCATGATATTGGGCCAGGTTGCTGCCATCATCTAACCCATAATGCCCCATTGAAGACAGCAGCAGCTAACAGCAGCTCTAGTGGATCTTGTGGATGATTTCCATGTTTCCTGCATGTTTTGCTGTGGACAAGTCCTTTTGTAACTCTGGCTCCTGCATAACAGGTTCCCCTGGTCCTCCTGCTTCCAGTTGCTCTGCGTAATGGGAGACCCGGGAGCACGCAGCGCTGTCTGGCTGGCTCTTCCACCCACACTGTTTGGACACCGGCTTTTCTGAGGCAAATGGGCTACCTTCTTGAATGCACAGCTATGAACAAGATAAGGCAGCTGGTGCCTTTGGTTGCAATGTGCTTGTTCTTAAAAAAAATTAATAAAATAATAATTTAAAAAAAGCACACACACCCCCCCCAAATGTTGGCCTATCTCAGCTGTATTTGTCTGTTTTGACAGATCCTTAAGGTGATCGACAGAGCCATAGTTGCTGGCAGCTCTTCATAGGAGGATCTCCTCTTACCGCACCACTTCTTCTTGGGAAAGACCTTTTTTTGCCAGCTACTTACTCCATGGTTTAATTTTTTTATTTATTTATTTTTCCCCCCCAGAAACCCAGCAATAGCTGCTTTATGAAATTTGGTAGACCTTTTGAAATGTCCAGTAAGCCTGCCTTTTCTTTATTTTAATGCTGAGAAATTAGGTTGTAATGACTTGGTTAATTTGTTTTCTGTAACTTCCATTCACCAAGTGCTCTTTCTTTCTCTCATACCCTCATTTTCCCACTTCTTTTGTGACTTTTCTGACTGCAGTTGACCTGCTCCTTGTGTAACCACAGTCTTTTTACTCAGCTCATTAAATCATGTTTTCAGTCTGGCTTTGGACTCACAAACTACTCTTGTTAGTGAGCATTTCCTTCTTATCTCCTTCCTTTCATTCTTATCTCAGCCTTTTGGCAGAAAGCACTTAGTGGAGGCTGCGGGCCTTGAAGTTGGTCTCAGTGAATAGAGGGGAGGAGGAGACATTGACCATTCACACTTTAATTTCTGTGTTTCTGCAGCTTGGTGGATACCCTTTGGGCTATGAAAGTCCGTACTTCATTGACTCGCAGAGGATTCATCTTCTGACTAAATGATTAAAAAAAAAAAAAAAAGAAACCGTAGAGTTTGTAAACTTTTTGGCCCATCTCCTACAATTCCTAATGCAACAGATCTGTTTATCTGCTCCTGATGCAAGGTTAGACTGGTTGTGTTCAGTGTGGCTGGTCAGCAGATTTGGGTGTCAATACCACAGCAGATATGGAAAGGGACTAGTTAAAGGAAGAAGCCATCTAGATGGGTGACCCTTGTGATTTTAGGAGCTGTGACCTAATCCCTGGTGGGTTGCTGGAGGAGGCAAGCTTGGTAACTACAGAGCATCCCATCTTACACGAAAGATCCAACTTTTATTTCCATCAGTGGGAATTTTCCAGTGACAGTAGGAGTTGGATTGTGTTTCTAGTGAAATGAGAAATAGAGATGCCTCAAGCTAAGGGGAACACAGGAGAGAAAGAATATATGAAAACATAGACTTTGTAATTTGTCTTATCTTTTCTTCTAATATCCATTTCCTCTCTTCTTGCCCAAGAAAATATGTTTTGCTGATGAATTATTAACAGATCAGCTTCTGAGGGTCCAGCCAGGAAATACTTTCTCAGTCTCCAGAAAGGAGAGTGCTCTCTCACAACCATGACAAAAGCTGTAAATTGTTTCTGGAAGATAACATGAATAATGACAGTTGGGCACAACTGTTCTGTAAGTGCTGGACCCAAGTTCACCCTGGACTCAGTAAAGAGGGGAGGTCACACTTTTTACTGTTATTCCAGGCTAACTATGAAGACTGCTAATAAAGCTGAATATTCATGTTATTTAATTGCTAGCAAGAGTAAATACATTTTTCTGTTATCTTCTGGACAATCTGTAGCCTTCTTTGTAGTGCTGTAAGTGGCTGGTTTCAAGTGAATTGTAGAAGATATGGTGGGATAAAATCAAGCAATTCTTCGCTCATGTGTTCCAGTTATTCTGCTTTACATTTAAACAGTTCAGAAGTGTGTGTGTAAGCAAAGTTTACCACCAGTCGAGCGTGATTATATACCTTTCCTGATGGTATAACTCATACAAAATATGCTGCCCAAAGCATCGCTAGAAATATGATATAGTGACATTTGCAAGTCCAGGCAATTATATACAAGATTTTCTAAATGTAGAATCCGGAGCTGCCTGTCTGACTAATACATTGGTAAGGACACGCCTGACTTTATTAGATAGGAGTCTGTTCTTTGGCTTTATTAGATAGCTTTAGTGACTTGATCAAAGAATAGACTCCTGTCTTACATTTTTTCTTTCTAACTAGATAGCAGTGTCTGGGTAAGCTATCTCACACTGTTAGCTCCTGACTCCTTCAAAGTAAAAGCATCATCCTGGGTTTTTTTTGAAGTTTCTGAAATTTATTACTGTACATCGTAAACAAGGAGGGGAAATGTATAGATGTTGTGTTAAAAGGATTATTGTTGGTGCAGTTTGCATTTCCTTCTCTTAGTCCATTTGCCACTCAGTTAAATTAAATTTCTCTTCATTCCCCATCCCGCGTGTGTGTTGGGTGTCAGCGTGCCTATTATTGTTCATGGTGGTGGCCTGGGCATCCCGCTCCTGGTGCTCATGACCGGGAGTTCACGCCGATGACTAGACAATGCTGAGAATGCAGATGCACAACAAACACAATTTAAATGTCTTTGTTCCTTTTAAGAACATGTTCATTAACTATATTTAAATGCAAGGGTATGAATGACCTTCCTAACTACCGTTGGGGTTTTTTTGTGTTGTGTTTTTTTGGTTTGTTTGTTTTTTTTTTTTAAGGTCACAGCTTTTCCATTGGAGGAGTTCTTGTGTATTTATTCTGGCTGAGAAGACAACTGAACCAAAGGTTCTTGCTCAGCCTTCTTTAGGCAGCAGCCCAAGTACTCAGGCATTTTCTGTCTAAATGATAGAAAAACATTAGAGAAACATACTCAAGTTGATAACAGAAAGGTAAATAGAAAATCGCAGAAACAATGGCAGGACCTTAGGCTTCCGCTTTGGTTTTTTGAAACCTATAGTGTTTTACCAGTTTTTGAACTTAATGCAAGATGTTTTTTCTTCTGTAAACTTATGGTTTAAATAATAAAACTGAAGGTGGTAGAATACCAATGTGTAACCACTGTGGTGCATAGGTATTTTGAATACTGTGTGAAGTTTGTTTCCCCAAGTTGGAAAAATCCCCCAAAAAACCCCCCCAAAAAACCCAAACCATGAAAAAAGCCAGAGAACTAGAAAAGATGCAAGGAAAGGTAACAAGGGTGCTCCAAAGTATGGAGCAGCTATATTGTGGAAGCTGATTGAATTATGAGTCCTGTGGAGAAAATGAGTAGAGCAATGACGTTTTTCTGTCTTTTGTGATGTAAGGATTTGGGAGCATGAAATTATTAGGAGGCAGGCTTGAAACAAAGGAGCTACTTTTTCAGAAAACAAAACAATGAGAAGGTAATATTTAAACTTTTAGCATCCTCCATATCTTCTATGAAAGATTTCTCTTAAAAAAGAAAAAATACCACAAACCAAAACAAAAAGCCAACAAAACAACCTTTCCCTCCAAAAAATGAAAAGTTTTTCTGTTCAAAAGTAAATAGATACATCCACAGAAGAAAAATCTGTCATACACAAGAAGTTCTTTGCGTGCTGCCGGACCCCCTGTGACTAACGTGGAACTGGTTTCTGTAGCCACAGGTGGCTTCCAGAAGAGTTCACAGGAGGAGTCACACTCTGCTTAATGCCGGTGGTCGCTGCGTCCCAAGGGCCGGGGGGAGGTTCCTTGCCTGGTCTTGGAGCTATGAGGGTTTGCCAACCATGGTTTGACCTGGCCAAGAAGGTGGGCAGTAGGCACTGGAGACAGGGAGCCCTTGTCGCTGAAAGCCAAAGCATGGATGGGGCACGTTGAGTGGAAGATCCCAGCCTGGAAATGCTGCGTTTGAGTTCCCCATCGTGGGTTGAAGGGGGTCAGCGCACTGGTATGCTGCCTATTGTATGATCTTCCTTCTACTTTTACAGACACATCATTTTCTTCATCTGATAACTTGTTTCAAGGACCAGAAAAGTGAGTCTGTGGTATTTTCCCCCGTCGCTGAAAGAAAAACATGGGGACCTCCCAAGAGCTTATTATAGAGTTGCGAGGACCTACGTGAAGCCAGGGGTTCTTGGTGTCAGGGGCTCGTAACAAAAGGAGGTATTTATTGCAGTATTGGCTTAAAAATGGACTGTTTTACTTAAAAATGCTGAGCTTGGAACTGAGTGCAGTACATTAGTGGCTTTTGAGTCCTGATCTCTGCAAATGCTTGAAGAGGAGATTAAATGTTTCTTCACAGGGGTAGTTATAATGACTTTGGTGTGATTACTCATGTGAGTATTTTCCATAGCGTGACTGTAAAATACAAACATTTGGGATAACTTTGTAATGTAGGGGGGTGGGGATAATTTTTTTGTTATTTCTTTTGAATAGCACCCGCAGAACAAAGATAACATGGTTCATTAATATCTCCAGTAAAAGAAAAAAATGCTACCTGTGCAATGTGAAAATATTTGACAAGTGAAAATATAACTGTTGAACTCTTTTGGAACATAGGGTCTCATTTAAGGTTTTTGCTCATTTCTGATTGTTGTTTGGGGCTTGGATGTTTTTTGAATGTTCCTGGTGGAATAGTTCAGCATGGCAGCCTATGTGGGGTGTTCCAATTTGTCAGGGTAGTGAGAGGGGAAGCTGAGTGTGTTGGGGCTGCACCCTTGGCCAATGTTCTTGTGTGCAAGACAGGCTGGTGACAGTGTTAGGAACAAGGCATGCCAATGTTGGGGTGGCAGGCTGAGGAGAAGGAAGAAATTTTTGAATAATTAGTCCTTTCAATAGCTTTTCCTTGTTGTGGTGGCTTCAGCATCATTGAGTGTTATTCTCAAAACTCATACCCTTGTTTCATGTCTTGCACTTGCTAGTGGGTCTCAACCAGACCACTTCCTACAGCAGCAACGCATCTTGTGAAATGCCACATCCTAGGAGAAGGCCTTTAAATCCCAGGGGCTGCTTCAGGATAACCACTCCCTTACGCTTCAGTCTGCTGGGCAGGGCACAAACTCAGATTTTTGGCAGAGCATTTATTGCGCCGAAACCCGCAAAAGCAAGGTAGGATTGTTTATTAAGGAGGATTTATGTCATCACCGCATGCAAGGGAATCAGGCCTTCACGCTTAAGAAAACTAAAACTTTCAGAAGCAAATCGTAATGTCAGAGCTTAGTCCTTTGCGTGACCCAGCTGGCCCAGCCAGCCAGATCAGTGGGAGATAGACAGCATCTCTGTATGGGACGTTCTAGTGTTAACTCTCTTGTGGAGAACAGAGGGAAGAGAGAATAGAAAGAAATTGGACAGAAATAGTAAAAATGAAAAGAGTAGTTGGGATATATGTTCATATGGAGCAGAAAGCTAACGTAAGTCATCCTCTGGGTCTTTTACATGTATCTGTGTATACTGTGCCGGGGTGGTGGCCGTATGCCCCAATGTGGCTGGGGGTTCAGTGCTTTGGCCTTTGTGTAAGCTGAGCATCAAAAGGACCCTCTGCTGTGAAGATTTAAAAGTAGTTTGTAAGTGTAATGTAATACTGAATATGGAATATTTAATGATCAAAACTTGAACAGAGTAGGCGAGTAGGCAAGGAGTGGTTTCTTGAGGAGCTGGATTTTATCACTGGATTTTGGGTTCCCAGTCTATCAGTGGGCTCCTTTCCCTCCAAACTATTCTTTCCCATTAAAGAACTCAGATGAGGTAACGTGTATTAGCATGGAATCCAGTGAATTCCTTTGCCATCGTGTAGGATTGCTGTGCTGAGTATTTTGGAGAATTTATCCCTGTGTGGTTCTGTTGGCATTATGGGTACTCACCCTCCGCTTCTAAAATAGTGGCAGAGCTTTATAAAATAGGGCCTTTATGTTTGCTTTGGGTGAGCTTTTTTATTACAGGGCAGCAGTCTAGCAAAGTGCATCTTCACTTACACCAGTCTATATAAACATACTATTTTTGCCCTCTCGCTTCTGTCTTTGTCCAGCTCATTAGTTGCCTTGTGGAAGTGAAGATATTTGCGTCTCGCTGGCTGACTGGTAAAGCATAACTCATTTTGCTCTAAGCCATTTCTTGAGTTTACGTTACAAAAGGTAAAGCCCTTTGACGCAATGCAGAGCAGAGGTTCAGCTATTATGGGCGTAATTATCTCGGTGAAGAATGCAGGATGGTTAAGTGCTGCTGTCAAGCTGGGGTCCGGTTTAGACCTAGCTGTCAGGTAAATAAGACTAAGAAATAGTCATATTTTGCTCCCATGACCTCATTTAAAGGTGATATAGGACCTTCCTTCTGCTTTTTCTCTCCTCCTGCAAAATATACAACTTTTAGTTAAGAACTGAGCTTGCTGCCATCTTTCCCCCCTCCCTACAGTCGTGTGAGCAGTTTCAGCTCGACAAGGAATGCTTGATGTAATCTTCTGAAATTAGACACATAGGTGTGTTGTCCTTATTAGCCTGCTAGTGGCCGTTGAGCTATTTTATCTCAGTTATAATTAAAAGCGTGTTACCTGGAAGGGAGTGAGAGGAGGTGGGTCAGGAAGCTGGAGCTGGATCCAAGCAGGATGTGTTTGGACCTGTGGATGGGAAGTGTCTGGCAAAGATGGTGCTTCTAAGTGTCTTCTAGCTATCAGATTACCTTTATACTCAAAAAGAAGATTTCTGGTCCCTGAACATCCAATTTACACTGTTATTTGAAGAAGTTTTTTGCCACTTGGTGCAGACTTCTGCATAGCTCTCCTCAAATCACCCCCGTCAATGTATGGGGTGTTTCTGTCTAACTGAGATAAAGCATTTTCCTCCTATAAAACTATTTATTTTCCCCTACAGAGAGGTGAGAAGGTGCATGGTGTTTAAACGTGACCTGCAAAGTGTGTCTGCTTGATTTGAAATATTTTGTTTTAGGATCCCACGCAATCCACAGCTTTCCTTGTAAGCTGTGACCGACCCTTCAGGCCTCTGGGAAACAAACTGTGTCTTTGTTTCAACCTCCTTTATCTACAAAATGAAAATAAAGTTGAAGTCTTTGTTGCATGCCCTTCCATTGTTACGGCTTTCCCTTGGAGTGAATGTGACAGGGACGTTGATGGAGAGCTCTTGAAAATGGCTGGTGCTCTCTGGCTCCCTGTTTATACATCTCTGGAAGATCTATGGATAGAGGATGCTAAGCAAGCACAAAACTGCATTAAGAAGTTGGGAAATACCTTCTGTCTAAATTAGTGCGTTTGAAATGATGGAAATTTATTTATAGGGGTAAAATGACCATCCTTTTAAAAGTAACTTGTAGTGTCGTCAAGGGAGTGGTAAACATAGCATCCTGAAGTTACGAGAGCGCTAAAGCAAAGCCTTCCTGGCCGAAGGCGTGCAGGAGAACAGTGCCCTTTGCTTTGCAGGAAAACACCCAACCTTGTGATTACTTGTGATGGGCAAGATGCAGCTTTCTGCCAGAAATTAGTAACAATTTAGAGAAGAACCAAAGTTTGCCTCTGAATGGGGCAATAATGGTGTAGATTAGATTTTTTCCAATGTTTTTATAAATTATTTTAACAAGTGCCAAGTGAATTCTTTTCTTCAAATGAAATCGTGGACTGAGTTGTTTCTGGTAGAAAATGAAACTCCATTTCTTTAGTGAGGGAAAGGAGGGTGGGACATAGGGACAAACCCAGACAGACGCTGAACATCTGCAGGTCTCTGGTGAGGAAGGAAACTGGCTGTAGCTGTTGTCGGGGAGGGGGTGCTGCTTCTCATAACCCAGAGGAAAGGGTGTGAAACGTGGTAATAATTGTAGGAAATAATTGTCATCGTTGTTCTGGCTGGACTGCACCCTACGCGGCGTATGGAAATAAAGACGGATCTCTCTGAATGTTGTCGATGTGCTGGTTCAGCCTCGTGGTGCAACGAGAAAGGAAATAATGAAGTAAAAGGGATCTAGGCAGGCTTTGGTCTGTCTCTGCAGAGAGGTGGGAAAGTGAGCAGAGTTTAAATGTACCCTGCAAAATGCTTATGTTTGGTTTGAAGTATTTCAGGGTCAGGCAGAAGGCAAAACACCTATATACACTCCTGACTTCTTGTGCCTGCGGGCTACCTCCGTTTGGGGTTCTGCTATTAACACTATTTAAAAGTTTGGGTTTTTTTCTTCCGTCTTCCCTATATTCTTTCTCCTGGGCATGAGGAAACTTTTCTCCTTGAACTCTGATTTACCGTCACATCTTTTCTGTCTCAAGACCCTTTCCTGGCCAGGTCTACTTTTCACCATCTGTCTTTGGCAGCTTTGCTTTCAACTCTCCTCTTGTCTTATCTCCTGATCATCTTTGACCTCTCTGGCTGTCCTGCTGGCACCTCCTTGGTTCAGTTCTCATTGCCCCTTTTCTGGGCTGTCCTGCGTGGTCCTGTTGGCTCTGCTATTAGTGAGGCCCCTTGCCTGCTGTACACCAGCCTGCTCTGGGGTCTCAGCTACTGTTCCCGTATGTTTGCCTCCTCTCCCTTGTTCATCTCTTTCCATTTAGCCTTTCATTGCCTTTCTCGTGACATTCTTCTCTCCGTAGCTTACTGGTGGTACGAACCATCTCCTTACCCTCCCTCCCAAACACCCTTTCTTATCCCCAGCTGGCAGCTAAGTACTGCGTGGCTGCTTGCTCACTCCTCCATCCCCCTTGCCCCATGGGATGGGGAGGAGAATCAGAAGAAAAAGGTAAAACTCATGGGTTGGGATATGGATAGATTACTGGAACAGCAAAGGAAGATGAAAATAACAGCAACAATACTTTGAAAGAATAGACAAAGTGAGTGATACACAATGCAATTTGATCACTGCCCAGGACCTGATGCCCAGCCCGTCCCACAGACACCTCCCCAGCCAACTCCCCCCTTATGTGCTGAGCATGACATCATGGTATCCAGTACCCCTTTGGCTAGTTTGGGTCATTTGTCCTGGCTGTCTCACCTCCCAGCTTCTTGTGAAAATTAGCTCTATCCCAGCCGAAAACCAGGACATGGCTCCATGATTTTTGCCTGTCCCATCCCATTTGGGCATGTAGCGAGTAGTTCTTCAGTCTCTGCCTCTTGCTCATCTCATGCGTCCAGACTACGTGCACAATCTTCGGCTACGAACTTTCGAGGAAATCTTATTCAGTCTTTACGAGCTCAGACCTTTGCAGGCTGTAATTATCTCTCACTGTCATCACTGAGACCTCCTTCCTGCTGGCTTACCTGACGCAGGCACGCATGCACACACGCGTACATATACAGCATCCCTATTTCCCCCAGGTCTTCAGCCCGTGCAACCTTTGGATCGCCTGCGCTGGATCTTTGCTGTCGCTGCCTCTTGGCACGCCTCCTTCAGCTGCTCCGGGCTCTGCCTAATTTTCCTCATGTCTGCTGAGCCAGGTATCGTCCCCCACGTTCCCCTTCCCCATAGAGCTGGTGAGGAAGGAGTCGCTCGAGCGTGTCTGCCGCCTTTTTCTGGGTTGGCTGGGCCTTACTTTTGCCATGTTGAAATACCCTCGGTGCTTGCCTCCTTTGAATACCTTCATAACTTTTGCGTGGAGATCCCTTTTCTTCAGCATCTCCTGCCTGCTGTCAGTGCCCAGCCTTGCGATGACTGCGCTGTTTTTGTTGTTCCCTTAGTTCTCCTGTGGTCGCAGGCAGGCACTCTTCTGGGTAAGAGTGCTTTCACATTTCAGTCTGTCCTGGGAAGTGCACAGTATTCTATTGGGTACTGAAGTATTTATTAACAACTCTGGTGAACTCATCCCTAGTGTGACATTGCCTTTCAGTGAGGTTAAATTCTTACACTGACCTTTGTAAGCAAAAAAAAAAAAAAAAAAAAAAAAAGATTTTGGAAATTAATTGCAGGGATTTATGGAGGGCATAAAAAGAAAGCAGGCTTTCTTGGAGGAACAGCCTTTTGTCTATGTACCTGCTTTATCCCCATACTAAATGCACAGTGAACAGGCTGACCTGACCGGCTTTCAGTTTTGTTCTGTCTGAATGGGCTCAGTCGCTGCTGTTTCTTGGGTTAAAGGCTTGAACTGTTAAAATACAGAGGAGGAAAGGCCTCTGGATGTGAGGCATGAAGTAGCGTTGCTGCATTCGCTCTGACTTGGACGTGCTTGTCAGATTTCAGTGTCATTGGAGCAAACGTGGTATCACCCTTTGTTTTCTCCCTGCTTCTCCTTGGAGGCTCTCTGGCAGGTCTTCGAGGGCAGAGTTTGCAATCCAGGATGGGTTGATCCTAGGTTTGAGAGCAGAAACTCAAAGAAGCGTCATTTTAAACATACAAAAAAATCTCTGCATATGCGGCCCGTCAGCACATGGCACCCAGGTGAAGGCTTGCCTCTCCTGTCCTTCATTCCCCAGTTCATTTTCCCCCTTTCACGAGAGCTTGGTGTACATGAGGTCTTATACTTTAAGCAGCAGGGCAGCAGAACAAAGGAGTTCTCAATGGAAATAAAGACAGTTTATATCTGGTTTTCATTTGCTTTTTATTCTCTTTGGTAAGCTGTACAATATTTAATAATAAAAGACTTGCTAGTTCTTGTATCGCAGACACTGAATTACTAAATCTCAGAATCTCTGATTTTGCTAAAGAGTAATTAGTGTGCGCAGTATCTTCCTGACACGTGCTGTAAGGAGGTGTAATCAGGAACCAAGGTGCTTTTAGCAAGAGCTTTGTTAAAGCATACTTTAAAATACCATCTTACCAGGAATGGACGGAGCCTGTAATCATATAAAACCCCCCGACTTCTCAGGAGCTGAGAGGTTTGGGAAGACGGGATCAGGTATATGTAGTGTTAGAGACTGTGCTCGTCTGCTGGGTTTACCCTTGGTTAAATTTTCAGCGTAGATCCTTGTAACGTAGTGTCAGCAGAAACACAGGCAAAGCTTAAAGGATTACTCTGATTAATACGAGGATGCGAGTTTTAGGTTTTGTTTGTTGCATTAGAGCTGAAGGAGTCGTTTGGGTGCTTAGCTTGGATTCGTGCCCACGTCTAACCATATGGTACAGCAGTCGATGGAATGCAGATAATAACTTCATTTTCTTTGCTATTTAGGTTCAAACTTGTGCTAACAGGTCCCCTCCCAAAGCTTTGTTTCAACCCACCATGTGAATCGAGTAAAGAAATTCATCTTTCCGTGCCTCAGTTTCCCGGTACTGCAAACAGCAATAATAACACACTACTTCTAATGTGTTGGGAGCATACGGATGAAAAGCACCAAATATGAGCTTGCTATTTAATTATTTGGCCTATTGCTTGTACTGAATTTGTCTGACCATGCAATGGGAACGCCCATGATTGGGAAACCTGGGCTTCCCACGTCTATCTGGGCAGCATCCAGGCGGTGGTGCTAGCTTGCCCAGTTGGGCCATGACCTACAGTGCTGGCAAATATATCTGGCATTAGCCAGCCGGCCACTCCAAAGGGTGAGGGTGGTGAGAAGAGAGTGAAAACTTATGGGGGAGAAAGCATGCTTCGAACCTGAACAAAGCAAAATGTTCCTATATTGCTGCTTCCTAGAAAAGTTGAAGCTGTATTAATATTTCAAAAGAGAAGTGAGTCAAACCAGCTAATCCATGTAAACTGTTGTCATAGGTACGTGGTGAAATCCACATCAGTCAGCCCTGAGAACCTGCTTTGTGGGGTTGAGTCAAGGCATACTGAACTTGAGTTGAGAGCCCCCATTTCCCTGAGTGGTATGGGAGCAGGGTCACTGGGAATGGGTAGACTCATTTCTCTTTCCCTAACGAATGGCTGATGGATGACCTTGCAGATTTGAGGTCCCAAGACACGCTCGGTGAACGCAGATAGCATGTTTTTACAACTTTTTACAGGATTAAACTTAGCACAGGGAGAATCTGCTTTGGAAAGGACTTTGAAATTTTGTAGGGGGGCTAAACCAGCCCCTGGAGGGCTGATAGTAATGTGCGTGCTATCCAGATGTGTCGTGATCTTCTGAGGGTAGGTATAGATATTGTATGTATATTAGATATTATATGTATATTTTAAATCTTCCCATTTAAAAGTAAATGTTTAAACCCTGCAAATAAACCAGTAGCTTAGAAAAAAAGTGTAATATGGAGCAATTGCACAAAGAATTGTATTGTGCTGTAGTGTTAAACCAACTGTACCAAGGCTATAGACGAAGGCTTATGCCTTGGATTTAAGGAGGATATGGTGTGTCCTGGTCTCACTGTAGAAACTGCAGGTAGGAGGAGACAGTTTCAAGATGCAAGACCTGTTGCTATTAGTGATTCCTCAGTCTCCTCACTCTAAGGCTGCTCAGCGTGAAAGCAGCAGGCAATCAATGAGGTCATTTTAAGGGATTTGGAGCTGATCTTCAAAGTCACGTAATTTTTATCATGTCTTCAAGGAGAAATCTGATTGTGGACTCGCATGTTACTCTGTGAGAGGTTTGGGGAGCTGATAGTGATCCAAAAGATTTGCATAGATATAAATATGAGAGCACAGTTAGGTAAAATTAATATTAAGTATAAATAGTTCAGAGTGCCCCTAACTTTTAAAAGCCCTAAGGTGCTGTGCCATCCAGCAGCTGATGAAATCTTCACTTTCTCTTTCATGTTTTTGTCCTGTTGCCTTGCATCTTTTATTTTATTTCATTGTGCTTATCCAGTTTATGCCGATAGTGGTATCTTCCAGTAACAAAGTTATGTCCTTCAGATAAAATGGAGAGCTCTGATTTCTCTTTTAGGTAGGTGAAATACAAATTCATTGATGGTGGTCTGAAAAAAAATCTCAGTATCAGAGTATTCCTGATGTCTGCGAGCTAGTTCCAGTCTAGCCATTTTCCTGCATAGTGTGACCTACTTGACATATTATTTGCTTGCCCCCTCCACTTTTCTCCTTTTCCAGTTTCACTGCTGTTTTGCTTCCCAGTTGTGTGGAGATGATGCTGATAATATTTTCTTTTCTGCATGTGTAAGCCACCTTCTTCCCTCCTCCTACTCCGTATCACTGCTGTTGTCTCTTCCAGCTGACTGACCCCCACAGCTTCTATGTGAAATGGAAGTTATTAAATGTAAATGGTATCTCAGCAGCACTCAAAAAGTTTAAGTACGTATAATGAAGTTGTTTTAGCTGTAAAAGAACAAGGGGAAAGTGACCCTGTACTGGGTTTCGATGCCATAAGCAATTGCTTGTTTTTCTGAATGGTCTGGATAACTTTGATCTAGATTCTACTAATGCGTGTGGTCTGCAGCTACCGGGGTTTGGAGAATTATTTGTGCACCAAATAATGCATGGTGATAACAAAGTTTTTGCAGGAATGGTGTTGGAATATCTCAGAATAACTTTTTCAAGCACCTAGCCTACACACCGTGATTTTTTTTCCCCCCAGTTATGCTTAAAACCCAAGCCCAGAACTTGTTTTTAAATATGTTAAATATTTTCTTGGTGCGCAAGCTGCCTTACTTATTCAGACTGAAGTCACTGTAGCGTTAAATCACAGTGCAGAAAGCCAGAAATATGCAGGATCCAGGCCATTAGTTGTACATGGTGAGGGAGGAAAACCCTGCAGCGTCCCACACTTAAAAACTCCCATTCAGCAAGTCCTCGATTTAATACCTGACGTCCTCATTTGTGTTGTGTGGGACACAGTTTATATGCCAAGAAGCGGAGAAACTTGCTCCCGTCTGTTATTTTGACATTGAAAAGAAAACATCACGTCTGGTTCCTCTGCAATGAAGCAAGGTGTCGTAGTTTGGTGGAGTGAGCGAGAAATGGAACTGGAAGCATTGGTCGCTGCACTCCCCAGCTGGTAGGCAGCTCCGTGCCTTGCTGTCGTCTAGACCAGATTTTTCTTGGCAGATGCTTCCCGCTGGTGTTGGCAGTGATGACGGCGAGCATGTAAGCAAGGCTTACTGATTCCTGCCCTCATTAGTCATGTCACTTAGGTCATTACTGCTGGCCTCGGGAGCCCTCCTCTCTTGGCCCTGCCAGCCACCTCCACCTCATGGGAGAGGTATGTTTGGAAGTGCTTAGCTGTAAAATGGTAGGGTAGAGGCAGTCTAGGCATGTACTGTTTTTTTAAACTTTTTTTTTTTCCTGCTTAATATCTTTTCCAATATTTTCTGAAGATCAGGAGCTGCAGAGTGCTCACTGTCAAGCTTGCACTTGCTCTGCTGCTTTTGAAATCAGAGCTAATTTTGCCTTCTTCCAGACTTCCTGAACGACTGCAGATCTTGGAGGTTTGGTGCTTCAGATCACTGAATAACTTACTGCTACTTGTGATATATTATCCTGACTTTTGGACATGATTTTCTGGGCTCCTTTCAATGTCTGCTCTGTTTCTGGGGGACACTCATTCAGGAGGCAGCTTTGGTTCTTCTCTGGTAGGAAACGTCTCACGTGGCTCTTGGCAATGCTGTCAGGGGCTCAACACGGCCGGCTCGGTATTCCTTTATGGGGAGGGTGAGCGAGGAGGTCAGAATTTGCCTTTTAGCATCTGTAATGGTTTGGAGCTGTTTGAACACGTCCCAAGCTCACCGCCTTTTCAGGCCCTGAGATCCTGGGAATGCTGCTGTGGTTGTACGCTGGGAGTCCCACGGCATGGTGGCAAGCACCATAGTCCCTGTGAAATGCATGCAGTAATGTTTGCAGCTCCTGCGTGCTTGAATGGACACAGCGTCTTTACAGCTCTGGCCAAGCCCTGTGATAGCTACGGGCTGCAAGAAGGTCTCTTGATTTGTGGAAAGAAAATCAAACGCCACCGTGAAAAGCTCTTGCAGACCTTCCTGAGTCTCCCTAGCCTGGATGTGCCTGGCCCTCTCAGAAAGTCCAGCCCAGAAAAAGCGTTGGGCTCTTGAGGATGTTAGAAAGAGGGTTTCACGTCAACCCAGGAGCTTCCATGTTCGGGGCTGCCCGGGGCAGCGTCTCAGGTAGACCGTCACATGGACGGGCCATCTCGGAGCAGGCTCAGCAAGCCGGTGTTGCCACAAGGCCATTTTGAAGGCCATCCCTTGCAGACTGCTCATGCCAAGGATGGGTTTCATTGGCGTGCAGAAAACCAAACCAGGAGTGTGACGGGGTAAAAGCATCCCCCATGGGAATGAATCTGGAGTACGGATTTTGCACCAATTAGTACAGG
Source organism: Grus americana (assembly GCF_028858705.1). NCBI lineage: Eukaryota > Metazoa > Chordata > Aves > Gruiformes > Gruidae > Grus > Grus americana. Next base: position 36,178,636 of record NC_072855.1, on the reverse strand, counting down.
TAGTGCTTTCACCATGACCCTTAAACACTGTTGTTTCCCTGCTGCTGCTGGATGTCATTACCTACCAGGAAACTGGTGGAAAAACTGTCCAGGAAAAATGGCCCAGGTTTTTGCAACAGGCAGTTAGGGTTTTGGCAGCTGGGGTGAGCAGGTGTGTTTCCATTCAGCAGCTGTTTCTCCGTGCAAAATGGCAGGAAACCTGGTCTTTCAATCCCTTGGCCCTTTGACACTTGTCTGTGCATTAATGCAAAGGCCCCAAATATTTCACAGATGAGATAATATCAATAACAACATTTTTTTTTAAATTTTACTCACATCCAAAGCGACCGTTGCCAAACAAGCACTACATGTAGCCCTGCATCATGTGAAGTGCTAGCTAGAGGAAGCGTTACCCCCTTTCCTTTACCCATTTATCTTTGCCTCCTGCTCCTGTTTGGGTTTGGACACCCCTCACGTTTCCCCATAACAAATCTTTCTGGCTCCCTTAATCATGGGATGCAAGGGAGCTGAAGGGTGATGGCAATCCAACTCCCTTCCTCTCATCTTCCCTGAATCTGTGTCCACTTAAACATAATTTGTGTAACTGGCAGATGGATAAGTCTACGTGTTCCTCCGGAGTCAGGAATAAGAGGAGCATCAGGAAACTCTTGCATTGTGAAGGCTGGTGGAACTTCTCAGGTTCTGCTCTCTGGTCAGGGTGATTGCAGAGTCCTAAAATTTTGGCTTAAGGCTCCTCCATCAAGATCAAGGCTAGGGCTGTGCAGCTACGGATCCCTTGTCATTTTAGATATGGAAGAATGAAGCAGGCCCCTGGAGGACAGGAAGGAGAAGGCTGGTCACAGGCTGCCTTGCTTCTATTGGTAGAAATACTTTATTGTGTATTTTTTCTGCTGCCACCCTGGAAGGTTCCCTAGCTGCAAGCCTGTGCATGTGTGAGCCGAGCAGAGTGGCGGGTGTCACACTACCCAGCTCTGTCCCATCGTGACAGTAGCGCCAGCCTCCCTCTACCTGCATGGTCTGCGTGAAAGTCCTGAGCCCAGCCAACCCTTCTGCACCACCACTCATTTGGTTTTCCTCTGCAAATTAGTGTGATCCTGCTGCAATACAGTACAAACTGATGTGCAACTTTTTCTTCCTCGGGACCAACCTGGACAGTTTTGCTTCTTACGTGCTGAAAACCTGCAAATGTAACCTTTCTTTTCCTTTTTTTTTTTTTTTTTTAAAAGGCAATTCTATCTATGTAAAGTTTATGAAACATTCAAGTTTTCAAAGTGTACAATGTACTGCTGTACACAGGTGTACTTCCAATTTCAAACCTTTTTTTTTTTCCCATGAGTAGTTCAGAACTCTTCTGCCATTATCAGCAGGGCTACATCTTTAATTTGCTTAGAAAATGAGCAAGTGGTTCTCTCTGTAGTGCCTTGCTAAATGTTACACTAAAGCAGTTTACATACATTCAACTAGTAGTGTAAACTGAAGATCTTCCCCTCCTCCCCCCCTTTTTTTTACCTGTTTGAACTGTCCTGGAGAGGAGATGAAAACCACTAAAATGACAACATGACAGAAATACTCTACAAGTGAGCAATCTAGAATTTTTTTTTTTTTTTCCTCCTTGAGTGACTGATCTGTAAAAACAGCTGGAATGAAAAGCATCCAGCTTTGTGCTTGGAGAAAAGAAGTCTTTGGGTATCTCACCGAGTAATAGCAGCAGCTGAGATTCAGAGCTGGCTGTAGGGCCCCTTTGCTGTTCCCGTGTACTGGTCGGTCTGGATTGACCTCGGTATTTAGAGCACAGACTGAAAGAAGAGGCTGATGGCAGAGCCCTCGTGCAGAGGCTGCAGGTGCTTGCTAAGCCTTCCTCCTTCTCCTCCTCCTCCTCCTCCATTGCTGGGTGCTGCAGCTGAGCCCGACCACTGAGGCACCCGGCGGCAGGGTGATCTGCGTGGCTCCCAAACGAGCAGCCGCTCCTCTCCAAAGAATGTGCTGAGGAACACTGGCACTATTACTTTATTTTATTTGGCATTATTAGGAAAAGAAAACAAAACACCCAACCCCAAACCCTCTGTTGTCAGGATTTTCTTTAAATAGCCAGTTCTGGAAATAGGAAATTCCTGTACCTCTGGAAACAGGAAACAGATCTGACTATTACATATTTGTTTTAAATCTTTCAATTATCCACTGCTGCCCCTCACCTCTGCCTTTCTTTCCGCAGCTCTGCAAAATTCTCATATTTATTTTTGATAAGCCAGTATCTGTGAGTATTGTGCAAGACTCAAGGGTATGCTGCCATGGAGTAATTCAATGTATTTTGTTATAAAGCTGGCAGGGCTGATGTTTTCTGTATCCACCGTGTTCATTATATGTATCAACACAAGAAGTTCTGTTTGCTGAGGTTTGATACAGAGGTATGATGTGATGACTCTATAAATAATAAAAAAAGAAGAGAGAAAATGAGAATTGGCATCACAGAACTAAATGAAGGACAACTTTTTTTTTTTTTTTTCCAAGGCTAATAATCACAGCCTACTGACAAGAAAGGGCATACCAGAGGAACTGGAGTACTGCTAGAAATTCAGGGCCAGAAGGGACTTCAAGATATCTTCTAATCCATCTCCTTGCCCCTAAGAAGAATAGATGTTTATCTTCAAAACCTCTGATGAGGGTGATTTCACAACCCATCAACAAATCCCGTGCCAGGTCTTCACTCTCGGTGTAGTCAGAAAGGTTCTTCATAATACCCTCAAAGCTTATTAGGTGTAGAGTAGGGTTTTGTTTTCCTTTGTGCAGTAGAACAACTGATGACCGTCCTTTTCATACAATTACCTGGTCTCAGGACTGTATATTGTCAGGATGTATTCACCACCTCTGTAACCTTTTCTTAATCTTGTGAGCTTTTACCTATAGATCATGTTTCCAAATGTCTTTTGGCTCTTGTTGCTTGCTTCTTGGGCTCTATCCCAAATATGCCTGCCTTTTTCCGAAATGGTTATTTCCCAGGTTGGGCAAAGTCTCCACCTGAAGCTTCAGGGCTGCTGAGCAGAGAGAAGTAGCTGCCTCTCAAGCTGTGCCTATGATATCCTGTGAGTCCGTGCTTTGGTGGTCTTTGCAAGAGCTGTGTGTCATTGACCCCTGATCCATTTGCAATGCTCTGTTACTTTGATGTTTTGGTGGTACTGCTGCCTCTCCGTTTATTCCACTTTTGTTTCTGCGGAGTCCTCCTTTCTAAGCAGAGCACGGTGCTGTTAACTGTCCTGGGAACGTGTTGGCTCTTAAATCATCACAAGCTGGGCCGCTGTGCCAAGTTTTCATTTGGAGTAACTGTTTTTTCTGCTTCCAGACCTTGATGTAGCTCCAGAAAACTAAAGGTGTTTACGGATGCAGTATGAATTAGCACCCTGCTTGCCAGTCCTTTGTAGCTGAGTCCTGGCTCCGGCAGGGTGCTGTGATGCCTCTCGTGCTGTGAACGTGCTCAAGCCGGCGGGAGTCTCTGTTGATCCCATGGCGTTTGCACCTAGATCCTCTCTCTCTCTGCTGTGGTGCAGTGGGTTGTTCTCAAAGCCCTTTGGTAGCCTCTTGCACGCAGGGTGGGACTCGTCTTTGCTTGCTGCTGCCCTTGACGCTGAATTTGCTACCTCTTGCTCATTCCCTCCAAGGCTGGCAGGGTGTCGATGCCTTGTGCCCTTGTTGTGGTTTAACCCGGCAGGCAGCTAAAACAACCACGCAGCCCTTCACTCATTCCCCATCCCCCCAGCGGGATAGGGGAGAGAATTGGAAAATAAAGGTAAAACTCATGGATTGAGATAAAGACAGTTTAATAGGACAGAAAAGGAAAATGATAATAATAGTGATAAAAGAATATACAAACTAAGTGATGCACAGCACAATTGCTCACCACCTGCTGACCAATGCTCAGCTAGCTCCCGAGCCGTGGTCCCAGCCCGCAGCCAGCTTCCCCCAAGTTATATACTGAGCATGACACCATATGGTATGGAATATCCCTTTGGTCAGTTGGGGTCAGCTGTCCTGGCTGTGTCCCCTCCCAGCTTCTTGTGCACCCCCAGCCTACTCGATGACGGGGCAGGATGAGAAGCTGAAAAGTCCTTGACTTGGTGTAAACGTTGCCTAGTAGTGACCAAACCATCAGTGTGTTATCAACATCATTCTCATCCTAAATCCCAAACACAGCACTATACCAGCTGCTAGGAAGAAAATTAACTCTATCCCAGCTGAAACCAGGACAGCCTTCCTTCCCAAAGCACCCCAAGATATGCAGGGCTGCAGGGGTGGCAGAGAATCAGTGAGGTGTATCTGTTGTCCAACCTGTGCGACGCTGAGCTGCAGAGACCCCCGGAGCCGGAGGGAGGAGGGCTCCCTGCTGCTCCCCAGCACTGCAGCTCACCCCTGGAGTCCCAGGGGCAGCCTCAGCATCCATCTCACGTGCTCCTTGTTTGTAACCTTGCTTTACGCTTAGCTGACTTCTCCCGTAAGGGTCTCGGGAACAGAGATAGAGAGGTAGTGGTTAACACCAGTTTAGCAGTGACCTGCTGCCAATAGGCGCAGCTATTAATCTCTATACACCCCACTGGGCAGCCAAGCAGAAAGTAGCTAACATGCAGCCTGTAAAACCTGGGGAGGCCTATCTTGTTCAGTAAGGAACCCCCCAAATATATCAACAGTTTTTAATTCGCTTCTGGTTAGTACAGAATGTATAGTATCTCCTCCATGCTTTAAACAGCACGTCGGTGCCGGGCACAGTACGCCGCATTGCTCAGCCTGGCCGCTTCCACCTGATCCCTGGCATCGGTCTGCTGCAGGACACAAGTGCTTTTGATGTTAACTTTATTTGCTCTTAGCAAAGGGTAGCTGCTCTTGGCAAAGGATCCTAAAACAGTCACCACATTAGCAAGGAAATAAAACAAACCAGAAATAACTCTTTGTTTTAATTCCAGTGTAACGTGTTGGAGCAGTTTGAGTATGCTTTGGCATGCTGAGTGGTAATGGAGATTTTTTTCTGTGTTGGTTAGTTTGAAAAATAGCGATCGATCACAGCTGAAAGAAGAAAGATGTGTGTCTTCCAGATCAATAGCTTTGTAGCTGATGGACAGCCTGCACAGCCCTCTGACCGTTCTGATACCTCCTTGCTCGGAATTAGTGTGATGTCTTTCTCTTTGAAACATAACCAATGGGGAAAAAAAAAAAGTGATTAGCTGCTAGTTGAAGATAAGCTTCCAAATGATGTCTCCAGAAATGTAAGGAAAAAGAACAAAAAAGCAGTAATATTAATTTTTGACAAGTTTCTTTGGAGCCTGTCGTGGTGTGTGGTTGAGTTTACCTGAGGTCGATGGGAGCCTTGCCGGTGATTTCATCATGTCTCAGTGCAGCTATGTCATGGTAACAACTCATCTTTCCAGCTCGCTTGGGGAGCAAGTTGGAAATCCTGATTCCGATGCGGAGGAGCGGAGTAGCCAGCTAACCAGTCTGGCTGGGTGGTTTTGGTGTCATCTTCCTGGATTGCAGAAAGGCAGCTGAATTTGTTTTTATTCTGTTTTATTCAGCGTCCCTGAGCCAGGGTGCTGTGTTTGTCCCTATTTTTGGGCAGCAGCTCTTGACAGTGCCAACTCACTGGGTGTGCTGAAGTAATTTTGCACAGAGGCTGAATTCCCTACGTACGCAGCAATGACTTGCCAGGGCACCTGAACATGTACATGAGCTGGGCTTGGGTGCAGCACTCGCTCCGCCTGGCACTTCTTAGCAGCTCTGCCCAAGGATGTGGCTTGTGGCTGTAGCAGAGGACGGCCGCTGCTGGAGTAACCTCTCAGGCTGGCCAGGTACGCCTCCTGTGCTTCCTTCACCTGGGAGTTTTATTCAGGACTTGTAATATTTAATTATTGCCATTCCCATCAACATACACAAAGGTGCTGTATTGGGTTTGTGTGACAAGGTTTTGGTAGTGGGGGGCTACAGAGGTGGCTTCTGTGAGAAGCTGCTAGAAGCTTCCCCCCCGTCCAACAGAGCCAAGGCCAGCCGGCTCCAAGATGGACCTGCTGCTGGCCAAGGCTGAGCCTGTCAGCGACAGTGGTAGCGCCTCTGGGAGAACATAGTTAAGAAGGGGGGGAAGAAAAAACCCAAAACACCAGAAGCAATTGCAGCCAGAGAGAGGAGTGAGAATATGTGAGAGAAACAACTCTGCAGACACCCACGTCAGTGAGGAAGGAGGGGCAGGAGGAGCTCCAGGTGCCGGAGCAGAGATCCCCCTGCAGCCCGTGGTGAAGACCATGGTGAAGCAGGCTGTCCCCCTGCAGCCCATGGAGGAAGGATGAGGGGGTGTAGAGATTCCACCTGCAGCCCGTGGAGGACCCCACGCCAGAGCAGGTGGAGGCACCTGAAGGAGGCTGTGACCCCGTGGGAAGCCCACGCTGGAGCAGGCTCCTGGCAGGACCTGTGGCCCCATGGAGAGAGGAGCCCAGGCTGGAGCAGGTTTGCTGGCAGGACTTGTGACCCTGTGGGGGACCCACGCTGGAGCAGCTGGTGAGGAGCTGCAGCCCCTGGGAAGGACTCATGTTGGAGAAGTTGGTGGAGGACTGTCTCCTGTGAGAGGGACCCCACGCTGGAGCAGGGGCAGAGTGTGAGGAGTCCTCCCCCTGAGGAGGAAGGAGCAGCAGAGACAACGTGTGATGAACTGACCCCAACCCCCATTCCCTGTCCCCCTGTGCTGCTGGGCGGGGAGGAGGTAGAGAAATCAGGAGTGAAGTTGAGCCCGGGAAGAAGGGAGGGATCGGGAGAGATGTTTTAAGATTTGGTTTTAGATCGCATTACGTCACTCTGATTTGATTGGTAATAAATTAAATTTAATCTTCCTCAAGTCAAGCCAGTTTTGCCCATGACAGTAACTGGTGAGTGATCTCTCCCTGTCCTTATCTCAGCCCAGGAGCCTTTCCTTATATTTTCTCCCCCTGTCCAGCTGAGGAAGGGGGTGACAGAGCAGCTCTGGGGGGCACCTGGCCTGCAGCCAGGGTTAACCCACCACAGGTGCTAATCATTCTAGCTTTCCCCAAGTGTGGGGCACTGAGCACAGTCTCCTGCACCACAGCGTGTATTTTTCTAATATGATGTCTGTCTTGCAGCAAATAATTTACCTGCATCAAATGATCATTATGCTCCTGTTTAGTATGTGAATCAGAGGACTCTTGGTATAAAGCACCCCAGCATTTTGGAGCATGACTCATACTGAAGGCATTAAGTTTTCAAGGACTTAAGTGTATTCATGTGTATTTCACAGTGAGGCATGTGAAAAATGGTGAGTAGGTTCCCTCTGCTGCCTTGAAGGAGTCTTGCCTTTTTATTAAACCATGGATGATCTTTACTGGCTGTCTTTCACTTAAACAAATGCATAGCTGGTAAGCTTGTTGCTGTTTTATTAGATAGCTATCTAATCTTCAACCTGTGGCTTCGCAGATATGTACTTTAACATTTATATTAATTTCTACAAAATAGGAGTAGCACATAATGTAAACCAGTCAAATTGCTGGGTTTTCTAATGCCCAGGGGCCTGGAGCGCATGTGCTTTGGAAGAGTCTGAGGGACAGGGTCTTCTTCAGCCTGGAGAAGAGACAGTTTTGGAGAGGGACCTTATAGCAGCCTACCCCTACCTGTGGGGAAGTTAATGAAAAGATGGAGCCAGGCTCCAAGGAACAATAGTTGCAAACGAAATATTAAAAGAAAAAAATCTCCGTGGGGATAATTAAGCATTGACAAACCACCCAGAGGGGCTCTAGGAGTTATGTCCTTGGCGGTTTTCAAGGGCCAACTTGACCAAGCCCTGCACAACCTCACGTGAAGTCAGGGTTGACTCTGCTTTGAGCAGGAGGCTGGAGACTTCCCAAGGTCCCATCCCACCTGAGCAACCTTATTTAGTGACATTACCTAGAAACACGGGCTTCGGAGGTGAGTGAAATGCAGTGTGGCCTGAGCTTGCACTCCCTTTGGTATTCCACTTCTGAATGGGAGTAAGGAGAGACACCACCATGATTGTGCTAAACGTGGTGTTAGTGGGTAATTCTGCTGCAGGAAATGTTTCCATAAGCGTTTGCTGCCTGCCTAATTGCATCCGGGGGGGTGAGTGGGGTGGGGGCACTGGGAGGGAGCGTGGGGTGGTTATCTGTGATGCAGCAAACACAGACGTGAAGTCATCCTAGCCTTCAGCTTCCCCCTTTTCCAAATTGACGGGCGAACACTGACAGACTGTATGACGTCACCAAGATTGTGTTGCAAATCTAGGTTTTGTTGCAGGAAACTGGAAAAAAAATAAGGTAAAATAAACAGTCTTCTATGCTGGTTGGAGCCCGCTCACCCCAAGCATGCCGGCCCTTCAGTTGTTGGGGTGCCTCTTCCTGTGGTCAGGGGTTGGGCCATCTATGTGGGGGGGCATGGGATGGCAAGCTCGCGGCAAGCGGGCTGTGGAAGAAAGCTAGCGTCCAGTGGTCCCGGGGCCAGTGCTGGCAGCCTGCATCGCAGCCGCGGGTCAGTCTGCATCCTCACCAGCACCTACTGGTTTTGCAGTTCCAGGGGCCAGTTTCAGAAAGCAAAGTCTGTGGAGCGCGTGGGGACCTTGTGAACGCGTCACCCCGAATGGGTGACTAGGGATGATGCGCGTAATTGGAAAAGCCAGCAGCCGCAGCTCTCGCACTCTTGGCGTCTCACCGCGGGGCCGCTGATGGAGGTCAGGCGGCCGTTGCTTAAAAAAAATCAGGAATCGGGTGGAGCTGCTGCTGCTGGGCTGGGTGGGATGAGGGGCGCCGGCGGGTGGGGGCGTGGGGCGTGGCCGTGGGGCGTGAGGCGTGGCCGTGGGGCGGCGGGTGCCGCTAGAGGCCCCTCGAGGCGCAGGGACGGCGTGGCCGTGGGTTCGGGGGCTGCCCGGGCTTCCCTTGCCGCAGCCGCGGCCCGCCGGGCTCCGCTCGCTCGCCGGGCGGGCGGAGGGGAAAGGGTCCCGCAGTCAAATCCGTTTATAAAAAAACCCGGTTAAAGTCGCCTGAGCAGAAGGGAAGAGGGAGGCGATGCGTTGCGGTTCTCTGTTTTTGTGGGATCTCCGGCGCTGGCCTCCGCGGGGTTTCCCCGGACAAGCCCCACGCGAGTCCAGCTGAGTTGATGCAGAGGCCACGGGTGTGCGTCCCACCCCGGGTGGGGAGGGAGACAGATCCCTTTCCAAATCTGATCTGCAGCTCGGCCTCGACAGATCCCGTGCTTTGCACCATTTTCTGTGGGCGCCAGTCTTTCTGCTGACACAACGAGATCGCAGACGTGCAAGTTGGAAGCGTTACCTCTGCTTTTTCGGCTCTCGATTATTTTATTCTGCTTCCGCTTGTCACGTTCTCTGGGAAATCTGTGCCACTTTAGGTGCCGCTGTTATTCCTTATTTTCTTCTTTTTTGCCCTGTCTCTCTCTCTTCCTAGTCACAAGGGTTTTAAAGCAGAAATTACTTGGTGGTCTGAAAACTTCAGCTGTGTAAATTTATCATACAGATTGTGTTTGGCCATTGCAAAGTATATTTGACAGCACTAAGCTAAGTGGCTAAAATGCCTTGGTGATTTATAGTCCACTTAAGGCGCAAATGTAGTTATTCATTTGCCTCATCAAAACAAAGAAGTTCACCCTTGATGAGGATAGTTCATCACAGCTCTGCTGCCCAGAAGTAGTTTGAGATGCAGGGATGGCCGCTGAGCTCTGGGGAGGGCGCAGAGAGCGGAGCCTGGATGCTTGGAGTGTTCGGGGAAGGTGTTGCTGGGCACTTGTGCTCTCTTTGCAGCCCGGCTTGCAATAATTTCAAGAGGAAAGAAAGGGAAATACTTTTTTTTTTTCCTAATGTGAATATCCCTGGATGTATTTTTACAGTTGTGGGGTGCTATCCTGTAAAGTATAGTGTGTATAGTATATATAATAGCAAGCATTATGCATTTAAAACCTGTCCAATGCCGTTTTTCAAATGTAGGGTAACCCAGCAGTATTGACGTACTCCTTCACAATCAGAAGCTTTATTGACTTTTGTGCAAACATTGTTCTGGAAATTATATATATATATATAATCACATAAGAACAATCATATGTGATCAACTGATGAGAAGCATGTTTTAGAATGTTCCCTTTTTTACCTCTCCAAAATTGTATTTATTTTTTTTAAGTTTAGAGAGACACCAAATCAGATTTTTCAACATAACATGCATAATTTTTATAATTTCAAGTACGACAGCACTAGGAATGTAGTTTTGAGCTGAAACTTGAGCTCCCAACTTTCAGCCTCACAGTGAGACTTTGTATTTGCATTTTTAAGCTTGTAAAAACTGGGGACTCAGAAGTTCTGGCAAACCGTGCTTCAGCATGTTGCAATAACAGTCAGGCTGCAATGCCTGTCTGCACAGCTCACCACCATCTGCCTGTCTCTTCCCCTACGCTTTTTTCCCTCTTTATATTGTTTAGATTTGAACGACTGTGTCTAAACAACAGGCTGGCTTCCTATATACAGTGTCTTCTGCTATCTTAAAATAAAAGTTTACAGAGTGGAAAAACAGCAGGAAAAATGTTTCAGAGATGAGAAAAATGGTGAAAGGGAAGCAAAGCCTTCTTGATCCATGGCTTTTAAGGGATAAAAGAAAGATCTATTTCTACTAGCTATGGTTCCTGAGGGTTTTGACACACCCTTTTCCATCTTATTCTTATGATGAGAGATCTAAGAGAGAAATTGAATTCTCATCCATCAGGGGTAGCCTGGTTGCTTCCTCCCCCATCCTAACTGCTTGGTCTTCAGCAGCTAGGTTGCTCTTCCACAGCCTTTTTTGTTCGTTTTCCTTTTTTAGGCTCCAGCTTCTGTTTCTACCATATCTCTTCCTTCAAAGCTGCTCCTCCGGCTGTTCACAGAGCCGTCTGTCCTCATTCTCCATCTCGTCCTGCTCTCTCGGACACGCAGTGCCCCATGGCTGGTTCCTCCTTGTGTCCTGCGGTTGTGGACCTCGTTCCTGGGAGGGGGAATGATCCTTGGGATCCAGCGAGCAACCTGAAGGAGTCAAACCGGCACGCAGGCTTTTGCCAGCCAGCAGGTGAGCGTGCAGTGTCGAGCCAAGACATCAGGACTGAAGGGCAGGAGGTGTGATGGAGCGCAGCCAGGTTGGGGATGAGGACTGACATTGGCCAGGTTCCTGCAGCGGTGCTACCTCCTTGCCCTCTCCCGTGGTCCCACCCCGGGCTGCGGCACCAATGCCTGTCTGACCCTTTGGAGGCTTGTGTTAGCTTCAGCGTAGTGGGCTGAGACATAAATGTCTCTGTCCCACAGAACGAGGGGAAAAAAAGACATTTTGAGAAGTTTTTCATTGATTATCTGGCAGCAAGTCAGAGCAGACTTAGGCTGGGGCTCAGCTCTCATCTCCCAGTGATGTTTACTTTCTGAAGCACGAGGATAATAAACACAGCAAAACGTGCAAGAGAAAATGAGACAAAGACAATCTCCCCTCCCTTTCCATCTCTGTGTCTAGCTGTGCTTTTGTCCTGAGAGTGATCCTCTTCGACTGAAGAGGTTATAAAGGATGAGATTTCACTTCTGAGCAGCCCATGGAATAGCCCAGGGCAAGCCATTCCTAGAAGATGCTTCCCCCTTCTTAAGTGGGTCATTAACTTTTGGATCTAAATACTGCAGCAGGGAGATGAGAGAAAAACAAATGGGGAAATAGTTTCCTGAAAGGAGGAAGAAAGAGCTGTTGTTCGTATTCACTCATCTGTTCAGGATATTATTAGATCTGCGTGGGAACAGCCTAACGAAAGGAGGAACCTTGAGAGAGGCAAGCCAGGTGACAGTGATGTGCATGGGGACAGTCCTGAGGGAGCTGATGCCGTGTCATTCTTAGGCAGAGACATGGTAATATTCTTCCCAAAGGATTTCTTCCCCATTTCCCATCTTTGTCCCCTGCCCCTGGTACAGAGGAGAGGTCTTTAGAAAGAAATTCATCAGCTTTGATTGCCACTGTGCAAGTATCAGTCGTGATGTCGCTGTTACTTTGGTGCAAGGAGCTCAAGGGAGACGTGGTGACACTGCGCCAATCTCAGGTTGCTCTCCTGGAGATCCCAAAGCGTTCACCTGCTCCGACGCGCTCTTCCAGGACAGCAGGATTGAGCCAACGGAGCAGGGGCAGCTTTTGTCAAAGTGATGGAGGGGAAAATGCGGCTTGTAGGGAGCCGGACAGATGCCCCAAACTAGGAGTCTGCGTTGCCTGTGGGGAGGAGAACGAGCTCCTGCAGGGTCTGGTTTGAGGCTTGAGACAGCTTCGCAGAATAGCAAAGGATTAGAGTTTGCCACTTCTCTCTGTCCCCTACTGGCGGATCACTTTTGACCCCAGTCAGATTTAATTACTTCAGATAGGTAATTAACAAACACTCTTATTCAGTAATTAGGGGTGTGTGAGACTATATTCCCGAGGAGGGGGGAAGTTGTGGCTGAAAAGTCCAGCTGGCAGCGCTGCTTCCATCTGCCCGCAGCATCCAGCGGTACCAGGTCTTAATACCCCCACAGGTCTTCCCTCCCCGGGGCAGCAGCCGTGGGAGGTATTGCTGTAGGCCACTTGGATGTGGTTTTGGTTTCTGTCGGGTTTTTTTCCTGGCCACCTGAAATGCAAGATTGATAAAATAGATCTTAAAGGATGATATGCAAGAAGGGCGGGTTTTTTGTGGAAATTGTGGAAATGCTGGCATTACTCTACCTGGCTGGCAAGGCTAGGGGAGGTGGGAAGTCTTGCCAACTTCTGTGGCAAGGGAACATGGGCAGCTTGATGGTGATCTCTCCAGGCTTTTATAAAATACCAGATTTTGATTACAGCAGCTGCATCAGGATTTAAATGCCATGTCTGTTACGCTGTAGCTAAAAGGAGACAAAACATATTAATGGGTAGCAAGGTTTTGTTCCCACTTAATCAAATTATCCTTCCTTGCTGTATCTCACTCCTGTAGATGCTTCTAATAGGTGCCGATGGATATACTGTGGCAGAAGAAAATAACATTTACGTTGCCCGTTACATTAATTTCTCTGATAAAATGAGGCTACCAGGATGACCCCTCTGACTCCTGCGATATTTTTGTAAAGAATGAAATTGAGTACTGATGTTACGATTAGTGTATTAAAAGTGTTAGGTTTGTTGTGTTAGTTGTGCTGTGCCTTGTCATGCTCTCTCTTACGCTGATTGCTAATGACAGGCTTTGGCAGGAGCTAGCCTAGGCAGTCTTTCCTGTGATGGGAACCAGATGGATGGTTGCGCTCTGGCTGCCCCTCCAATTGAACACCAGGAACGGGAGGAGGGGGAGCCCTTTTGGAGGGGGACATTGGTGGAAAAGCAAATGAATGTCGGAGGACCAGTTCTCCTCTATCCCCCGCGTCTCTTCCCTTGAGGCTCCCTGTTTTGCAACTTTCAGCCTCACCCTTGGCTTCGACTTCTTGGCTTTCACAGGATTGTGCTGTACGCTACATTTTCATTACTGGTACAATTGATGGAAAATCACATTTTATTATGTGAAAAATGCAGTGTTCTTGACTGTCAAATCTCCATTCAGCTGGAAAAAATCTATGTGAGGCACTCTTTTATATTTCATGTATTTTGTGCATTGGTTGGAATGAAAAAATAATGAAAGCCTGTATTTTGTCAACTTTTGCATCTGTCTGACTGGCAGCGCTGACTGATTTGTTTTTTAAATGTATTTATTTCTTGCACTAAGCACTATTATTCTCCACCCTTTCATGATAAATGCAAATAATATGTGGAATGTTGGGAAAAGATAGATGCAAATTATTCGATCCCTCCAGGTAGGTCTGCAAAGGAACTGGAAATGTGACTGCAGTGTGGAAAAGTACTGTCTTTAAACGAGCTGCAGCAATGATAACAGGGCTACTGCTGCCTCTCTGCGTTTCAGGTTTCTGTGGACACATCTATTCTATTTTATTTTCTTAAATGCATTTTTTTCTTCTTCTCTTTTTTCCCTTTCCTCTCCTGCTCTGAAACTTCAGATGGGATCTGGGGACTTGGAACATCTGAGGGACATCACTCTGTCCATAAATCCCTCCACCCCCGGTGGAACCGCTGCTGCTCAGGCACGATGTGCCCAAACCACCGAGGCTGTTGGGTTGGGCACTGGGAGGAAGGTAGATAGCCTTGGTGTCAGCGAGAGCAGGCGGATACCTCTATACCTCTCCTGAGAGCCAGGCTGGTATAGCTTTTAGCATGAATCAAGCTTTCCCTTAGGGCAGAAACGTGGCTTCCTTCCCTGCACAGCCATGCGCCAGCTGCGTTGGTACGTGAGCATGAGTCAGATGGAAGGAAGCCAGGCTGACTTGATGCTGTGAGATGCTGCAGCTCTTGGGATGTCTTTGCAGCAGGACTAGCTTTTGTTCCTACCTCGCCATCGACCCTAACTGTGCTCCTGCTCAGAAGTCGTCACACCACTCTGTGCTGCTGAGCGGTGGGATGTAGCCCCGGGGGGCCGGGCCGTGCTCATGAGGCAGTAACCTGGTGAGGACTGCGTGGTGTAGCTGACCGACCTGTCCTGCCTGGTCTGCTGGGGCCATCGCAGCCGCCGGGATGTACTCTGTGGTTCAGGCATACCTCTGATTCAGGATCTCCATGCAAACTGAAAACAGTGTTTTCTTTTATTACAACAACTTTTTTTTTTTTAATGTCACAATTGTCGTTGTACCCCGATCACTATAATTGCAATTTCAAGTGAAGAGCCTGTGAAAAGAGGTGTCAGGGTGCTCCTTCTCAGCACTGTTTCGTTATTGCCATTTGTAAAATTCACTCCCAATTCCAGTTAAGATTTTAATGTGACGCAAATTTTCAGTTATTCTAAATACTAAAAAAGTGATGTCTTTATTCGTGCTAGATTTTCTTTCAATGCAAAGAAAGTAAACTGAGCAGTAAAGGCTTACAGAGAAAGTAGTAAAAGTAAAGGCTTGCAGTAAAATCTGGAAAATCCTTCTTTATAGCTGAGACATTGTTTATCTCTGCACTTCTTGACTCCCAACCCTGTACGTGTTAGGAGCTCTTCAGTGGGGACCATTAGGAGAACCTTGGTCTGGAGACCTTCCTGGCTGGAGGAGGGTACCTCGCTGTGCCTTTGTAGTCAGTTGGCCTCAAAATCTTTGTGAGGGTGCTGGGCTTGTGAGGACTTGCTGGCCTGCATAGTAAATGGTCAGCAGCACGTTGGTTGGGGTGAGAAGTTCTAACAGAAGAGGATCCCAGGAGAAGTCGGGTCGGAAGGGACCTCAGGAGGTCTCTGGTCCAGCTCCCGCTCAGGGCAGGGCCGGCTGTGAGATCAGGCCAGGTTGCTCAGGGCTTGGTGCAGTCAGGTCTTTGAAAGCCTTCAGGGATGTGGATAGCATGGCCCTGCTGGGAAACCTGTTCCAGGACACTCTTGGTAATTTGCTGTTCATTACCACCTGGCACTTAGAGCAGTCAGAGGTGGTCAGAGGTAAATACGTGCTGTCATTCTCTCGCTTTGTAGATGTTCCTGAGACTCTTGTTGTTCAGGAGGCAGCGTAAGCAATGATCCCACAAGCCTGGGACGCTTCTCCTACATGGCGTTCCCTGCTGTGAGGAGGTGGATGCAAGAGATGAGGACCTGCTTTGTCCTCTTTTGGGGGCTGGTGTGGGGCAAGCAAAGCCATCCTGCCGATTAGGGTGGCAAGAACCAGTCCCAACCCCTTACGTCCCTTCCTCCCAAAGCCCCAGCTGGGGATGGAAATCCAAGCCTCGCCAGGCAGGACGCAGCCCAGGAGGTGCCTATTGGACTCTCTGTGCATTTGCATTTTCTAATCTGCTGCCTAAAGCATTATCTTGCTTGCTCAGACAAGTCATCCAGTACATCAGGAGCGTGTGGGAAAATAACCCAGTCAGTATAACCAGAGGAAAATAAATGATTGTGTGGTTGGCCATTTGGAGCTGAACTAGCTTGGGATTTTTTTTTTTTTTCTTTTCGCAACACCCTGAAAAAAAACGCAGTGTGAATGGGTGTGAAATATAAAGAGAGTTTGCTTCCTTCTCGCATAGGCATACATCAAAAAAAAAAGGCAAAAGTAAATATCCAGGCAGCTACTCCTAAATGCTTTGGTAGGGCTTTAGAGGATCCAAAGGCTCAGTGTGTTTGACTGGTGGGACATCGGATCTTCTCCACTCAAATGAGCTTTGAATACGAGGGAAGTCTCTGACACGGAAGAGAGGAGAAGCCGTGGTGATCACCTGGGGTGTTTCAGTTGTGCTGCTCAGTCACCCAGAGTCTACTTCTCCTCTTGATTCTCCGTTTGTATTTGAAGAGAGGACCCCAGACGTAATGTAAGTACAGAGGGGTGAACCGTGTCCTGCGTTAGGGGCAGAAACACCAGGCTGCAGTGGGTCAGATCTGCCAAGGGGCTGATGTTTGTTACCAGGGCAAGGAAAGAAGAGAGAAAGCATCCAGGCTAAGGCAGTTCTGAATTCCTGCCTATTAAAAACATGGAGTTATTTTTCTCCTGTGAGATGTAAACTGGATTTCACAGCTACTGTTTGCTGTTGCTGTTTAAGAGATGGCAGCAAAACAGAACAGGATAATGTCTTCTGCAATAGACATGCCAGTGGAAATAATTTATTTGCTAATTGGTAGACATTCCTCTAATGACAGCGATCTTTAACAACAGGTTATTTGTACCACATCAAATCCTGTATTCTAGAGGTGGCTCTTTCCCCCTGTTGGGTGTTAATGCAGTTGTGTGGATTAATCACACTGTAATGCAGCTGAACAGCTCTTGTCCCTGCTTGACTCAGGGAGCAGAGGCATTTTGGCTTGATACTTGCATGAGAAAAATCACATCCAAGTTTTACAAAGTATATTTTGGAAATAAAGGATGAAGTTTAATTAAAAAACCAAACAAAACACTTTTTTTTTTTTCCAGTAAATGAGGTCATGCTGCCTGATTGCCTGGCCCATCTGTTGCCGTTCATAAGTATGTTATTTTTTTAAAGGGCAATACTAAATGGTATTATGTAGTTATCTACTTTCGTATGCCTCTTGGCTTGTCAAGCACTGTCATTATATCGACCGCTGTTCTTAAAACAGGATTTTGGTTAAAATAGTATATACCTGCCATCTGGTTGAAAAATGTAAGCTTCCTACACAACTAAGTGGAGTTGTACTGCGGTATTAGGAATAGCTCGTGTTCTCTTGAAAATAGCAGCTGATGGCAGATTGCAGAAATCAGCCAGTTATCAGTTGTCATTAAGCTATTTGATATCTGACACACATGGAAAACATACTATTTATAAGTATGCAATTATGATATAGAACTATTCTTTTTTTTCTTTTCTTTTTTTTTCCTTTTCTTTTTTTCTCTTTTTTTTTTTCTTCCTTGTTTAAATGTGTTGGTTTGGCTGGACTGGAAGGCAAAGTCTCCCTTAATATCCACAGCCCAGATGCGCTGCAGACTGAAGGTGTGCCAGACTGCGTGTAACATTTCTGCCATCAAAAAGTGGTCTGAGAGGGGTCTTGAAATAAATTTGGTGTTCCCGTGCTATAGAACAATAGGTGTCTAAAGACAAATGTCAGCTACAAAGAGCCCAGGAAACAGAAATACGTGGAACCAACCGGTAGAAGATTGCACATCTAGAAATCGTAATGGAAAAGATGCATTTTACTTTAATATGTATTTGCATTTCAGCTGCGAGAAAAGAAATCGAGTCTTAAGATCAACTAAAGCAGAAACACTAAAGGCGTAATTATTTGGTAAACCTGGGCAAGGCACCGAAGACTCTCAGAGCTATAGGCTAGGCACGAACATGAAAGCTTAATGCTAACCACTAAGCAAGGATTCACATACAATGCAGGGCAGAGGATGCTGCTGGAGAAGGCAGCGAGGCATGGTGATGCTCTGACCTGTTCCCTTGTAACACATTTTGAGGTAAATGATGATTAGTGGATTAAGTATTACTTCTATGAGTGGAAAGGTGAACAAAAAGAGTAGTCAAAATAGGATGGGGTGCTGCAAAGGCTGTTAATTTTACTGTGAGATGGTATGAGGAGGTATTATTTTCATGTGGGCTGGGGTTTAGACTGTGATTAATATGCTTCAGTGACATTGAAATCTTATGAGCACATCCTGCAAGATTTTGGTCCAACATGCTATAAATAATAGGTGATTGTTCTCACAAGATTTTGATTACATTAAACCGCAAAGGTTTTGAGAACTATGAGGAGCTTGTTGTCTTCACTGGCAACCCCCACCATCTCTTTTCCTATATGAGGGTTGACTGGAAAATTAAGGTCTTTGCTGTTTTGGCTTCAGCATGATCTCAATCAGGTTTGAATCTGTTGGGTTTGGATCTGAATCCTGTTGGCTTTTCAAATGACATCTGAGACCCTGGTTTTGAAAGGTCTCCAGTAATTTTGCTTTTAAAAGTTACTTCACCCACAACCATCCATCCACGATGAAAATGCATTCAGCTTCATAATTATAAGTTTTAGGGTGTTACAGTCATCAGAGGTATGTTCTAACAGAAAATTGGGTAGCAAAGGTGTAGGTCAGAGGTTGTGGTTTGTTTTTTGTTTGTTGACTTTTCCTCACCAGAGGAGTATTTGGAAATCTTATTATGGAGACTAATGACGTCTGTCTTGCTTCAGGCTTCTGGAGACCTTCTTAGGCCATCAAAGCAGCTTTGGCAATCTCAGCATTTTGGCAACATTGCAACTACCTTGACCATCAAAAGACTCGAAGCTGGTGCAGAGGGCACTCCCTGCAGAGGCAGGTTTGCAGGAATGAGCAGTGCCCAGGAGTAATTTCGGCTCTCAAGCACTCCTTTTCAGGGGTGTGCACACACGCCAGCTCCCTGCGCTTTTCTGCTGAGCGGGGTGTTCCCAGTGAAAAGCCCGTGGTCTGCAGGTGCTGCGGAGAAGCCTTCTGCTGGCACACAGGGAAGGCTGGCAGAGGAGGAGGGACAGAGACCCTTACAGAGCAAAAAAAAATGCAGATGTTTGACAGTTCAGGGCAGTTTGGCAGAAAATATCTCTTCCTTTCCACTTCCCAGACAGCATACAGTTATTTGCAATTCTTAGCTACTTATTCTCTAATTTAGTAGCTAACCACTCACCTGCCCTGGTACGCTCCTCCTCCCCTCCCAGCCACCAGCTCTCCCTGCTTGCTCACTTGCTCACCAGCAAATTTGCTGCCTGGTTTGGTCCCCTTTGGCTCGACCTTCACAGGCCACTTCAGCTCCCCCCACCCTGGCAAAAGGTTAGTGAAAGCCCATTGATATGCGCCTCTCTTCTTTGGTTCATAACTTTTTCATTTATTCATGTTTATCTGTGCTAATACAGGTCCAGCAGACAGCTAATGAAGAAAAAAAAAAAAGTAGTCAAGTAATCTAAGTTTGTCTTCTGTGTGTGGGTTTGCAGAGAAAATTGGGAGGGAGAACAAGCGCTCATAGGTCAAAAGTAGCTGTGTAGGCAATTTTATTGAAGGACAGAACACAGTATGGTGTTTTACTTCTCACATTTGAGAAGAAAAAAGTGTTAAAAACACTGATTATAGTTGAAGAAAGCATTTTTAAGTTTATCAAAACCTGTAGAGATGATCAGGGGTGGAGTGTGGTAATTAGGTATGAGCGTGAGAAGCGGGCAGCATCCTGGAAGACAAGGGATGTTTCTCAAAGGAGCTCAATGGTTTAGCAAGCACGTAACGAAGTTTACCTTTCTCTGTGCTGGAGGCAGATGCCAATAACGCTGGATGTGGTGGCGTGTTACTCCTAGCATTTGTATAAGGAGGTTAGGAAATGATGTAAGAACATGGTAGCAAAAACCAGGGGTTTTTTTTCAGATGGGTTCCGAGAGTATTGCCTGTCCAAATGAATTCATTGTGTCGTGTGTAAATGTGAGAACTTACTCTCGGCAGTCCTGGACTGCTAAACTTTTCCCAATAGAAACTTGTCTTGGAATTGAGCTTTCTGGGACATCGTCCTGGTGATGTTCTCAGGTTAATTGTTCCAGGTCGATTTTTCTTATGGAAGCTTAAGTCATTTTCTCACCTTCTCAAATTCTGACCTCTTTGCGTCAGCAGGGCATCTGGTAACACCCATATTTAGGCCACCAAATGCACTGTGTTATGAACAATTTCTTTTTTTTCCTTTATTTAGGGGAAGCAGGGGGTGGGGGAGAGGAAGTCTAAAACTATTTTTGTTTGCAGCAGCATATAACTTGCCTTTGGCTTAGGGGAGCATCTTTCCTTTGACTCGGGAAGTTCTGCTCTTACCAAGAAAGAGCTAGAAAGTGAAAATTTTCTTACCATGGCCTCCATCCCTTGAGAAAACTTTAGGTGTGCCAGAAAATATGTATTCTGTCTGGACCACGCAGCCTTCAAAGCAGCAGCAGCCAGAACTGCTCTGGGATTGCCTAGGGAACTGTGAGACGAAGAAGAGCTTCCCAGCACCCAGCATATACCCCGAGAACCTTGCTGAAGGGCACCAGGTGATAAAAGAGTCTCTCATCTTCCAGCTGGGAGATGCCCAGGAGCAATCTCCAGGCCCTGCAGTTAGTCCTGGGGAGGCAGTGCTCTCTTGTTCCTCCTTCCTCCCAGAGCAGCCACAGCCCTTCCCTATCATCTGATACTGCTCAAGAGGAGAACGTGTGTGCTGAAGGTCAGGATCAAGTCCAACAGGCAACGTCCAATGTAACCTGTCTAATCTGAAGATTTTTTTAGGTATAGTTTTAAGTTTTTGATGAGTGTCATGTAGTAGTTGCTGGTGCCAACAAGTATTCTGCATATATGTTACCGAGTATATTGCACAGAAAATTAGTGTTTTGGCTTAAGATGAAAGAAAAAGAAGAAAGAAGAACTTTTCAATTTTGTAAACTTGGCACAAAGTACTCTTGTTGCCTCTACCACTGCTGCCACCATGAGATTAGCCTTCGGTAATGAGGCCCATCAGGGCAGTATGTTCTGGAATAATGGCTATGCACAATGTAAGAAAGCAGATATTTAGGGCTGTACACATATAGCGTAGAGCGTGCATTTGCATGTAATTAGCAGCCTTTCTGTTTTGCTTAAGTCACCTTAGGAATTTGTGTGCTAAAACCTAAAATTAAAAGCTCTGAAGGCAAGCACTCGCAGCTTAAGAAATCACAAATTTATAATTTCTGGTACAACCTTAAGTTTTGATGTTCTCCTGCATGTGGGTTATGATGGACAAAGACTCTTTCAGGGTATGTGTGTGGACCTTGCTATCGCCGTACCAGAACGTATATGACATTCTTCTGTTTCTGTGATCACAGAAGCCCTTTGAGGGAAGGATGTGTTGCTATTGTCATTTTACAGCTGAGAGCAGGAGAGAATACATGACCACATACTGCGTTTTTTCCCCAGGATTTCTGCTTCATACTAGCTACACAGTAGGTGTATGAGGGAATATATGGTGAGGGCTACTTGAATCTGGGCTGTTATACTGGGAAGGGTGGCCTATGGCAATGCACTGGTGGCATTATTGCATCGCCTCAAGTGTTCATACATCTTCTCACCAGGTGGATATCTTTGTAAGAAGATACAGGGAGAGCTGGAATCTAACATGCTTTACCTGAAATTATGCAAGGATCCTTGTTAAACGCTTTCTTTTTGCTGTAGGGGAGACTTGTTTCATGACTGCAGTTGTGATGTGCAAAAATAATGGTTGTGAAGTACTCGTTGTGCCTGCTGAAGAGGATGGTTCTGGCATGCGGGGTTCCCGTGGGCTTGGGAGGCAACGGGCCCGTGTCTTTGTGATCCTGTACCGTTCTGTCTGAAAGAGAGGTATTTCTGCTCTAGGTAATATAAAGATTAACATAGAGCTTTAAAAGAGCAATGTCCTTTGGACTTTTTCATCATGAAAATACAATTAAAATTTTTCATCGACTACAGGAAAGACGCAGGCATTCGCATGTACGACGAGTGGTGCATTACATTACCTTCTCAGGTAGCAAGCAGAAGCCCACACAGCGCTGTCCTTGAGGACTCATTTGGGTTGCCCTTGGATCAAGGTCTTGTCTAGATTAAAGGCTCAGATTGAGTTAGGTGGGGCGCTGCAACTGCATGCATACTCTTTGGTCATGACAAACGCAAGGTTATTTGACTTATTTTACATCTCCGGTAAAAGCCCTGGGGCTGATAGCGCAATAGTGATAAAGTTCAGCTGATGCCTGGTAGCTTCGTTATGAATTGACTATTGAGAAAAAAGCAGGAGTGTCGGTATACATGCTGTTGGGTTGGTTTCATTGCGTTGACCGCTCCCAGCTGAAGCCCGACTTCGTGTTGAAATGCAGGTTAGCTCGCTTTAAACAGGAACAGGCTGAATTCAGCCAGCCAACACAGATCTAAAGCAGACCTGCCAAATGCTTGAGGGTTGCCTGACGTGTGATGTTTCTCAGCCCTGCTTTAAATGGGTTATTTGGCATCACCGTCACGTTATTCCCATAGCCCAGCAGAGATGCTGTGTGCTCAGCAGGGCTGCAAGATGAGCCGGCTGGGGCAGCCCATGACCATGGAGCAGAGCCCCAAGCAGCTCACCTCACTTTGGATTGCCGGGGGGGGGACTCATATGAGGAGGGAGAGGTGGCAGAAGCTTTCCACCTCCTCTGCTGTGGTGCCTACCCTGCTCTTTCTTCAGATAGACCCTACTGGAGCCCATGGAGAACACATATGGAAAACTTAGGACTGGGCTATCGGGCACGTTGCCAGCTTAGCTTATGGGCGGAAATGAAAGAACTGGAAAGGACGACTCCCTCGCTTTTCTCTGGGGGAGGGAAGCCGGCCGCAGCAAGCTGGCTGGCTGTACTTCTCTTTCCTTGCCACCGCTTTATGTAAAGGAGAAGTGAAGGAGAAGCCTCAAACTTGGCCAGCTGCATGGATTCATAGGGCAGAGACCAAGCACCGTGTTGATATTAGCTGTCTGCCTTGTACTTAGTCTCTGTAAGACAGAAAAAAGGATGTATGTATGAATTCTTCCTTCTTCTCTGGAATATCTCCTTTCATTCCAGGCTAGAGCAGAAATTCTCAGTTTGGGAAAACTTATTTTTTCAGAAAGCATTTTCCTACCATAACATCTTCATGCCAGTTTTTTGTTCAAGAACAGTGTGGAGACCTTGAGAATTTCATGTTTCCTGTAAAGTAAGAGACCTTACATTTTCATGTCAGTGCATTTGTGTGACACTTCTGTTTCGTGCAACATGTATGTGTGCAAATAACATCTTCTTTTATGACCTAACTTCTTGAGCACGTTTTAATCTTCATCAACTTTGTTGAATTAGATTTTGAGTAGAACACTAATAAACTAGTTAAAATGCAGAAGCCTTGCTTCTGGAAAATATTCCTTGTTCATGAAATGGTTCAGAATTCATAGTCTGCTGCGAGAGAATTTCTGTTAATCTTCTTAAAGGCAGCAGATAAGATTTCAGAATCAGATTAAATATTTGTATTCCACATTAGGAGACCTCCCTGGTTCTGCCTGACAACCAATAAATCCTCTTCAGGCTCGCAGTTCCTCCAGTCTGCATTTACCTCTCTCATGTTGTGCGTCAAGGACCTTTTATAGACAGTTAATGCACATTTATTTGGAAGTTGAAAATTACATCAGAGGTTTGACCTTCCCTTATGTTTGTTTGTCTTTGTTTTGTTTCTTTTAGCCGAGAGTAGGGAGAGATGGGCACTTCCAGCTCACTTGAATTTAGCAGGAGCGGCGAGGGCAGCGTGTAGACCATGTCCCACTGAGCTGTTGAGGCGTCGTGAGTGTCTTGTGATTAAATCTCATGCTGAGGGTGCTGTACGCTCCCCCCACCCAGCGGCCCGGCGTCTCGGCTCACTCTCAGCATGAATTTCCCACTGTGTAGATGTGGGAGGAGAGCTGACAGCTTGCTCACAGACAGAACGCAGGATACTCGACGGGAAGAGAGAGTGTAAAACACATCTGCTCTAAGCCGGTACTGAAGATGTTTGCATAATTTATTAGTTAGTATTTTTAGAAAACAAGAGTAATTAAAGAAATAAGTATTTGTCATACATACAATGTATCGTGTTGTTTAATATCAAATGATGTCATTGTTCAGTGGTGCGTTGCCTATTACCTCTGTATGCAGCAGAGGGCACTACGTGGTGCTTAGCTTTTAAAGCGCAGCAAAATTCTGCATCTTTTTTCTTCATTGCCCAGAGAGCTGCCTTAAGAATACTTCTTGTGTGTCTCAGGTACCGTCTAGTACTTTTTTGTGTGCATTTGTCAGATTCTTTCCATTGTGTCTTCATAACATCTAGTGAAATGGCCCATCCAAGGGCAGTCTACATGTTTTGAAAAAAAATATCAAATGTTACACTCATTTTCTTAGTTCATCTGCAGTCATCCCTGTCACTATGACTCCTTATAAGTTTCCAGGCACAATTGTGATGAAAATGGGGAAGACCTAGACAGATCTCCCACCCTGCAATGGTGATGTAGGTGAACTCCTAGAAAAACAGGGTTAGAATTTGAAGAATTTGCCAACCTAGAGCAACCACTGCAGGATTGGAGACTGAAGTATTTTGATGATTTCTACAGGCAGGATATTTTGCACAATGCCATAACCACCTTTCAACAGAAAAATAATCTAAAATAACTTTTCTGTAAGCTGTCTGATATAAAAACTGTGTGGGATGATGGTTCATTACAAGTTTCATAACCCTACACTAAAAAGTAGTTTATATCACTACCATCTCTTGACTACATTCAACGTGCCTGGTTCAAAAATAAATTAAAATAAGGCAAGAGTTCATTATATTTAAATGCAACACATCAGAGATGAAAACATTCTTCACTGTAAGAGGTGAGGAGGTGAACTGTTTCTTAAGAAGGAGCATGTTGTGGTCAGCCTTTGTCATGCCTGTTTGTGCATGCAACCTTAGTTATAAATTCCAGTATTCAATAATGCCACAGCTGAATTCTTTCTATATTGAGAGCGATGCTATCCCCCCAAAATAAAACTGTTTGAAGTGCCCAGTAGCCACTATCCCATCAAATCAGGCAAGGTCAATAAAGTTTTATAAATATGTGCTAGTACATAAAGACAACATAATCATAAGCTGCAATGACATGATGCTTCAGAGGTGGGCTTGTCTGAACCTCATGAGGTTCAACAAGGCCAAGCACAAGGTCCTGCACATGAGTCAGGGCAATCCCAAGCACGACTATAGGCTGGGCAGAGAATGGATTGAGAGCAGCCCTGAGGAGAAGGACTTGGGGGTGTTGGTTGATGAGAAGCTCAACATGAGCTGGCAGTGTGCGCTTGCAGCCCAGAAAGCCAACTATATCCTGGGCTGCATCAAAAGAAGCGTGACCAGCAGGTCAAGGGAGGTGATCCTGCCCCTCTACTCTGCTCTTGTGAGACCCCACCTGGAGTACTGCGTCCAGCTCTGGGGGCCCCAGTACAGGAGAGACATGGAGCTGTTGGAGAGAGTCCAGAGGAGGGCCACGAAGATGATCGGAGGGCTGGAGCACCTCTCCTGTGAGGACAGGCTGAGAGAGTTGGGATTGTTCAGCCTGGAGAAGAGAAGGCTCCGGGGAGATCTAATTGTGGCTTACCAGTACCTGAAGGGGCCTACAGGAAAGCTGGTGAGGGACTGTTTATGAGGGAGTGTAGTGACAGGACAAGGGGTAATGGGTTTAAACCAAAAGAAGGTAGATTTAGATTAGATGTTAGGAAGAAATTCTTCTCTATGAGAGTGGTGACGTACTGGAACAGGTTGCCCAGAGAGGCTGTGGATGCCCCATCCCTGGCAGTGTTCAAGGCCGGGTTGGATGGGGCTTTGGGCAACCTGGTTTAGTGGAGGGTGTCCCTGCCCCTGGCAGGGGGGTTGGAACTAGATGGTCTTTAAGGTCCCTTCCAACCCAAACCGTTCTATGTGATACACTTTAAAGTTGTTGCTCATACAGGCACTGCTTGTCATGGCCAAAATAGTATTTGGGGGACATAAAACCAAAGGGAGCTGGGTTCAAAAGAAAGAGGAGGTGATTCTTCATGTCAGAGGGAGTGACCTGCAGGATTTATGGCTGGACGATGCTGTGGGTGCAAGGAGTTTACGTAGGCTGATGGGGAGACTGGGCAAGGCTTTGGCAGAGAGGTCTCATGGAGACTGCTTGACAGAGGAATCACAGCAGGCGCAGCAAATCCCGTGAACTGAAAATGGCGGGGGGACAATACACGGATTATTAGGGGGAGGTATGAATGCCGCCTTATTCTTCCCTGACTGTGCACTGCTGGCCCCTTCAGGAGGCTCAATATTGGGCTAGATGTGTATTGGGTACTGCTGGGGCCTTTCTTCTATTTTAGTGGTCTCGTAATTAAAATTTAAAAAAATGAAGCTGTTGAAAGCAGTTCTTGTGCAAATGAATCATAAATGTAAAGCAGTTTCAGGTGCCTGACAAACTGCATTCATTGCTTGGCTATCAGAATATAAATCATAGTTACAAACCCACGCCTTGTGGAAGATTTCTGCTGTATTTATTCAGATGGCTTTCAAGCCTCACTTAAGAATGTGTTTCTCTAAATGTTTTCAAATGCTACCTTCTCAGGGTTTTTTTTGTTGAATAGCTTACTAAAATGGTATGAGTTGAATAATTGTGATATTAATATTTCCTCCTCCTGACCTCCCATATTCTGTCGGTTCCACTAATAGATCTTCAGTTTACAGGATGTTAGAATTGTAAGTTGAATAGTTGCTTTCTTTAATGTCTTATCCTGAGAGCCAAGGTACTTGAGCAGGTTACAAATGCTATCTGCTATTCAAATGACCAGAATGTAGAATTCTGGACTAAATTAACGTGCGTTCATTGCAGGAGTCCTGTGGCCAGAGTAGTAAGTCCAGTCTTGCCTTCCAGCAGAAAGGCAGCCAGTCCCGGCAGGGAATGACGACTGCACGTCCCGCACTCGCTGCACCTCCGTGCAGCACAGTATCACCGGCATCAAAGGCACGGCTCGACGTCTTTGAAACGAGCCTTTCATTTAGTCGCAGAGTAATCTTCCTAACCCTGCACCGACGGGTTTTACTGAGCAGGCAGAGCCCATCTCACCGCGGCTGCGGCGCACGCAGGGCTTTGCGCAGGAAGGTGAGGTGCACCAGCCTGCTGGTGGGACGTTCCTCTGCCCGAGCAGGGCTCGTCTTCCCCGCGTCTGCAGGGGAGAGCCAGGAGCAGAGCGGGGTGTGGAAACGCCGGGGGGTACCAAGGTGCTGTGGATGTCCGGAGCATGCGGGCACTGGCTTCTGGCGGGGGATGCGTGCAGTAATTTTGCCAGCCTCTGGAGGAACAGCTTTACCCTTGGCTGGGTTTTGCTGCGGCCGGTCGGCCTGCCCGGGCTTGGGAGAGCGCTCAGAAGTGCACACTCCGAGGTTTGATCTACATTGCTTTAATCATCCCAAACAAGCCAGTCCCGTCCACATGCAAATACTCAGTAAGTGCCGAACTGTGTCATCCTTTTGTCTTTCATTTAACACTTTAATATTTTTCTTGGTTTGGCAGCTGCTGTGTCTTCCAAGAGTCATAAACAACCCCCTTGCTTGGAGTTGGCCCTTTCGCTTATTTGGGCATACGGTTTCAGATAAGCATCAGTATTTCAAATCCTGCTTTTGCCTTCTTTCTAGCTCTGGGCAGAAAGTGCTGGTGGTGGGACTGGTGGGATGGTCTGGAGGCACGCAGGCATGCCCGCTGGGAATTAGGCTGAGGTGGGGCAGCACGAGTTTTCAGATGGAAGCTGATCGCAGCATGAGCCTGGGGCTGGTGGGACTTCCTCTTAGAGCTGAAAGGTTTTGGTGTGGTAATGAGTCCTGTGAGCAGTCTCCATTCTTCTTCCTACCTTAAATCACTGCTACATTAAAAGTATGTTCCTTTTCTCCTACACCATTCTTCCCCATGTCAAACTAAACTGTTTTATCATAAGGCTGAGCAAAAAGAAAAGCAAACCAAACTTTTAATTGTTTTTTCAGGGGACATTGTACAGGTAGTTTAGCAATAAAGACAAATGAAAGATTGGGATCATTTGTATCTGTGTGTCTTCAAAAGCTACCCTGTCCTTCTATCTATGCTTGTCAGTTTAGGGCAAGCTGATGTATAGCCCACAGATAATACGTGCACAAGGAACATCTTTTTGCTCTCTTGTTAGGATGCAGGGTCAGCGCTAGGAGATGCGAGTGCTGTTCCTAACTCTGCTCCTTGCGTGGTGCTGAGCGAGCTCCTGGGATGCTCTGGAGAGCAAGCGGTGCACTGGAGTGTTCCCCTTTTAGGACTCTCAGTTGGAGCCTGCTGGGAACTGATTTTCTCCTCCTTTTTTTCTGGGATGCTGAAGCCCAGTGAGAGCCCAGTGGCCACATTTGCAGTTGTGGGATTTTGGACTTCTGTGAAAAATAAATTTAAAAACATCTTCCTCTTCACTATGAAAAATGAGGCAAGTGAAATCACTGGACAGCTTTTAAAAATGGAAAGTACTAGATTGCGTACCTCTAACTAGCTGTCATATGTCCCAGAGTGCTGGGAGGCTATCTCAGTTACTTGTATTCCAAGCTACAGAAATGCTGTCGGTAATATATTCTATAATTAATAGACCACGCTGTCGTGTAGGATTAATAAACCCCTCTGACTTGACAACTCCAGTACTTGGAAATGTTTTTTTCTTTCTTTTCATTTTAAAATGTAGATGTGAATAGGAAAAAGGTGGCTATGATTTCACATATTTAAAAAGAAGGGGTTTTTTTGCTGGTCTGGATTGAAGTTTTCATTGTATTTGCATTAATGTATGAAATTTAGTGTTCTTTCTTCATAGCAGAACGAATAAAGATGGGACAAAAAAAAAGTTGTTTCCTCTGTAGACTTTATGTTCTTGTACAGATGTCAGTATTGCACATATTTATGTCTGTTAATTTTTATAAAAATAAGAGTTTCTTCTAGTTAAACTTCATGCTCCCACAGAAATTTTTCCTTTTTTTTTTTTAAATAAACAGTGCAAGCAAATTCAGTTAGAAAACTAAGAGCAATGTTGTGGGAGATGAAAAGTACATTTTGACTTTGTTTCTTCTTCACTACATACAGAAATGGAAAATGTAAGATTGTATTAGTGCTCTTAGACCATCTCAGACTATTATACGCGGGAGGCAGGGAGGGAGGGAGGGAGGAAGTCAAACACTACAGTTAAGCAGATGGTGCTCATGAGTCTGTTTGTGTAACACTTCCTACGCTGTGGAGTGGGTGGAGGGATGGGGGGAGACTTCTCAACACTGGCACAAGGGCTCAGATGCTGCACCAGGGTACGGCGCCAGGCTGCCTGGACCAGAGGTGGGATGGGTCAGAGGGGAGCGTTCCTGCTCGGACCCCCACTTTCCCGCACCGTACCTGCTTCCTTCTTTTGGGCTTCAGTCTCCGGACTGCAGCTGTGGGACCTGCTGTACCCACGGTCCCGCTGAAGTCCGTGGGACTGCAGGGGTAGTTGTTGCAAGAGGAGTTGTTTGGAGCTCAGCGGTTTCTTCAGAGAGGCCCCCCTCTCCTTCCCCATGGCAATGTACCTAGGAACGTGAGGGGGATCTGCTCCATAACCGGCTGATCCATGCATAGCGGTCTGCGAGGGCACCGATAGGCACGTCCTGCGTCACATTTACGTCCTGGTAATTCAAAGAATCTACCAAAAAGTGTCTTGCTCTACTTTCAGCACTCTTACCAGTACGTAAAATTACGCTGACTATTTTTAATCCTTTACTCACTTTAGTTGCAGTACAAGAACACAGTGAAACTTTTGCTAGTGGGAAAATAATGTAAAAGCTCTTTGTCCAGAAAACACGGGCTAGGAGGTGGCTGCCAATAGCCTTTACAATTGTAAGGCTGGTTGTTAACTGTAGCTGAGGGCAGTAGCATTACTGTAACTGCAGACAGAAAATACTTTCTGGTGATTTTCAGAGGGTTAGATCGCCACACAGTGACCTTTCTTTCCTGATTTTCAGCAGCTAATTTGGCAGCTGAAATATTTTAATTCCTTTCCCAACACTGTATTTATATATAATTGGATTTTATGTGCTTAGAATGGCTGCATTATTTTTCTATGCCCAGAAGATAATGAGAACAATTAAAGAGAAGATAATGAGAACAATCCTAAAGAGGGGTGAGATGATCTAAGAAGAATCTGTATTTTCAAGAATGGTTTGTGTGACAGGGCTCGCTGACACACAAACAGTGCCTTTTGCTTCCCAACCATGCGACGGTGGTTTCATCATGCATCATGCAGGGTTAGCACTGCGGTTGCATCCACAGGGGGTAGAGAACAGGCAGAGGTAGCAGTTCCTGAACAGTGGAAAGGGTATAGCGAGTAGTGACAGGCTCAGTTCCCTGCCCTGGAGGACCTCAACTACTTCTGTCCTGTCTCCAAGCCAGTGAGCAGGGCAGCTGTAACCCTGTGATCCCCTTTTAGCCAACCCTTTCCTGAGCTGCGGTGTTAGACACACCAGCCGCTTACCTCCCTGGCCCTGGGAAGCGTCAACGGTGGCTTTTGTCATTGCAGGAGAACACGTGGTAATTCGAGGGTATATACTTGATCCCTTGCCGTTGTGTGTAGGTAGCGGTATGTACTGTGTATATAATATGTACATAATATATAATATAGCTGCCGCTAACATAAGGAAAGTTTCTTTTTTGCAAATATGTGAGTAAATAAACAAGTTCAGCCCACATAAGTCAGCAGACTGAGAGTGATAACTCATTGGCCATCTGTTTCTCTCTGCGACGTTGTTTACCTTGCCTGCTTTTCGGATGCGAAAATGTATCACAGAGAGCTTCAGCTTGCCATCTTCAGATAATTCAGCTGTGGCAGTCATCCTCGGGAATGATGGCTGATTATGTTTTGTTTCTGACCGTGAAAATCATCATATCCAAGAAAAAGTTGACTTCCAAAAAAGTCAGGCAAACCACGAACTAATACATGAATTATGAACGTGATTTCTCCAGTTTGTCAGAAAAACTATTTGTACTGGAGTCATTTATTTTTAATCTAAACCCAGTAATTACCCTTTTGGGTAAATGTGGAACCCTAGCTTGTGTAGGAATAGGTTCAAACATGGGTAAACATAATTAAGTTTCTTTAGGGGTGTTCAGTACCTGATAACTTGCCTCCATCACCTGGGAGGTGTTCCTGCTTGTAGTACCTGTAGTAATTTGTATTCACGTTGCTGGGTACAACTCCATAACGGACTCTAAAGCTATGCATCCTGTTTTGGAAAGGACTTGTGCACTTCTTTCCATTAAAGGTGTGTAGTGTCACTTTTTTTTTTCTTTGAGAGAGAAAAGATAGTCCGAATGTTTTCTGTTCTTGGTTTTGACCACTGAATTTTCTCACAGTTGGTAAGCTCAGGTCTCTTTTCTTGAACATTATTTTATGAGTTAGAAGGTTTGAATTTCTTACCTAATTGTTCCAGGGGTGGTAGAATATTGTTGTTAGAAGATGGATATGGGGAAATTTGTGTTTCTAGCCATGTCTTCTCTTGGTCTGTTTGTTACAAAATTGCCAGGCTTTGCACTGATTTTCAAGGTGTAGCAATCAGGGAGAATGCAGTTTTCTGAAGTGGTACAGATAAATAGGAATCTGTTCAGACACCCTCTGAATCAAGCTCTTACTACTTTCAAAGTGGCCTACTCAACATCTCAACTTGCTAAAAGAGGAATCTGCATATTGTAGTCGTGTGCTGAGAGATCAGTGTTCTTGCTTGGTTTGTTGGGGTTTTTTTCTTT
Organism: Grus americana; assembly: GCF_028858705.1. Taxonomy (NCBI): domain Eukaryota; kingdom Metazoa; phylum Chordata; class Aves; order Gruiformes; family Gruidae; genus Grus; species Grus americana. The sequence continues at coordinate 36,146,846 of NC_072855.1, read as the reverse complement.
AAATAGGGAAAAAGTAAAATGTGTTGGAAACTTCTCTAACTGGTTACACCAAAACAACAAGTAGAACTAAATATTTAAATGAGTTGTTGATAGCATAGTTATGAAAAAAACCCATACTTTTATAATGTTAGTGGTATATGTCTCATTAAAATTGACAAGAAGTCTTACTCATCAGAAATATGTGATTTTAAAAACATATATTAATATTGAATCATCAAAATTCTTTTGCAAATAATGGGTTACTTTAGTTGAGGACAGAGAGTACGAGCGGTTTTGTTTCATACTGAATTTTTTTTTTCTCTTGGACAAACCAGGCTGGCTGACTGTAGTTGATATTGCAAACAGCGTGAGTCAAGACAAGCCTGAACTGTGTCTGTGACTCATTGCTGCTGACTCCTAGGAAATTCTGTGGATCTGATCTCTTAACAATAAACTACCTACCTACCACAGTTCCTCTAGGGACACTTTTTTAGCTGCACACTTTGCCGAAGCCTAGGTGCAGGTTGTAACTACTTGGAGTTCGTTCTTGCTTGTTTTATAGGGGTGAGGAGTCCAACAGTCAGGCAGAGATCACTACATACCTTGCGTTGATTCCTGCCATGAAGAGCGAGGCTTGAATACAAGGAGCATTTTTGCCTGTGGGGGCTGTGTCCAGCAGTGCCTGTTCTGCGGCGTACTTCCAAGTCTTTATACTGCTTTGCTGGCCTAAAGCAGAGGGTTAGGGCAGGGGGTCTGTTTCGGAAGACCCCCGTCTTCTTTCAAACTGCGGAGGGCCAATACTGCTTGTGCGGCTGAATTATTGAGGCACGTTCTTCTGTGTGCTAGTCTGGCATGTTATAAAAGCTGTCTGTGATCTGTAATCATAGTCTCTGTGCTTGTTTAATCCTCGAGGAACATTAATGCTTCTGCTTACCCTCCTTTGCCTTTCATCCTCCTCCATCCCACCTTGCCAAAAGCATGTGATGTTCCTGAGCTTGTTACAACCTTTCAGTCTTTTTCGGTACCTGGAACATTTCTGGGAACAGGCTTTCCCTCCTCTGAAGGTACACAAATAATATAGTTCTGTCTAGAAGCAGAGGACAGCAGCTTGTCAAACGCGCATGTAGTCACAGCAATGGCAGTTTCTGTGGGCTGGGCTACGCTAATTTGCAAATGACCCGACATTAAACAGTTTGAATAACTTCAAACTGCAGTAGCCTGGTTCTTCAGGATCACCAGTGATTTAACCACACATTTGCTGCTGGCTGGAGCACTTGTTCCATTAACCACTTCAACTGATTAAAGGGGTTTTTAACTCTTGGTACCTTTCATAAGACTGAATTCCAAAGGCTCTTCAGAATGCGGACACATCGCTGTGGCAACAGGTCATGTTCCTCCTCATCTACACAATCTGTAAATCTGAACAGGGATGTTTCTATGGATGTCTGGTGGAGCATCTAGCTAGAAGCTAGTATGGACTGGGCTCGTGAGACCTCGTGAGACGAGCAAACCAAAGTTCTTCAAAATGAATGTAAACCTCATTTTTCATTGAATTTAACATACCCAAATGAGGAAGGAGAGGCATTGAGTGTTGAGGGTGGGGCAAAGGCCAGAAATAAAACTCCCATCACCCTGTGATGGGGAATGCAACTGGACAGGAAAACTTGACCACCTACCAACAGTTTTGAACCACAAAGCTCATCGCTTCCAGCTGGGGCCTATGTCAGCGGCAGGGCACCGTTGTGTTTGCCTGCTTCCCTAGCCCGTAAGCAACTCTCTCATAGTTTAAGCTGACGGTACTTCTTGGCAAAGCTGGTATGCTAAACTGACTTTTTTTTTCTTCCAACCTACCTTGAAAATCCCATCCTCCTAAGTAATTACCTGTATTTGTTGAGAAAAATTGCAGTGGAGAAAAGGCTTGTTAGTTTATGGGATAAGAGGGGATAAAACAGGTCTCGCAATCCTCGTTCCTTTTGTGTGCACTGGAAAGCTCTTGGCAGAAAGATAGCTGGATTTCCGGTGCAGCAGGGAACCACACTGGCTTCTATTGAAATAATTGGGCAGATGCTACAGAAGATTATGCAATAAAACCTATATGTTACTTTTAAGTGGCTGGGTTTGTGATAATTGCTGTAGGACCATCTATTAGGTAAATAATTAGTCTTTCCAGATAAGAAGTAGGATACAGTATACATTGGAGAGATTTATGAGACCTAAAAGGTAACATGTGCATATATTAGCAGCTGTTTACAGCACTAATTTGTGTGTTTCATTTCATTCCTGAATTTTATTTCAAAAGCTTCAGACAATGCAGGATTGAGAATACAGTGGCTGAAAGCAGAGCAACTGAGAAATGTATTTGAAAAGGCTGCATATGATATCCATTCCTTTTACACGGAATATTTCCTTTATGACCTCCTCCTGCTTTGTATTTAACATTTCAAAGAACTTTGGGGGACTGTCAGTAGGCTGTGTCTTCATGAAGCCAGTAGCCAAGGATTTAAAGTATTGTCACTGCTGGCCTGAAGCTGAAAACTGCAGGCGGTTTTAATCTCAGGGGGTGTGTGTGGTGTGTTTAAACCCAACCTTTTGTGTTCAGATTAGGAGTGCAAGAGGACAGACTTAAGGGGTGTTAGTGAGAGTTTTTCCTCTGGCAGCTCAGTAATAGCATCAGGCTTTGGAAATACTTTTTTTCAGTTCTTTGTTATTTCAGTAATTACTATGTGGTGGGTAGAAATCCATAGGGTTTGTGTTTTTTTAAGTACCACAGCAATGACACGAGGATGTGGGCAATAAAAAGTAGTACTTGTTTTTATAACTTTTTACTCCTTGGACGACTGAGGGCACTTAAATGCCTTCTCGGATAGTCTATCATTTTTTTAGTCTTGGATATCTGTGTTTATTTTGTCTTGGTTCCATCAGCTGGGATAATACTAAGATCCATCTTTGGAGAGGAAGAAAAAAACCCAACGATTTGACACTGTGTGGTGGGTTGACCCTGGCTGGGGGCCAGGTGCCCATCAGAGCCGCTCTATCATTCCCCTCCTTCACTAGACAGGGGACAAAAAGTATAACAAAGAGCTTGTGGATCGAGATAAGGACAGGGAGAGATCACTCGCTAATTATCGTCACGAGCAAAACAGACCGAACTTAGAGAGGGAATTCATCTGATTTATTACTAAGCAAACCAGAGTAGAGGAATGAGAAATAAAATCAAATCTTAAAACACCTCCCCCCACCCCTCCCATCTTCCCAGGCTCAACTTCACTCCCGGGTTCAACCTCCTCCTCCCGCCTCAGCGGCACAGGGGGACGGGGAATGGGGGTTATGGTCAGTTCATCTCACGGTGTTTCTGCCACTTCATCATCCTCAGGGGGAGGACTCCTCTCATCGTTCCCCTGCTCCAGCATGGAGTCCCTCTCACGGGCTGCAGTTCCTCACCAGCTGCTCCAGCATGGGTCCCTTCCACAGGGTGCAGTCCTTCAGGAGCAGACTGCTCCAGTGTGGGTCCCCCACAGGGTCACAAGTCCTGCCAGCAAACCTGCCCTGGCATGGGCTCCTCTCCACAGGGCCACAGGTCCTGCCAGGAGCTTGCTCCAGCGTGGGCTTCCCACAGGGTCACAGCCTCCTTCAGGTGCCTCCACCTGCTCTAGCGTGGGGTCCTCCATGGGCTGCAGGTGGAATCTCTACACCCCCTTATCCTTCCTCCATGGGCTGCAGGGGGACAGCCTGCTTCACCGTGGTCTTCTCCATGGGCTGCAGGGGGATCTCTGCTCCGGCACCTGGAGCTCCTCCTCCCCCTCCATCTGCACTGACCTTGGTGTCTGCAGAGTTTCTTACATCTTCTCACTCCTCTCTCTGGCTGCAAAAGCTCTCTCTCTCTAAGTGTTTTTCTTCTTCTTAAATATGTTATCACAGAGGCGCTGATTGGCTTGGCCTTGGCCAGCGGCGGGCCTGTCTTGGAGCTGGCTGGCATTGGCTCTATCAGACACAGGGGAAGCTTCTAGCAGCTTCTCACAGAAGCCACCCCTGTAGCCCCCCCGCTACCAAAACCTTGCCATGCAAACCCAACACACACTGGCATCATGGTCTGACAAATCTGAAATCTGCCAGTTGTAAAGACAGATTGCCTGATCTACCTTATGCTGTCTGGGAGATGGAAAGGTTCCCAAACATCTCCCAGAGCAAGAAAAAGATCAAAGGCAAGTCACTGAGCACTTGCATGTGGAGTTTCTTGTACTTTCTGTTAGAATGCAAGAAATACTTGTCCGGAGTATTTGTTGAGTCCTGGAATAGCTGGGGGTAAAAAGCACTTGAAATTTTTAGGTATGGAAACACGGTGACTCCTCACAAGAGTTTCTGAGATGAGCACCATAACTAGTAAGATTTACCACAGTTGGCTTGTGAAGGTGTTGAGTTCAGCTCAATAGTGATCGGTTTTAATGAAGACTACAGACTTTCTAGCTCTTCATTTTGTACATGATTCTTTCAAATGGAATTCTAATGCTAGGAAATTTCACTTTCATGTAAATTGTCTCACTTCAGATGTTTGCTTCTTCTGAAAAAGATCTTTTTAGATTTCTAAAAGTATTAAGTATAAGTGGTTCTCTATGCCTCACAAAAATTCATTATAATATGAAAAGCATTTTGAAAGAAACCTTATCCTATGCCAGTGCCATTCACATGTTTTAAAGGATATAAGTACGTTTTTGTGGTGGGAGTGAGGAGTATGCTTTTCAGAACTAGAGAGGGGGTTTTTTCTTTATTTTTCCAATTTGATTTTAGTTTACTTTTCTTAATTTCACTATTTCCATTTCGTTATTGCAATGATATTCTTCTGTAATAAGGGATGTTTTCCTTCATAACATGTACATGTTTCATTTGTTCTCAGCCTTGACTCTGGTGCTGAAAAATTCACACCAGAGACTGCTTTTATATCCAGTGTGATGCTCAAGTGCTATGTTAGAAGCATTTCACTAACGTGAGGCTTTGGGTGCTCCTCCCTTCTGTTTAGCTCCACAGAGGAGTTAAAGATCTTTTCTGACCTTCAGAAAATCTGGGAGGTAATGGTGCTCTGCTGGATTTAAGTCCCTTTTTGTATTTAAAAACAAATTAATTAGTAACAAAACAACTGACAGCCACTCAGTAATATAGAAAGATATATAGAAAAAAGTAGTAGAGCTCCCTGTGATTGGTACATTTGCTTTAACAGATTGCACTGTTATGTAGGGCATCACTTAGTAAGACAAAAATTATTTTGTTTGACTAGTCCCCAGCTGAAGAATGCAACTTTCTTACAAGGTGATTGGAGAAGTTTGAGACCCAATGCTATAAAATGTTTTTTTCTTGTTCCTCTACTAGAATACAAAAATCTCTGCACTCAGGAGAAATGCTCAGAACAGCTTCTACAGAGAGGCAAGTGCAAGTGGTGCCTGCATAAACCTTCATCTGAACAGGGCAATGGGAAATTGTCTCTGGGTGCACACAGGTGGGTAATGTCAGAGCTTCAAAGGCCAAGGGGAGGATGGCAACAAGCCGTGGTAATCAGGAATAGGCAAGGCAGCTGTCCCAGGAGTGGAGTCTTCCTTCTGACGGGCACTCCTGTGGCATCAGAAGAGACCAGAGGAGCTCCAGGGTCCCACTGAAAACCAATGACTAAAGAGTACATGGGAACAAACTGACCCTGCAACACTGCGGTCTGGTCCACAGTCCACAGAATTGCAGGCTGATAGTTTTGCATTGATTTTCCAGAAGTCTTTGGTCAGGCATGTGTTGAGTCACCTAATTTCTGCCTGCGTTTATGATTCCTCTCTAGAGCTTCTTCCTGCCCAAATACTAGTATATGCCAATGAGACAGCCTCTGAATCTAAGACTATAATAAAATATCCAAGAAGTAATTGAATTACTTTTCTGTGAGGTGATGAACCAGTGCTTTTTCACTCTTGGGTTTGTCTCTTGCTTTCATTCTTTTCAAACTGATGGGTGGGAACCATACATTTTCAGTGCTAAACCACTATTTTGAAAGCCTGTTTAATATAGGCAGAGCTTCATGCACATATGGAAGTAAATTCATGACAAGAAGTTGTTTACAAAGGGTGGAGTAGCCTATTTTCAAGCCTCCCAACTTTTCTAAGGCTTTTAAGATCTCGGCCTGTTATACATGCTATATATATATAACTCTATAAAATATACTCACTATATTGCACAGCTGTATAAGCAAGAATTTTGAGAGGGAGCTTAGTACTGGGTTGTTCAGCAAATGCTCTGTGGATTTATAGCAGCTGCTGGGATTTAGTTCCCTTGGTATGCTGCTTCGGTTCTTAGGACTGCCCATCAAATATGTTCATTGTCCCATTTGCAAACACGCCTGCGGTGCTTTGTTCAGTTTTGTGTATGGTCAGTGATTCTTCTAGACAAGAATTTAGCATTTAAAACTAATATACGGATAAATAATAGCCATGCAACATGCAAAAAGTGCCCACTTGCTATAGCCAATGACTTTCTTTTCTTTCTCAATGGGTTTTTCCTTTAAAGGTACTGACCTGACATGCAGAATCTGCTCGTTGTTTGTGTTGCTGCAGCACCCAGGAGCCTCATGAGAGCCCAAGGTCTGCTCATTCTAGGTGTTGTCTTTGCAATATCATGAGGTGTTACATGAGCATAAAGCAGAAACACAGGCTCTGTGGAGGAATGGGAAGAGGCGCAGAGATGTGTGAATTAGTCTTTAAAAACATAATCTGTAATGGCTTTTACTGCTGGTAGGCTTTATATTGGAAACTTAACTTCTTGCTCTCTATTTTTTCAACTCCCAAAGCAGAAGGATAGGCTGTCTTTCTAACTTACAGTACAGCTGGCCCCCATATATCAGTATGTTACTTAAATACCAGGGTACTAATGATATGTGACACCAGTGGAAAACAAGAAAGTTGAGGCCAACATTTTTGCCACATCTTTTACTACTATATCCTTTGGAAGAGCAGCCAGTGAATGAATTGAGTTGCTGTAACCCCACTTCTCCGAGTTTTTGAATTCTATTATATATGAGAGGTTTAATAAATGCTTGACTGTGTGAAAATCTGTGCGGGATTCATGGCTTGCCTCCCTCTCCGGTTAGTTTTGTACACTGAGGAGTTACAAGCCCATCTTCCATCCGTTTTAACTAACTCGCTTTGAGTCAGTGATAACAGGAGAGGAAAAGCATGCGTCAAAGCGAAGGCTGTATCCTACAGCCTGTGCTCCTTTTGGTACGCTGGTACGTTTTTAGGTAGTCTTGGGTACCCAGATTTGAAACCCTTCTGCATCAATTGTCTTCTGTGCAGAGGAAGCACAAATTCAATCAGAAGGTCTGGCATGAGACAAAACAGGGGAGCCTTTCTTCTCATAACGGAGGCAGGTTTTTCTTAAAAGTCATGCAAGTTAAAATAAATACCACAGCGCATAAGCCAGCACACAGAAAAATGAATCGGTGAGCTACAGCATGTGCGCAGCAGCAGTACTGCATTCCTGTCATCACACATTCCCAAAGCGTAACAGTGAGAGAAATATGATCCGAAACTGGTTTAAGAGGTGCTGTAATTAAGCCAGGATTACTACCATAGTATAACACAACCTGATAGCGTTCTGGAGTTAGACTGAAGACTTGCTTGTGATAAGCTCGGAAACATTTACTTTTTTTTGTATTTGGAAGTTTTTTCACTTGCACCTTTGGCCTTGGGATTTTTTCTTTCTCTTTTTGGTGGAGTTTCTCAAATGCTGTCTCCAAGGAGAGAGGGTTGTCTGAGCAAGCCCAACGTTTTCCTCACCACTAAACCCGTTAAGTGAGACTGCCTTATTTTGTGACCTGGACCACAAGCATAGATTACAAGTACTTGGCTTCTCTTGTGTATTTGAGTAACAACAAGTGCTAGTGAGAGGTGACAAATTAATGGTGTTAGTGTCAGAAGTCTAAGGGCTGCTGTGAAAGAGGATGTGCTGCATCATGAGTTTTCTGGTTTGTTTTTGCCAGTAAATCTGATTACAAAGACCTGGAAGGGAAAACTAGTACTTCCTACAGCCAAAGACAGTTGCAGTCTGTTGCCAGACCTCCTTAACCAGTAAGGGATTGCACAAAACCACCTTTTTTAGAGTCCGAGTTCTGCACATTTGTTAGTATAGAGACACAGGAATCCATGCATGAAAATGGTGAGTCTTTGCAGTGGACAGTTCTCCCCCTTCATGGATTTATTAATATTAGAAATGCAGGTAATGTATTTTCTCAGGAAGGCTATTATGACGAGCTGTAGATCTAATAAAGCCACATATCACCAAGGCCTGTGATGTTATCCCCGAGTTTGGTGGTTTCCCTGGTTCTGTTTTCAGGCCACAAGATGACCCTCTGCTCCCTGTTTTACCTGGCTGCCCGTGACTGTGGCCTTCGTTAGGGCAAAGCCTCCCCTGTGTCCCAGTAATACCAACGCTATTCGTAGTCTTTGTTTCTGAAGCTGGGGACCAGGAAAGGACCCTTATCATAGACCTGCAGAGAGTGAAGCCACAAGGCTTTGTGCCGAGCACTTGGCGTCTTGACAGCGTTGGTTCTTCTGGTGGTGTTGGGTGCTTGTCAGACACCAGCTCAGCTGACAGTAATAAAGCGAAGCCATTTTAATTTCCTCCCTGTGAGGCAGTCCGTTGACTATGTGCAACAGGCATGGTAGCGACAGGGTAAGGGAGAACCCAGGCTTTGCATGCATAGTTTGAGAGATGATGATTTTAGAGGTGTAGCTTGTCTTAGCAAAGAGGAGGACTGCTTTCCTCCTTGCGTGTCCTATTATTTTGCTATTTTTATTTGGCTTGCATGCTTATTTCATTTGAAAACCTCATGCCGTCAGTCCCCGAGCCAGTCAAGCTGAGGTGGTGACACCAGCCCACCCTGCTACTGAAGCCTGCTGCTCTCCCCTACGGAAACTTGTTTGTCATCGGGAGGGAGAAAGAAGTAGCCCCCACTGAAACTTGAAATACCACATTACATGAGAGCAATTACCACATATGCACACGTGCACAAGCATACATATATGCATGCAGAGAAATATATATACCTATAGATATATACAGCTCACCATATTGTACCCTGCTACATCTTTTTCAATTGAGGAAAAATAAGCCTATGCAATGGAAGCTGGGACCCTCGAGTTTTAACACTGTATTTGCCACTGATTTCCTACACTCTTCTGGGCCAGTAATACCCTTTTCTTTTTGCCATTTTCCATCTATAAAATGGGAACAGACCTGCTTAGCAACTAATAAGTGAGTGGTTATGAAGATCAAATGCAATAGATATCCTTAGTAATATTTGTTTTCTCACTTTTTAAAAAGGTAACAGAGAAGGTTTTCAGAAGCTAAGCTTTTGAATTGCTTCTCCAAAAGCCTTTGGGCTCCTTATGAATTTGGACTGAAGTAGGGTTGTGACTGAAAGCTTGAACATGTAAGAATCCTTTGCAATGTCTTATATGTACCTAAGCCTCTTTTCTGAAATCCATAACGTTAAAACAGTGCCTTGGAAATGGCTACTATTATGTTGCCAATTCCTGATAAGGAATTATTAGGTTAAAAAGGAGGCAGGATGCCTATTTTTGGTTTAGTTCAGACTTTTTTCCCTAAGATCTACATGGTCTGTTCATCCAAGCCTCACCTCTCCTTCTAGTAATTCAAGAAAAAGATGGTACCTGTTGAACTTTAATGATAAAAATAAATGTTTTATCTGGTTTTCAACAAAAAGCTTCTGAATTAATGCTTTCCTTTAGTTAAAAAAAATGCTGGGGGTGAATACAAAAAAAACCCCAAACCAACACCAAAAAGCTTTGAAACCATCTCCTTTTCCTCTTCACCATTGATAGCAAGTCATCAGATTCCCATCAGTTCAGTTCCTGCTTGAAGAAGGACTTTCCCTTGTTCCCAGCAAGCTCCATCAGACTTTTTCCATATTTCTTTTTACAATTAGGCAAAACTTTACCAATGTGTCACAGGTAGGCAAAAATATTTGTCAATTAAAGCAGAATTTCCAACAGTTTCAGCCAAAGAAAATTATGATCCTCCTCACCCCTGTTGGAACAGTTGGATTCACCAGTATATTTTTATTTATTTATGTATTTATTTATAAATTTATTTATTTTTATTTCAAACCATGCTTAGAAGGGTACTGTTCAGCAAGCAGACAGCCATTTGTAGCTGGGAACTCTTCTTTCCCTACCCTGCTGTAGCATATCCATATGAATCCAGACATTTATTTTCTTTTATTAAAAAAAAAAAAGTAATTTAAAATGTCTAAGAATAAAATGTTGTGGGGTTTGGGTTTTTTTTTTCCCAAAGCCCTCAAATTTTAGCTTTCAATTCATCTGAAGAAAATGATTTTATTTCAGTTTGGCCACCAAAGCAAAAAATCAATTACACTCACAGTTCTAGCTCTATTTCCAAAGAAAACAACCAAAACTTAAACTTGGTCTTTAATTATATATTTGATTCATCCCAGCAACAACACTTGACTTCAAACAATGCGAGAGCAGGAGGAAACTTGCTCTGAATTCCTGTCTTCAAAGGGAAGAAGTCTTTCAGATACCATGTCAGAAAACTTTCAGCTGAAACCAAAAAAGATAACTGTGAGAGGACTGAATACAAGGAGTTTTAGCTGACCACAGGAAAAATGTCTCGGTACCAAGAGGAGGCCTCCAAAATTGTTTTTAAACAAATCTTCCCACATTTGGGAAGGGAAATTTGACTTTGCTAAGATATATTTCTCTTTCTCTGCCTCTCCATTTTAATATGAAAATAACTTCTCATTGTTGTAGGAGCAAATTATTTGCTCAAAATTATCACACAATGAAAATGCATCCTGTTATCTGTGCCCAAAACTATAAACCAGTCTGATTCCTACAATCAATAAATAGAAGATACCATGTGTTAATCATATGGACTGTATTACTCTCATGACAATTCCTGCAATCAATTTTATCAGTTTAAATAAATTAAAACTACTTGAAAGACTTCTGTGCACTGTCACCAGTTTGTTAGTGCATAGCAAATTGTTCAAAAAGAATTGGGATATGTGTGCTTTATTGGACAGTTGCAGAGCTATCCCCTGGTTTTTGATCTGGCACTTGTTAGACTAGCTCTGAAACTAGGCTCAAATATTTTTAGTTGGGAATAATTATGCAGAAAGCCAGCATAAGGATCACTGTGGTCTTGTTTGTTCCCCCCCCCCCCCCGCTTTGTTCTGTCTTTCTACTTCTTGACCTCATTTTTCCTCCTCATTGCTTATTCCTATTTGTGTCTTGTCTCAGATTATGCCTCTTGTTCTCATGTCTTTTTTAATGGAACAGATTGATATCTAGGGCTATGTCTAGACTAGGAGAAAGGCTGAGTTTAGTTCAGCTGCAGGTTGAAGTTAGCTGGCCAGATATATTCAACCACTTCTTGACAGCTGGAATTGCACAGGCATCGTTCATTCAACTTTCAGACAGCAGAATGAGAGTTTACGCTCCTGGCTAGAATTTAATTTGCTTTTACATCTGGTAAAATGGGTAGGTTTTTTTAGGTTTGACTTAGCTATGTAGTGCTAGTCAATCTATTGCAACCTCAGCCTTCAATGAGAAAAGTTGAACGATTCCAGAAGTTCTCCTTACGGTTTTTCTCGTCTGAGGGTGAAAACATGCTCTATTATAAGCTTTGCGTAGGTTGATGAGTAAATTGCTAGATGAGTAAGTTGCATGATGGAAAATATCTTACATTTTCATTACTGGAGCTCTAGGCCATTTCTTTTGCTCATCTTATTTTTTCCCTTTGCTACCCATATACAAAGTATCAATGAAAAAAAGTCATTCCCTGATGGCTTTTCACACGGCTGGCTGGAGATGAGGCTGAACGAGAAAGGACCCTGTAGTATTTATTTTTCAACATTCTTGCTGGGTTTCATTCACATAATTTCTACTTGTGTGAAAAGGGCAGCTGCGTATGAAACCCTGAATGATTCTTCAGTGCATGTTGTGCCCACGGTAGCAGAGCCGGGCGAGCTGAGGTGGGTTCTGAAGTGACTAACCCAAAGCAGCGCGGCAAGGCAGCAAAGGGATAACGTCTCAAGGTCCGTTGGCTTTGATGTTCAATTCATTCACTGACGGTCATCCTTTTACTGGTTCACCACTACTGAAAATTTTCAGTTACTGATAAAATTAGCCCTCTGATTTTCCATGCTCTTAGAAATGTGACACAACCCACTGTAAGAAAGGTTAAAATAATTATAAAAATGTAAATGTAAGTAATTTATTGGCAACATTTTCAAATCCCTGCATTGCAGTTGCCTCCAACGGGTAACGCTGGCACCACCTGACGTCAGGCGTGCTCAGAGCTGTCTTATAGAGGAGGAACTAAGTCTGTTCACGCAGTTTTGGTTACCCCGAGTTTGTAAACCTCTGCTGCCCTGGCTGCCTGGCCCGGTTCAAGATGGCGCCCTGGGCGCAGACACGGACGCCACTGGGGTGAGAAGCTGGGCAGCCTCCTTCCCACGGGCGAGGTGGGTAGGCCACGTGTCCTGGATATCCTTGTGGGGTGCTATTTTTTTTTTAACATGGTGATGTGACTGACCAGGCCTCCCAGGGGACAGTCAGGAAGCGGCAGATCTTCAGGCGCTGAGGGAGAAACAAGGCGCCGCTGAGGGAGGATGCGTGGGTGAACCCCGCATGCTCCACGCAGCGGTGCCCTGGGCATACAGATCTCTCCCGGCGCCCATCCCTCCGCTATATCCGAGGTTGTCCCGGGGCGGGAGCGGTGCCCGAAGAGGCCGGCAGACGAGGCCCGCCGGGCCCTGCCGCCGTGGCCGCCCTGCCCTTCCCCTCCTTCCCACCGCTCGGGGCGGTGCGCGCCGCTGCCCCCTCCCCATTCGGCTGCCGCGGGCGGCGCCCGGAGCCCAGCGGTGCGGGGTGCCCGGCGCTGCATACCGCGCTCAGCGCCCCCCTCCCCGGGCACGGCCCGGCCCCGACGCTCCCCCGCAAGAGCCACCGCCAGGGAGGAAGGAAAGGAGGGAAAGGAGGCGGAGCGGGAGGGGGCGGGGCCCCCCGCGGTGCACGGGGCTTTGTACGCGGCTGCCTGCGAGCCGGCCCGAACCTCGGCCGGTGCCGATACGGGGGAGCACAGAGCTCGGCGGGACCCGCAGGCCGCGCCGGGACTAGCATGAGCCCGGGCGGCGGCGCGGCGCCCAGCGCTCCAGCAGCAGCTGCTCGCGGCGCGGCGGGGCGGAGAGCGGGCGGTGGGCAGGCGGGCGGGCCGGGCAGTGGCCTCCCCGGCGGCCTCGCCCCCCGCGCCGGCCGCCCCTAGCGTGGAGCCGGCGGCGGTCCAGCCCCGGGGACAGGCGGGCGGGGGTCGGGGTCGGCCATGGCGAGGCGCGACGCTGCCGGGGGCCGCGGGCCGCTGCCGGCTGCCCGGGCGCCGTGAGCCTGAGGGGGGCGGCGGCGGCGCGGGGGTCGCGGCTGCTTCCGCCGGTCCCACGGCCGGGAGGGGCGCCTGCGGGCCCTCCCTCCTTCTCCTCTCCTCCTCCTCCTCCTCCTCCCCTCGCTGCTCCTCCCGCCGCGCCGGGAGCTGCCGCCTGCCTCCCCAGCGCCGGGCGCGCCGCGGTCGGGGTCGCAACCGGCGGCCGCGGGTTTTTCCTCATTTGTTTGGGCCTTTTGTGTGGCGGCTCACAGTTGGCTAAGCACGGCCGGGCTGAATCGGGCCATTGTTCGGGACCCCCGAGCTCCCACGCTGCACATCTCTCTTCCCCATCCCCCCCCCGTCCTCTCCGCGGCCCCCCCCCCCATTTTTTTGCCTGAGAAGCCACATAACGTGCCTTTTCTCCACGCGAATCTGGGAGCTGTAAGCCGGACCGATTGCAAATGAAGTGTAATGCATTGTGGGACGTGTGTAAAATTGGATCATTCGAGGGGAAGAAAAAAAAAAAAGGAAGGGACCTGCGGCTGGCGCCCTAGAAGAGGTAGCGGCGAGATGCGAGCAGGTTGTGCCCCGGCGGTACCCGCGCTAGGCTGATGCCAGGCAGCGCGCATCCGGCGAGCCGCAAGGCCTGACCCATGCTGCGGCAGGAGGATTAGGCTCGGGCATCCTCAGGATGAAGAAGACACGGAGTACGACCTTGCGGCGGGCCTGGCCTAGCTCCGACTTCTCCGACCGGGCCTCAGACCGTATGAGGTCCCGCAGCGAGAAGGACTACCGGCTGCACAAACACTTCCCACCAGCTTTTATTTCCCAGGCATCACGGGGCTACATGACATCAGGTTTGTAACATAATTTGTGGGTGCGAGAGCGCTTTATTGCGAGGCTGGTGCGGGATGTGTGTGTCGCTCTGGGAAGGCTGTGTCGCTGGGTATGGAGGGGAGCCTGCAACCGGGAGCATAAGTTTTTATGAATAATGCAAAAAAAAAAAATAGCATACATCCACCATTTTGTACCTCCGCAAGATTCACAGCAGGGCCCTTGCAATATGGTGTTTAATATCTATTAGTCGAGTGAAATAAATGCACGAGAGAAACGGTCGCGCGTGTCTCTGTTGTGGAAGGGCAGATAAAAATGACTGAGTGCACAGAGCATGGAGCCCTTTGCTCCTTTTGTGCAGAAAAGCATGCGCTGGATATTTACAGCTGCCCCAAGCATTCCCCTTTTAATGCAGTTAACTCTAGTTAACTCATTGGGCTTTCATGTTTTTCCATTTTGGAAAGGAAAAGGATCACCTGTGATTGCAAATGCTCTTGCCTTGTTACAGGCTTTCTGGGTTTCAGCTGCCTATTTCTGCAATGGCAAAGCATGCTTTGGTGAAAATGACTGTAAACACATTTGCATTCATTATTTGAGGCATAAAAGGAGATCATACCTGTGTATGTGGGGGGAACACACACGTGCATGTATATTCATTTGTCTGTCGATTGGTTTCAAGGGAGGCCGTAGGGAAATAATGGACACTGCACCAACATGTTTGTACATGGGAAAGAGAGAGCGCAAACAAAACAAAAAACAGTGCAGGGAAAGGCAGGCATCGGGGAGAGGCTTGGCCTCTGACAGAGTGCTGGTGCGATTTCAGAAAGCCTCAGTACTATTAATGGAAGCTGCTCCATCCTGAAATGCATCTTAATGGCCTTGGAATTCAGACATTTCATAAACACCCGAAAGAAGACTTGGGAAAATGCTGATGGGGAGGGGGCTGGGGGCAGAAAATCCTGGAAACCTTTGTTGTTCTGCTGCCTGCTTATTGTGATGATTGGACATAACGTTTCATTACTGTGATGGCAAATTCCAATTTATCATGAAGGCACGTTTTCCCTCTAAGGCTCAATTTAGGTTGAGTAGGCAGATTCCTTTAAAGGAGAAAGAGAGAGAGGGAGAAAATGAAGGTATTTATTATGCATTACTGAAAACATTTCAAGCCTTGTGCCCCGTTCCCCCCTATTTCTGCTGCAAAGGTTGAGCCAAAGATTGTGGTTGTTAGTTATGTGCTCACTTTCCTATCTCTGGCCCGAATAAACATATCTCTTCAGTCAGGATTGATTTCTCATGTTTTAAAAATGTCTCATGACTGTTCTTTCTCTAACGCCTGAGCACAAGGGAAATAATATGCATTTTATTGAAATATCTGCCTGTGTAAGAATATTGTGCTATTTTGGCAGTAGCTGCTCTGATTTTTCCCTTTCCTGGGAAGCCACATATTGAGAGGAAATGACAAGGATAATTTATACTTGAACAGCTGAAGAAGAGGAGAATGGTGGTGGTGGAGGGGTTGTTTTGTTTTGTTGGTGCTGCGGGACCTGAAAGCAGCTGGAAAGCCAAATCTGTCTGTACTGCAAAGATTTTTGTTGTTCTGCGTGAACATCCTGATATTCCCCCTGTAAGATACGCTGTGTCAGTTCTATTGAAGTCAGTACTTTAAGGCCTTTCTTTCAGTGTGGAAGCCTGTATTTAAAAGAGAGGGAGCTCACGTGAACGTTTTGCGCCAAGTGGTGTGCTTTTTTGCTTGTTTTTAATTCTTCAGGGAAGCAGTCTGGCTCAGGAAAGCTTTATCTTGGCACGATTGGTACAATTCAACCAGGCGCTCAAACACCAGCAATCTGCAGAATCAGATGTGTCACCCTGCGTTTTTTGGCAGATACCTGTGTCATTGGGGGGCGAGCATAGATTTGTAATCTACTAGAAATGTTTTCAAGTAATATCTGGATCCCCAGAATACCATATTTATACATATACAGTGCAGTGATTTCAACTGCAATAATTGAAGAAGGACAAATGTCATGCTTAGTTTGAGTAATTTGCTAAAGTTGTTGGAGGGAGAATACATTGAAAATTAAAATCAGCAAATGTTTGTTGTTTTTTTAAAAATAACAACTTAGTAGGATTTTAGCTGGAAGTCCAATTGTTTTCTCTTGATGGATAGTTTCCACATTCATTTATTTTTAAAGGATCCTTATCCGCTGCAATCCCAAAACAGTAGTTTTGAGAGGACTGGCTACTGTGTTTAACACTTTTTGCTAGTTGAAGAAGACTCTCTTCCTCACAGGAAATCTATAGGAAGTCTTCTGGCATAAAAGTTGTGGGGATCAGGAATACAAATACATTCTTTGTCACCCGGAATGTTGTAGGGGAGAAAGTGTCCTGAAACACATGGGCTTTTCAGAGGGCTGCATTCTGTTTATCCAACCATTTAACCTCATCACCATTAGCATTGTTGTGTTTCTCTTCTAATTAAATGCCGCATTGTTTGGGGTGAGGGTGGAGGGTGGGAAAAAAACCTTGGGGTTTTGCCTCAATTACTCTGCTTAGGGAAATATGAAAAAGCAGACAGTCAAACGGCCTTCAGTAAGATGCTAAAAAGCTTGAAATGTTAATATTCGAGCACGCCTGAATGAGGCATGGAGAATCGTATATACGTACTTTTCTTTCAGCAGACAGAAATAGTGAGGAATGGCGTTGCGGTCAGTACCGTGGTGAGAAAATACAGTCTCTAAGCAGAACCCTGTTTATAATGAAGGCGCAAACCTCATGCTAGAGTGGTGAAGCACATTGGATTTTAAGCAGCCTTTTCAGTAAAACTGAGTAAGGACCACTTTGATATTTGCTCGATTAGAACAGCATTGGTGGCTGGAAGTCACATTTTCAGTGCTTGGGGAAGAAACTGCCCGTAATTGTAGAAAATTGATGCAGATGTAATTCATCCGAAATTTAAAGATTGTTTGACAGATGAAGGGAGATGGAAGTAAGGAGGAAAAAAAGCAGTGAATTTAGAAACCCACACATTTTTACTGCTGAATAATCTCTCGATACATGGTGTTAAATCGGCTGTACTCCAGGGTTTCTTTAGGCCTCCTAGCAACCACTAGGTTCAAAGGCCATGCAAGGAGTTCATTGTTCATGTGGAATATTAATTTCCCAGTGGAGGACTCACTTGGAGAAAAAACATTGAAAAAGAAAACTACAACAATGTAGAGCTTTGACCTTGCATGAAAAGAGATGTTGAAAAGTTTGAATCCAATAAAATTCATACACCTTACTGAAAAAGGGGAAATGTACTTGAAGCTTTTGATAGATTGCTGCTTAATTGAAGGGGAAATAAAGAAATCATATGAAACTGCCAAGCAGGATAAAACTTACTGAAACTTAGGAAGGCTCCAAAAAATCACACAAAATAATATGTATAGCTTTTGAACTGTTGGAAGCTTGTTTTCTTTTTTTTTCTATCTTCTTTTTTTCCTCCTAAATAACAAAGGCAAATCCTGGATTTTGTTTTAGCGGAGAGAGAAACTACATCCTGTGGTTGACCCAGCCGTTAAATGTTACCAGAACTGAGTAGCGCTCTGGAAAGAAGTAATTTTTTCTGCAGCCTTTCTTGAGCTATTTTAATTGAAGATCTTGGTGTTGGAGGTAATGTGTCAGTTTGAGATGGGGGTGGTGTAGGGTAACAGTCTAGCGCACACACAGCATGAAGGAATGTCTGAAGAGCTTTCTACAATGGTAAAAACTAATTCCAGAGCATGATTACTTGAAAGTTACCTTCTGAAAAGTTTGCAATTACTTTATTGCTCTTTGCTATAAAATTTCCTTGCAGAGGTTTCAGTGCTCCAAAGGTGAAGGGTAAAATTCAGTCTCGGGGTTGCTCTGCTGTTACTGGAGTTTGATTACCAAGTTGAAGCAGAAGGGAAAGGAGAGAAGTATGTGACACTGCCACCCAACTGACAGTATCTGTGTGCAAATTAAAATTTGTATGAGAAAAAGATAGCCTTATTCTCTGTTTCAAGGATGTTTCATGGAAGGTCTAGGACTGCCTCTTCAGCCTCCTTGAACAGCAAGAAGGATCTTGGGAGTAATTTGAGCAAATTTAAGAGTCCTGAGTATTTTTCTCTTTTAAAGCTTGAACCTCTAATGAAAATTAATATTTGGAGATAACCATGTATGATCTGAAGAACGCAGGTTAATGTAATTGAGAAATGACAGATAAACGCAAAGCCTTGAAGCTCGTTCAGTTCTCCTGTCCCTTAATTCAGTTATCTAAAGGAATATGTTCTAGCTTGAAAGTAGCTGTATTGTAATTAATATTTAATGGAATAATCAGTATTGCATCACCTTCTTTTTCTCTCAGTGTGGTATTAAGCAACACCTTCCAATTTGTCTGCTTAACAGTAATTCGATCTCTTTGCCTCCCTGAATTCTGAGTAGTTTTAGGCTGTCTTAGACCAGGCCCATTAATGGGACAGTAAAAACTGAGAGCGTGTAGGTGTCAGTGGCTAGCAGGGCTCGCTTTGCCTCTTGGCTCCTGCTCAGCCTGTGCTGACCTGGTGAACCCCAAGTGGGTCGCTCCATTCGGTTACTTCAGGGGCTATGCGTGCTTTATTGCTTGGGAAAGTTGCTGCTCCTGGGCTTGCTGTGCCTTCCAGTTCCTTTTGGCTTCTGGGGTATCTGCTTACCTTGACAGGGAAATAGGAACTTTCACTGCAGCCTGGTTTGGGGAGAGGGTCTAAGTGTGCTCTGGCTTCAAACCATGAACTTGGTCCAAGTTCATGGACCAGTCATTTTTGCACTGTTTCTAGCTCATTTCGCTGGTTTCTTGCTGTCCTGGTTTCAGCAGGGATGGAGTTAATTTTCCTCCTAGTAGCTGGTATAGTGCTGTGTTTTGGTTTTAGGATGAGAAGAGTGTTGGTAACACACTGATGTTTTTAGTTGCCAAGCAGTCAGGGACTTTTCAGCTTCTCATACTGCCCACCAGTGAGAAGGTGGGGGGTGCCCAAGGAGCTGGGAGGGGACACAGCCAGGACAGCTGACCCAAACTGGCCAAAGGGATATTCCATACCATATGACATCATGCTCCGTATATAACAGGGGGAGTGGCTGGGAAGCTAGCTTCGGAACTAGCTGAGCATCGGCTTCGGGTGGTAAGAAATTGTACCGTACATCACTTTTTTTGTATATTCTTTATTATTATTATTCCTTCTTTCCTATTAAACCGCCTTTATCTCAACCCATGAGTTTTACCTTTTTTTTTTTTTCTTTTTGATTGTCTCCCCCATCCCATGGGGGGGTGGGGGGAGTGAGCAAATGGCTGCATGGCTCTTTTAGCTGCCTGCCGGATTAAGCCACGACACTTGCCTAAAAGAATATAGAAAACAGCCTTCTCTCTTCTCCCTCTGTAGAACCCTGGTTTTCACTCTTGTGGTAGCCTGTGCAGTATTAGCTCCAGTGCTGGCATACAGCGCTGTGCCCGTACCTGTCTGCACATCTGGTCCTTTCCCACCAGATACCAAGATGTTTTCTGCATATCCATGACTCTGTTTTTAGACCAAGCCGCGGACAGTGGCCTGTGTACTGGTTGTGCATTCAACTGACCAAACTGCATTTGAGTACCTGTTGTTCTTGGCTGCTGCAGCCTATAAGCAAAGGGATCCAAAGCAGCTTTTTTTTTCCAAAGTAAAATCAAAGGGGAAGGAATATAAGAAAGAAGCAAAAGTCTGTGTGTGTGCCTATCTTACCTAGACCTGTTAGGGTTTCTATCTCGTTTCAAAGCAGTCATCCCCTCAGGGCTAAGTTTCAGGTTATTTTTCTTCCCCGGCCTCTGTTGCTGCTTGCACTCAGTCCTGGTGTCCTCTCTGCTGGTCGGCTTGGACCTTTGGCCAGGTCGGGGTGCACAGAGGTGCTCCAGGATCAGGTCACCAAAGGGTGTTGTCTCACTGGCATTTGATCAGAGGTGTCAGTCTGAATCTGAATACATATGTAGGTGTGTTTTCCAGTAATCCTGTGATTGAAGTAATTTGTTATATGGGCACTGGACATCATGGTAGCCTACTGAAGATACAGGAGGCTCCTCTTTCAAGAGCAGACAAGGGTTCAGAACAAACACAGTACTGATTCATCACAAATAGCTCCCAGTCTTTCACAGGTGTAGAAGTTATACTCTGTTGGCAACATTTGATAAACCTGAAGGGTGTTGAATATCTTGCTATTTTGGAATTGAATAGCAGCCACATCTTTGCAAAATGCATTACTTGTCAGAGGAGGCTGAAATGTGAGGATTTTGCAGATCACCTTGGTTTAGCCCAGTGACCTGCTCAGTTGTGAGCAACAATAGGCCTTCATTTGTATGCAGGACTGTTCATCCCAGAGTAGACTACCATCTTTGTTATGTTCTTTGCACACTTTAAAGAGATATAAGTACAATTAGGTATGAAGACTAAAAAGATGCTATTTTGCTATGCACATTGTAGAAGTCCTCCAAAAATTGGGTGTTTCTTTTCAGTGTTTTGAGGAGCTTCTTTAGCGTGAGACTGCTCTATAAGCAGTAGCAGGTTGTAGAATATCTCTGTGAACAGCATTAAAACTGAATCGATATCCTGTCACCTAAGCTCTGGGCCATGATTCAAGTAAAGCAGTGTTGAAAAAAATTTTCAGATACCATTACTCTTGGCTCGTCCTAAGCTTGCTTTTACCTGGTTGGAAGAGGCTAGACAGCATTAAAGCTGTGATCAAAAAGTGTCAGCTAATTCAGAACTTGTGTAAGGATTGCTGAATAATACAGTATATATTGTGGTGGTTTGGTTTTTTTTTTTTTTTTTCCTTGGAAAGCATGATACATTACATTATTTTAAATGATAAAGCTACCATTAAATGATCAAAACTGGGTATTAGATGTTTTTGGTGGAGTAGATGTAAATCTGAGCCTAAAAATAAGGGTTGCCCTTTGCAAGAAGTATCTAATGAATACTTCATGCAATTCCACCTAGCTATTGGGTTTAATTTTCACCAGAAAAAGGAAAACAAGTAGTAACTATTGAAGCTGAGACCTGAATGTCTGAACTTAACCAGAACACTTTCAGTTATAGGTCTTTTTTCTAGGTAGGTTAAATATGAGGACAGGAAGCAGAAACGAGGCTTAAAAGCTTCTGTCAAAGTCTGTGGAAACTGTGTGCTTCTGTACTTGCCCTTGCAATAATTTTTGGTACTAAGGCCAGTGGCAACCAGAGTACTTCTAGGGAAAATGCTTGAATATTGAAGCTGCAAAACTCTCCCAAACCAGGATTTGTTGCTCCCAAGTGACTGCCTGTAGCTATGAGGGGGGTATGAAAGTTGTTTATAGCTACTGGCTTGCTTTTTTTTCAGCACATTTATTGAGTTGGTTGCTTTACTGATGCTGTTTTATATCTCACTCTTGGATGACATATAGGTGCTGGAATTATCTTGTTCAAATAGACTGTGGAGGAGAGGGGATTAAAAAAAAAAAAAAAAAAAAAGAAAAAAGGAAGACCTGGCTTTACAGGAAGCATATTTGGGTGTGCGGCATGATGGAGTGGGTAGAGCTGCCTAGTTTAGACAGACCCCTGGGCTCTATTGGCAGTTTTTAAGCAGTCTGCAAAAGGTAACCAAAACAAGAAAACATGGTTTCCAGCAGGCTTGAATTCATTATAAAAAGGATAGCAAGTTTCCCTTTTTCTTCCTCCAAAGAGAGATTGAAATCACTAGGTTTGAAAGTCAGGAGGTGAGGGAGGCATTCCTACTTGTGTCAGTGGTCATCTTTGTTTTCCTGGGCACTTGAACTGTTTCTGCAGTTCCCTACACTTAGGTTGTAACCTGTTCGGTAGGAGAACTGTCTCCTTTATATTGTACTGTAATATTGCCAGTCACAGAAAAGGTCCTGTCTCAGCCCAGAACTTGAATTGGTAACAATGGCTAAGAATGAACGCCCCAAAATAGATGTATTCATTCCGCAAGTGAAATCCTGCGTTCAGACCAACCTTTGAATGCCATGGTATTCATAAGAATTTTCCATCTCACCTTCCTGCAAGCAAAGAAAGCCTGTTTATAATACCAGCAGTAAATGATGTGGAATGATTGTTACTTGGTACAGTTATCTCTTCTACTTGTCAACCAGCTCCTCACAACCCAAAGATAGTTTTGTTTTTCATTAAATTGTAGATGATGTGATTCCTATAATTTTTAAAGTGTAGGAGTGGTTCTTGTTACTTCAGTGGGAAATGCTTTCTGCAGGAGATAGCTACAAATGCACAATTTATGAGAAATTTCAAGTTGTGGTGTTGAAAAAAACATATCTCGATGGTTTTATTGGATTTGATAGGGTGTGAAAGAAAGCAAAAGAGGAAGAATGAACAGTTTATTTGAGGAACTGCTTTTAATTTGTGGACTTTTATGTGGACCTATGATTTTTGAGGGTAGGGATGGCCTGTGTATTGCATGTGAATTTCAGGTATTGTGAAAAAGAATGAATGAGAAGTTGATCATATTTATACTAGGTCTTTTTATTTAATGAAAGTAGCAAAATGCCTCTGCTGTCTCTCATCTTGCAAGTCTTTAATTTTATATTGGTCTTGTAAAGTTACTCCTAACTTTTGTTTCTCTGTGATTCGTTAAAGGTATTAATGGCTAGGCAGCGCATTGCATGCTTTAGCTTTCAGCTGAAATGATCCAGCAGTAACTGCTTCTGTTTAGCAGTTTTTCTTCACAAAAGTTGGCCAGATAGCCTAGATGAACTGTAGCCTTCTCTCTTCCTTATGCCCTATTGACCACAGGAGTTATTTTGAAAAGTATGTCTAACATTAGAGCAGAACAGACTCCTGGACACTGATTGTCATCTTCCCAATCATGACAGAGAATGCAGCTGCAGTGTGGCTGAGATGCTGGAACTGAAGCAATCCGAGAATCTCTTCTTGAGTTTGGGTACTGTCCTCAGGGTGGTACGCCTGTCCATGATGCATCTCGCACGCCCGTTCTTGAGAGTAGAAACCTGCATTTAGTGATCTCAAAACACCTTTTCCAGCTACTATTTTCTTTTCCAGCTGTATTGTTTAAAGAAAAAAAAAATGGCCCTTTCTAGTGAATTTGACCTCAACGTTTTCAGGCCTAAAGAGTATAATAGACAATTCAGAAATACTTACTTAATGTGGCCTGGAAAAGGCAAAGTTCAATAAGAAAGCTGAGTTCATCATAACACAGGAAGCTGTGTTGGGAGAACCTAGATTATATAAACTGTTTTCATGCCCATTTGTGTTCTTTTAATTTCCTCCATAATTTCCTATGAATTTCCTGTTGATGACCTGTGACCTAGTTTCGGAAGATGAACTTCTGACCATGTGTGATAACATTTTAAATGCCATAAATCAGACCATTCGTCTTAGAAGCCAGTAAAGATGATGTACTAATTTTCATTGTGGTACTTAACTTTGCCTCTTGAATTTTCACAGTGTTTCAGAGCAAAGTAGCAATCTACATTTTCATAGGATGTTCTAAATTCTGCTCCCTTGAGAATTTCCATTCTTGGATCATACAGTGACTTTGTTTTACTACACATAAGCCTTAAACTAAATATTTTTTTAAATGGGGTGAAACGGAAATATTTTTACAAGCTTTTCTTAAGATTTGTGTGCTTTTAGGTGTAAATGCTGCATGGCTGGCTGGGTGACTGGAGGGAACAGAAACTTCAGAGGAAAAGGTTTATTGGCTTTAACATTAAGTTGGAAACAGCTGCAACCCCCATGTGTAAATTGAGCATATCTGCAGCGCATCTCTTTTGAGAGACGGAAGACAGATACCACTGGCCACGGAAAGTTCACCCAAAGGCCCAAGTGGTCCCTCAGCTTCTGGTGTCAACCTCAGGGCAAGTTTACTGACGCGGAAACGGAATCACAGCATGGCTCGCTGCTGTTGGTCCATGTGCTGGCTTCCTCCCTTTATATATTGGTTATATTGGTTTGTGATGGAAATTATGAAAAATCTTAGGGAAATTATGGGGAGTGGTGTATATGTATATTCACTTAGTCAATAGGAACATGGTATGGAAGTGTGAGACTAGGACTCAGTGAAAATCATTTGGGCTTCTGTATGGGACAAGTGTCCTTCCATAGGCATTGAATTCAGGAATGAAATCTTGAAATCATATATGCATGGGATGTCTGTGTACGAATGGATCTGGTTGGAGTATTTGCACAGAACACAGAAGCAAAAAGTGGTTTTCTGCATTTTTTCCAGCCAACTCTAATGAAGTCTCAGTTTCTGAACAACTTTTTAGGATTTCTCTGGAAAGAGATATAGCCATCTCTAAATAAAACATTTTGCAGACATTTTTAAATTATTATTTGCTAAATCATGAGGCGTTTTCCTTTGAGTCAATCTTAGGTTCAGTCTGTATAATTATTTTAATTGCAGAAATATTCTCTAATAACTATGGGTGTAAAATTAAGGCATCTTTCAGAAAACACATTTTAAAACCCATGGTCTTAACTACCTCTTTTCACAAGAAGGTAAAGTAGCTATGTAAGGTATTGTTTATGTTAGAGCCATGTGCAATGATTTTTCATCAGATACGTGGTCTGCCATATTGCCCTGTGCAGCACAGTAAAGCGTAGTTTATGTAAGTTTATTAAATTTTATATGTTGCAAACCTGTGTTCTCTGCACGTGTGCTGATGGCTCTACGTGAGAATGCATGCTAAGTCTTTAGTGGGAAAAGCGCACAGCTTTTTGGTTGACTGTTCAGGTAGGAAACCTTAACTTCCAGCAGGGCTGCTTCCATGTACGATGCACGTATCCGTCTCCCTTGCACATACTCTTTGCCCGCATCAGGGAATTGGAAAGGCTGAGGAGGGAATAGCTGTAACTGCTGAGTAATGCTCCCTTTTAATTGAAGTCTGCCTTTGAATAAGGGCCATAGATTGGACAGCTAGAGAAACTAGGGCAGGAAACCAAGGGTGGGTGTGATGGCAGCAAACAAAAAGAGGAGTCGTGGGCAGAGTTGTTGTTCTGCCAGAGCAGGCTTGTGTTGTTGCATCCTGACCGTGAGAAGTACGCTTCCCCAGCTCACCCTGATTTCAATTTAAGTCATTTAACTTGCTGGATTTAAATCAGGACCATCGCTCCTTCACTTGCATGTCTCTGAGCTCATTTCAAAGGCTAATGACTGATACAACTTTTGTCTGCCTACCAGATGATAATCTCATTCAGTTTTCATCCCAGTGCTGATTGTTCCAAATAGAGCAGTAGGCACGCAGCAACACAGTGCACTCAGCTTTTCATGGTTCCCTTTTTCACATATTCAAGAAATACACTAAAGTAAAATGAAGTGTTTCACTGTAGCTTGCATTTAGATTTAAGTAATAAAAAGGTAAGTTAAGAAAGTTGAGGGGAAAAAAGCTTTACCTACTTGTGTTGTTGTAATTCATTCACAAGTTAATGGGGCGGTTGAATAGAACAATGTATTTCGAGCAGTGCTAAAGCATACAAAATGATGTCGACTGTTGGATTTTACTCATGGATTGGTGTCAAACCAAGCTCTGTCAATGCTAGGTGTGGTCAGATTGTCTGGCGGCACAGCTGCCCTTGGGAGCTGTCCTTTATCTCTGGTAGCAAACTAGCTTCAAACCCAACTTTTCAGGTCAGAGTATTTGACCTGGGTTTTGTGTACTCCTAAATGGATGTATGTATGGCATCGCTGTGCATAACATTAGGAGGCCTGTTTTATTATGGGTTTAAGCTGAAGGAGGGTTGATTTAGATTAGACGTTAGGAAGAAATTCTTTACTGTTAGAGTGGTGAGGCACTGGAACAGGTTGCCCAGAGAGGTTGTGGAGGCCCCATCCCTGGAAGTGTTTAAGACCAGGTTGGATGGGGCTTTGAGCAGCATAGTCTAGTGGAGGGTGTCCCTGCGTGCAGCAGGGGGGTTGGAACTAGATGATCTTTAAGGTCCCTTCCAACCCAAACCATTCTATGATTCTGTGATTATGGGGGACCAGCAAGGAGAAAAAAACAACATCTCAAAACCACTCTGGTACACATTGCCGTGCAGTGACAGTTTTAGATGATGGTTTTCCAGCAAGAGCTGGTAGGAGTATGGAAATTTTTCCTTTTTTTACCACAAGCAAGGTCATAAGAGTGGCCGTGCCGGTTAAGACCCAAGTCCGTCTTGCCCACTGTGCTGTGTCCAGCTGTGACCCCAAAGAGGTGCCCAGGGAAGAGGAGGGAGAGAGAGAGCAGTGTGGTACTTCCCCAGCGTGCTTCCCTGCCTCCAGCCGTTTCAGGCAATAGGGTTTGGTTAGTAATCCTCTCCCGGTTTCTCCTGCAGGTATACTCTGTGGTACCTGTGGGAATGTTAGGGGAGTGACAACTCTCACCTTGTATACGAGGAGCTGCCCTGTGGCAGCCCTGGGTTGTGTGCATTATCAGTACTAAACTTGAATCTCATGGTGTCCTGTTTTGCAGTATTTCTTGCTAATGAGGAATATACGCACATGTGAAGAAGGTTTTGAGGTATTTTTGGTGGTAGGAGAGCAGCAGATCAGCTGCTGTTAGGTCAAGAGGCAACATTGATCCCCTCTCTCCACATACAACACACACAAATTGCAGATTCCTGTAACTGGGATATGAGTAGTATTCACATCATAACACATTCTCTATTTACATAAGATAGATTGTGAGGTCATGAAAGAGGTGTTTGTTAATTATTTCTGTGATTCCACTTACTCCTTCTTTCAGTTAGTTTTATTCCCTTAGTTCCTCCCTTTCCTTTCCCTCTGAATCCTGGGCATTGTGAGCCATCTCATCTCAAAGGTGACACATGCCTAGATGAAAGGCTTGCAGGAGTTTCTTGTTATATCAACTCTTGACATTCCAAAAATGTCAACTCCTGATTCATGTTGCAAGCAGGATCTGGTGCCAAGATGTTACTCGTTTCCAAGTCTTCCACTTATTAATCAGGTAGAACTGCTGTTTCAAGATAGAGTTGTTCTGAGAAGGTACCACAGAAGTGGATCCTAACATTTCATGTCTCCAAGGTATCCCCTTTCCTTATTTTGAAGGCGTTGCCTTGCTCACGAGAATAATCTTGGGTGGGAGGTAATTGTTCAGCTAATAGCTAAAGACCGTAACTTTTCATCATGGCTTCCTGAGCTTGTGACATATTGGATGTCTCACTGAAAGCACTAGTTTTCACAGGAGCCAAGCATTCAGTGTCTCTGAAGGCTGGTAAATTGGGTTGTGCAGGTTTTAAAATCCACGTACCTGGATTTGCATCTGGGCCTGAGCTGACCGACCCCATCCATGTGCTTGGCAAATGGACTGCCTTTGAAAACGGTGACAGGGCACAGAGCTGAATACCTGTCCGGATGCTCTCTCTGCGGAGCTGCCTGAAGCATCCATCAAACTTACGTCCCCCAGCTCTGTCAATTCATAGACCAGCATCACAGAAATGTGTTTTCTGAAATAGATTTCAGGTGTGTTGTGTAAATGTGGATGGAGACGACTGTGTGTGGTGGTGGTTCCAGTGATGCTCTGTGTGCGTGCTGCCCGTGGTCCAGCCGTCCCAAGGGACGCCGTCTGCACGCTCAGTGGCGCTCATGGGAATCATATTTTTGCTGTGTATGCGCAAAATAGCTTTACTGTGTGTGCTGAGTGGTATAATATCTTTATATAGGTTATACATAATTTTACCTTGTATTTATGTTCTTTTTAAGACTGCTCTCTTTAATCTCCACCCTTCTGGTGACATTTTTATATTCTACTTGTTAATATAGCATCAGAGCACATCCATTTAATATATTCTATTTGGGGAGACTATATAGTATACCAACGCGAGTGTATTTTGTTTATGCTTTGTGTACATCTGCAGGTGTTTCAATTTAGATGTGCATGCTGCTAGTAATTGCAATTAATGTTGCAGATGTGTTTCCTAGCAAGACTAAAATATAAACATTGGAACAACAATGCAAATGGTAGCAAACATAGGATGCAAAACAGTAAAAATGATAGAAAAGTGATGAAATTTTAGTAATAGATGAGTTTAAAAAAATTAAGAATTCTCTCTCAGCAATCTTTGAATTTGTCACTTCTTGTTTCATCTGCAGAAGTGTTGTTAGCCACCGTTATAGCACTGAGATTCTCACAGGTTATCGATTTTTTTTTTTTCTTTTTAAATTCTTTTTTTTTTTTTGGTCCACTTCAGTCCTTGATCTAATCTAACCGTTTAGTGGGTGCTTAATCAGAGTAACTCCAAAGTATAAGGTTTTACAGTCTGAAGTTACTATTACATGTTTAAAAATTTAGCATTTTAAATTCTAGTGCACAATAAGAACATATCAAATGTTCTTTACAGATTCTAAAGCCTTTATTTTGTGAACTTTTGAAAAAAGTGCGTACTTTTAATCTGTATTAGCTAATCTAGAGGCAACAGCAAAGGTCAAATGTTAAATGTTTCATTTGTCCTCTCTAATTTTAGGATTATTGAAAATTACCTGATAGGCTATGGGGTCAGATTCTTCTTTGTATGCCAGTGCAATTCTATTGATTTTTAACTGAGTTGTCACTAGTTTATTGTAGTGTGAGAGTGAAAGCAAGGCCATTGCTGGCAAAAGGAGAATAATTTCTCTAGATGGAGAGCCAGGCAACAAAATTGGACTTCACTTGATGACAGTCAGGGAAGACCAAGGATCATTTGCAGTATGGAAATCAGCACTCTTCAGTCCTCCGTTCGTTAGTGGTGCTGGTTAATTCCTAATTGTCTGATTTAAAGGGGGATATTCACACTCACATTGAGTAATACCATATGTTTGCAGTAGTGCCATTGAAATGTACGGTGCTACTGCTGTGACAGCAGTGAGTTCAGTCTGGTCTTGCACGTGCATGGAAGCTGGTGATCCCTGCTTGCGCAAGGGGTGAAAGTGGACCTAGAGCTCTTGGTGCTCAGGTGGAGGTGAAGACGACCCTGGGGCATTTATGTCAAAAGCACACAGGTGAGGGAAAGGGAAGAACTGGAGCCTAAAACAGTTATTGCTGAGTATTACTTGCAGGTAATCCTAAAATCAGGGCAGGGTGCCAGATTCTGTGGTAAGATGTCATGCCTTGCTGAAACATGCTATGGAGTGACACCACAGTTCACCTTTCCCTCCCGTGATCCTGAGCTGTACCTTGCTGTCATCATGAAATGTTTATCGATGTTCCATCATGAAACCAAACCCTCAAAAAAGTCTATAAACAGGTCTCAGAAATATATGGGTGCCCTAACTTCAGAGTATTTAATTTACTCAATAGTTAGATTATGGAAAAAAATCCTGGTAGGTAAACCCAAAGCATTTTATTAAAAGCAAAAGCTTTGTCTTGTTAATCCCAATTTCAGAGCAAATTCTTTTAACATTTTGACCCTGGCTTTTGAGCAGGGACAAGGAATGAGCTGGGTGACTGCTGCAAACCGATAAGGCTATCCTCTCTGTTGCAAAGCATAACTGCCTCATCGGTACTTTAGGGTAAGATAATTTATTTAATTCAGCATCAAGGGCAACCCTGGATGTGTAAATGTGAAAAGAATGGGCCACAAATAAAGTTGGAACATTCAGCAGTATTTCACAACTCTGAAACAAAATACACCAAGTGCAGTGTTAGCAAATGTTTATATAAAACATGCTACAGTATTACATTGAACAATTATACCTCTTATCTCAGGCACTTATCTCTAGCTAAAGCCAAGTGGCTTGCAGGTTTAAATTGCTCAGGATTTTTGAAGTCAGTGTGGTAATGAAATATGCTAAGCAGCTGGGTTTTATGTGTGAGCATTTTGGATATTTTTCTTGGCCTGCCTACTTTTATCTTTGAAGACACAAAACTAATGTAGTCAGAAGGAAAAGGCCGAAGTCTAATGAGCTTAATTGCAAAGAGCTGATGTTTGTAGTTGCATTTAAACCTTCTCTTTAGCATTTGCATCTTAACTTCACCATTTCTGGAACTCTTTTGTATAGAAATATTTATATTATATGAGGGTAAATCCTATGCCTCCCTCTTGTCACCTCTTTCATGGTCACAAAGGGCTCTGATGACAGCGGGGCTGCTGTTCCCATGGTCGGGGCAGAGTGGTGGGACTGAGACCCCTTGCACACAGAGCTGATGGCTCGCCACCAAGCCTGCCTGACCAAGCATTTCTGAATGGATGGGAATAGCGTGAACTAATTTGTTGGATGTCTCATGGCTCCTGCTGTGTTGTATACTTGTAAAAGCTGCCTGAAACCAGCTCAGAGCAGCAGTGAGAATGCATCGAGGCATGGCTTGTTTTTAGAGTTCTAGAAATCATAGTTATGCTCAGATCTTTCTTGGTACATGTGAGTTTGTTGTATTGGTTTTGTGCTGTGAAGAGCAAAAGGCATAACCTGCTTTTGTAGCTTGTGTTCAGGTAAGAAGTTCATGTTTGCTCTATAGTTTAAAATGGCAGATTTTTTTTTTCTCTTTTAGTGTGTGAACCACAAAAGTTGGGATCTTGTGTTGCTTGTCCTCACTTCTGTGATTATAGAGGACAATATAATCTCGTTTGCAATGATGTCTCCACTGTGATTGCAGCTATAGTTTACATGGAGGAATAACATTAGGGAGCAAATTAATATTGGATTTATAGCTTTTCTTAGGATAGTTCATCAGACAAGACCAGCCAGCTCTTCATGTGACATTAGCAAATGCTCTGTGGCTCACCAGTAGAGCAAACCTTGGAAATACTGCGTTCTGGCTTTGGAGGTCAAAGGTGGGATGTGCTTTCTGGTGGTTCTCAAAGCATCAGTAGTACGGAACAAGTGGAGGTCTGTTTTTTTATGGGCTTAACGGTAAGCACGCATGCTTTTAAGTGGTTTCTTTTTGATTTCAAATCTAGCACTCCTGAAGTTCCTGTGCTTCTCATCTTGACTAATCAAAGGTTACCTTTTTTTCCCTTCCCTTACTTCTCACTCTCTTCACTCTTTCCTTTCACTCCCCACATTGCAGTTGGGAATAAGTAGAAAGTTCAGTGTCAGAATTCCTAAATTTTACTGGGACCAGTGAAGCCAAAGAAGCAAGTGCTTCTTTGTAGCCAGAGAGACAGGGAACCCAGCAACTTGGTGGTATTTAAGCGCTGGTTCTTAGCTTCTTAATGCTGCTTTCCATGTTTAGCACTACTTTGCCAGGCTCCAGGTTGTGATTTTTTTACTACCCTTGTAGCCTTGCCTCTCCAGGCATTGGTCAAATGGACCTCAGGTCTAATAGGCCATTTTAGAAATTTTGTTCATGCCCTTGGCTCTTGAGAGAAACAGCTTAGCATCAGCTTTACAAAGGGGAGCTGAGTCTGCCTGGAAGGAGCTGAGTTATGTGACTCAGAGGAGCAGCCAGACAAGTGAGAGTGGACGAGTAGCTCAGGAACCCTGAAGCCGAAAATACTGACGTGTGAAGGGATTTTTAAGCTATGTTTTTGCAGGATTTATAGTCTTTTTTCTCCTGAAAATGTCACTTCCTCACACCAAGGAAATGAGTTGTATTTCAAAGATCATGTTACCAAGAGAAAGACTGTGTTTTTATTTATTTCCTTTATTGATATCTTAAAATGTCCTCTAAAACACCTTGAAACATCTCAGGACCTTTGGTGTCCTGACAGTGAATGGCTCTATTCTGAGTTATTTCCAAAATAAAGCTTTTACCTCTTCCTGTGCACTTTGTCAGCAACTTTCAGATGTGATGTTTGTAGGAAGTTTGACCTGTAAAATGTCAGCAAGTATGAGGAGAATTTCAGAAAACCAGGTTAAGCCACTGATTCTGAGCTCCCAGCACATCTGCTTTACCTCTGGTTCTCTCAGATGAGATCTCATCTGTGCAGCAGCGAGACATTTTTGCTGCTTGCTTTCACCCTGAGACCTTCCTGCCTTTCTTTCACCCTCACCTCTTCTGGGCTCTCTGCCCCCAGCTAGTGACCCTGCTTTCTGGAAAGGTCCATTCCCACAACTTTGCTTTCTGCTATATCGTGTAGGCAGAGCTTGAAGTACGAGGCTTTG
Organism: Grus americana; assembly: GCF_028858705.1. NCBI lineage: Eukaryota > Metazoa > Chordata > Aves > Gruiformes > Gruidae > Grus > Grus americana. The sequence goes on along the minus strand of NC_072855.1, from coordinate 36,114,560 downwards.
AAGGTTTCAGGAAGCAAGACTGAGTTTGTTTTTACCACAGAATCAAAACAGAACTCTGACTAATCAACATAAGCAAGGTATCAAGGCCTGTTGGATTTTGGGGTACAAGCAATTGCTCTTTAAATTACTTTGAATATTAAAATGCTGTATTTGGAGAGAGAATATTTATGACTTTTTATTACTAAGTGGTGTGTATATATGTGTTGTCTCTATATGGATACATTTACTTGTGCCCAAAAGTAGCAATACTTCCCTCACGTTAGTCAGGATGTTTTACTGGGATCTGGACCGTGCATTCAGGCCAAGCTTAATGCAAATCAGAGCATCTTATCAGTAAAAATGCAACAAGAAGTTTTAGCAAATTGGATACAGTTTTAGTTTCTCTTGCTACCGTTTTATTAAAAACCAACTTAATTTAAAGATCAAAACCAAATGTTATGCACTGATCATTGGCATGGCTCGTTTTGTTATTTGTAGGTAAGTTGTTTTGTTGTTTGTGCTGATCTCTGAAGCCTTAGGTCTTGGGGCGAGATAAAGTAATCATGTTTATTTTTTGCATGAGCAATGTGATATTTTGGCTTCCAAGGTGACAGTACTGTGTTGAAGTAACAGTCTAAAACTATTTAGAGGCAAATGCATGCTTGTTTTGTAAAAGTCACTAGCTGACAACTTTAGCAAAATGATCTTGAATTTGTTGACCTAACTTTATATAGCAGGTAGCAAAGAAACTTCATCCCAGAAGTATAAAATTCAGGTATTAAATGATCTGGGATGCTACCTTTCACCATTCTTAAGCCGTTCATTAAAAATAAGGAGAAGAAAGAAACTAAGAGTTAAGGTTGAAATACTCTGACTTTCAGTCTAGTCATTCTTCTGTGCAAAAAAATTGTTTTTGAAATATTTCATGGCTCACTTATGTTCCACTTATGTTCCAGTGGCAAGAGTACTTGTTCTAATTCAGAGCATTCAGGATTTTAAAGTAGTTTAGTCAGACTTTTATATTTGAACTAAAATAAATAGGCATATGGCAAGTGGAAGAACATATAATCACTCTGCTGCCTCAAAATTCTTTTGAGGTCAAGAGTTTGAAAACAGGAACCTATAGTGCGGCTTGTGAACACAATAGGAACAGCTGGTGCTCAGCACTTTTGAAAATGAGGTCACTTTATTCTTGGTTGAAATGTGCAAAATGGGTCATCTGGGCATAGGCTTAAGACAAAGGCTAAGCATGTAGCCATTTATAACCAGGTTGTCCACATTTCCAGAACTAGTTGGTTAAAAGGATTCAGTTAAACAAGGAAACACTGGGATAGATCTGCATTTTCCCCAACTTTTGGAAGCATAGCTCCCACTGGGAAAATAAATCTCTGCCATATATTTCCAAAGATCTGCTCATCCTAAGGATTACATCATCCATATTTTCCACAGTCACCCCTCCCTCCTGTGCCTTTCTGCTCATCCTTCACATAACCTACTTTAGGAAACACTGCTCTATTGTACAGTCCTTGGGAACGCTGGCTCTCCACCAGTCTCAGCCCTGGGACTTCCCTGGTCCTGCCAGCAAAACAAGGGAGAAAAATCCCAAACATGCACAAAACATCATCAGGAAAATCTAAAGATGCTTTAGGACAGATAACAAGAACTCTATTTAGATTTGACTGTTGAGTTTTCATTATCAGTATTCTATTCAAAATATACATAAGTTGATAGCATTAAGGCCCAGATGCTGCACTTTTGATTAATTGAACTGCTGTTGCTTACACATCCAAGGTGACGGTACGAGTCACAGGATACAGGTATGTCACAGTTTGCAAATTTGAGACCCAATATTGATCGCTGTTGACTGTTGCATGATGTGCATCAGAAGTTTAGCATGAGAACTGATACATGTTTTCAATAGGAGTGTGCAGGTCTTCGATTCCAGACCCTGCCTTCAGTCATCCCAGTAGCCTGTACAAACTGGCATCCAACTGAACACCTGGAGGGTCAAGATCATAGGAAAATTCAGATTGGAAGGGATCTCAAGTGATTATATTCCAACCTCTTCCTCACTTATACAAGCTGTTCCTCTCAAGTGAAGTTGAATATTTGTGCACAAACAATGCTTTTTAAATTAAATTCTGTTAATTTAGTTGGGGAATAGTACATGCAAATCACGCTGGCCTTAAGTAAAAGCTTGAAGCCCATGCTAAAATAAACTGCACCCCTAATTCAAGGACTACCCGTTTTTGTCATTAATGATCTTACCTAGAAGTGTATTTTGTTTATCTAGGACTGTTTTATGCCATTTCTTGCTTTAATTGTAAAAATACCGGTTTTGTTGATGACATAATACTTCTGTATCATTGTTCTCATTTTTTGTGCAGTTTTGTGTCCTGTTGATGGAATAACCCAAGAATGTGACGTTACCAAGAATAAACAAGGCAGAAAGAAAAAAAAAAAAAACAAAAAACAACAAATACCCCGTGTTCTCAAATCCTGTGCATTTTGCCTCCTGAGGTGGACCTGTGCTAGAATTAGCCAGGGCTGCGTCTCATAGCTAGCACCAGATTTCAAATGTGCCTATGAGAATGGTTCTCGTTATTTTATTATTATTGTAAATTTAATTTACTCAGGCAGGCTTGGTGATTGCCTTCATACAAGTAAGGTAATTTGCCTGTCTAAACCAAGCTTGTATTTTGGCTAGTTTTTCACAAGAGCTGTGAAAAAGAACATGAAGGAAGAAGACAAAGTGGTGATAACAGCAGTGCAATGAATTCTGGACTGGAAAAGCGGAATATAAGGAGGCAGTTCCGTGGTTGGCAAAGTGCAGCCAGGGCTGAGCCGTGATACCAGCACACATCATCACAGAACAAAGTGTTGCTTGTATGACATGTTTGTTGTAGGTTTGGTTTTGAAAAGTGTTTGTCTTCCATCGAAGAAACTTTCATTGAACTCCATATATGATGTGATAAGTATTCAGTGGCAGCTAAGTAGTTAATATGAAGATGCATAATGTTTTTTTTTTCTTCTCTCTGCCACAAGAGAAATATCTTGGATATCTTTCAGCAGTCAGAAATACTATCTTGTGATGCCACATGGCTTTACTACTTTCAGTTTCACCGGCAGAGGAAAGCACTTAAAAACTAAAGCGTAAGATTCCCACAGTGTCTGTTTCCAAGGTTTGCCTTGGATGAATTGCTGCACTGAAGAGTGATTAATCACTAGCCAGGAGATGGAACAAGGGTGGCTGGCATAGCAGACAGAAACAAAATTGTCTGCTGGATGCCCGGATGAATGGACTGTGTCTGGAGGAGCAGTGGTGGTGTCTGTCTTGTTTTCATGTTGTGAATTGTGTCTCCCTTTTGACTTCATCCCAAATTCTAGTAGATGGTTTTCAGGTGACGACCACTTTGCAACCACTGTAATTGATTCTTGCTTTGCAGATGTTGTGGTTTAACCCAGCAGGCACTCCCCACCCCCTCCCCCAGTGAGATAGGGGACAGAATCGGGGTGGGGGGAAGAGGTAAGACTCATGGGTTGAGATAAAGACAGTTTAATAGGACAGAGAAGGAGGATGATAATGATAAAAGAACATACAAAACAAGTGATGCATAGCACAGTTGCTCACCACTTGCTGACCAATGCTCAGCTAGTTCCAGAGCTGCGGTCGCGCCTCCAGCCAGCTTCCCCCAAGTTATATACTGATATGATGTCATATGGTATGGAATATCCCTTTGATCAGTTGGGGTCAGCTGTCCTGGCTGTGTCCCCTCCCAGCTTCTTGTGCACCCCCAGCCTACTCACTGGCAGGACAGCATGAGAAGCTGAAAAGTCCTTGACTTGGTGTAGACATTGCCTAGTAATGACCAAACCATCAGTGTGTTATCAACATCATTCTCATCCTAAATCCCAAACACAGCACTATACCAGCTGCTAGGAAGAAAATTAACTCTATCCCAGCTGAAACCAGGACAGCAGAAGAGGTATTTAAAGTGTAAGAGTAGTATTTACTAGTCATTCCACAGTACATTTTGTATTTAATTTCATCCTGAGTTGACACTGTTGCTGGACTAATAAATATAACAGTTTGTAAATTACTTGTCCAGGATTTCACATGTAGTAATTTCCATCCTTGCAGGAGTTGCACGCTAAAGAAGCTGTGTACAGTGCGGGTTCTGTTTAGAAAAGAACCATTTCTGGCATCCCTGCAGTATCTTTTACATGACTATGTTTTTCTTTCTTACTCAGAGCTGAAAGATTTGTGCCTGTGTTATATGGATAAAACTGTTTTTGTGCCCTTTAATAATGCAGCAGTGATTGTGGAACTTTGTATTGCATTATACATTTCCCTTGAAGTGGGTAGTTTTCTTTTAAGTTTCTGCACAGCCAAGACTTAAAAGCAACCCTCCATCAAAGTCTAAATATCAGTACAGGTAGGTTGCAAGCCAGTTCTAGTTGTGCTTTAAATATAGTCATTGAGAACATTTGGACTGCACGTGTCCCCTTAATGTGGAGCAAGAGGAATAGAGAGGCTCTTCAAGCCCCTGATCTGCCTGGAGGAAAACTGTCCTCAGCACAGAGACTGGAAAGCAATTGTAGGGATGCCGTTCGGGGACAGTGCGCAAGCCCTATTTAGGGTGCCTGCTGGGAAAAAAAGAAGGTATATTCCTGGATAAGACTTCTGCATGCTGTGGAGCTTCAGGGAGATGGTTGTAATCAAACCCTGCTGAGACCACAGAGCAGGGCAAGGGGGGAAGCCCAAAGGGGATTCAAAGTTGTCTTCGCCAGGCTTGGCGTTCTCTGGTGGGCAGCAACGAGAGGAGACGAGAGCATAACCTAGTGTGCACCATGTCTGTGCTGCAACAAGAAAAGTGCTCTGGATTGTAAATGTATACATTTTAAACATAAATCAAACACCCCCTGCCCACCAACTCTGCCCAAATCAAACTTAGGGTGCTTTGCTTCCTTGTGTACCTAAGGTAGTGGCTGCATAACAGCTCTGATGTCTTCCCCTGCAAAATGCAATATTGCAACTTGCCATACTTAGTGTTGGACGATGTGTCAAACCCCTTGGTTTAAACAATGTTCAGGGGGCAATTAGCTTTGTCTGCAATATTCTAGTATTGGCTGTCATAAGAAATAGTATAGAACATCTTTCCTGTGCTAAAGTCTTTCTCGCCTGCTCCGAACCTCCCTCTCCAATGCTTATGTTTCTGTAGAACAAAAGTTTATTCAACAAGTAATGCATGTTTCCTTGTATGTATATATATATCACAAATACAGACATTTGATTGTGCACTTTAAAAAAATCTTTTCTGTGCTTTTTCTGTTAGGTAGCATTTAGTTTATTTCAATGCAGCATACTATGGTACTGAACACTGACTGCATCTGCTTTTTTAGATTTTTGTAGTGGTTTTTACACTTTTAAGTGAAAGCTGTGGGGGCCTATATAGATTCTTTGTCATGCATATGAGCACATTATGCAGGCTTACTTTATACTGTCTCCATGAGTCTTGCTTTAAGTGTTTTCTGTCTGTCTTTTGCTTTTTGTGGGATGGATTAAATCACAGACGGGATGCTTTTGTTTTGGGTCTGTGGACAGATGACTCCCAAACTCTGAGACCCTTTGTGATTTCCTGGTGAACATTGTCATTATGAATACTCATATGAGTACATATTTTTACAAGCATTTACTATGCTTCATGTCTCTGAGCAAAATTCAGTTGAAATATTCTTGGAGATCAAGTACGATGTTTTGTTGATATTGCTACAATGGATTTTCATTCTTATTTCATTGAAGTAATACATTTTTGCCCAACAACAATATTGAGGTCTTCGAATATTTGGTGTCAGATACTTTTGTCTCAGTCTTTTTCAAGAGTATTTTGGCCAACAAACTTGAGCCTTTGTTGATTTAAATAACTTCTCACAGTAACTAGTAGTAAAAATACTTGTTGGTTGATTCTGAGGGGAAAACGTGAAGGACCTAAGGAGACAATTTCTTAGGAATTGTAATGATGGTGAAATTTTGGTTTAGCCTGACCTCTGCTGGGTAAGTCTTGGATTTGACCCTTCCTCCCTATCCCAACCCAACCCAGCTCTCCCTTTCTGTTGACAATGACCAGAAATTCAAGTCTTGGCTCTGCAAGTGCAGAGACTTCACCAAAGTTCACATGCCTGGTGTGCAACTGAAGAGATAATAATGCCAATTTATTCTTATCATAATTATTTGTTTGTATTGCAATTGGGTACCAGTTGTGCTGGGCACAGAAAATAAAGGACTGGAAATGCCCGTGAAGCCTTAGGCTCTAAACAATGTACTCAGAGAGGAGTAAGATGCAAAAAGAGGTGGAGATGCAAAATATATGCAGAGTAAAATATTCTCCTATATTTTATACTGCCAGTGAATTTTGTCAGTGAAATAACCTGGATTCTTCTTTGCTGCATTATTATTAACTACAGTTTGCAAGAGAGACCTCACTTTGGAATTTGGGGAGTGTGGAATAAATCATCTGTTGGGAGCTTTTATATTCTCTTTTGCAGCAGAGCCATCACCTTTTCTATCCTTGTAGTTATGTACAGAACAGTGGAGTTAAAAACAACCTCCATAAATGATGCATAAACTGAATTGATTTTTGTTTAAAAAATACTAACAAGAAAAAAAAGAGATAGGAGTAATTTATAAACTTATGTCATTCAACCCTTGTCTGATGATGAGAACCAGTGTGTGTTAAAGAGTATGTATAGAAATGGAGAAAACTGGTAACGTAAACAGAGCCCCTCCGTTCTGAAGTGAATAGTCCTGTCAGCAGTAAAGATGTAGTATATTCTTTTAGCATTTAGGTCATCTCTGTCTAATGGCTTGATGTTAATATCTGTTTTCCCAAGACATTGGCAAAGCAGAAGGCAAAATTGGGAATTGCCTGACTGCCTCCAAATCACTGTGGCTACCAGAATAGCCAGAACTGTCTTACCACAGTGGCTGGCGAAGTCCTCCTCGACGTCTGCAAGGCTAGACTCAATAATGTTTGCCTGGGGAGTGTTCAAAATAAAGCTGGGTTACAGACCTGCTACCTGTCATCGCTGAGGCTGGGAAAAGGGAAAAAACAAAAATGTGGGGTGCCATATTCTTGCATGTCAGCTTGACTTGACTGAGCAGTGCTGTTAGGGAAATGGTGTGCATATGCTGTTGTGTGTGGCACATGTTCAATACGCATCACTGTGCTCGGTGATGAGGACGTAAGTGAGACTTGTTTTATGGGGTTTTAAGGAACTTTGAGAACTCGTGAAAAGCTGTGACTATAACTTGCTGATCTTTTTTCTTTTCTGAGCACTGACACCCATAGGCTGTGAAAGTAACCCAATTTGTTAACAAGCAAAAGAACTGGAAGGAAAACAAACCCACAAAAAACTTTTGAGGTCATTCTAGCTGCTTGTACTCAGTTGTATTGTGCATTAAATATATAAAATAAAGAATATCCTAGTGCATGGGAAAACAGGGTTTGTCATTTCTAACTAAGCTTATATTCCTCATGTGGGGGGTAGGGGCCCTGGTATAAGTAGGATATGGTTTGTGGAGGTAAAGTATAATACCTGGTTATGCATTCACAGGAGACATTAATTGTTGCCTGTGTAACTGAATGTATAACAAGAAATGGAGAATGGTAACCCATGGAGGCAACCACTGGAAAATTAATCTACCTGGGGTCTCATAAACTGTCTTGAGCTTCTTCTTAATGAAGAGTTCTCAGGTGATACATGCCTAGACTGGGAGAGATTATGGGTGGATATTAACACAATGTTGAGCTAATCACTGACACAGAGCTGGTTCACCTTCTTTCTTCACTTTGAACTTTAATTATATTCTGAGAATGTAGAGTGAATCAAGAAAGAAAAAAAAAAAACAAACCAAGGTATCCCCCTCCCCTCAAAAAAGCAAAAACCCAACCAAACAAAAAAACCCAACCAACCAAACCAAAGCAACCCAAGAAAGAGTTCTTGGGAATCTATTTTGAATAGCAGTTCTTGGGGATGAAGTGAGGGACCTGCTGTCTGGCAGGTATTCTGACTTCTGCAGTAACCTGGTAAGAAATCCTTCCTCTCTGCACCAGGTTGTCCCATAGCTGGAAGGGCTGAGCAGCATTTGGAGGCCGTGGATTCCACCCTGCTTCCACAGTCATGCCATCCCCCAGGCCAGTAGCCCAGGCCTGTATTCAAAGAGGTGCTCAGAACATTTGTTCAGGATGCTCAGCCTGTTTAGCAGTGCAGGTCAACCTAGGGCTTCTGCTGTGGTTTTCACACATCATCCCCAAAGGGCCATCCCTTCATTTCCTGTGGTCAAGTAAAAAGCTTGTTAGTTTTGTCTTTTTGGTCTGGGTGGCCAACGGGACCATTGTGCTGATGGTTTTTTGCTGGCTTATAGATCTGCCCTGATCATAGACTTGTCCAGTTTTTCTTTTGGAGGAAAAGCATTTTCCTTCCCCTTCAAATGCCAGGGCTTCATAACAGATGGTGTCAGCATCTTCTGGGAACCCCCTCAGTACAGGTGTATCTCTCTCACTTTCTCCTTTAAATCTTTTTGTCTCTTTTTTTTTTTTCTTCATAACTCTTTAGATCTCTCTTTTTTTCTCCCCCCTTCCCCCCCCCCCCCTTCGTCTTCCATCTCATTCTGGAAGAGCCTTTCCTCTTTCTCATGATATCATATGTGCTCTTTTGCTCCCCCCTCCCCCCCCCTTCAGGCAGGAGAGAGTACACTTCTAATCACCCCTACTTTTTATCTTCTTTCTAAATCTCAGGCAAAGCCTTTCTGATCTCTGTGTGTGTTCTGGAGCAGAACACGCCAGGATCGGGACAGGGTGAGGCTGAAAGGAAAGTCACTGAAGCAATGTTTGAGAGTTGTCTTGAAAGCAAAAAGTTAACTTTGTGATTCATTATCTTCTTACAAGAGCTAGAAAGTTCTTTCCGTGTCTGAACGTTTAAAGTGCTTGCATCTTGAATGAGCTCGGGAGGTGTATTTGGAGAGTTAAGGTACTGGGATGAGAGTTTTAAGTGCATTGTTTGAGCACATTTACGTTTTTTGGAGTCTGGCATTTATCACATCAAAACTTTTCAATTGTTCCCTGTGTTTTTGGGGAATTTTTTTTTGAGTGGGTGATTTTTTTTTTCTTTTTAAGGGGGTGCAGGGGAAGTAGTCAGAGAATCAGGATAATGGCTTTAACAAACGGAAATAGTTTGTGCGAATAACTCCGCAAGCAGCTCCTCATTCAAGCATAATTAGAAACACATTTTAAATCACTTTCACCCATACAGTTTTGTGTGCATCCTTTGGGTTTGTAATAGAAGGCGGCACAAAATTAACTCCCAAGATGAGGGATTCTATTCTGAAGAGGCTGCATGGCTTCATCCATGTTATTCCTGAAACATCATAATTTTCTTCTTTTTTTTTTTCTTTTTTTTCTTTTTTCTTCTTTCCACATGCTCAGAATCTACCTGGATTTTTGTGGAGCTCCCTACAAGGTATGAGATCCAGTTAGATAAAGTAGAATTTCAGGATGATATTTCTAGCTAAAATCTTTTTCTGCCTTTTAAAGTTTAGCTGTGTCTTAGTTTACTGCACTTCCAAAAAAGTTGGTGCTACTTTTTAATGGACATTTTATTTTTTTCAGCTAATAGCTGGTTAATGAATAGCCCTGGCTGTTACAAGAATGATGCATCCAATGCAACAGAGGCATGGGGACATTCCCAGTGGTATGTCTACCTTGTTTTGTGAGACACTATCCATCATTAAATTTCCATTTAAAACAGCTGGTGTTAGGTGCTCATCTTTGTGAGAGACAATAAGAATGTCATAGGACTTTTTCATTTACATCTTGGTAATAGATAATTAATATTGAATGATGCTATTAAGGATCTGAGACAGTAGAAAGACTCGCAAATAATCTACATTCTTGACCACAGAGCTCAGGCACTAGATCAGAGATGACAGACAAATACTTGAATGTTGTGTCCAGGTTTCAAGAACCTGCCCACCAGTTAGATCCTCTTGTCACAATGCTTGTTTATTGTTGCTATTTGATATGTTCACTTCCAGTGAGAAGATGCCAGCTTTTCACGGGCTTTAAGTGTTGATGAGCTTTAAGGCAAAACCACAGCAGATCTTTAAAGCAGTCTTGGAGTTTTTGCTATGCAGCAACCAAAACTCATTTTTCCAGACTATTTTTGTATGTGTTAGGAATTGGTGACACAGAATGTTTTCTTAGTATGATTTGTTCACTTGCAGAAAGGTTACCCTTTCTGATCCCTTGAACATCAAAGTAGGCATAAACTGAGGGCTGGCAGTCCCTTCCTACAGAAACGCTTGGTTAGGCACTCCAGATCTTATTCCCAGGAGAAAATTGTCTGCTCCTGAGACTCCCGCCTCAATCACTCAAGTCGCTTAATCTGCAGCCTTGTACTAGGTCTTATACTGACCTGAAAAGCCTTGCTAGCTCCACATTCTTCCAGTGGGATCGTGTTCTTTCAGCAGCAAGCCTGGGCTGCTAAGCTTGACAGTGTCCTTCTGAGCTGATAGGCAACTTGCAAGGTGGGGAGGATGAAATCATGCTCTAGACAGCATCGTTGTTCTGCTTCCTTTGCTTGGGGCTTCTCTTTATCATTTCAGAATCAAGATTTGAAATTAAAAATAAACATTTACAAAGCAGTCCTGCTGCCCCGCAGGGGTTTGTCTTAATGCTTTCTCCTTTGTAGCCTGTCTTCTCGGTATTCGGGTGCTTCTCCAGCTAACACTGTTCCCACAGCTGCGTTCTGGTAGGGGCCTGAATCTGAAGGCACACGCGTTTGGGGTCTTTGAGTCCCATCTCTTGCTACAGCTGCAGGTGACTTAAACCTTTCCACAAATGGCTCTAGATCCATTTCAAAACCAGGTTTTGTCCTTGCTGTTCCTGTACAGTTACCCCACTGCTGTCACATGGCTAGCAATCTTGGTCTCACTTCTTGTCTGAATTTTCTGTTTGCTGAAACAACGCTGTTTTTTGGGTGACGTGTGGTGAACATCTGCCCCAGGGCTGGCTGTTTTGGACCCTTACTGTCTGTTCTGCCTAAATGCATAGCTTAGCTTAAAGAGTGGTAAATGTCTGTGGTGCAAAATGAGGTGGTTTTTTAAGGTTTACATTTTAGATTAGAAGAAGAATTCTTATGTCAGTCATTTACATTAGATGCTGACTAAGTCTTTGGAAGTAATCTGTTCTGTAGTTTATCAGCCATTTCCTTTTGGTTTCTTTCCAGTTTGTTTTCTCTTTAAGTGTGATGGACAAGATCTCTGTCTTAGACTTAAAATATTCCTGCTTTCTTTTTGAAACATTTCTTCAAGCTCTTCTTTTTTTTTTTTAATGCATGAAGTGCTTAATGCCCTCAATCTGCATGAAAATGTTTTGTATATAACTCTAAAAGCTCCCTTAGGACTGAAGACTTTTTAAAATGGAACAATTTAAACATTTTCCACACAAATGGGCACTTGGGGCAAATGTCATTATAAAAATTGTAAGAATATTTGTTACGTATTTTCACTGGTTTGGGGTTTGGTTTTTTTTTTTTCTTTAAGACCTACATCTCTAGTCATAGTGGAAATTACAAGTCAAATAGCATGATTTCTCTTACTGGTAGAGAAGTAAAGAGTTTGTAAGGCTAGGAAGTTAGATGTTAATAAGAAAAAGAAACAATAGCCAGTCTTCTCTGCTTCAGTCAACGTGGTGCAGGTGTTGAGGCTGATGTAATGGTGTTGCTGCTTTCCTACTCTGAGTTGTACATACATATTTATAAACACATGCAAGTCAATCAAGTATTGCAGTTACAAGATAAATTAACAAAACAGGGATTGAGATGCAGAACAAGGCAAAACCGCTTCCAGTTCAAATCCTGCTCAGACTGAATAAAACTTTTCATTTGAAACTAATGTGTTAAGATTTTCAAGTTTCACATGAGGAAATAAATGATACTGGATATTCTTGTAAGGACATATGTTGAAAATTGTGCTGTAAAACTTGAGACTTACATATGGTTGACTAGTAGACAGAAGCTCTATTTTATGGAGGTTTTTGGATTCTAAGGAAATTGTTTTCTGATTTGAAACAGAGCTCCAAAGTGGTCACATTTCACGTGGAAGAAAATCTCAAACCTAGTATTTTTAGACCAGATGAAACACTTAATTCCAGCAGGATCAGACTGTTTTGTTTCAAATTTGACTGTTTAAATGTTTTAATATTGCTCTACCTAATGCAGCCTTTCAAATTAATTCGAAGGGAGAGAAAGAAATGCTTCATGTAGGAATGCACTAACAGGAAGTTGTGATATTTGACAAAGTATTTCTCCCTCTCCCCAAAATTAATATTTCACAATACCAGTATGGTTTTCTGGTACATTTTAGTATTAGTGAAGTCGTCTTCTACACAGTAGGACATCATTCATGTGAAGCCATTCTTTCTGTGTCTTGTCTGTGTTCTGGGGAAATACTCCAGCAGTGGGTGGAGAAATGCAGGATTCTGCCTGTCCTCTCCTGCATGTTATTTTCCACTAGAATGGTTGGTATCTGATGTCTAATAGACCATATTCCTTGGGAAACTCAGTTATTGCTGGTGATGGTTTTTAACAGATCCTTAGTACTACTGGTGAAAATGGGTACATGCTGTCTCTGTCAGAACAGCACTATTTTTAAACACATTCTTGGAATGTGTGCTTGCTACATATATCCTTGTTTCTTCCAGCTACGTGTCCTTACTTTGTTCAAGTCCTGATGGTCTATTGAATATGACAAACTATGCTGCCTTTTGCAAAATATGCCCTTTGTTGATAAAACCAGGACTGAAGACCTGAACCCAGATGCCGTTAAAACAGACGGACTTTAGTAAGCCTTTTTAAAACCCTTTGAAAATTCCAGCTGTCACAGGGATTTGCTGTCAGGGTGTCAGTCATTTTTGTGGTGAGTGGCCATATTACAATGCAGTTTCATGATAACTGAACAGTTCTTAGATATAACTCGTAGCCCCCAGAAGCAGGAGGGTCCTATTCTCCATACCTGCATTGCCTGTGGGCTATTGCCTCCTCCTTAGCTCTCAGACAAGGCCTCCTCTGTCCTAACAGGGCACCCATTCAGGGTTTGGCATAAAATATTCAGGGGTTTTTGGCAGGACTAGCCTTTTGCTGAGTTAGCTCCCTGTCCTGGTTTCGGCTGGGATAGAGTTAATTTTCTTCCTAGTAGCTGGTATAGAGCTGTGTTTTGGATTTAGGATGGGAATAATGTTGATAACACACTGATGTTTAGTTGTTGCTAAGCAGTGTTTACAATTAAGTCAAGGACTTTTCAGCTTCCCAGGCCCTGCCAGTGAGGAGGCATGAGCCTTCCACAGAAGGGGCACAAGGAACTGGGAGGGAACACAGCCAGGACAGCTGACCTAAGCTGGCTGAAGGGATAGTCCATACCATATGACGCCATTTGTATAGTATATAAGCTGAGGGGAATTGGCTAGGGAGGGCCACGGCTCGGGAGCTGGCTGGGCATCAGAAAGTGGTTGGTGAGCAACTGTACTGTGTATCACTTGTTTTGTATATTCTATTATTGTTATCTTCCTTTTCTGTCTTATTAAACTGTTTTTATCTCAACCCACAAGTTTTACTTTTTTTGATTCTTTCCCCCATTCCACCAGTGGGGGGGGAAAGTGAGAGAACAGCTGTGTGGTTGTTTTAGCTGTCTGCCAGGTTAAACCACAGCAGTCCCTGCACTAACTCATGGTGGTGGATCAGCCATGAATGCTGGCTGTCCTGGGATGGGTGAGGAGAGCAGTGGTTACCCTTTAGATCGGTTAGCTCTGCTCTGCAGTTAAGCATCTATGAATGCTTTGGCAAATGATGGCTTGTCTGCGTAAAGGCTTCCAGCATCTATGAACAAAGGGGAAATACCACAAAATATCACCGGCATGGTGATGGATTCCTCGTGTCATCCAAAGTAGCAGTGATGACATCCAGTCAACAGCATTTTCAGTGTTAGTCCAGAGGATCTAGCTGAAAATAGTTGTTCACAGTGGCTTTGCTTTCCGCTGTAGGTCAGGTTGGGATGGTTTGGTCTTTTGGGGGCTTACCCAGACTTACCTGTTGGCAGCGCAGCTGAACAGGGGCTGAGTGCTGTGAGCGGATTCTGAGCACGCAGCTCAGCTTTGGTTTCTCCAGAGCTGTTGAAGGGAATTTGGTTCTGGTTCCACTGCCAGCTTAGATGTTTTGTCCATTAAAAGCACCTGATTTCCTAGTAAGTTTTTAAGCACAGACAAGAGTATATAATTTCTAATGTATGCGTCTGACATGAGTGTTTCAAGGGCAATATGTGTATGTATGGGGGTTTTTTTATTGCCTCTGTAACCCTATGTCTCTGTTATAAATGGAAGATTTCTGACATGGGAGAGACTATTTTGCATAAACTATTCAGTAAGGTTTTCCAGATGCTTAGATTTCAAAACTAAAAAAAAAAAAAAAAAGTCTAAAAGGGCCAAACATATGTCTAGGATATGCTGAGTACTAGGAGCTGTAAGCATGACTTCATTTTGTATAGGCAGGCCAGAGCTAACTCTAACCTAGTCAGCTCTGTTAACATGAGCAGTGTAACTGCTGCACCACAATATTCAACACGGACTGCAAAACCTATTTGAGTGGTCAGGGAGTTACCCCACATGGATAACTTAAAGCTGGCCCCAGCACATTTCCATCAGTTACAGTCACAGCAGTGAACGCACCACAAAAGTGTCAGGTAGCTTTACGTCATCTTTACCACCCCTTGCTTTTGAATCAAAGCTGTTTTCCTGGTGCCATTTAGGGAATCCTGATGATTAGCCTGCAGCAATTAGGTGTGCTGGACCTGTCCTGGAGCTTTTCCTGGTGGCTGGAAGAATCCAGGTATGCTGTTTAAGGATCTCTTCCTGCAGTTATTATTGGTCAGTGCAGGGGGGCCTCAAATTTGGTTCTTGCTGTAACTAATTTGCTTGACAATCATCTGTTCAGTTCAGGCTGATATTTTTTAGCCTGCATCTTGGAGAGGCAGGAAGTTGGCACAAATTGAGTGCCTAGCCTAGTTTAATCTTTGCCATAATCTTTCCTTTTTAGCGGTGAAGGAGAAAAGAGCAGAAACATCCTGTAAGCTTCGAGCAAAAATCCAGAATTTTAGTATCTGGTTAAATCCCATATGTGGAAGTTGTAGTTAGATCATTCTAGGCTTCCAGTTAACAGAAACTATGTGGAGAAAGCTAAGGAATCCTTCGCTTTCAATACTGCAGAAATACATGAGCACCAGGTTTTTTTCTTATTTTCTTGAAATACAAATGAGACGCCAACTGAAATGATGACTTTTGATTGTAGGTTTATCATCCTTCAGCTAATAGTCATGGCACATCTTCTATGGGTTGTGCAATTTGGTTGAGCAGTTGCTACTTTAGCTGTAAGCTATTGTCAGTCATCTTGTCCTCCCTGGTTGTTTGCCAGGTTCCTCCTCCTGTACTTGAGGAAAAAGGGAATCATGAATGTTTAATAACTGAAGGTACATGGTTGGTCCCAAAGCCAAATACCAAAACTGATAAAATCATTATGAGCCTTTTTTTTTTTTTTTTCCAAAGGAACCTTTTAAACAGAGGTAATTGATAACTATGTAAAGCTGAAGATCACAAGAAGGAAGTGATCTCATGCTTCCATGGCCTCATAGATTGTATCTGAAACATGTTGGCTGTGTCTAAACTAGGCTGTGAACTCCTTGGGGCAGGGCTGGTCTTCTTCCAGGTCTTGTAAAATGCCAGACATTGCTGATGTCACCTGGTAAAGAACCATTTCCTCATACCCGACTTGTAGAGGAAGTGATGGGTTTCAGTCGCGTTAGTGATGGAAAGATGACTGCCAGCATTTAAATGTCTCAAAGATAAATGACAAACAGAGAAGCCAAAGCAATACTATGGAAAATCAATGTATAGGCAAGAAAATGCTTTGGACTCAATATGGTGGTATGCCTTTTGAAAAACCTTTGCACTGTCTTGGCTTGTAGCTTCTGCACTGAGCCTTGGCCTGGGATTTCCTGTATGCCAGGGATTGCATGATCATAGGAATCTCCTGCTGTTGCTCTTTTATATTGCCTAGCATGGGGGAAAAGGATTTATAGAGGTTTTGGGTTTTTTTCTTCACTCTTTCAGCTATTTGTTTAGTATGAAAGGGCTGTGCCAGTGGTCTTGTGGATTGCGTGTGCATTTCCAGCGTGTAGTTGCAGGGCTGGGGAAATCCTAGCAGTTGTGCTGCCATCCACAGTTCTCAGTCTTGCTTAGAGTGGTGGCACTTCCCTTTCAAAATCGGTATTACTCTACCGTGTTACCTTCTTGATCTTTCTTTCCATTGCTCAAGCAAGTTTCCATTTCTTTCAAGTTAGCCAACTCCAGTAAGGAGTTGCATGTCAGTCTGGAATAAAAGCATTTGTGCAGCTTCCTTAAGTAATTCAAATGATGAGTGAGCTCATAAAGGGAAGAACATTGAAATTCAGGCTGAATCAGTGGTTAATTGGCTCCTAGATCTCAGCTTCCCTCGTGCCTGAGCGCTGGAGGAAGATGAGGTCATGGTACTGATTCTTGACCACAGCATGCTGCAGACCTCCTATGTGTTACCAGGGCTTGCATCAGCTGCATCCCAAACACCGAGATACTGTGACACAAATACTGCTTTAGCTTTCTTCTAAACATCCATCAGGTTGGCGTGGTTAGGCTGTACGTGTTGCTGATGCCTGTGGACCATGAGACACACCAGCCCTAGAAACCAAGATGCCCATTTACACTTGTGAAGAAAGCCTTCAGCCCAAGTTCAGAGCAGAGTGCAAATTCATCCTCAGGATCTACAGCAAAGCACCTTTTGTTACCCCGTGATTTGCCTTTATAAACTAATTCTTCTGCTTGCTTTTGATGCCTTTTTGAAAAGACTACATAGTCAGACATCCTTTTACAAGCAGAACCAAGAGAGATGGAGGATGTGGTTTGTTTTAGCTTTCTGATTTGCTCTACAGCATTGGTTTTCAGCGGGTGTGCTGGTCACTGTTTTTACAAAGCATGTTTGGTCATAGAAACTCCTGCATCTATTCAAGATAGAGGTAGCAGGTCTTTCTACCCTTCTTGTGCAAAATCATTTCCTTTGTGGTTGTCTTTTTAGATGATAACTTCTTCAAAAGGTGGAAAATTGGCCTAAGCGTCTGTAGAAGTGTGGATTCTACCTCAGTAGCACACAGAGGGGTGTATTTTGTTATGGTCCTTTGTTTTTACCTTCTTAAACTTTAAAAACAAAACAACAGAAACCTTGGATCAATTATGAAGCCATGCTGAGTTAAAAAGTCGCATGAAATGCTTGAAGGGTTTAGCCTTTTGAAGAAGGGGGTGGCTTTGGTTGCTGTGACTGTTCAGATGTACTTCTGGTGTCGGCAGCATGCGTCCGGTCACTACAACACCCTCGAGGAGGCAAAGGGGTTTTTGTGCCTTTACTGGTTTGTTGTTGTTTTTTTTTTTTTTTTTTTAGAGTAGCAAGCCCCCATCATGCCCTCCTTTCAGGTGAGAACATTTCTTGTGAGGACAGAGTGCTGATACAGGCATTGGATGGAAATCTGCTTTACCACCATGTAAAATCCCCACCCTCACAGGAAAACACAAAGAAACCCCGCAACCCCAAAGAAACCGATCAACAAAAAACTTTTTAATTTTTGTTTCCTGCGGCGGCAGCAGCAGCGCACAGACGTGCGTGTCCTGTGGGAACTGCTCCAGCATCCAAAATGGCGCACAGGTGACCTTCACTGAAGGAAAGTGCTGCCCCTGGTTTTGGTTGAAAATGTGAAATGTGTAGTAAAGAGGTGGGGGTAACGTAGCGCCTTCGAACTATTGCGTTTCTTCCTTGTTGTGGGGGGGCCTGAAACGTTGCCAGCTTTCCTTTAAGATTTGGGAAGGGAGATGGTGGGGACGCCCCCCGCGCGTTGCTGCCACGCGTTGCCATGGCGACGGGCTGCCGTGCCCCCCGCGCGGGGCATGCCGGGACGGGGGCGGGGCGGCCGCGGTTCGGCGCCGCCGGGAGGTGCCGCTGGTGAGGTACCGCGTCGCCGGGAGGCCGTCGGGCCAGGCCGGGCCGGGGGGAGCGTTTCTTTTCCCTTTTGAGTCGATTACCCGCTTTGCTGCACAATAAAACCTCCGCGGCAGCGCGGGGCGGCTGCGCTGCGCGCCCCCCCCCCCCCCCCCCCCCCGTTCCCGCAGGAGTGTCGGTTGGTGCGGCGGGCGGGCCCGGTTGGGCCGGTTGTACCGGCGGAGCTGCTCTTCCCCCCTGGGAAGTGTGGATGGTGCCTTGCCTTTGTGTTCGGGATTAGCACGGGGTGTGTTGGCGGTTGAACGTGCGCGGTGCTGTAGCAGGCCGCTCGGAAATTACCGTTGTAGTAAAGGCCGTGTGTTTCTCTTCGGTGCAGGTTTAAAGAGACGGTGCGGGTCAGACTCCGCTCTGGTGTAAGCACACGGTTCGTTTGAAGGTAATAGTGTCTTATTCGGCCGTTATTTACAGGCCTAGAAAGTTGGAGAGTTTAGTGGCAAAGTCAGTAAATCTGGTATGTCTTAGTAGTTCCTTTGAGATTCTTCATTACTAATGCTGGAGGGCAAAGAAACAAATATGTGTTTAAATAGGTTACAAAATTTCAAAGCATACTTAAAACACTGAAACATCTTATCAGCCTGTCTGTGTTATTTCTTCTCAACGTTTTTCACAGTTGTCCAACTGCAAACTAGAGATCTAAGTTTTCCAGACCTGTGGGTGGACTCCAAGGGAAGTCTTGAACAGCTACTGCAGAGTTGTCCAGTGTTTTCTTCCAGTCCTAGAATGGAAATTGGTATTAGTGCCTACACTTATAAAGCTGGAAGTCTCTCCTTCCAGCTCTAGAAAGCTGCAAGTAGGTCCTTACTCAAAATTTTCCTCAAGTTGCGAGATGCTCTCACACTGTGCAACTGCTTTATGGTTGCATCACAGCTCAGGTTGCAAATTACAAAACAGGCTGTTTTAGGATTTTTAGATCTTAATCTTTAAAATCTGGGACAATTCCTGACAGGTAAATTATGCATGCATAGTACACCTGATGTGTTGGACTTGCTGCACATGTGAGATGAGTCTATATGCATGCAGTAGCTAGTTTCCAGACATCAGGCAGCCTGAGTTGCCAGGCATCTGGAAAAGTGGGCAATTACTTCAAAAATATGGGAAAAGTGTTTTCATGTGCAAGCATGCATGGGGCATGGGATTTCTGTGAATAATGTAAGTCAGTTCTCACCTGCTATCATTCTTCCTTTCATTCCACCCTCCCCTGATGGAATATAACTTCCTTTTAAAGCTGAAACCAAGTTAACTTTAACTTGTGCTCTGCATAGTTGCATGGAAGCCTCAGTGGTTCCTTGAGGGGGCCAGGAAGCATTCGTCAGGTGGTTTTATTTGTGCTATTTTTGAGTTGCTCCGCGGTGGGGAAGTGGGAGGTACAGGTTTTGGAATAGTTTCAAACAGGTTCTGGAGTTCTGTATTTTACAAAAATTTTAAACAGGATATTCATTAGGGATTAAACCAGTTATTGATGGAAAAAAAGGAACCACTGGGAGCATAATGAATTATTAGTACAAGTGTTTTATTCTAACAGCAATGTTTGTGGTGAAGATTCCTGTGACTACAAGTACATTTCACAGGGAAGATTCTTCTAAGCAAATACTGATTCTTGCATTGTAAACAGTATTTAAATAATTGTAACTTACAGTGCATATTTTTTTCAATCTTTCTTAGGAACATAAACTCCCAGTTTGGAGTTTATGTTCCTTGTCAAACATCAAACCTTCACAAATCCTTGTCTTAACAGTATGATGGGCTAATGCAAGATGTTTCCATACTTCCTTTTCCTTCTTTTTTTTTTGGGGGGGGGGGGGGGGCAGCGGCGGCGAGAGCATCGCTTTCTGGAACTTACTGCCACCTTTGAAGACCTGTGAATAAACTAACCAGCAGACAATTTGAGGAGAGTGGTCTGACTGCTGTCTGCGCTTGACTGAGGAGTGAAAAGATGTGGAAGTTGTTTCAGGATTCATCTCCCATGTAATAGCTCAGGAAGGCAGCCTGCTGTTCACTCAGTTATTTGGGAGCTGTCAAAGAAAGCAATATCTTATTTTACAGTATTATTTGAGAAAAGGGTGCATGTCAGACAAAGACAATTTACAACCCATTTATTTTTGACATTCTCCTAATTCTCATTATTTGAAGTAAAACCCATCTTCCTGACAGACCAGCTTCTTCATTCCCCTAATGTGGCAGCAAAGTGATAATCCTTTATTTGTGACCTCATAGACTGCTGCTATGGAGAATGCTGTGATATCAGAAAAACAGCACTGTGACTTCACTGTTGGTGGAAGAAGCCATGGTTGAAGGAGATGGCCTGCTTTCTGCAGGCCTGGGGGAGAGGTTATGTACTTCTTGTGTTCTGCAAGTGCTTCCTAAGGAGCAGTATCTGGCAAACGAGCTTGCATAATGTCTGTCTGCGTAGGTGATGAATGATACAGTCAGCAGCAGTGTGTGAGGGGAAAATTTGTGGTGATTATGTTTGGCAAGGTTACTCCTGCCCTTGAAAGAAGTTACGTTGTCAGGAGGAAAATGTCACTGGGAAGTTACGCAAGGCTTTCACATCCTCAATCTCCAAAGATATCATGAGGATATGACTCTGAATACCAGAATTATTTTCTCTAGAACTAAGAACTCCTTGGTCTGTATCCCTTTCTTTCTTTATCTTAAGAATATAATTCTGTCAAACCCAGAACTTTCCTTGGAAACATTAATTACATCAAAACTTCTATCAAAAAAAGTTTTTCAGGACCAAGGCAAAAGACACATAAATCACATTCAAACCTTTATACCCTAAAGTAGACTTTTGCACTTTATAAATTTTATTTATAAATGGAAATATGAAGGAGATGCATAACTTTAGGCGTTGTGCCCAAGATTTTCAGATATTCCCAAATAGCTTATATTCATGGATTCTTTTCACGTTCAAGTCTGAGCTTTTATACCAGCTTCCTGAAATGTATTCCTAAAATTAGGCTACTGAGTAACTGTCCTGATTTTTCAGTAGTACTGAGAGTACAGCAGCACTCAATGGAGATAAAGGGTAGTGCAAACCTACATCAGTTTTGAAACTCAAGCTGTGACTATTAGAAACAACATACGGCAATAGGAACCAAATTTTGCTCCTCTAATATCTCTGCCTTTGGCCATAACAGGAAGTTTTTAGAGAAATAGTACTTGCAACTCTAAATGTTTGTGGTTATCTGCTCTTCAAGAGTGAAGGTATCGGAACCCAGGAAAAAATACTAGTAAAAGAAAAAGAGTAATTCCTTTGTTTTAACATTTAATTTTTGAATATGTGTGATTGAACAACAGGAAGACATTCTTGCCTCCAATAAAATTATTACTGTCTTTTTACTATTGATTATTCCATTTTTCATTTTCACTCTTTTATGCATGATGTGAAAGTTCATGCAGAGGAATTTAGCAGGATTATGCGTGTACAACTGCCTCCATTGATAGAACTTTTGGAAGTTGTATAAGCTAAATTAGGCTAAAAAATCGCTCTTTTTCCAGAATAAATGGGGATTTACGTAGGTATAATTACACCAAGATAATTCTGGCAGTAAATTAGTCTTTTAGACCAAAGCCTTGAGGTCAGTTTCCATCTTATCCCTGTTACACAGATGTTCCCCAAATTGTGTTCAGAGAATGTACTGAACTAGATGCTGCGTAACAAATCTACAGTGCAATATCTCATTTAAATATAGTACCAGAATTAAAAGACCACAATTTAAAAAGGAAAAATCACAAGCCTTATACAGAGGCTTTGCAGACCACACATGGCATGCAGGATGCACTTTGTGAAGCCCTGCATTTTCGAGTTCTTGTGGATTACACCTTCTTTCTATGAAACTACATGTGCACGTGTGTTTGGAAGGGCTTCTCATAAAGCAGTAGAACACTTCTAAAGACAGTATTGGTGATGACATGCTTAACTGCTTGCACATGTTTTGTTTCAAACTGCCCAAACCATTAGCATGCTCCCTCAGTGGAGTGATGTTGCATGTGTGCCTTATTAGTATGCACACTATTAATTTACTCTCAGCTTTCTTGACTGTCCTGTAAGCTCCCATCCTTCCCTTAGCTTTGATCTTTCATCATAAAAGCTTAGGAGCAACCCTTTGGAGAACAAGCTAAATGTTTCTTTTTAGCTATTCTGCCTGTTCCAAACACTGGGAGGGCTCATTCAAAGCCACTGGAGGATGCAGTTCCTTTGGCCAGAGCCAGGCACCCTGGCTCCCGCCTGAGCTGCTGGGGATGCTCCGTCCGCTGGGTCACTGGCACTCGGGCTTTGGCTTTGGGCTGCAGCGCAAGATATGTTTGTTCTTCCAGGCTTTTAATTGAGACTTTGAACGGAGGCTTTCATTGAATCCTTTGTGTGCGTGGGGTGAAGGTCAGCCTAGAAAACAAAACAAAGGCAAGCACCGAGTGGATGCAGAGCACATGCAGATCGGCCTTCACAAAACAACTGTCCTTTTGTTCACTTCTTTCTTCACTGATACACGCAGCTGTTCCCACTTCACTTATTCCAGCAGTCCTGTAGACCCTTATATTTTCCCAGCCTTCCTGCAGCTGGAGGTACTAATTTTATTTCTTACCATTTGGTTATTATTCCTACTTCCGTTTAGCCCCACTAAGCATTTGGATTCTTTTAACAAGTCTTCTTTCATCATTAACATCACATATGCTACATCGCCTGCTTTAGGAATCAAACAAAAATCATCTCTTTCCTCACATTTCCTTTTAATCTTTCCTGTGTTTTTTCTTTCTTACATTGTTTCTTGTTTTTCTCCCCAATCTCCTGCTGCTGCTAAGTCAATTTTTATAGCTTAAGGTTTTTTTTAAGTAGCCTCTCCATCAGCTGTTTAAGACTAAGACTTGTAGCTACCGAACACAGGCAGGAGGAACAGCAGAGGTTTCAAAAAATGCTTTTAGGGCTACTTACCTCCCCTGTGTTTCCACGGGCTGGTCTGCACAGCAGTTCCAGCCTCCCAAGGGGGGTGGACAGGTGAGGAGAGGGGCATGCACCATCCCCTTCACTATGTGCAATGCAGTGTTTAGTGATGATTAGAAATGCTTTTGAAGCAGAGCGCCATGTCAAGCTCTGGCTCTGACAGAGACACTTTTTACCCTTCTAAATAGGAGTCGTGCCTTTGGGCCCATAAGGTCTGGGTGAGTTAAAGTACTGCCTGTGGGGGTAGCTTGTTGAAAGAGTATGGCAGTAACTGTAAGCCCTTTTTTCTTGTGGTCCAGGATAAGGAATGATGTTGTCATTGTTTTAATGTGTGTTAAGAAAATATTGTCTTGCTGTGGCATAAAATGTAATCATTCAGAGCTTGGATTTCTACATCCCCTATGCTTTAATCTCAAAATTTTGTTATATGCGATTTTCTCTCTCTGTCCAGTGGTTACTTGCCAAATTTATTCAAGAAATTATCCCAAATCTCTCCTTTTGACAGCCTTTTCGTTTAGTTCAATGTAACTTGAGATGATCATAAGCTCCTGAGATCGTCTCAGGAATCTAGTCTTGATATCCTAGTTTAGGTCTCTCTCTACTGAATAAGAGGGCAAAGACACAACTATTTTTATGTACTCTCATCTTTCAGAAAACTGGGTCATAGTGACACTTGGGGAGCACAAGGACTCTTCCACGCTCTAGTGCTTTATAAATGCTTGGTGAACGTCCAAGAGAAAAGTCTTGTTGAGCTCAGTTTAGAGTACAGAGGAGAAAAAAGAACAGCAAGTTCTGGTCCCTGGAAAGGGTTAACAGTGCTCTGTGCAGCAGGGATCAATACCAAATGTTTGGAGTTTAATAGCTGTATTAGAAATCTGAAGGATGGAGTGGATAATGAAGTGGTAACCCTATCTGTCAGATCACAGTTGTTCAGGTTCATTAAGACTGCTGAGGAGGACTTCAGAAGGCACTAGCGACAGCTGAGTAAAACAGCTGAGCAATTCTGCAAAATAGTGACATCAGGAACGTAGCGTAAGGCAATGCAGTGAACAATGAAAAAATCGTGCTCAAATATGTTAGGTTTCATATTTTTTAGGAGCATGGTCTGCACATTGCTGGAGTCAACAGAGTGAACGTGTTAGATGAGTGAGGTGGTGGTAATTAAAAGTCTAAATATAAGGCTGTGTAAATTAGGAGATACATAAGAAGTCAAGCAAGAGAGCTCTGTCTGTGAAATTAATAATTTCATCCTTGTTTTGGATACCATGTTCAGTTTTGTGGCTCAGGTACAGGGAGATTTTCAGATTCCTGAAATTTCACTTTAAAAAGAAAAGAACGGGAGGTAGGGAGGTGTTACTGTTGTAATAGTAGTAAAATGCCTGGTGTAGGTTTTGGTTTACTGCTTCCTGTAGTAAAACAAGTGCTCAATAAAATTAAGAAGCAAAATCCATGTGAAATGGACAGGAGGAAACATTTAATCTAGTGAGTTGTTTAACTGTGGGAACCCCTGGTTCTGGGTACTGTCATTTATTTGGGGAGGTAGTTTTTGATTGCTGCATTTACTGATAGTCATACTAATTGGGAGGAAAAAAAGGAAAATGCGGCAGTCCTTGAGGATCTCAAAAGAACTGTTTCTGTCTAGAACAAGGGCATTTCCCTTTAAGATGCAGTATACACTAGTGGCAATGTGCGCAGTCGGTTTTCTAACGCTTCCCGTAAGATGCTTGACCAGCATGAGAGGCAGCAGATTTGGTGAGTTGCTGAGCTGTTGTGCCGTGGCGTTTCCCCGTGTTTCCATCCGCACAGCTGATCCCCACACAGGGGAGACCAAAGGACAGAATGTGAAAGTATTTTGAGCCATTGTGGGAAACAGGGGCCGCTGCATCTATTGCCTGCAGGTAAAGCCCATTGGCAGATTATCCTAGTATAGCTACTTCATGTATTAGGGTGTAAGATATTTTTATTTCATAAGCATAAAAGTACATCTTCTTAAATGTACTCCAGCCATAGTGAAAGCTCTTCTTTCCACCACAGGGAAAAAGATGACCCAGTAAACTCTCAACTGCTAAGTCTTTGGAGTGTCTAACCTTTTCTTTTTAAAATCACTTTGGCACTATTTTAATTGATTCTATGCCTGGCCTTTTCATCAGTTCTTTCCTAGCCAGGAAAAACTGGGCTGTTAAAGGCTGCTGCAGTACCATGGGACTTGTGCTCAGTGTTGCAGGTTCTTATTTTAACCTGAAGTTATCTGCCAGTCATCGCTATTTGTCTGAAAAGCTGTAACTACTGCAGTATCATCTTTGGGATGAAAATCCTTCCATGGTTACAGCAGTCAGTGTAAAAGAGGGCGCACTATGTCATTGGGTTGTACTGCTAATCATCCCTTCACCTTTCAAGAATTTTAGCAGCAGACTAGACTCTTGCTGAATATTTGCTGCAGCATCCCCAGCCACACTGAAAATGTGTTCTGGCTAAACTGAAGAGGATAGTGAAGAACATGTGGCTAAGACAGGCTGATTGTTTTGTTTCAACAGCCACGTTCTGTGCTTTCAGGAGTGTTTATAAAGGAATATTTTCCTCTGCCTTTATAAAATTTCCACCCTAAAAGAAAACATCTAGGTTTATCATTGTTTGTTGGGGTTTTTTTTCTTTTGTTTCTCATGTGCTCACTCTCTTTTGCCAAATCTCCTCTAGCGTCAGATTTTTTTAATGCTTCTGTCTTTCCTTGCATTTACTGTTTGCTGCCAGAAAACAGGCAGGCTTTGTTTTTGAAGGGGTCGTGTGGTCTATAACAATATAGCTTTAACATTAATAAAATGAAATTAAAAATAACAAGTTTCTGTGCACCCCCCCCCCAATCCTCCTCCCATCCCATGGTCCTAGCTGTCCTCTGTTAGAGAATTCTTCTGTGTGGTTTAAAATATCACATACTTTCCAGTGAGCTATAATTTAAAGAAATCTCTTTTAGTAGTGGAATTCTAAATAAACAATTGTTTTACCTACTGGGCTTTTTGGGGTGGGAGTTTTGTGGGTTGCTTTGTTTTTCCTGTTAAGACTTGATGGGTTCATTTGAATGCTGTTTACTGGGTTGTTGTATTAGCAAGTGTGGCACCTGGTTATGGTTCTGTCCTGCATTAGGTAACATATAAAGTAGTGTTTGATTTTTGTTTTAGTTTTAGTGACTCTTTTTAGCATGTGATAAAGTGGAGATGCTTAAAAATGGATAACAAATAAGAATTGGGTGGTCAAAGATCCTTAATCATATCCACAGAGTGAGCTGTTAAAGTATAATGGGCAAGGTCATGGTCTTGAGAGGCAAACCTGGGAATATGTGCTGCAATCTTATTAGTTGCAGGCAGCATAAAAAAGATATCTGGAACTGGTTGTTCAGTTGTGGGGTGACAGTGAACCAGCTATGAAAAAAAGCAAGTTTTGTTCCTATTATAGGGTGGGGTATTTCCACTAAAAGTATGGAAATTTCAATTTCCTTCTACCTGATGCAGGTGAGAGCTTAGCTGGAGCACTAGAATATGGTGCAGAATTCTGATTGTTGCTTTTTAAAGAAAAATTATGTAAGTTAGAGTAAATGTAGAAGAGTCCTCTAGAAAGATTGAAGGGACAGGAGGGGCAGACATAGGTAAGAACACTAAAAGAGTGCTTTTTTTTTCAAGCTAGTGGAAAGCGACCTGAAGGAGGGGAGGTATGTTCTCTGCAAATACATTGGGGTATTTTGCAACAGGAGGGGGAAAAAAAAGAGTATTTAAGCTCTTAGACAACATTAGCACAAAAACAGATGGGCATTACTTGTTGGGATATTGCTGAATTTAATACCCTGATCATGTTCCCTCTTGTGTTTTCTTAAGTCATTTCTTAAAGAACCAGGGGATTTGTTCAGGTAAGCCAAGTGGAACTTATTAGCATACTGCAAGTAAGTTGTTATTAGTGGAGCACTAATATTTCAAAATTCTTAGTATGAAGAGATTTCCTAAAGAAATGTAAGTTTGTATCTTTCTGATGTTCCTTAGTCTGGTCTCTTCTGGGGCCACAGGGTTGATGGGTTGTGTTCCCAGTCCCATGTTTGGGTGCTTCCTGCTTTGTGAAGTTGGTTCTTGTAGAATTAATGGTGGATAATAATGGTAGATGACCATAGTCTCTGCAGCTACAGGCTTCGAATGCTGAATGTTGATGGCTGATGTTAGCCTCCGAAATTCAGGATCCACCAAAACTGGTCCAGGCTAGTCTGAATTTTCTCATGCTTTTGATGGCCTTCTTGACATCTTTTGACAGTGTTCTTTTTTAGCCTTTTTTTGTTCTCTGCCCCCCCCCCCATTTGAGGACATTGCTTTTTTCCTCTTGAGTTTCCCTCTGGTGATGGTGAAGGGGCTGTGGCAAAGGAAGGGAATCCCAGGCCCTGGCTTGGGAGGACTCAAGGGTGTATGCAAGCTAATGTGGAATTTGACAAAGGAGTCTGTGTTCAACTCCAGCACAGTGCGTGTGCAAGGCAACAAAATGGGATCTTTACATCATGTGCTTTCGCAGTGTTTGAGGGAGATCGATCTCAGGCTATGCTGTATTCTGTACTGGTCTATTTGGATGCACGTGCATGCATGAAGTTATACAGAGCGAAGTATATGGTCTATTCGTGCCATACACTGTCAATAAGGCAGCTTTTGTTTCAGTACCAACTTCTGTCGTGCGCTGGGAGGGAGATGGGGGATGGAGGAACAGAGTAGCTGCCTTGATTGGGAAGTGCATGTGGTATTTTGGCTAGACCTTCCTCCCGTGAGGTCATGCTGCAGTAACATCACTGATGATGGCAGCACTGGTTTGTCCATCAACTTCAGCTCTTCTAAACAGTCTCATTTACATTTTCCCCACTGCTGGTGTCTCCTTTCACTTTTGCTCTCTGCCATGCTTGAAGTGTCAGGCACTTCTTGCTGTTCTTAATAGTGGTGAAAGGGCTGTGTAATGGTGCTGTGAGCTGATGAATTTGAGCAAAGGCATGCCTAGGTGCATATGCACCCTAGGTACATGGGCACACTCAGTGCGTTCTAGGTGTCTCTAGGGTGTTACATGTGCAAGAGGGATTGTCTCACTCGAAGAGCTTGCAGTTGTGTTAGTCTGTTTGGAGTAGTCAGGCTGGTCCTAAGTATATAATTTGGGTTCAAGTGCTAAATAAATTTGCTAGAGAGAAAGGGTATTAGGGTTGTGGTATGAGCTTTATCTTTTTTTCTGCCAGTATTTTAACTTTGTTTATAGTAGCATGACTGCTGCTGCAAGAACTTGTGCATGTGTGTGCAAACAGTACTGCACACACTAGCCCAGCTATTTAGCTTTGCATAAATGTTGCCTGGTGCAAAGGAAAAGCAGATTGGAGCTCTGGGGTTGGTTGGTTTTTTTTCAGTAGGTGCCTGTTGTAATTCACTTTTAAACCCACAGAAATTTTTCTTCTTGTTGCTGTAAAGTGGGTGTGGGCTTAGCAGACAACCAGAGTTTCCACAGGGTGATCCTGGGGGACCCAAACATCGCAAATGCCAAGTTGGATTCATTAGAGGCTTTGCGGCTGATCCTGGAGCCCCAGGGAAGGCAAAACTCCTGTAAAGTTGAAGGAAGATTTCCTGGAATGAGGCCTTTCAGGGAACACAGAAATTGATGCCTGAGTGTTTAGCAAAAGCCCGGCTTTTAATGTTGAGATCTCGGCTACTGTATAGTAACTACAGGTGTAGCATAGCACCCAGTTTACCTTACACTTGTAAATTAGCCTGTTTATAATATGGTTTTGCTGCGTAACAATCGCCATAGACCTGTAAACAAAAGTGATGTTTGTTAGTTGTGTAACCCAGCTATTTACTTGTCCTCTTGAAGCCCTTACATAGACCTAGTTTAGGCTGGGTTTGACTCTTTCACTGCCAGGGTAGTTGTAAGGCTAGGGCTTACAGCACAGTGAGGTGGTGACCTGTGTGTTCATTTAGGGGAGAACTGAAGAGAACTGCGTGTTCCAGCACAGCACAGGTGAGTCCTGAAGTGCTGTGTTTCTGGGTTTTACTGATAACCTAACTACTGTGCTTCAAACTATTTCAGAGCGCTTAGGATACAGGAACCTTTGAAGTAGTGCCTTGTGGCGGCACTCCTTTTTTTGTTTGCCCCCCTGTTTCTGCATACTGGTCTTCTCATTTTGATGACTACATCACGACTACAAATAGTTCTTTTGCAGTAAAGGCAATTTTAAATGTTTCCTTCTCTTCAGAGAAAATCCTCAAGCATCTAAAAATGTTTCTCCAAAACAGCAGCATCTGTCTCTCATCACACACTATTCCTACCTCTTCTTCGGTGTTTTCCTGATGCTTTAGCTTAGCATATCCTCACCAAGCAAAGGAAAACCTAGCCCTGGGAGTGAGATCCTGACACAGTGACCTCGTTCTGAGCATTACCTTCTTTGTCAGCAGCGGCAGAAGCTGAGGCAGCTCTGCTGGCTTTTGGCACTTGGAGCAGTTTGACATTTTCTGTCTGGCATGGTTTCAGGGCTCACTTTGTTGTGAGCCCAAATGGTGAATGGGATGATGAAAAATGAGCTTGCAAGAACTTGTCCACCGCTTCTAATTTTTTGCTAAACAGCATGCAGCAGCACAACTTTGATCCAGTATACAGCAGAGCTGTTTGTTACATGCAGGTCTGCAGCATTCTTCAGGACTGACATAAGGAGAGTAAATCTTTCTTTTTAATCAATAGAGTAAAAACTGGTAAGTGTTATGCTGAATAGTGAATTATTTAAGGAAATACTGCTCTGTGTAAGTGTGTGTGCGGGGTTGCATTTGTGGTTTTGTGTATTGGAGGGTTGTGTATTACATCAGGAAGATATGTTAGGGGTACATTTTTTGTCTTGACTGGAGGGTTAAAGCTTTCACTTGTCTTTCCTAATGCATGTAAATAGCTTTCTTGTCTACTTAATGAGGAGGCTGGCTTGTTATCCTGTACAATGCAGCTGGGCACCGTTCCAGAAGCCGAGGCACTTGGTTTCAAAGACAAAGAAGCCAGCACAGACGTAGGGAGAAACCTGGAACGTTGCGCCGTTGATTTTTTCACAGCGATGACTCATTTCAGTTCACAAAGGATTCTGGGCAGGGTAGTGAGAAGTCAGGTTGGCTGATCCATTCCTATGACTTCACTTTGCAGAGAGCCAGGGAGAAGAGGAGTGACACTGCAGAATCCTGAGGCACTGCAGTGGAGAGGTGCTTTGCGAAGACTGTGAGTGCCTTCGGAACAGGGGGTGGTGTCAGAACGTGATTCCAGCCGTTCTGTGGAAATAGGGCAAAAGGAGAGAGATGTTTTCAAAACAGTGTGTGGGAGTTATATTTGTAGTCCCCTTTAGATTCTCTACCTCCACCTCCCCTGTCATTTCTTAACCATTTATTTCTCGTACTTATGTGAGAATTGTGTGAAATAGTGTTCCTTTCAGTGGACCTGCATAGATACTGCATTATTTTTTATTTTCTGGAAGCCCCTATTTCCTGCGTTAAGAGGTGGGTGTTCAGCATATTACTGCCTAAAAGCATGCTTTTTTTTTTTTTTTCTTCTTTCAGGTCCTGTGGCACTGACCTATGCTGCAGCCAGCCAGCTTCCACAGTGATATAAAGCCCCAATATTGCACATTGTTGTTACATGACAGCTACTCTGGATACTGTACTGGAGCATGGAACCAGACCATAGGGGTTCAGGTAAGTCCCCCTTTTTAACATATTGTGTGCCAGGGATATCGACATGGGCATTTATTAAAAGATGCATTTGAAAAATACTGTTTGAGGAAACACGTCCTAAAGCACACAATATATTAAAAAAACCCAGTCCCAGTCTCCTTCTTCCCAGGATAAGCAATGCCACCAAAATCTCCTCGACTGAATCCTCTGGGAAAGTTCCGTGCTCCAGGAGAAACTTTTTATGATCTTAGTTGTAACACGTGCTGGGATATCACTTTGGATCAGGAGGCAGCTGGCCACAGGACGTGAACAAAGAAAAGGAAATTTAAATCACAGGAAATATGCATGATGAATGCATGTAAGACAAGTCTTCTGTCTGTGGATAATTTAGCACCTGTTTCTGAAAGTTAGTGCCACTTGGTGAACCTGGAGATCATGCTTTTAGCTGGGTCCGAATGATTAAAAAGATCAATTTACATGGTTGAAGTTAATAACTGGCAAGGGACTAGAACTTTGTTCAGAGGCCAGTGTTTGTCATACGATTGGTCATCATTAAGATTGCTGTGTTTTCTTCAGGCTGGTTAGAATTGGAGTGGTCACACTGCCAGGTCACATTCTTGACGCGTTCATGATCTGTATCTGCAAGGGAAGGTATGTTTTGGCGTGCATGCATTTCAGAGGTGCAGAAGGAGCTTGCTGATTAGCAAATGTGTTACTGCATTTGTTGAGCCTTTGTTTAAACTGCATTTAAACAGGAATAAATGGACAAATCTTTAATGTATGTTTTTTTCTTATCGTTATTAGTCTTCTGATATGTGCAGCTGTCTAGTAACCACAACCTGCAGCTTTGTTCATAAAATACTCCAGGAAACGTGGTTTAAAAGGAGGATTTAGCTATGGCTGAGAACAGCACAAGCAACACACCTTCTAATATTCTTTATTTCAGATTTTGCCAGAAAAATGTGTTCTTTTCTGTGTTAGTGTGCTAGTGCAGATCCAAGGTGTTTGAGAGTAATCTGGGTAATACCACAAAAATCTGCATATTCTTCCTCCTGTTGTTTATTCAGATGTAAATGTTGTCTGGCTTAAAATGGCAGTTATATATATATATGAGAAAGGTTTTATTTGCTACATCTATGTAAGTATTCTATAATTAGAGTGAGTCAGTCACGGGGTTTGGGGGGAAGAAGGGGTAATGTGCAGCCCAGACCCTTCTTTAAGTAAATCTGAAAAATGTGTTTTTTCTAGAAGAGGCTTTTTACTTATGGTATTCTTGAAAAAAAGTTATAATATTCTAGGCTGAAGAGCCCTCTTTTTGTCCATTACCAGTAGTTTTGGTTTTGTTAGCTACCTTTTGTTTGAAAAGGATCTTTCCATAGTTCTTCCCAGAGTGAAGTCATAGGTGTTGACCACAACAGGCTGTTGGCAAGACATTTTTTTAGGGGACTTCTGTTACAACCACCAGTATAATGATGAGGTGCCATGAAGTTGCTATACCTTAGTTTGATGTTTTCTGATTAATAATGTAGTTCTGTAACCAGCGAAAGTAGTGAAGTCAGATTTGCCTTGACAAATGTGGGGGTTTTTGACTGGATTCTCTCCTGTCTAGTGGGAGGTGGCTATCCTGAAGCTCTGTGCAGATGGAGCATGCATAGCAAACACTCGATGTAGAATCTTTGTTGTCTAGTGAGGCTTGACACATGGCTGTACACGGATTGTGATTGTGCAAGCCTCATTTCCTATGGAAACCAGGCTAAAATCATGTTTAAAGTTTGTCTTGATCCATAGGAAGCAAAAGGTTAAAAAGGATGGAGAAGAGAAACTGAGATTTGGCTTCCTATATTTTACAGGATGCAGAGTGTAATCAGAGGGTGTCTTCCCCATTTCAGGGAAATAGTGTGTATAAATTCTAATAAAGTGTGGCTTTGCACTGTAATTTCCTTAATTTTCCTTCACAATGGCTGTACTGGATTGGTTCCATTTATAAGTCAAGAGGTGATTTTTCAAACAATCTTCTTGCAAACTTCACGAGACAGGGAGTTTGACTTCAAGGTCACTTCTTTCCAGCAGCAGAATCACTAATAAAAATTCTGTCATCAGCATGTAGTTGATAGCTTAATTGCTGATATATGTTGCAGAATGTAGTCTATTTCATTTTCTTGGTAGTACCAAGACTTTCAGATAACAGAGACACTAGATGAACTGGCACAGGAAAGGTTCTGGCTGGTACGGGTTCAGGAGGTCTGAATTTTTATTCCCAGCTCTGTTACAGACTATCACTTTCTCATCTGTATGCTAAGGATAGTTATGATTACCCAGTTTTTCGGAATGTTTTGAAATCTACTGAAGAAATGTGCTATGTAAGAGCTAAGTGTTTATTTTATGTGCTACATAATCTTTTGTTCTAAGTAACAATAATTATTTTTTTCCCACAGGGTGGTGCTACAAATCTCCAAGGCATAAATGAGGACAAATCCCATTCATTGTTTGTCTTGTGCTTAGACATTTTTTAAAAGTACCACTTAAAATGAGAAGTCTAGAAAACTTTTTTTTTACTTCTTTAGAGAAAAGTTTTAAAAGACACTGCAGAAACAGAGCTAAAACTATATATATATCATCTCATATTTAAAGAAAACATGCAGTCAGCTGGTGAAAACTGCTTTCTGAGCTCCAGTTTTCATTTAATTGGGAACATAAACATATGAAAGTCAAGGATAGTAATTTGATTTCAAAAGAAAGCTGCTTGAGACAAGCATCAGTCAGACCTAACAGGAGCCATATGCTAGATGTTTTATGTAAGTGATGTGGCCTTCCAAAAAAAAAAATTAGGAAAAGCATATTGGATTTTTTTTAAAACAGATCTTTCCTAAAGAATTTGTAGTAAACCTTCTGATCAACAGGCTAAACAGTATTTATGCACGTAATTGATGTTAATATATTTTATTAAATTGTAGACACACGATAATTTCTGTAGTTGTGCATCAAAGAAGTTTATTCACTGAACTGTAACCACAGAGTACTTGTAATTTCCCAGAGCCATGGGATAGTTAAGATAAAACTTGGCAAGTTAGAGCCTCCCTGAGTTTAGGGGCTTTTGGCTTTCTATCGCTATGTCTGTTGAAAGTTTTACAGATGTGTGCTAGCCTTATTAAACCAAGAGCCAGTAATTATCTCCAGCAGACAGTTATGGACAACAATATGGAGGTAATTCTGTCACAACAGAGGTGAAACAAGAGTTCCCGTGTCATAATGAAGAAGGTTGAAAAGCACTCAGTAGAAAAGAATAAGGCATAACTGGCGATAGTCCCTTACAAAACAGAAACAAAGGCATTCACATAAACCAATGTCGGCCATTTCTGTTGCATTTAAAGCCATTGAAATTATGATTTGATGGACAATTATAGTTGTCTTTATAGTTAATTAAATGGTTGTTAAGCTCCCAAATATTTGCAAGCAGAATGTATGTTACCCTGGCATACTAACTATAGCATGCTTTGCTAGACATTGTGTTAACATTAAGGAACTGATACTGAATGTTTTATATTGCTGAGTTATGTGCAGTATAGTTAGTATTTCAGTGGAAACTTCTGGCTTGTTCCCATTGACAAGAGCCCAGCTGGCAGTGGTCAAATGTGCAGACTGAATGTTTTCTGCACACTGACCTAGAAAAGCTGGAGGCCTACTTTGAAAGGAAAGATTGTGCAAAGTGCAAGGTTACTAAAATCCAGGTAAACTTTATTATTCCTTAACTTGTACTTAGCTGATTTTAAGTTAACAAGCCCTGACTGGGAGTGATCCCAGAGGTGAATCTCTGCAGGCTGTTGACAGTCAGGGGAGTGACATGGGGTGAGCAGAGTTAAGTGGTTTGAGTTCTTGTCCAAGCATGCCTCTGGGGGCAGCTGGGAGGCTGCAGAGCAAACCTACATAAATCAGCAACACTCACTAGGCTTCATATATAACTTAACCCTCCTCGAGTCCCTTTCCCACTGCAAGAAGCTGATTATGGTATTAAGGCCGATTCCTTACATCCTAAATATCATTCTGGTTAGCTGCGAGTGGATCATTCTGGGTGCAAGGGAAAGAAAGAGGTCTTCCTCCCGCTCTCCCATCCTGGTGGCTGCGTAGGTGGCAGTGTGAGTGCATGGCTGGGAGTAGGCACAGGGATACTCTTGACATGGTGCTTTGATTTAAAAAATTGCCAGATCTTTGATGATCTAGGTAAAACAAATGAGGAAGTTACTGCCCTTCACCTGGATGTCCTTAAAGCTACCCAGGGAGCCCATTTCAGTGCCCAGTGAACCTGATAAGGTTAAACCTCAACTGAAGGCAATATATATCAATCTGTTTGACATTGCACTGAACTGAATTTAGTACTGCTCACCAGGATACCCATGACACAGATAATCTCCATGTGAAGGGCAGTAATTTCTTAAATTGCTTAGCTAAATCTGCATAATTCTTATCATAATTCTGATGCTTTTTAGACATGAAACTAATCATTAAAGAAACTGATCCCCTACAGCGTGACTGTTGATCAAAGTTGGTAAACTTATGTGTCTGGTTGATTACAGAGATCCATCTATGGAAAAGTTTAAGCTTACAGCAGGTGTAATTATTAGTAAATAGTAATATAGTAACAAATTATATTACAAATATAAATGGTGTTTGCTCCAAAGTCATGTGAAAGTGTATCTATCACATTTCCCTGTAAGTTGCCTGTGATCTTGATTGCCATTATCTGTAAAGCACTTGTGGCAGGAACTTTTCAGGTGTATATGAAAAAATGCCCAGAAAAGGTTATATTTTAAGGTCATCATTGTGTGGTCAGTTAAGAATGAGGAGGATCTCGGGGTGCACTGTGTTGAAGCTGGAGGAATGCTGCTGTGTTGGGATTGCGGCTTTGGTCTGGTCAGGCCTGATTAAGCAGAAGCAATCAGGAAGCAATAGCAGAAATGTGTATTTTAAATCATTGCTGTGTCTTCAGTAATGTGTATCGTTGTACAACAGATTGTACAGCTGGTGTATTGAAATATGTTGCTCGTAAGTCTCACTGAAACAGTTATGCAATTTGCTACTCCCACCAATTCTTTTTTTTTTCTAAAGTACTGAGTATAATGCAAGATTAAAAGCATTTTGATAATCAGTTTTAGAAACTGCTGTTCCTGTTTAGTAGATGTATTAGGAGTGTAGAATTAATAGGGCAAATATCAGATCCTCTAAATAGTGGAGGAAAGTTTGAATTTGAATTAATTTCCAGTATTTGATTCCTGATTTGGTCACAAGGTATTGCTCCGTGACAGCAGAAATAGGGTGATTTTCCTGAGTTTTCAAAGCCATTTAGGTAAAACTCAATCCCTGGCTATTGACTGACCTGTGGCCAGAAAAGGATTCATAGCCAAGCACCCCTTGTATTGTGTGTTACTCTTTATTATTCCTTTTCCAAAGGAAATCTTTTAGCCTGCTGCTTCCTTCTATTTGAGATAATTGGGGAACTGTTACCACTTCAAGAGGAGGTACAGAGCAGAATCTAAAAGCAATTTCTATATTTATATGAACTGTGTTAAAATGCACATATATGTATGTATTTGTGTAGTCATGCTAGTATTATCAAATTGTAATTTCTCCTATAACTTTTATTTTGAAGATCTTTCAATGTTTTGGGTTTTTTTTAAGTATGCATTAATGAATTAATTTTAAGGACAACATGAGAGCAGTTACAACAAAGTTAATTTTCATGCCATCCTGGAACTATTAAAACTTCTCTTCTAAAAAATATGTAGTCTGTACAAAGACATTTGACATGTAGATCCAGGAGAGATTTATTTAAGGTATCAATCTTAAGGCCTCTAAAGAGTGTGCTATGCTTTATCAGCTGAGCGAAAATGTTATTCATTAACTTAGCAACCTCTTTTTTTTCTGATCTTTGTTACTATTAAGAAAAAATATTCTATCAAGTGGAAGTGGTGGTGATCCATACTGCTAGTCTTTGAAAGGGGAGTGAAATCTCCCCTTTTATGTCCAGAGAAATAAATGCAACTATTTTGTTTGTGCAGTTAGCTAGTAGGATATTTAAACATGAGGTTTTGCAACCATAAGTGCTAATATGTAGACATTTTTCTGAATCTATCTACTGCACCCTTTGAGAAACTATGTCTGCATAGTGTATATCTCCTATTTTCCAAAGTTCACCATGTCGTAAGTTTTGAAATAAGCCATTGGATGGTTATTCATTCTAAGAGTTTTATCCCCAGCTCAGTACAAAGACTACAGAGCTGTGTGCATCTTCTGTGATTGTATCTCTACATCCTTGTTCTATGAGCAGATTTTTAAACAAAATGCTTCATTGCACATCTGTTGTCTTTTTACAGGTGATGTATCACCCATCAGCATGTCTCCCATCAGTCAGTCACAGTTTATTCCACTTGGAGAAATCCTTTGCCTGGCCATCTCAGCAATGAACTCTGCCCGAAAACAAGTCACACAAGAAGCACTAATGGAGCACCTAACAACCTGCTTCCCAGGTAACTGAACATTAATAAATCATTGGTCAGATGGGCAATGGGCGCATGTCTGTAAAAGGGCATTTAAAGAATCCCCAATCCCTACCCAAAAGGATGCTATCTTTTTGGCTTCCTTAAAGAAGGAGTTTCAGTGTTTGGTAGTCTGCTTTTCTTCACTTTTCTGGATGGGAATAGTCATTACTCCTGAGATACTACCCAAAAGTAAAAGGAGGCTTTAGGGTTCTAATCATATAACCTTTTCTTTATTCTTAAACATACAGAAAATCGAGTTCTCTTTGACAGGGCTTTTCATGTGAGATGCATTTTGCAGTTTCAATTCCTGACTTTATGTAACTATTAAAAATAACTTGAAGTACTAAACAGCAAACTGTATTGGTATGTTTCTTTTTTTCAGACTGGTATCAGAATAAGCTTGTTTTGTGATTTTTCTCACAAAATAACCTTCCTTATCATCGTAGTCAAAAGAGCTTAGGACTTCTTTAGTAGTTATGGAGAACAAAACATTTTATCATAGCCAGAGCAGACTTATTCCACCTCGTGGCTTTCAAGCCAGTTGTGAGCCAGCTCATAAAAGCTCTGTTGACATCATTCAACCAGTTCAAATGTCATTGTCAAGTCTCCCTAGAGATAACCTCATGGAGGTCTCTGTGTAGAGCATTCTCTCTTAAAGAGCAGGTTTCCCACACACTGTAATGTCTTCCACCACCTAGGACAGGCTGTCAAAACTGGTGTGGCCTGATGCAAGTAATAGAGTCCAATGACAATGATGTGCCTGCTTCAGGGAGAGGTCATATTTAAATTGAAAAGAGGTTTGGTTTCCAGGGGCTTTCAGGGTCTTCTTGGACACTGCCCTTGCTTGAAAATCTTTAAATATTTTGGTTGGTTGGTTTTGGTTGGTTTTTTGTTTGGGTTTTTTTTAACACAACATCCTCCATGACTGAAGGTTTGGGGAGCCATAGATACACTTGCTGTGTTCGTAAATGCTGGTGTTCAGAAGATATTCTTGTCAGCATTTAATAATATTTATCAAATGGTGAAATGAAAATATTGTGGATTAAAGATACTGTAACATCAAAAAAAGGAAACCTGTATTAAGAATGTACTCATGAATGTGCTGCTTCCCTGCTGGCAGTCTGTATCTGGAGATGGTGAATCATGCAAAATGCATCTTATAGAGCCATCTAAAAGTGTGGTGTAAAAGCACTGGGCAGAGGTTTACTGCTCAAGAGTGCATAACTTTTTCACTTGTGCTTTTGTATGATAACAGGCAAGATGTTTAACCATTCTGTCTCTCGGTTTACAATTCTCTAAACTGGTTGAGAAACTTCTCTATTGTACCTCTTTTACAGCTGTAAAAATCACCTAATTAAAAATGCTTGTGGTGCGTTGATCCTGGCTGGGGGCCAGGTGCCCACCAGAGCCGCTCTATCACTCCCTTCATTCACCAGACAGGGGACAAAAAGTATAACAAAAAGCTTATGGGTTGAGATAAGGACAGGGAGAGATCACTCGCTAATTATCGTCACGAGCAAAACAGACCGAACTTAGAGAGAGAATTAATCTAATTTATTACTAAGCAAACCAGAGTAGAGGAATGAGAAATAAAATCAAATCTTAAAACACCTCCCCCCACCCCTCCCATCTTCCCAGGCTCAACTTCACTCCCGGCTTCAACCTCCTCCTCCCGCCTCAGCGGCACAGGGGGACGGGGAATGGGGGTTACGGTCAGTTCATCTCACGGTGTTTCTGCCACTTCTTCATCCTCAGGGGGAGGACTCCTCTCATTGTTCCCCTGCTCCAGCATGGAGTCTCTCTCACAGGAGACAGTCCTTCACGAACTGCTCCAACGTGAGTCTCTCCCACAGGGTGCAGACCTTCAGGAGCAGACTGCTCCAGCGTGGGTCCCCCATGGGGTCACAAGTCCTGCCAGCAAACCTGCTCCAGCCTGGGCTCCTCTTTCCACGGGTGCACAGGTCCTGCTAGGAGCTTGCTCCAGTGTGGGCTTCCCATGGGGTCACAGCCTCCTTCAGGTGCCTCCACCTGCTCTGGCGTGGGGTCCTCCATGGGTTGCAGGTGGAATCTCTACACCCCCTCATCCTTCCTCCATGGGCTGCAGGGGGACAGCCTGCCTCACCATGGTCTTCTCCATGGGCTGCAGGGGGATCTCTGCTCTGGCGCCTGGAGCTCCTCCTCCCCCTCCTTCTGCACTGACCTTGGTGTCTGCAGAGTTTCTTACATCTTCTCACTCCTCTCTCCGGCTGCAAAAGCTCGCTCTCTCTAAGTGTTTTTCTTCTTCTTAAATATGTTATCACAGAGGCGCTGATTGGCTTGGCCTTGGCCAGCGGCGGGTCCGTCTTGGAGCTGGCTGGCATTGGCTCTGTCAGACACAGGGGAAGCTTCTAGCAGCTTCTCACAGAGCCACCCCTGTAGAGCCCCCCCCCGCTACCAAAACCTTGCCATGCAAACCCAACACAGTGCTTCAGTAAGAAAACTACTGATGTGTCTACCTCATCTAGGCAGCCTAACCATAGCTGTGTTTTGATGTCTTGAATTTTTTTGCTTACCTTTCAGAGCAAGGATTAGTTAAAGCCTTGAAGGTTACATGGCTTTTGCTATAACAGGTACTAAGTCCTGATATTTTAAAATATAATTCTGGATCGAGAGCAGTGTTTGAATAAACAATTCTGTCTGACATGTAATAATTGCGCTTTGGAAAATGTTACTGCAAGTATGTTTTGTAAATACTGGCTTTCTGTCTCAGTTTGTGGTTTTGTTTATCGTGTTTATTGGTTTTTTTCAATATGCTTGGCTGATTTTTAAAATAGTGGTAAAAGTTGTAAGAGATAGAATGCAAAGTTCATGATTATAATTCCAGTTTAATTAATTTTGCTGATTTTTTTCCAAGTCATATTTCCTATATAGCTATGTACTAGAAGAATTCCATAGGTTGCAAGTATTTTTCGTATTATTCTATCAATGTATTTATGTAAACATTATTGCATGGTGGAAATAATTTATTAGTGGCATCCCTTGAATTTCCTGGGATCATGATTATCAGTTGACTTGGTGTGTTGTGTTATTCTTGCTAGACAGAACCATACATCAAAAATAATTCAACAGGCTGGATTATTTTGTAGACTCTGCTCAGAATAAGCCTGAGGCAAGTTAGCACACAGTCTCTTGCTGCCTATTTTTTTTTCCTCCCTCTATCTGTGAACATGTGCATTTCTCAACTCTGACATTAAGAAAAGGAGAGCCTTGTTTTTCCTGCCTCACTTCCCAAAATGTAGAGA
This sequence comes from Grus americana, assembly GCF_028858705.1. Taxonomy (NCBI): domain Eukaryota; kingdom Metazoa; phylum Chordata; class Aves; order Gruiformes; family Gruidae; genus Grus; species Grus americana. The sequence goes on along the minus strand of NC_072855.1, from coordinate 36,073,948 downwards.
AAATTATTTGGGGGGTGTGTGGAAATCCACCCTTTGTTGTCCAATTTTTTCCTTCTCTCTAGACAAATGCCTTTCTCTCCCAGCCATGACATGTTGAACATAGCAAACATACATGTTTCCTCAGTATATGAGGATTATAAAAAAAAATTGTCTTTTCCAATAAACAGAACCTCTTCTTCTGCTGAATGATATTTTTCATTTGTCTGCCCAAACTCTCTTGTAAATCAGCCGTGGCTTTTTGAGCCCTTGTGTTCACTGTGGCTATTTCCAAATATCTGATGTCCTCTTATATTCTGATAAGGTGCTGATGCTTAGAGAGAGAGGAGAGCATTACCAGTGTAGATGTATCTGTCATTGTCGCATAACCTCTCTGGATCTCACCCTGTAGCAGCACTTGTCTGCCTATGTTGTTTGTGTTTTAATGAACAGATGCTTCACTGCATTTCATGGCGTGTATAAATTTCCTAAGACCCCAGATGCTATTCTCAAACTGCCTAAGAATAATAAACCTCTTTCCTCAGTGCAGGATCTTAACACTTGCAGTCTAGCCCTCTAGTTTGCTGAGCCATTGTGCAGGCATAAATCTGGGCCATGGCTCTATCTGAAATAAGGTATGCTAATTATTTATAACATCACATAGCAACCACTCCACATCCTTAACTAGTATTTCATGAGCCAATCAGAGTATTTCTTTTATCCCTTGTTAAGCCTTAGCATCAGCTCAGGAGAAAATCATTTTAGCAGATTTAACACCATTTAAATACTACTTCAGATGTATTTTTCATGAATTTATTTTATTGAAAAAGTTTGTAATGATAATGCACATCTTATTTGTGGCTTTTGTTATTTGTCAGGTTTTTAAAAAAGCAAGAGGGCTCCTGCTGCACGTGGTGCCATTATTCTAACTTAGACAATGAGATGTTTGTACAGCCCTACTTTATAATTTATTGACCATGGTTTAAATCCCATACATTAAATGTAAATCTTTGAAATCCAGTATAAGGAGCTAAGAATGTAACCTTTGTTCCTCTGTTTGGCAGCCAGACCCTCTTATCTGTATGAACCTGGCTGAAGAAAACATCAAGCCTTAGTCTATGCTGCCTTTAGTAAGGATTTTTTTTTCTTTTTCAATTTTGTCCACATACTTATTAAAATAATTTTAAGGTGTTCAGAATTTCAGTGTAGAAAATACATGTGTGTATTGGACTAGGTTGCTTTCCAACTGAACAGTTTTCTGAAAGCTGGCAAATTCCTCTGACATTCACCTTCATAACTGTTCACTCTTTAAATATGTGAAATGTATGTGTAGCACTTAAAATAAGTGTCTTACATTAACTGAGTTCACTCTAGGTCAGTGTTCTTTGTGAGCAGCAAACAAGACATAATCTTCTGTCTGGAAGCTGAGTGGATGGCATAGTAGACTCTCTTGAGATGCAGAAAATGTACATGTCTGATGATTCAGTGTCCAGACAGTTTCTGCTTTTGAATTATTAAACCACTACATAATCTTAAATAACACCACTGCTGTCATGCAATATTTTGTATGCTAGAATCTCTAAACTACTTCTTTCTGTTTAATGGAAGAAGGGAGACCATAAGGAGACTTCTGAATGCAGTGGGGTAGGTTACGTATAGACGTGATGTGGGCAGGTTGCTGTAAAGAGAAAAGTCTTGAGAAAGCCAGGAAATCTGTGTTTAAAATAGCAACAATAGGAGCCAGAGTCATGTCATTGCTCCTGTCCACCATGCAGGAAAGCCTAATGCAAATTTGGGTCTGTTTCTGCTTTTGTAAGTACCTGAAAGACATGTGAAAAAACCCTGTAGCTAGCATTAGCTGGCAATGCTGAGCTCCAAAGATGAGCACCTGCCATTGTCACTGCTGGCTTAGTGAACCACAAAGATGTGCTGTGCTGGGAGTGATAAAAGTGATAGTCTCCAACTCCAGAGAGGAGGCAGACACAATTAACTTAACAGCACCATTGACTGCCCAGGCACACTAATTTTTTTTTTTCCTCGGTGTTTATCTGCATGTTCTCTATTCACAGGACTTAGTCAATTAATATAACTACTGTGCTTCCAGTATTTAGAGACTCATTTACCAAACGCATTGTAGTCATGGTTTACTGGGTGAAAAATACATATTATTTTTACCCTGTATTTGCAGTGCATTTTTGCCTAAGTTAGTGTAAAATATCAGAAGATCCATTTCAATCTCTTTCCCTAACTTTTCTGTAAACTCGCAGGAGAATGTTTTCCTCTATTTTATTTTTGTTCTGATGTTTTTGAAATGGTATGTTAAAAAAGTAAAGTAAAATGAGGATGAAGGACCAAGTTCTTGCAAACAAGGGTAGGTATGTGTTGAAGTATTTACATGTAAGCTCCTGGAAAATGCAATGGATTGGTCAGGTTGTTTATGTAGAGACAGGAAGAGAGATTGGCTGCTGCACAGCAAGTGCGTCTCAGTTGGACCAGGACTGGACCCTGCTGTGCATTTTCAGCACAGGATGGAGAAGCACATGAGCTTTGAATTTGGGGTCATCCACTTCTTGTGGTGATGCAAGGCGTAATGTAAAAGGGGTGATGTTACCCAAGCAGACATAGCAGCTTCACCGCAGGAAAGAAGAGGTCAGATGATGACTGCTGGTTGTTACGGGAATTGAAATCACTCTTTGTGCTTTACTGAAAGCTCATAGAGAGGGCAGCCTGCTCTCCAGTTGCCACTGCCTCACAATCCAGAGGAAGCTCAGCGTGTTGTTTACTTCGGTCCAGAGAGATTCAGAACTCTGGGCTAGGGAGGGGTAGTCCTTTGTCCCCCCGGCTCTATGGATTTCAGCTTTCCCCATCTGTTGCTATTTCTGGCATGTTTGCTTGTCCAGAAGTTCTGGGGGTCTTTGTTACTCTCTCTAGGATTATCACATAAATTGTGGACACCCACATTAAATGGAGAGAAAATGCACATTCCTGATTCTCCATTTCATTTGCATATTCTTTCCAATTTTCAGTCTCATTTATTCTCTCAAATTATATCCTTTCTTTACCTCTTTTACTTCCTGTGTTTGGATTAGCCCCAATCTTTCAGCTCTGTGGACTGTGCATGAAATATATTTACTGCCCCCATGTACTTCTCCCTGGCACTTTCTCTGTTGTAACTGCTTTCAGTCATGTGCCCATGTTATTCCTAACACTTTGCTGTTTCCATTGTAAGATTTTTAGTTACAGATATTACTGGATGTGAACAGTATGGTCACGTCTCTAAATTCAAACAACATTCAAAGCCAGACATAAGAATATTTACTATGTTGCCTGCAACCCAGTAGTGAGGAAGAGGATGAGATAAGGAATTAGTACAACTTCTCTATATCTTGTAACTAATCTTTTGACGGGGTGTCAGTCATAGTACCAGAGCTGTTGCTGTCACCCTCACGTTTGCTAATACGAGGTCAGTGAGCTTGCAGGCTCCAGCCTTTGTCATGTGGGAGAAGAGTTGGTGACCAGACACTGTGCTACTGACGATACTGTGTTTGTGGCAGGTACACCTGGTTCAGATTTTTACATGAAGTATTTCTGTGAAAAGCATATACTTTGCTGAAATGTTATTGCATGCACAATTCCATGGAGTTTCCATTATTGAAGATAGAATTTGACTTGACAAGGCCCTGACTAACCTGATCTAAGTTGGCCCAGCTATGAGTAAGGGTGTTGACCAGATGTCTTCATGAGGTCCCTACCAACCTAAGTTACTCTCTGATTCTATTTTTTTTTTCTAAATTAGTTTTGTTGAAAAGAAAACTAAGACCCAGAGCAAATAATAACTTTTTTTTAACTTTAAAATTGACCATACAAACTTTTGAAAAAAAAATTTCTAGTTCTAAAAATGTAAACCAGGTCAGTACCCAGCATTAAATTAAAATTAAAATGCATTTTAGTTCAACAAACTGTATTGATTGAAGATAGCTATTTCCACTGAAAATTTTGAAAGATTTTTATTTCTTAGTCAGCATAAACATTTAAAAAAAACAACAAAAAAACCCCTAGCTTATGAACTAAATTGCTTGTTTCTTTAGCTCTAGATGGAACTTATTCCTATGCACAGCATGCTAACTTGGTATTTTATCTAATAAAATATTGAAGACTTGGTCCTGCGCTGCTGAACCCAGCAGGAGTACTGGTAGTGGGAATGACCAGGCTCACAATGCCAGGTCTACCATGTGGCTCATGTGGCATTGATGCAGAGTTGTCATACTTGTATCCCTCTCGGTATGTAATATATGCACTTAGGTAGCATTCCTCACATGAAAGGCAGGGAACTCAGAAGCCAATTTTTAGGACCTAAACCTGTATCTTCCAGCATAGTGGAAAAGTCTGTTTGTGTAAGATGAACTGTATCATTCAAGGCATGTCTTTTTTGCAGCAGATGATGTAGTTGAAACATGTTTTAATGGGAGAGGAAATCAGTTCAATCAAGTTTGTGATAAAGGGGCGGTTTGGGAGAATGCTTTCTTTTCCGTGTAGTGTTCTTCTGTGGAAAAATGGCTTAGGCATCCAAAGTAACAAATAAACACTGCTTTATATGTGACTGGGCATTATAATAAATACTTCTGGTGAACTGGCATATAAATACTTAGTTGGGAGAATGAAAGTGAAATATTTCCCCTGATGCCCTTTGATTTCTAGTAATTCCATCTTGTAGCTTAAGGTCACCTGTACAATGGAAGTGACTAGAAATTCCTTTTTTTTTTTTTAACACTCCATTAATGGCCTCCTTTCTATTTGATAAATAATTGATATGTCTGAAGCGTAGGAGATAAGTGCAAAAACAAACAGAGAAGAGAATGCCTAACAAAGTGCTTTGCCGGAGTTGTTTGTTCAGCATATTCCAGCTTGAACCTTGGAGAAAACAGCTTTTTGTTGGGGGGGGGGGGAGCCAGAGAGTCCTACATGGTTTTATGCACTCCCTGATACGTGTTTACTGTCATTTCTAGGAGTTCCAACACCCAGTCCAGAAATTCTTCGACATACCTTGAATATGCTTGTACGGGAGAGGAAAATATACCCAACTCCGGATGGTTATTTCATTGTAACCCCGCAGACTTACTTTATAACACCATCTCTCATAAGAACTAACAGTAAATGGTACCATTTGGATGAGAGGATACCTGACAGGTCTCAGTGTACCTCTCCACAACAAGGAACTATAACTCCCTCCACCTCGGGATGCGTCAGGGACCGAACACTACCCAAAAACCACTGCGACTCCTGCCATTGTTGCAGAGAAGACATGCACAGCATGCATGCATCTACCCTGCAGAGGAAATCAGCAAAAGACTGTAAAGACTCATACTGTCCTCCTTCATTATGTCAGATCCCACCTACTGAGAAAAGTAAAAGTACTGTCAATTTTTCTTATAAAGCAGAGACACTCACAAAGCCTAAGGATGTAGAAAAGCAGTCTAAGAAATTTGGACTCAAATTATTCCGATTAAGTTTTAAGAAGGACAAGACAAAACAGTTGGCAAATTTCTCTGCCCAGTTTCCTCCAGAAGAGTGGCCGCTAAGGGATGAGGACACCCCTACCACTATACCTCGAGAGGTGGAAATGGAGATTATCAGGCGCATTAACCCAGATTTGACTGTGGAAAATGTCATGAGGCACACTGCACTAATGAAGAAACTTGAAGAAGAAAAAGCTCAACGAAGCAAAGCAGGATCTTCAGCTCACCACAGTGGACGAAGTAAAAAGAGCAGGAATCACAGAAAGTCTCATGGGAAATCGAGGTCACATAGCAAGACTCGGGTATCCAAAGGAGATCCATCCGATGGCTCTCATTTGGATATACCTGCTGAAAGGGAGTATGAGTTCTATGATCCCTTGACTCGATCCCCACGGGAAGGATGTTTTATAATAGAACACAAGGGAGATAATTTTATAATGCACAGCAATCCTAACATGATTGAATCTCACTTTCCCATGACACCAGAGTGGGACGTGTCTGGTGAGCTGGCCAAAAGAAGAACTGAAATGCCTTTCCCTGAACCTTCCAGGGGAAGCTCCCACTCCAAGGTCCATCGGAGCCACAGCCATACACAGGATAGAAGATCGAGGAATGAGCGGTCCAGTAAGGCTAAAGAAAGGTCTAGATCCATGGATAACTCCAAGGGACCTCTGGGCTCGGCTACTTTAGGCACACCTGAAGACATAGGTGAAGGCTGTAGCCCAGATGACCAAACGACTAGCCAAACTTACATTGACGATAGTACCTTAAGGCCATCTCAGTCGCTCAGTCATCAAAGGGCTCTGATTTCATCTGCAAGCTACAAAGAGACTTGCATCCCTGAAATAGCTAGTGGCAGTGTAGAAACTCCCAGTTCTTGTAGCCTATTGGAACAAAGCAAGACTACAGAGAATTTGCCATCGTATAGCGAGCTCAACTCCTGCACAACAAAATCTGCAGTCGATGACTATTTTCAGTGCAACACATCCAGTGAGACTGTGCTTACTGCTCCGTCACCACTGGGAAAGAATAAAGAGGATCATGACACACTGACAGGGACAGATGGGCTCAAAAAAATTACTCCTGCAGAAAGACAGTCTCAACATATTGCTAGGGAACCTGGGGTGCACAAAGAGGAGTCCCCAAAGTGCCCAAGCAGTGGTTCAGCGGTTGCTGGCCAAACTCCAGAGGTGATTGCAAATGGGCGGCTGGTTCAACACCATAGCGCTGAATCAAGCAGCCTTGATAAAAGGAAAGAAATATTTAGCAAGGATACACTCTTTAAACCTCTGCACAACACTCTTTCTGTGAATAGTTACCATAAGTCTAGCACACCCCTGCTAAAGCCCCATCAAAAGACCCCCTCTGACACATTGCCAGTCAGATGTGAGAAACTTGAACAAGCGATAGTAACCTCAGTCACACAAGTCATGCCTGTTTCACAGAGACAGCAAGAGACAACTGGGAACCAGGAGGCCTCCTTCGACTACTACAACGTATCTGATGATGACGACTCAGAGGAAGGAACCAACAAAAATGCTGAGGAAGAAAAGAATAGGGATGATGTCGGCACAATGCAGTGGCTCCTAGAGAGAGAAAAGGAGAGGGATCTGCAGCGAAAGTTTGAGAAGAATCTTACTCTTCTCACCCCAAAAGAAACAGAAAATAGCAACAACCAGAGGGCCACCCACTCCGCCCGCCTGGACAGCATGGACAGCAGCAGCATTACTGTGGACAGCGGGTTCAACTCTCCACGGTAGGACTGTCACATTCATTGCAGCTTTACAGACTAGAAAGTTCCATTATTAGTTATATGTGTGTGTGATATTGGTGACAGAACATAGGGCCATATTAAACAATTTCACACGTTTTCAGACAGTGTTTTCTACAGCTCTGGAATGTGCCATTCAGATGTGTGGGTTTCCCACCATATTATAAGGAACCAATGACCATTTGAAGCATTGACTCTGTATTAGTTCATTTTCTGTTTGCTGAAAACCTCTCTGTATCCTTTTTTTTTTCCTGTATTAAACTTGTGTTTGCATTTAGAATAGAAGGGATGACCTCCTGCATACTCCTCCCACTTCCCTTTCCCTCTTAAGATACCATCAGCAAGACTAATTGGACGACTAGACATGACTAGGTGGCATAATCTTTGGCTCAGACAAAAAAACCAAACATGATGATTGTTTTGGTTTTGTTTTGTTTGTTTTCTTCAAAAATTTGGAAGTCTATCTATCACCATTCCAAACTGGTGAGACTGGAACAGCTGCTCCCCACACACAGCTGGAAGTGCTCAGGATGTTTGAACTTCAGAGGTGGCCCAGCGCTGCACCAGCAGAGAGAGAGGTGCCTTGCCTAAGATACTTGGGAAAAGAGTCCAGACGTTTGCGTGTGGTGGTGCTGGTTAGTCATTTCCATTCCAGGGATTTCAGACATCATGGAAGTCTCAGTGTGCTAGGAGTCTTACAGGTGTAGGGAGGAGAGAGTTGCTGGTGTGTTCCCTGCCTTGAAGATTTCACAAGCTCATTTCCAGGTTAAGAATCTTTCACTGGAGCCGCCTTCTTTCTCTCTCTCTCTGGCTCCTGATAGTCCTAGGTCCCTGCTGGGATGGAGCTTGCCTGGTTTTGTTTGCCCTGGATAGCAACCCATCAGAGTTCAGAACAATGACTCTAAGAACACAGAAATAATTTACAATAGTAGTTCTCTTATAGTGTCTTACTTCAGCTTAAATTATTTATTGCCTGTGTTTAAAAATAAAACCTGCAAGACTGGATTTGTATTAGGTGAAAGAAGATGGGGGGGTTTTGAGGTTTGTTTTGGTTTGGGTTTTTTCCCCCTGTAAAAGGTATTCTTATTCCTAAGAATTACACATTTTTTAAAATCTATAGCAAAAGCTCTCAGAAAGGCATGTGAAGGATTTCCTGCTTCTACACAGGACTAAATTTCATTTTCAGTTAAAGTCATGTCACTCTGGAATACATTCCTTTGGATTTGATGGCTACTCCCACTTGTTAATGACAAGGCAGCAGTTACTGGGCCTGCTGCAGCATGCAGTGATCATCAAACTAGAGCAGGCTTTTAACATATGTATAATTTTTCTGAGTAAAAAAAAAAATAATTTGAGTGAATTGTACCACTTGCACTGAGTCCAGCTTAAAAAAGAAACTTAAGAAGCTTTTGAATTTGTTCCTGTTATTGATTGTTCTGCAGATGCTTGGCATCTTTCTTACATAAAACTGTTGTATGAGGCTATTTGCATTGTTCTTTTTTAAAAGTAACCTCTTCTTCTAGTTGAAGTGCTATACTTGCAGTCAGTTTTTGTGGGGGAGTACATGGCAATGTTTGCTTCTTGCCCAGCCTGTCTCACTCCACAGAGTGCATTTCACCTCCAGGATAGGATGTCAACTGGATAAAAATCAGTTCTTAGGCCTCTATTTTGCTAGCTGTATGCTAGCTGAATATCAAGCTTGCATTTCTGGTTAATGCAAAGGCAGACATTTCCTTCCCTAATTGTTTACACAAAAGCTAAAATTTCCGTTGATGTTAAACTTAGCTAGCAAGAGAACAGAATGTGGCAAGCATACTAGATTTAGTGCTGCTATACCACTTTGTTTAGATCAAAAGGGAAATAGATAAGCAGCTTTTAATAATGATTGTGTTCCACACATCCCTTTTTTTTCTAATTTTACTGTTTACTTATTAACAAATGTCTTTTTTTGGCAAGGCTACATAAAGTAAGCTTTTTTTTTAAAAAAAAAAAACATTCTGTAGGGGTTTTTTGTGTAATTGTTTTGTAAGACCAGCGTACAGTGTAGATATTTCAAATGCTTTTTCATGAGCTTTTTGCATCAAGATGATTAAATTGGATGCTTTTGCTGAGTTTTGGTCACTCCTCGGTATTGTAAGTCTATTAAAATAAATTGAGCTGAGGGTGAATTCAGCCCTTTGGCTGTAATTACCATGCTGTTATTACTTTCCTACTTTAAAACAAAAAATGTACTCCACAGCCCTTTTCCAGGAAATGCAGAAAAAGCCATCCGGCATCCATCTGGTAAGATTCACCTAGATCTGGCAGTGTCCATTAGCAGATGCCTAGGGAAGAGTATAAGAACAGGACGCGCGTGTAGTGATATTCTTCAGGTATACTCTTCTGGCCTCCACTCATGTTGTAACTCTTGACTTCCTGAGGTGTGGTAGTATCTTTTCATTTAAACTGAAGTGTGCAGTGTTGCTTGGGGAATCAAAATTACCAATTCTACACTGTGAAAGAAAAAGCATATTTTTAAAGTGTGACAAATTGAAAAAGGGGGCACTTAAAAAAAACCCGGGGTGTAGTTAAAGAGATTTGCAATGGTCATTTGACTTCAAAAGTATTTTGTATGCAAAATTTGTGAACACATCACCATTGGGAAAACAGCCTCACAGTATTTTGTTCATTGCTTTTATGCAGGTTGTATATAGTAAATGTTAGCTGTCAATATTAATTTTATTCCTTTATTTTTAGAGCTTATATAATACTGCTGCTCTTTTGTCACCTAAAAAAAGAGCTAATTTTGGCATTACTCTGCATGCAAAATTCTCACACTGCAGTCTTTGTGTATATGTTGTAATGGTCAGTTTGTAATATCAGAATTGAAAATGTTTGAAGATCTGGAATTGGTGGTCCCATAAAGAATGATACAATACTGAATGATCACTGAAAAACAAAGGTTGCATCTATTTTCATTAAAAAACAGAGGGAGAGGAATCAAAACATGAGCAACAGAAGCACACCATACGTCATTGCAGCTCAGAGAGATCTCTTACTATGTGCGTCACCCATCATAGCTGTTTGGACCTACTGACAACAAGGCGATAATTGGCAGATGATGATCGGTACCATTTTGATAAATTTAAAAGATCTACAGGAGTTTTCCTAAAAGCATCATTGATTTTCCAGATTCAGTCAGTTTAAGATGATTTAAATCTGCCCTACAACAAAACGATGTGTTTCTTCCTTCCCCTGTGCAATGCACTGACACTTTCTTCCCTGCCACAGCCAAAGCTGTGCATTCCTACTCTTCCCCTGATGCTAGCACTAATCTGTTTTGTTTTGTTTTGTTTTTCTTAGGGCTAGTATTTAACTGAGAGTGGTCCCTGATCGGGCTGGCTGCAAGGCTCAGCATCAGGGAAGCAGCAGGAACATGTGGCAGGGTCAGGTCCGCAAAAGGCAGGCAAGAGCTGCCCCTTTCAGTAGCAGGTAAATTTAGGTTGACTTTAAACTGACTATGAAACTCTGTCATTAGTATCTTTGTTTCTAGTGTTTATTTAACAAATCCATTCAGTCCTCTAAATGTACTCTGTAAATAACTCCATAGAAAGTGGTGACGTCATTTGCAAAGAAGTAGGGATACAGATGAAGGGTACGTAAGCAGGGACCACATGGCTATTTGAAACCCAAATCTCTCTCTGCACAGGAACACGTTATTTGGAGATCAAAATTATGAAGAGTGGAAAGAGAACAAAAAGAGTAGTACTGGTGAAACTAGGCTTAGCATATCTTGGCTGAGTTTTTTAAAAGCTGTAGAGTAAAATACAGGCTCCTCTGCGTTCATAATTAGATGTATCATTAAAAGGCTTAGTCTTTAAAAGTGCTAGTGTCCTGTCACTCCTGTGGATAAACTAAAGGAACGTTGTCCATTTTATGAATGAAATAGCAGCACTAGTCGTTGTTTAGGGCATGATCACAGACCAGGCAGTTAAGATTTCTCAGCGTCTTGTAAGTTGCAATTGTCTCGGCTGCAAAGCAGAATTGAAGTGTTGTGTTTAGCAGCATTGTGGGTTTAATGTAAAGTAGCATTTTTAGTTAATATTTTGTGTACAGAGACATAGGTAGAAGAGGAGATGAGAGGAAACTGTTACAGGATTGCTCTCCTAGCTCTGCCTAGTCACAGAGCTGATTTGATGAAGTTACTTTGTGCAAAAATGCACCAGTCAGGAAAGAAAATTAATATGTTCCATGTGCAAGATGGAAGCTATTTCCTTGGGTGAAAAATCCAGATGCTTGATACTGGTTCAGCTTACAATTCATGTGACAGCTTCAGCTCTGCATAGCACTATACCTGTGATACAGTATGATGACTGCTGAGTACCACTGGAACCTGTTTTGGAGGAACATGTGTGTACTGTCAAAATGAGACGGTTCATTGATGTGACATTGCATACGAACACAGGAAGCCTATTATAAAACACTCTATTCTCCTTTCCTGTCTGGTCGATAGATATATAGGCGTGTCATATATGAGTGTGTATATATATTTCTTTTCCATTCTAGTACTCGTGAGAGCCTGGCATCCAACACTTCAAGTATTGTTGAAAGCAACAGACGTCAGAACCCCGCTCTGAGCCCTGCACACGGTGGCGCAGGCCCAACGTTCAACTTCCGAGCCACTGCAGACCCATCAACCAGTGAAGCTGAGAAACTGCAGAAACCTGCTAACTGCCTGCAAGCTTCTGTCACTAGTGTCTGATAGTCATCCTGCCTCAGATCTTGTGTCTCATCCCATACAGCAAAGTTTACGACACTGGGACTGATGTTTACATCTTTGGGGAAAAATAAAAAAAAGCATCTCAACCACAGTTTTAGTGTTTACTTAAACTGTGCTGCTATGTAGACTAGGGGCAACAAAGAAATCTTTATTTCAAGGTATTGCTTTTCACATTTGCGGCTCTGTAGCAACAGAATAGCAGTAGGGATAATATGTACACTTTTTGCTTCACTTAATTGTAACTGAGCACATATATGAAAGTCTAGACACTGTAAGTGTAATCTGCATTTTCAATGTCCATGCAGTTGCCAACTTCATTTTAAAAAAATGCCACAGATGTGTGATGCCCCCAGTTAGAGACTAAACTCTGCTGCAGAGTTCATCATTTTTTACTTCAAAAACTGAGCCACTGCTGAAAGTAACCAGCCAGGATCACCATGAGGAAAAACAATGCCAAACATGACAAGTGATGACCTCAGCTCTATCTGTGAATATGAATACTAATCAGTCATTTTCACTGTGTGTTTTTCTGACACAATTTTGCAAATACCTGTTTAAGCGAGTGAAAAAGAGGTTTGGGGTTTGTTTTGGTTTGGTTTTTTTTAAGTGGAGGGTGGGAAGGGAGATGGCTTCTCCTTTTGCGTTTCAAAAGTATGAGAAATGTTTTCTTACTGAGACTTGCTACTTGACCTTCCGTAGTCACAAATGAGGAGGTGGGCCTTTGTGTAGAGGGGGGAGTGGGGAGGGAGGGGAAAGTTATAACTGTCATGGAGCCACAATGTGGAGTGACACAAAATATAACAAATGTTTTCAGTATAAATCAAGTATTTAAAAAAGATAATCTAATTCTTGTGTCACTTCTGGTATTGCAACTTGCCATTAATATAGGAATCAGGATAACTAATTTCTTGGAACAAAAATATTCTTTATGATATAAATGACAAGTATGGCCTGAAGAATTGATTTCTTTCTAGTGGAAGGACTTAAATCTATTTTATGTAGCTTATTAAATAGAGTGCCTAAATTAGGCTATTAAAAATAGCATACATTGTAGTGATTATCAGAGAACAAAATTTAGAGAATTATAAACTTCTGGCCTTTTTATTCAGTGGATGTTATTTGCAATTTAGCATTTTATGGACACATCTAGTTTCTAGAAATTAAATGTGTCCACATGGTTGGCAGTAGAAATCTGAATTCTGTAGGTATGGTATATCCTAATTGCTCTCCCCTAAACTGTTACTCCAAAGTAATTAGAACTGTGCTAATTACTGCAGAGTAACTTCTAAGGATAGTTAAACTCCAAGAGTAATTTTTAGCTATAGGGTCAAATTTTGCTCTGTTACTCATGCAACCTGGTAGTGCAACAAACTGACTTCAAATTTAACTCTCTTTTTTATCAGGACAGACAAATTGGCGGAAGAATAACAAAGATACTAAACTGTTCAACAGCCCAAATTGTTGCATAGAAAAGGGACATTTACATTGTCTAGCTCTTGTAGTACACAGGTATGAAACCCAACTGTATATATTAAAAACAGTATTTTCATCAGGTTCTGGTGACATGTATTACTCTGTACACAAAGTCATTTGAGCTTCACTCATGTTCTCTGTTGTCATCAGAAGTCTTTACTGAAGATTCAGCTTTGTGTTACACAGTTGGATATAGTTCATTTACTTACAAAGCAGCTTTCTAACTCTGGACACAATCAGTTTCCGGTTCTGTCAAGAACACTCAGTCAATGCACAGGTCTGTTTTCCTTGGTTTCAGTGTATAATTTCCATTTCATAGGAGCAATAAGACCTTTCAGTGCACATAAAGGAAATTATTGTGCTTTTGGTTGGTTATCAAAGTCACTTGGCCTTTAGCCTTCTGCCTTATCATACCTTCCAAGATGTGCTCTAATTACCATATAATGCTTTGCATGACGCATCTTATTATTCAATATGTAACTCCAGCCGTACTTTTTTCCATGCGAACTGTAGAGTCAGAGTTTTTGTGGGGAATTGTCATATACTATGCAGTGGCTGACTGTGATTTTGTTTCTGAGGCGAGCTCTGACACCAGTAGTATGTATCAATTCAGTAAATAAAAATGTCGAAACGATAAAAAAATTTACAGTGATGATCTGAAGTACTAACAGCAGTATTAAAATGTGAACAGCAAAAACAAATTTCACCTTTGGGGGAAATATTTGCTTGTCATAAACTAATCAGAATTTTATGCAGGCAACTGGTTGTACAGAAGACATAATTCCAACAAAATACGATAGTGCATACCTATAAACTGTATAGTATGTTATTTCCTAAAGTTCCCAGAGACCAGCAGACAACATAAATGTCATATTAATGTTGACATGGCATTGTACCAATATTAATGTGACTCTTGGAATATGGAATGTAAACAGAAGTTTCAAATAGAAACGTTCTAATCTTGAATTTTATTTTTTTTTTCTTTCCTTTTCAAATCAACAGTGGAATATAAGGAAATTCCATCTTGAGGTTCTGGTAACAAAACCACGAGAGTGGAGCTTGAGTGCTTTATGTCACCCTAATCCTTTGATGAAATCATAGCCTTGTATTACATGGTTGCTTATCTATCATTCTTCTAATGTATCGATTTAAAGGTTTACAGAGTTAGATTAGGTTGAATCTGTGTTGTGTTCAACTGTAAAGGGTCAACACAAATCTGTCGGCATTTTGCACACTTAATATGTATTATTATAATACAACATGTTACTTTTATGGTAATTTTTTTTACACATATAACTACCTCCATGAATTTGATGAAATGCAGCAACATGAAAAGTGTATTGTACAAAGCAAGGTTAAAAACTTTGAAGCATTAGGTCATGGCGTTCTCTTGTGTGTCAATGCTTGTGTATGAAGTCATCATGTTTCCATTGCCACAATTTCCTTCTACAATATTAAAAATCTGGCTTTCAGATGAGTCACTTAAAGACTTTGACAAGGCTGCATAATTGGGATAAAAGTGAAAGGGAGGCTGAAACCTTCCATCCTCTCCCCAGTTACTGCTAAAATTTCTGCCTGGTAGAACTTGAAAATGTATTTGTAATTTAGCAAATTATGAACATCTACAGTCTGTGAAATATGATTGACAGTTTGGGTTTAACAGAAGACACTCTGGGTATTTTCTTGGCAGCCTTCAAATACTTTGGGCCCTATTCTGCCTCCGTCTTTGTCAACATATCAGGTCATAGTTTCTCTGAACTGGCAAGGGTGTTAAAACAGCTCTTCCTTTCACAATACACACTCTGTTCTCTAGGTTGTGTGCGTCTGAAACACTTGCTCCTATGGAAATTACCAACAGCCTTTAATTGACTTCGCTGGGAGCAGTATTAGGGTCCCTACTCGAGGTATGTGCCTATTGTTCAAAGAACTTGGGCGAGTTTCTAAGAAAAACAATGCTGGCTTTTGAAAAGTAGCCAGCTGCAACAAGCCACCTTTCAAGAGGGAAGAAAGAAGGATTTTTCCAAAAACCAAAGGAAGAAAGTGGCAGTTCAACCTAAGCAGATCACATTTATATACAAATCCCGACTTAGGAACACCTCTTTCAGCAAATCTAGTACCATTATCCTGATGCAAATTAAAATACAATCATCAGTTGAGCTAATTTTGCCATTTTAAGTATTTCAGTTAAAAATTAGAAGAAATCATTAGCCATTTGACTCCTCGTAAAATGTCCGTTATACACGAAACAACGTTCACTCAACTTTAAAAAGTAAAATGTATTGGAAAACAAATATTTTAATGAAAACCATGGCCTAAGTGCTTGCCAGCAGAAGTCATTTTTAGAGAAGAGAACAAGCAGACCGGTATTGAGAGGCCATCATAAACACAGACGCTACTTTGCACTTAAATCACGCCTTTTCGCCTGAGGGCCTCAAAGCACTTAGGACCAGCTAAGCCTCGGAGCCCTGGAGGTCGGCAGAGCCTGACCCTACTTTGTGTCCAGGCACATTGGAAAAAACAAAAGGCTAAGAGTCTGTGGGCTAGTATATTAACCGGTTTCTTTGTTAAAGTTATGGGAATAAGTTTAATAGTTAACCAAAGTGTTTCATATTTATACTCTGAAGTTAGTCTTTTGATGCATTCAGTTTGCTTAAAGAAAGAAACTACTTTGCCGTCCTGCAGAGACTCTGGGATTAGAAGTGCCAAAACCAGTTTTCAGTCATACGAGTACTGCCAGCGGTGGTTTTATAAAGTTGTTTTAATTAAAAATTTGTTTTTCGAATACATTTTGCAGAGCTTTTCCCAACACGATTGTTCAAATTGTTGTGCTGAGAAAGCAAATAGCACTCCTAATCTGGTGTCATACCCACAGTTTACAATTCTCTTTGCTCTTCTGAAGAAAACTGTACAGTATTAGAGAGAAATGTTCTATTTTTTACGAAATTCTTTAAAAAAAAAGGTATATATCTAAAATGTTCCCCCCAGCATAAGTAAAGTGCATCGTTACTGCATGCGAAACGTGCAGTGGACCCACCGAAAGCCAAGCTGGTGCTAGAAGAAAACGGGACTATCACGCTTCTTTCATAGCGGCGCTCTAAACGTTGGTTTCAGTTACGCGGGTGCAAATCTGGCGTAACTCCCCGGATCTCCTGCGCATCTGACGGAGATGGGAATGGGTCGTTAACTCCATTGAAGCTCAGTTCTGAGCTGAGGGTTTCCGTGTGTTCCTCTCCCCCACTCCCGCCCCAGACACTAAATGCAGAGGAGGAGCAGGAGGCCACACGCACGCCCCTGGCTCCGGAGGGGCAGCCTGGGTCGCGTCCCTGGCGAAACGCAGAGCCGCCCGGCCGGGATGCTACGACAGCCACCGTGCCTTTCCCACCCCGGGAGGGCGATTTTCAGTGCGGTGCGCTGCCCTCGTGTTGTATAGCGGTTAGAGCCACCCAAAGGATACCCACCCAGAAGTATGAAAGGGCCCTTGGAGTAATTGGCACAGATGTTACTTTTATATGTGGAGGAGACTTAAGTTTAAAGGGATCATAATTCTGCAGGTAATTTTCTGTGAGTGACTGAATGTGGCTGTTGCATTAGGTTTAAATGAGTTAATAAATGCAAGTGGGACTTACTGTATGTTAGAAGGGAGTTTTGCAGCCAAGACTGCCTTGTATAAATGTGTTTGCACTGAAAAAAAAAAAAAATTAAAAAATTACTTGGTCTCTGGTTGCTGTAAAGGTCATCCAAGATGGATGTTCTGTTTATATTGTATAGTATTTCATATGAAATAATTACAGTTCATGAAATGTCTTCCCTAACGTTACTGATTTATAACAGCACATTTGTAACATGGTTTTTATTGTGTCAGTGTACCATATTGTAAATGATGATTACTTGTCATGCTTAGTATAATAATTTAAAGGAAAAAAAAAAGGACAGGGATTTTTGTAAGTCTATATTTGAAAGTCCCTCCATATGGTAATATTGTGTTCATGTTCTTTATGTAGTGTTGTGTGAAATATCCATTTTGGATTGTGTTACTTTTTAAGATATTAAATAACATTTGGTTATATGTTTTAAGTGGATTCTTTGCACCCATCGGTGGTTTTTAGAGAAAATACTTACATTTCCGTTTAACACAGTTTCTCTCCCTCACTTGAGAAACCAGAAATCTGAGAAAAACAAGGGTTGTTACAGCTTGCTGTGTTCATGTACGCTTCATAAAAGGCCCGTGAGCCATTCTAGTAAGAGTGCAAGGGAGAAAAATCACTGATTTTGAAATATCTGGGTTTGGATTGGACGTGGAGGCGATGGGTGCGAGGGGGAACGTGATCCCTGCCGAATGTGTGAGCACCCAGCTGAGATGCACCCAAGCTCCAGGGAATTAAAAGTCCCTTAGGGCATCCTGGCGCCAGGAGCAACGGGTGTCGGGTCCCTTTTTTCCTCTCCTCTCCTCTCCTCTCCTCTCCTCTCCTCTCCTCTCCTCTCCTCTCCTCTCCTCTCCTCTCCTCTCCTCTCCTCTCCTCTCCTCTCCTCTCCTCTCCTCTCCTCTCCTCTCCTCCTCCTCTCCTCTCCTCTCCTCTCCTCTCCTCTCCTCTCCTCTCCTCTCCTCTCCTCTCCTCTCCTCTCCTCTCCTCTCCTCTCCTCCTCTCCTCTCCTCTCCTCTCCTCTCCTCTCCTCTCCTCTCCTCTCCTCTCCTCTCCTCTCCTCTCCTCTCCTCTCCTCTCCTCTCCTCTCCTCTCCTCTCCTCTCCTCTCCTCTCCTCCTCTCCTCTCCTCTCCTCTGCTCTCCTCTCTTCCCTCCTCTCCTCTCCTCTCCTACTCTTTTCTCCTCTCCCCTCCTCTCCTCTCTTCTCTTCCTCTCCTCTCCTCTCCTCTCCTCTCCTCTCCTCTCCTCTCCTCTCCTCTCCTCTCCTCTCCTCTCCTCTCCTCTCCTCTCCTCTCCTCTCCTCTCCTCTCCTCTCCTCTCCTCTCCTCTCCTCTCCTCTCCTCTCCTCTCCTCTCCTCTCCTCTCCTCTCCTCTCCTCTCCTCTCCTCTCCTCTCCTCTCCTCTCCTCTCCTCTCCTCTCCTCTCCTCTCCTCTCCTCTCCTCTCCTCTCCTCTCCTCTCCTCTCCTCTCCTCTCCTCTCCTCTCCTCTCCTCTCCTCTCCTCTCCTCTCCTCTCCTCTCACAAGCCAAAGGAGGACCTGGTGCACAGACCCAAGAGAAAGGGCTCTAAGCAAGGAGGTTTTTTCACATTCTTCAAAAAAATTAATCAGTTTTTTTTCCCATGCTGTGACATCAGCTGATTGGAAAGGCCCAAGTGGACAATGTAACACGCAGGTGCCATTTTCCTGCCCTCTACCCCACCTGGAAGAAGGTTTTGAGGAGGTTTAGGCTCCAGGAGCTTTGCCAGACTTTTGTCTTGAGAACTGCTGTTTGCCAAGGTCGGCTATGAGGATTTACAAGATCTGCGAGATACAAACCAAAGCAGCGTCCGTTGGAAGTAGGTGCTGTCAGAAGCACCTTGGCTCATCACCTGCTACCGGCACATGCTACTACCATGCTATTTGTAGTCTTTGCTGGTTCCCCTTCATCCATCGCTTCCCTTCGTAACCCATCTTCTTGAATTAGTGAATTTTTAATTATAAGGGGGAAAAAGCGCCAAAGCCTGGCGGGGTTTGGTTAGGGCTTTATGCCAGCGCTGACCTAGTGCCTTGCGCAGGCAAAGCCAGTTCTGGGGGGTGGTCAGAATCAGACTTTCAAGGCCTTTTCAGTATTGCTGGAGATAGTTTGCAAGCACTGTTTCACCTTCAGAGAGCGCTATTTCTGTTTCTGTCCTGATGGTGGGCTCGTATTTTAGGCAATGGATTAGGCTGATCGTTCTCTAGAGAGAAGCTGTTGTTGAAAGCCATCACACCTTGCACTTTACAACTTGCTTGGAAACCTGGCTTGAATTCTCTTTGTATTTATTCTACTGACATGTAAACTGAAGGTCTTAAGCAAGTGACATCTTTTTGCTGAAACGTGGCCTATAACATACTTAAAACGTCTAGGGCCACTGCTTGGCTGAAGGACTCTTCCCTTGCTGGTGGATCATGCCTTTCTGCTGAGGACACTGACTTCAGCAGATTTCCATCCCTCTCTACCTACAGGTATTTGTATCTGTAAGATAACATTTTTTAAAGTTATCCTTCTCTCTGGACTTGCCCTTTTTCTATCAGCCTCTCAATGTTTCTTTAGGGTCTGTTTTTTCCTCCCAACTTATTTTCTAGACTGTCCTTCTTCCATTTTATCTTTTTTTTTTTTTTCCATTGCTTAGAATCTTCTCTTCTGCTCCTTTTTTGGCATTTTTTTCTCCAGGTTAGGGTTTTTTCCCACGCATGACTTGACATGAGATGTCCTCTGCCCCTTTTCTCACATTCCCCTGTCAAAATGTCATCCTAATCCTATAGAGTCTTTTTCCCACTTTTCCATTATGTTCTCTTTTTTGCTCTCCTCACTCATCAGAAATGTCTCAGAGAAGAAAAGGTGATCAGCTGCTTCAGGATAGGTGCTCCTGTCATCACTTCCCTTCAAGCCATGCTGTGGCAGGTTTCTGATTTTTAAAAAGTTTAGGAGTGCATATATGCCCCTGTTTTTAGTCCCTCCTGTTCTCTTCTTCCTTTTGACTGCTGCTCCTTTTTTTGACTATGTGCTTTTCTGCCCAGCATCTGTGTGCTTTGAGGGCTCAAAGAGGAGACCCAAACCCCTCAACAACACAAGAGCAACAGGTCACGTTTGTCTTCCGCAGGGTACCAAGCAAGGCTCCAGGTAAATGCATAGAAAAACAATTCTAAAAATACCCACCTGTGCTTCTCAGAATGGCTGCAAGGAAAATGGCCTCATCTTACCAGCCTTTCCTAAACTGCAAGGAGGGAGCCCATTGCTCCCACACTCCCGTTCGCCGCAGCTGGTACGTGAAGGGAGAAGGGTTTTGGAGCAGAGTTGAAGACTCTGGGGCTTTGATAGCTGCCAGTGGTTTGGTGTGGAGATGGCTGCGCTTGCACATGCAAGCGACTTCCTTCTGTGCCTTTAGGTCCTCGTGTTTAACAAAGTATTTTTAGCCCGACTGTCACAGAAGTGATGAATGGGGACCGGGACCGAGAAATCCCAAGTACATTTTTTTTTGACATCTTTTTTTCTTATCTCTCATCCTAGTAAGCACAAAAAACCTAACCCTATGCTGCCAGCTATTTGAAAGTAAGCGAACAGTAAATAAATCTACCAGCATGTACGTGCCTGTGTGTACACTAAAATAATTATGTACCCTGTTTCCTTTCTGTCTGTCTTAGGGAAACCTGGAGTCTTTTGTTTTGAGTTCTTTGCATCTCTCTTCTCTTGTCCCTCTGCTTGTCACTGGTAAAATTGGACTGGTAGTCTAAGAAGTGCCAAAGAAGGTCAGTCTGGCAGGAAGCTGCAAAAGTAGCACGGGGACCACTGCTTCGCTGGGTCTGCCCGCACCCGTGGGTGCAAGCAGCCATGAATGTGCTCTCCCTGCACTCTGGTGGGTGGCTTGTGAGCCAGCTCTGGTCTGGAAGCTGTATAGGTAACAAGCCCTAGCGAGTGGCATCTTTTAAATTAATTACACTTCATCTGTATGCTACTACCTATCGGGGCTATTCACAAAGCCTGACTTTAGCCTGCAAAGCTCCTTGGATGCATCTGTGGTCAAGAAAGCAAGCAAACCTTCCTGAGGGGGCAATTCAAAGCAGCCTATAGATGGCATCTGGGGCCACTGGTCTCCCTAGACCAAGCTTAGCTTTGGGGATGTCCCCCCTCCTGGCTGCCTGCTGTGTCACCCCACCCACCAAAAGGTGCACGGGCGGTACCTCCCTCCTCCCGGACCCAGCTCAACCCCATCCCTGAACATCCTTCTGGGTCCTATTAGCCACGTTTTTGGGAAATAAGGACCTAGGCAGTTAATTTTGCAGGGCAGCTTGCGCATTGGAAGGATTTGAATGCAAACCATATCCCGTGTCCCACGTACCTGGAACCTGCCATCGCTGCATAGCTGTGGTCTCCACCGCGTGCGCACCGCTACGCACATACCACCGGGCAGCGACTGCCAGGAGCAGCCATTGAGGTTGCCAACTTGAGGGCTCGGAAGTGCAAACCTCAGAGCTGGGTGTGCCTCAGGATTGTGAGCAGCGACCGGGAGGAGGACAGCAGAGAAGGGTGTTTGCCTTTCTGGCTACGGCAGGTGAACGCTGCCTCTCCTCCCTCCGCACTGCTGCTCCTTGCAGCCGGTCGCCCAGCCCACCCCAGTTGCCTTGAACCAAACCCCCAGTCCTGGCTCCCTGCCTGGCGAGCCCCCAGCACGGGGAGGCTGAGGGGTGGGGAGGAGGCTTTTCTCTGTCCAATTTAGCTCTTGCCTCTGGCTCGGGCCCAAAGTGGACTTGCCAAAGAGTCCTATTTAGCATCCAGCTGCTGGAGTTTAACATGCTTCTGCTGGACACAAACTGGTGATGATTTTCAGATGGTTGTAACAGAGCCAGCTGTAACCCTCATCTAAGGCACGGCCCTGGCAGAGCTTCTCTGCAAAACAGTAACCATTTTTCTTTTTTCTTTTTTTTTTTTTTAACCTAGACGATGCAGTATATTTTTTTCTTTTCTTCTAAAGGAGTGCTGAGGCACCTTGTCTGAAACTTCCCAGCAAACTGGGGGTTGAGGCAGAGGTCTCGCCATCAGCCGAAGTCTGCGGCAGAAGCATCAGTCAGGGGAGGCACCACGGGCAGGAGAGGGGCCGGGGACACTTCGTCCGTCGTGGTGCAAGCGCATGAGGCCAACCCGCTGCCCAGCCCAAGGAACAGAGGTGCAAAGTTCACAGAGGGACCCCGATCGGAGCCCAGGCCGCCTGCCTGGTCCCACAGAGGGGAAGGACACGGCCAGCCCAGGAGAGGAAACCCAAAAAGCTCCTCAGCTCTGTTGTTGCTGTGCTGTCCCTTGGCTCCTGCACCAGGCAGGCTGGCAGCCCCCCAGGAGCCCTCCCCAGCAGCATGGTCACTGCTAGCGTCCCGTCTTCTCCTTCTCGCTTCCTTCTGAAGAAAGTCATTTTATCTTCCAACCGTAGTGTTTTATTTGTAAGTGGTCGCCAGCAGACCCTGGAGATTTATTATTCATTCATGATGAAGAAACTCAAGAGTCCTCAGACTTAAGGCAGCCAATATATTTATTGTTCCTCCTTAAAGGTAGAATCTTTGCCTATCATTATTTTATTATTACCTATAACCCAGTGTGGAGAGACAGTAATTCTCCTGCTTTGCTGTTCTACAGCAGATAATAGTTTCACCACATCACAACTTGTACAGAAAAAAACCAAACCAAAATACTCTGTTATTTTTAATGATAGAAGTAAAAAAAACCCAAACCAATCACCCCACCCCCGAAAACTAAAGCCCTACAGAAGGACAAACAGTTTTGAAAAGCTCTTTCACTGCATTTAAAACATTTGCGTGGAGATGGGTGGATTTTCCTTGAACCAGAAACTAAGAAAAGACTATTGCCTTAAAATATTTAGACTGTTGCAGATTTCAGAACTTTGTCTTTCTAAAAATGATGCTGCTGAGGAGGATGCTGCCTTTTTAACACCAGATGAGTAGCAGGGCTAACTTATCACCAGGTCCTGCCGGTTGAGACCACCAGCTTCAGTCTCGAGACAGCAAGGCAACTAAGTTAGTCCCATGTCAGCCTAAAAAGGAAGACTGTTGTCATTTATTTTTTGGTAAAAAACAAGAAAATAATCTCTGGACTATACTGACAGGTAGTGTGTGAACTCTGTGTGTCATGACTGCTGCCTTGTGCCATGGATTATGCAGAGACAGTGATGCAACCCTGGCGTGGGTCGCCATGAACAGACAGGCCATCAGCTTCTGCCCAGGTTTCTTCCAGACTGGGGCTTCTGCAATTTAAGGGGAAGAGAAGGAGGGTGGATGCATTTCCCCAGAAGGAGAACAAGGGAATCGAAGTATCAAGGCTTAAAAACTCAAGAGATTTCACTAAGACAAAGAGGAAAACTCAAAGAGGGCAGAGGAATGCGAGGGTGTACTTCAGTAGCAGGGAGTCCCTGTTGGGACCAGGAGTTGGAGAAGAAAGATGTCAGCTGAAGACAGAAGAAAAAAATCTTCACGTTACATGGAGGTCAAAGGATCCTGGGCTCCCGAAAGTCAGCTGAGGGGGAGAACTACATGTGCCTGCCTTTGCAGTTTTTACAGACCTGAAATAAAGAGCAATCAATACCTCCCCTGGAGGTGCCCCATTCCCAGGCGGAGTGGGATCCTGGAAAAAGCTCTGTGGGAAGGGATGGAGAGGGACGCCAGCAGCGCCTGCCTGGCAGTGTTGCCACAAGTGCTCCTCCTCTCTGCTGCCCAAGCGCAATGGCCCTCCTTACTCCTGGTTAACTCCTGGCCTGAAGAACAATTGCCATCCTTCACCCTTGAGGTAGAAACTAGCCACAGCATGCAAAACTGGCAGGGTGCTCAGCACTCCTGGTAGTATTCCCTTCTGCTCAGGCAGCCCCCCAAAACACAAGTCATAATCGCTTGTCTCAACCCGTCAGCCTTCCCCTTCCCTGTGTGTGCAGGAGGTTTCTGCTCATGAAATTTTTGTGCACTCTCAAGGCTCCCACATTCATCTCGGAATAAAACCTTCTCCCTTCTTTCCCTCCGTCCCTATCGCATGTGCAATAACTTGCTGTTCATTCCCTTGCAAAGGCTGCAGAGCGCCTCTGAGCTTAGTTTATGTCCAAAAAACCATCTCCTCTCTCCAGCAGGAGAAGGTCTGTGATGCATCCCAGATGTTTGCACGTGGCAGCAGTCTCCAGACATAACAGATTACGAGAGGGAGTGGAGAAGGAAGGAGCAATTGCTTCTCCCCATGCCCCTTCTTGGAGGCAGGGAAGTTTTGGCGCTGGCTCTATTTACCACACTGGTGTGTGTGAAACCTTTTAAATGTCACTCAGAAATGTCTCTGCTTTTAGCCAGTTGTACTTGGGAAAGCTTGTGGTTGGCATGGGGAACTGGAGGGGAGATGCAGAACAGTTTCAGATTATTATATAAGATTTATCTTATGTCTCTTTGGTTACCTACTGCCAGCTCCAAGTTAGCCCATTTCTGTCCCTTCAAACAGAAGGAAAGTGCTGCCTGAAACCATCTCTTCCCTGCAGCTGCTGTTCGTGTGCTCAGCACAGCCTCGAGCTGTGTTTGTGGCGCGCTCTGGTCACCTCCTTCTTCCCACCCTTGCAGGATTTTTGGCAAGGACTGCTTTATAGGGCCAGGTTTGTTACCGGCTGACTGGTGCCCTCTTCACTGGCTGAGGCCCTGGATGCCGAGCTCATTATAAGATAAATTATTCAGTCTTAGGATGCATTTTTTAATATGAAAGCTGTTAGGCCAAACAGGGTCTCCATGCTGCGATGACTACCTATGCCCAGGCGTAAAGACACTGTGATCTGAAGGCTGTTTTGCATGGTGAAGCTGCTCACCTCTTTATTATTTGCCATGCTGGCTAGGATGGCACTGTTAGGGCTGTCACTGCCCACGCTGGTGACAAACAGCAAGGCTAATGGTGGAAGGTGGACGCAGAAAGAGAATTCCTTTTACATGTAAATTTCCCATGCTTCGTCAACACCGTGCTGGAAATAGGGCCAATGAAAATAAGATTATTTTTTTTTTCAGGAAAAAAGTGGCTTAAATACTCAGCTTCAGAGAGACAGGTGAGGGGCTGAGCAGCTCGTCACTAGAGATGTTTTTATTTAGAGGTTGGAACTGGTAAAGACCTTGTCCACTCTCCCATGCTATCAGCAGCTTCGAATGAAACTCTGTCGTGCTCAGCTTCCCGGAAGGATTATTGTATGCCAAAGCTTAACGTCAGCAGAAGCAATCCTTTCCTATGGACAAGGAGGGAGAAAAACCAAACCAGTCATCTATAGCGATCCGTGTCGACAGCTTTTTCTAAGAACAAGTCTATATAATTCACAGCAGGAAAGAGATTTGTATCAACAAATTACTTCGGAAGAACAGACTTTGATGAGGCAAATGGGACCAGTCCCCCAGGCTGCACTTTGGTAGAAGGTAATTTCTACAAAACACTGTCCTGGTGATATCTCACACCCGCTGGATGTGTGGAGAGAGGCAGGGTAGGGGTAAATGTGGGAGGAACAGCACAGAGAACTGGTGATGACAGTCATGGTGTCATCCTTTTCCAAGTGGGATGACGAGCTCTGGCTTGTACTGATTCATAGTTTGTTTTTGTGGCACTATTTATAAATCTGCTAATGCTTCCTAAATGGTAACCCTAATGGCAGATTACGAATCCTTCATAATTTGACTTGTACCTGAATTATTTTGTGTGATTTCAGTGGGAAAAATAACCATTTTCTTGACTGACTCAGAACAGCGAATCCTGGAGACCGTGAACTGATTGGGAATGGTGAAGCACTGTATGTGAAACCTGGCCAGAGATTGCCTGTTGGACTGGAGCAGACCTGGCTCTTGTTGGAGCCAACTTGGGAAAACCCACCCTCAATCTCAGCCCCTTGCCTTTCCCATCATGGGGTACCACGGGCATTTTCAGAGGTGCCCATGCCATCAGCTTCAGACCTCCCTGAATGCAGCTCTCCTGCGGGCACTGGGGGAAGCTGTGGGACACACAGGGCAGCAGCTCCTGCGGATTGTGGGGTCCTTCAGCGGGGGCTTCGTTTGGAGCCCGTCTGTGGCAGGCGCAGGGCAGCTCCCCAGGGCAGCGAGGACACGTGGCTCTCACAGCTTTGTCCGTCCCACATGATGAGGCACTTCACCCCCCACGGAGCAACCCCCTTCGGAGAGCAGGTCCTGTTTCATTCGCCTCAGCTCCTACACCATTAATTCCTCCATCCTTCTCCTTTGTGTTCATTTCTTAAGCTGCTCTAGCTGTCACATCTGCAGACTTAACAGCTGGTTTCCCATTTTTAATTGCCCTCAGAGGGCTTCTTCAAGAGCCTCACCTGCTTTTGTATGGACTTTAATTTGTCACTGTCCAAACCAGAGCAGCGAGTGTTTAAAATTCAGCCTCTATGGCTGTGTTGTATTTCTTTAAATGTGTGATTAATTGCTGGGCCTTTACAGGCTACATTCAGCTATCTCTGCATAAAACAGTCTGTCTTTTGCTGGAAAGCTCCCCACATCATGGCTATCAAATATCTGGATGCCTGTGGGACTTGTGTTTGTTCATCCCATTTGTTCTTGCAGGAAGAGGCTGAAATGCAATGAGAAAGCTCAGGGCTCTCTCCATTTTATTCTGTTTAGGGAAAATTAAAAAAAGTTATTTGTCTTTGTCAAATCTGTTCTTATAAGGAAACATTTGAGATTCGGGCATGAGAGGATCTTCCAGGTCATTCTGTCCAGCCCTCACAGTGGTGTAAGTGAGCTGGTTGTATGATCCAGCTCATAAAGTGCTTGAATCTCCACCTTAAAAGACATTAAGGTGGTTTTTTTGGTCCTCCTTCACAGCTCCTATGGGAAGGCTGCATTAAAACCTTGTTTTTAAGCCCAAAGTAAATCCATGCTCAGAGCAGCCCTCCATGGCTGGACAAGGAGTGCTTTCTTTCACTCTTACAGCATCTTCTCAACCAAAACATGTGTGGGGTGCGGGACGTGGGATGTGGGCGGCCAGGGTTATCCCTCTCCCACCCCCAGGATCCTTGGGGACAATCAATGAGCTGCAAGCTGGAAACCACAGTGCTACCTGCTATGGCAAACCTAGAAACAAAGTCTTGCCCCTAAAAGCCCCACCAATATGAGGAAGACATGGAAGGAGTAGCAAGGGAGAGAGAGATTTACAGGTGGATAGATGGATGGATGGGCAGGCAAATAAGCTCTTTTAAAAAGTTAATTTTGAATTTGCCAGAGCCTCCTTCTGCCCAGGGGTCATGTAGAGGGTGGGAGACTCCTCTCAGAAATCAGAAGCATGCTCCTCCTGAGTCACTTTGTACAGTGACGGCTTGCAGGGGCAAAACTAACCTGAATAGGGGAGCACAAAACAGTGATTGCCAATGCACTGCTTGTTTTAGCATTGTAGGATGAGCAGTGGTTGGATCACTGAAGAAAGGCTAAAGCTGCCTGTTATGGACACGTGGCTCAGTTATACACATTTACACATGATGTGGTGGCCAGGAACCCTGGCATGGAGGCAGCCCAGGGCAAGCAGCAGGTTGGGTGGGTGTTCAGGGGGGATTGCAGCTGATCCCCCACAAGCCCTGCCTGTGCTCCGTAGCCTTTGCAACAGCTGCTGCTGCCTCGGCCTCCCTTTTTCTATCCAGCAAGGAAGCAATGCCGGTACCTCCAGTTGGTTTTGAGGCTTAAATAATATTCACCAAGCGATATATGTAAGTGCTGAGTAATGTTTTAACATATTATTAATTTCTCAAGAACACCAGAAGCCTTCTCAGGAGCCTCCAGTGCCCACTCCCACAACCGCAGAAAATTGGTCATGTGGGAGGTGCCCATGCGGTACCAGCGGAGGATGGAGCTTGGGAGCCGGCTGCCTGCAACCTCTCAGCATGGGACACAGGGGCCAATGCCGGTGCCCCCACTCCTGAAGGCTGCTACAATCCTGATATTAAAATACCTCATTTGCCGTGGCCAAGAGAGGAATGAAACGAGCTTCCCGGCTAAGCCCTGATCCGTGCTGGCACAGGAGATGGGCACCATGTCTTCCCCTGCCTCAGCCCCCTCTCCTCAGCCATCCTCACTGTTTCTGCGCTGTCTTTTATTGCTTTAATGAGAGTGTCCCTGAGCTGACAAAGGTTCAGAGTCCTCCTGAGCGGTGCTGCTGGGACTGCCGCACCGGTGGGTGCCACCTTCACCCCAGTGCAAAGCCGCAAGTGACAACGAGCACCAGAACAAGGAACTGCATTATTCATCCCTGCAGCTCTCTGCTCCCCTCTTTTGCATATGTATTTTGTTTCCACTAGTGGGATCAGGCTTTAATAACAACAAAAGCAGCTCTACATGCAGCCCAGGTCCTCTGTATTTGGAAGTACATCCAGCTGGTTCCTGTCAAGGATCATTAAGGGCCATGTAAACATCCAGGTCTCTCTGAGGCCAGTCATCCTCCCACTGAAATTAGGGCAGAAGCAGGTGGGAGGCTCGCTCAGGAAACTACATGGAGGCAGCAGGTTTGTGGGGGGCCTCGGTTTTGTGGGAGGAGGAGTCAGCCATAAACTAAAGGGTAACAGAAAGAGAATTAAAGGGGAGAAAGAGAAAAAACTGCAACGAGAAACACAGAATGCAAGAAAAGTCCCCATTCTTACTTTGCTTGCTACAACCCTCCTGCCTAAAATATAGTGATTTCTTCCGCCCCGCCTCCCCCCCACCTAATTCACCCCATTTTTTGCAGGAAGGCCGCGGTGTTCTCCCCTCCCCTCCCCTCCCGGGCGGCAGAGGGTGGTCGCGGGGCGCCCCCAGACCCTGCGGCTGCCTGTGCCGCGCCGGCCGCCAGGGGGCGCTGCCGGGCCGGGCATGCCGCGGCCGGGGCCGGGGTCGCTCGCGGGGTCCCCACCGAGAGCCCCCCCCCCCCCCCCCGTGAACCGGGGGTCCTCCTTCCTGCCCCCGCAAACCCAGCCGCGATTTAGGAGGCTGCACCTTTTGCAGCCACCTCAAACAGACGCCGGGCAGAGTTAGGGACCTGAGACCAGGGCGGGTCTGCTGGCAGCTCACCGGGACTTTCTGATGAAATGGGGCTGGTAGAGCGGAGGCCGTGGCATTGGTAGGGAGGTCCCAGATTTGGGATAACGTTATACCACTTTGCAAGTCCGTAGCGACTTTCAGATTTTACCGGAATAATCCATACAGCTATAAACATCTGTACAAATCTTGTGAATTATGGTGTCCAGTCAACTGTAATTCTGAAATGTTATTTTCGAGTGTTCCACAATAACCTTCCTTTAACATAAATGCGTTTCAGTACCTACGCGAAAAACATTTTTCCACATAGGTGAAAGTTGTCTTTCAAAACAGTTATTAAGGACTCATTATGCTAAAATGGAGGGTTTCAAACTTTTCCCTTCATTAGGCCATGTTTTCTTAAAAACTTCTCATTGGATTTGCAGCTGCCTGCCCTCCGTCTTGCAGCCCTACAGGGAAAAGGAGCATGGGGTAATGTTACACTGAGCTTTTCCAATGTCTTTGACTTCCCAGTGCCCACAGCTCATTTGGTCTGCATTTCCCCCTCAGGTGTGAAGTTTAATGTCTGACAGATGTTTTGGCTTCTACTGAGCAATTAGAAGACAAGGAAGGTGGCCATTGCCACGAAATCTCTTAATTCCCCCCTTAGTTGTGAAGTCCTGGTGCTTGTGGAGGGCCCTGGCCAGCATCTGGGCTGATGGGAAAGTGTCTCTGTGATGCTGCAGTCTGTGTGGGCAATGCGGGCTGCATCCCAAGGGATGCTCATCGGTTGAGCCCTGGCCAGTTGTGCCATTTACACGGCTGCCAAGCTCATTGATGAAAACACTCCAGCTTATTTAGGTAGGAAATTGCCATTTTTGGCACGGAGATTGACTTCTGCGCTGTCCCCATGCAGGCAGTCCCTTGGCACCCTCCTTTTCGCAGGACCCATGTTCATGGGACGTGGAGAGAGCATATCTGGGCGGACCTTGGCTGTGCTGCCACTTCAAAGGGGGTCCAGCTGTGAATATAAGGACTCATTAGTATGCCATGCTGCTTTCTAGGACTTCTCCTCCATCATCCCCTCCCTGCCCCTGTTGGTGTAAGGGAAACAGGATAATTTCCACCGAGAGCAAAAGCCATAAATCTTGTTGCAGTTCTGCAATTTGATGGTGTCCTCTGAAACAATATGCAGCTGAAAGCCACCCTCTCCTCTTTTGGGGTGGAAGAGCTATAAGTACTGATGATGCGGTCTGGTGGGACTACAAATGCATATATTGAAGGAGCCTGAAACAGCGCAAGCGCGTGCAGCTTATGGCCGGGGCTATCCTGGTCAGCGCAGGTGGGTGCAGTACACCCCATCCTTTATTTTCATTCCAGGAAGTTACTGACCATTCTGGTTGGTTGGGTCTACTTAACTGGTGATGACATACCATAATAAGGAAAGGGAGGGAAGCGTGCCCACAGCTTTGCCCACCAATGGTGAGCATATGGGCAACACCACCAGTGAAGGACAGCATCACGTCGTATGCCATACATCACTTATGACATAGGTGCTGCCTGGCAGCGATGTTGCCCCTGCTGGTTTCATCCCCATAGCTCCAAAGCTTGATGCAGGGCACAGGAAGCTGCCTCCCTCGGACAGTGAGGGGCACGCAGCCAGATGACGGCCATCAGTAGGTTTGGAGACTTACTTCTATTAAATCAAGTCTCTTCCATGAACATCATCGTTGGTTTGTGGAGCTTAAAGCAAGAGTAGGGCCCTTTGTCCTTGAGGCTCTTGGTGTTGGTTTTTGAGGTCTCGTTGCCATTTGCACCACCCCGTGCTGGGAAGCGGGCTGTACCGTGAGGGCTCCAGAAAGCCCGAACCAACTGAACCCTGGTACCAGTGACAAGGCACCTGACTTCTGTGCGAGCAGCTGATGCGGGGGTAACAAGGTGGGCTTGGAGAAGTGGGTCTGCAGAGAGCATCCAAGGCTCGCCTCTCAGGAAAGCAAAATGGTTTGTCATGTCCGTTTGCTGCTGTGAATTGCATGTCCCTGATTGGATGTTTGAAAGGTTAACTATTGAAATACAGCTGGAAAAAAAGGACTGTGTATAGAAGCTACAGTATCTCATCTGATGTATTTAATATCCCTAATTTACATGCTGACAACTTTTGCATTTCTAAACAATGTTATCATTCATCTTTCTGATGATTAATCAGCACAAGCTTCAAACACTGTTTATCACACTTTGATGCAGCAATCAAACGAGAAAGGCAAGGTGTTACAGGGGTGGCTTTTTTCCCAAAAATCTTACAGTATTTACAAAAAGATGCGTATTTTTTTTCTAACACCATTCTTAGAATTATTCACTCATTCACAGTCAGTCATTGTATAAAAACATCATTCAGAAATAGGCTTTAAAATACACCCACCTCAGTTGCATAGTATACAGAAAAATAGGCGAGTCAAGACACTGGATTTTTTTAATGAGAATGTGAACTGATTCAGAAGTACAACTTTTCTGAGGAAGAAAGATGCACTTCTCAAAAAAACTAAAATAATAAAAAAACCCCACCCGAAGCTAATGAATTTCTTTTAGGTCTACTGTCAAGTTTCCCTTTTACAGATCAATTATCTGTTGAGGTGTATTGCCATACACATGATGCTTGCGCTACAGTCAAACAAATCCTATTGCAATTAGAAGATTTACTCCGCAGTATTTGCACGTGGACACTGACAAAAATGAGTTACACAAAGTACTCCCAGGGATTGACGCTGGTTTCGTCTGTCATGGCCCATCCCTGGAACAACTGTGGACCTGATTTGTTATTTCCAATTTCTGCTTGTATAATTGAGAATCAGAATACAGCCGTATACTTTTAGGATCTTTTCTTCTGTAAGAGGAGCTTGGGTTCTGTTCACCAAAAGAGTTAAAACAGCAGGCTATGGAGGGATTAGCAGGTATTGACTGTATCTATCTTGTTGATTTTCAAACAAAACTTGGTAATTTAGGCATTTGGTTATCTTGTATACCGATTTTTTTTTTTTCTTTAAAAATGTGCTCCAGTGAATTCATTGAGCCCGGTCCATTAAAGAGCAACAGGGAACTCTGAACAATAGGTGCTTGTTTTACAGCTACTTGCAAATGCTTCGAAAGCACTAAATTGCCTTTTATACTCAACAGTCTAATAACAAGGACTGATTTTCTCCCTTTTTTTCCCCCAATTGATTTGATGGTTCACTTGAGCTTTAAAAACACATTACATAAATCTTTACAGCTATTACAGAAGTCTTTTGTCAAGTTTAATTTGGTATTTTGTTGGATTTTTTTTCCACAGTGTAATCATTCACCCTTAAACTCACTGTACCACACATACCCAGATCCTGCTTGACTCTGGATCCACAGGAATAATAAGTCCTAGAGGTTTATTTTGCATGGGGAGGGACCTAAATCCTTCCAAAGGCAGTTTGTCACGGAAAGCTCCTGGTTCAGAGGTATATCAGAAAAAACACTGAGCACTCCCGGAGGCATTGCCCAAAGTCACAGCCAGAAGAGGAAAGGACACTTTGCAGGATTGGACCCTTACGGCCCTGTTTCAGACAAGCTTAGTTCACAGTAGAAATGTAATAATGTAAAAAGAACACCTCTCTAGTGACCCACCATGGCATCCCTCCCTCCCAGTGTGTAAAACCAAGGACCGTGACAATGAGATGATTTAACAATTAAGTGAAATTAATCTTCTGAACTAACAGACGGTGGTGGTGGCTTTGCTGCCAGCCCTGCGTTGAACATCACCCCAAGGTGGATCCGTGGCTGTGCTGGAGTGAACGAGTAGGGTCAAAATCAGTTTTTTTTCAGGGATTTAATATATCTGCCATGTTGATGTTTTCAGGATTACATCATCCATTTGACTTAACTTTCAGAGGCATTACCTCTGACAACCGCTCCATCCTCTCCCGCTATTTAATTTTACTGTTACAGCTTGGTTTGGGCTTGATAACCCATGGTGGAAATATTAGCTAGGATTAACTGAGAGGGTGGGAGATCCATCAGTGTAGACCTCTCTCCCTGCTGCAGAATAAAGGAGGACGTGCTGCTCACCGGGCAGAGGTGTAGAGGGCAAGAGCTGGTAGAAAAGCGGTTAAGTGTTGAAAAACCTTCAGAAACGCAAGTGGGTACAAAAACCCAAAACCTGAGCAGATGCTATTAACTCCACCAGGAAAAGCAGAGGGGCTGTTAAATGCCAGGCTTCCTCATTCTCCTTTCTCCTGACCCCTGCGTGTCCAGATGCTGTTTCGCTGTCCTCCTGTTTTTGAAGTGGAGGATTTCTATCGCTCTCCCCTTTCCCAGCCCTCCCTCCCGCTGTGGTCCTTGAGGAAAGCCCGACCCTAGAGGCGTGCGGGGCCAGGGCTTGCTTTGGGGGGAAATGAAGAAGGAAAGGCTGAGAGAAGTAGATGCTCTCACTGCTCTCCTGCCGATCCACCTCTCTTGGCATTACGATCACTCAGCAAAGCGCTTGGCTCTTTGAAGAACAGGTCAGAAGAGATGGGGCTTGGCTGGCACTGTAAGGAGAAGGTGGGGCTCTGCTGGTGATGGAGGTGGAGTGAATCAGAATGAACCCAGTTAAATGCACAGAGATCTATCTCCATGCCTGAGCCTCTTGGTCAAAGATGCTGGGGTAAGATGCGTTTGATGCTTGGAGATCTCCATGTGCACCCACCAGAAAATTTTGCAGATAGGCAGCTGGGATTCTGCTCTCATTGCCAGTGCTGTAAATCTACAGTAGCGACACCGACTTTCTTGGCTGTGTTTAGAGCAGCACAAAACCTGGCTTCACGTTATAACCGCTGTAAAAGCAGGACGGGTCAGACTCACGCCTGGTGGAGCATGACGGAGGAGTGGGGGACAGCAGTCTATTAATGAAGCTATTATTTGATGAAGAACTTTAAAAAAAAAAAGAGAGAGAGAGAAGGATGGAGTTGCTGGTGACACTGACTGACATTGTTTGGGGCTCACAGTAAGGAGATCTGCTGGGCGAACAGGGAGAGCAGAGCTAGCGCCAGGGCACAGCTGCCGCGCAGGGGGAGCGGTGCCAAGGGGGCCGTGTTTCGGAGCATGCACTCCACCCTGGACCAGGAGCCATTGTTGGGCAGCGGCTGTATTCCTGCCAGGCTGCACATGATGTTGTAAACATCCACGGATCTGATGGGAGGCGCTCGGAAGTTGGATCGGAAATCTGCAGGGAAAACAGGCAAAGAGAGGAATTGGCGTCGTACGGCTTGGGGCTCAGCTCCTGAAATGCAGGGCGCTGCGGGGCAACATAGCTCAGCAAAAACATTTTACATGTTTTAATTCATTGCTTTTACTTGTAGTCCATTTTTTGTCTAAAAACTAAAAAAGAAAAATTAATTAAATTATTAAGTGCAGGAGCTACTTTACTGTGTGTGCTTGGTAGATTTAATAGCCTGAAATAATCGTATTGCACATTCCGCTTCGCTTTCGCTCCTGTCTGCAGCCGCAGCCTGGTGCTCAGCAGTGTTTTCCGCTGAGGAAGTGGAAATGAGGGGTTTCGTGTCTGCCCCGCAGACAGGTGGGTGAGCTATGCTGCCCTTCTAAAGAAAGTGCTCTGCCCTAGCGAGCCCGAATCCACCAGCAAAAGGAGAATTCATGTGTTTCAAATAATAGAATTAAAAATTTAGGCCAGTCTTGGAAAATAGGGCAAAGAGGTAGAGGTACTGGGCTGGGACACTGGAGAGGGGCTCACCAAATCCCTTCATGTCTCTCTGCCCTGTTTCTCCAGCTATAAAACAGATAATAGAGCTAGAAACCTTCCCAGCATCCAGCCGTAGTGAGGAAATCCTGCCATCTATTTGTAATTTTGGGGCGCCGCAGAGTGCTGCATCAGGCTCCTGACGTGCCAGGGCTGCAGGGATGCTGCGGCAGGGCCCCTGGGGCTGCGGGGGGGGGGAGCGGGACACCGGGGATGGTGGCGTTGTACCTGGCCCGTACGCGACAAAGAAGGCTCTCATGTCCATGAGCTCGTTGTCGTAGCCGTGCCAGCCATTCTGCCAGGCCTCCTTCCTCCTCGTCCCGTTCTCCCAGAAGGGCAGCTTGTCCCTGCTCTGGGTGACAACACAGAGTGTGGTTAGTGCCTGCCTGCCGGGCTGTGTGGAGTGCCGCGCTGTGTCTCCGTGTGCTGTACCACCCCATCAGGCCCCCGTGCCGTGCCGTCAGCTCCAGAAGGGCTCATCACCGCGGAGTGTGACCCCCAGCTTTGCCGTCTCAGCAAGTGGCCGTCGCCAGGCTGAGAAGGGAGGACAACTTTCTGCCTCTCACTCTTCTAAATTTCTGCTGTGAGCACCAAGTATCCCAGCTGTATGTGACAGGTGTTAGCAGGGTGGTGTCCCTCCCGCTGCACGCCAGCACCTCCGCTCTCCCACCCGGTGCCACGCGCTCCCCTGGGTTTGATGGGGTGTTGTTCTGCCCAACATGCCATTGGCACCTTAGAAAAAGAAGCTATTTTTGCTCCATTTGACTAGTCAGCCTAAACAATACAAATATCACCTTTACTATATACTTTCTAATTATTAGAAATGTGCACTTTGCACATCTGGCAGTGTGCGCTTGCAGCCCAGAAAGCCAACAGTGTCCTGGGCTGTGTCAAAAGAGGTGTGACCACCAGGTCGAGGGAGGTGATCCTGCCCCTCTGCTCTGCTCTTGTGAGACCCCACCTGGAGTACTGCATCCAGCTCTGGGGGCCCCAGTACAGGAGAGACATGGAGCTGTTGGAGTGAGTCCAGAGGAGGGCCACAAAGATGCTCAGAGGGCTGAGAGAGTTGGGATTGTTCAGCCTGGAAAAGAGAAGGCTCTGGGGAGACCTTATAGCAGCCTTCCAGTACCTGAAGGGGCCTACTGAAAAGATGGTGAGGGACTGTTTATGAGGGAGTGTAGTGACAGGACAAGGGGTAATGGGTTCAAGCTGAAGGAGGGTCGATTTAGATTAGATGTTAGAAAGAAATTCTTTCCTGTGAGGGTGGTGAGGCACTGGAACAGGTTGCCCAGAGAGGTTGTGGAGGCCCCATCCTTGGAAGTGTTCAAGGCCAGGTTGGATGAGGCTTTGGGCAATGTGGTCTAGCGGAGGGCGTCCCTGCCCGCAGTGACGGGGGGAGTTGGAACTAGATGGTCTTTGAGGTCCCTTCCAACCCAAACCATTCTATGGTTCTATGATTCTATTATAATTTCTTCGCCCTGCTTTAGTATTAAAGCAATGAGATTCCTTCCAGGGAATGCAGGCTCAGACCTAAGATGGTCCACGTCTCCCTGGCATAGACCATGCTCAGTTTTCTCTCCTTGCTCAATGTCCATACTTTAATAATTCATCATCATAATTCTTGTTTTTCCTTGCCTATATTGCACTTAAGTCATTCTTTTAAATTCCTTCCTTACTTTCTCCTGCTCCATATTAAGAGCTCTTACCAGACTACCTACAATAGTGCCATATCCTGGCCCACTTGGGACCAGCAGTCCCTAGGCACTGCTCAAAATGCTGGACCAACCCTTTCCGTGAGTTTCTCTTGTCCCATGCTCCCTAGGGATGGCAGCAGATGTGACACTCCAGATATCCCCAAAACTATGGCAGGAACTTTACTTAGATGAAGAACATCAGCTGACAGTTCATTAGACCCCTGGCATTAATTTCTCTGGTGGTTACAGAGAAGGAGCTACAGTTCCCTAAAGTGGCAAGGTCTGGGCTTCACTCCCCAGTACAGGAGCACAGAAGATGCCCTGACAGTGTCTCCCACATTCCCACCCCAGATGCAGTGGTGCTGCAATCCCTGCAGGCGATGAAGCAGACTGACTGAGGATCCCTTTCTGTTTACATTTATTTTGTCTGGTTTTGTTTTCCTCCTCTGCCCACGAAGAAGATGATTGAGTGTGTACAGGAGCAGTGAGGACGGCAATGATTATGGCTATGAGGTGTAGCTCTTCTGACTGCTTTCCAGGGGAACCCCCCAGAGTATCATCTCTTGCATTTCTTCCTATCTAATAGTCAGCAGATGCACCAGATAATTAAACAATTTTAGCTGACAAATTAAATCTCTTTCCTTGTCCCCATCTATTTCACTGACAGCACTCAGAGCAAGTCAAGGAGCAAACAGACTCCTTCCCCTCTCCTACCACAGCACCTCCTTACGCTCAGACTCGGGAACGAGTTGTCAACGGGCTGCTCACCATTAGACAACCCATACAGCGCTTGTTAGCATCCGCTCCAGACAAGCCAAGTCACATCTAATTTGCAGCGTTTCCTTGGCACTATGATGACACTGCCGAAGCTAAATGTCTCCACGGTCCTGTCAGATGTCGTAGACTCAGCTGCTTCCCCAGCAGTGCCGAACGCAGGAGGTAGCGTGCCTTTCCATCACCTGCCCAGACACTAGGAGATACTTATTTGCAGCTAGAGGTGCCGTCAAAGGCACAGCCATTTCCATTATTTTTGCTGACCCATTATTTTGGGTCAGAAAACCTATTACTTTCTTTCACAACTGAGATGTTAATTTTTCATGCTCAGCCTAAGCTTGGGCTAGCACTGCTGCTCAAAGATGACCGAAGCAGGCATGGCTGGGATTCCTGACGATGGACTGTTCCCTGCAGCTGCATGGTTAGGAGCAGCACGGCAACTGTTCCCTAAACCTTGGGAAAGTACACAAAGCACGCTGGGATGGGTACAGGGTGAGCACCCAGTGCTGAGGGCTAATGCCGTTGTTGCACGCAGGAGAGCAGCTCGGGGGAATTCTGCTCCAAGGATGGGGACCACTCACTCATGTGGAGGGAACAAGACAGTATGAGCAGACCAGCTTTGATACAGCTAGAGGTGCATGAAATCTCTCCTCATCCTGCTTTAACTGAAATGTGGATGGGCTTTTGTTCCTAAGCTCCTTGCTGGGAAAAAAACCCCCAACTTTTCAGATACATTCCCTTTGTCTCTCCAGAGAAAAAAAAAATAATTCCCAAACCCCTCTTTTTTCAAACAGCTTATAGCTATCCGCTAGCCGACAGAGAGTTAAAACACCCCGTGAGCACGACAGGGAAGAGCTGAACATCCTTTCTTTGGTGGTTTGGGCAGGAAGTATAATAGAAGGCTCAATTATTGCTTTAAAAATATGACAGGAAACTTTCATTTTCACATCCCATTCACAGATAATGAAAATGTACGAAGGAGAAGGAAAATCTGACAGCATTAATGAGAGGACATTCTTGAAAATCAGAAACAATGGGAAGGAATGGGCAGAGAGACAGAAATAATTACCATAGCAGCGGTGTTTGCTGCACTGTTATTAAGGTTTGTCAGAGTTTCAATGATTTTTTTAAAGTGCTCTTTTTTTTTTAAAGAATATGTAAAAATGTTCTGTGTTCAACTTCTGCACAAAAGAGTTTAGTTGTAATTTTTAAAAATCATTTCAGCAAAAATGTTTCAGATTCCTACTTTACGAGTCTGAATCTTAACTGAGGCTGAATTATTATTTTTTTTTAACCAGCAACTTGGTGCTCATCCATCTGTGCTCAAAAGCAATTGGGTTTTTTTAACAATGCATTTTTATTCAGCTGTAGAAATGATTATCCTAAAGTCAGGTTGGCTAATGAGAAATGTGGCGGCATAGACCATCTTCAGCAAAGCCTCGTATCTGCAAAGGTCATGAAAGAAGATACTCGGCTGAGTTACAATAATCTCCGAGGTAATGTAATCTAATGACGGTGCTGGGACACTATAAAAAACCAGGACTCCTTGACTGTGTCACCAAATTACTGACTTAATATATGGCCTTGGGCAAATCACTTAGTAGTGCTCCTCCTCAATTTACCCACTTAGAAGACATGTGAGTTGCCTCAGCCTCCGAGCTGTGATGAGGTGCAGTTAATATCTGTAATGCGGAGATGCTCCAATGTAACAATACAAGTACAAAGAAAACCCCACCAAAACCCAACAACAACAATTTTATAGTAACAAAATAAGGTGGTATGAAAAATATCTTTGTGCGCAAGTCTAATCGATTCTCTGCTTAACAAGCTCTCAGATTTGCTGTGTGTGCAATGGGTATCTCTGAGGACTAAATCCCCAGTCTGACCCTTTTGAGACCAGAGGGCTTGGGAGAAACAGGGCATTTTTAGGACAGAATATGGTGGGTAGGAAGCCAGGTAGAAGGAAAAGTGCCACAAGGTAGTGCTGAATGGATGGGTAGTAAGGTCTTGAAATGGAAGCGCTCCTCTTGTGTCTGAGATGAAAGTAGATGGGCAGGGGGAAGAGGAGTAAAGCCACCGATCTGGAATGGAAAATGCAAAAAACTACTCCTGTTTTATGACGATGCAGAAAAAAGAACCGTCTTGACTAACTTTGTCCACCTTCAACATAGCTGCCATGCCTTTAGGCTCTTTTAAGCACACAGCAACATTTGACGTTAGCATTGTAGTTAGCCCAGGTAAAGAATGTAATACTTTAACTCAATGCCCAGCACAGAACTGTACATTTTTCTTATTGTTTACATATATTGCACCTTTTCACATTCACGTCTAAGTATTTTGTATCTATACTTTACCTCTACTATGAACCATCCTTTCTCGGCCACGAGAGTTAGAGGAGATACAAATTTTCCTTTTTTGTAGAAAAACCTGTCTGGAATATCCTGTATGTTATAAACGTGCATGTGTTCCACAGCTTTCAATTTTTGATATATCTGCAAAGAAAATAAATGTTAGGACACCATATGGCTGCGAAGAGCATGTGCGCACCTATGGGTACCTGGAAACACCTGAATTTGTCAAACGGTTCATCCCCTTTAATGGCTAACCATCAGCACATTCAAACTGGGACTCTGCCAGTCCAAAGATGACGACTGTGCAAAACCTGCTTCTATGGTTTAGGAGATTCTGAAAACTTGATCATAAACACAGAGGAATGCATGAATTAATGTATTATATATACTTATAATACACGCATTCTCAAATGTGGGCATGTGAGTATATCAAACTACAGAGATAGACCAGCAGAAACCAAATCATCACAGGAGACAGTAAGCTCTTAAGTGATGAAGGATGCTCAAAGGCATCATGTGGACGGGGTACAGATGTGGAAAAGGGATATTGCCTTTGGCCTCTGCCACTAGTTCCCTCTTTGTGCTCTTGAATGAACAATTAATGTCACCCCACCTGTGCTTCTTACACCTAACCGGTCAATCCCTATCAAGGGAATTGATAGTGCTTAGTTATCTGCTTCATAAGGATGCTGTGAGATTAATCAGCCAATGCCTGCGGCTCTGAAGCTGCACAGTGCTGTACAAGTGGTTTATTAATATTAATCATGCCATCTGGAATATAAATCACACAAATGTGGTTAAAACCCAAATTATTCAGAAAAATATTTTAAATGCCTAAAGAAGATGTTCATATGCTATAGAGAAGGTGGTTATTTGAGTCCCCAGAGCTTATATCACTCTTGCTTAGATAAAAATAATTGTCAGGAATAAATAGCATAGAATGCAACAAGAATGAAAGGTTCTTCACTAGCCGTTTAGCAAAGTCCCCCGTGCATGTGTCATGTGTATACGTGCACGAGAAATTTGCATCAATATGCAGTCACCGTAAGGAGGGCACCGGGCTGTGATGGCTAGATTCACCCCAACCCTCCCACCATGACCAGGAGCAGAGAGTGGTCCTGGTGTTTCACCAGTACTCCTGGAGCTTCAAAATGGGACAACTCATACACGTGATACCACTACGTTATGATAAAATCTAATTCCTAAACATGGCTCTTCAAAGTGAATTAAGAATAAAGGAATCTGATTATTTGGAAACAGAAAATCAAACTTTATTTCGCTTAAAAAAGCAGCACTTCAGTAAGAAGTCTTAAAAAGAAATGAAGTAAGAAACCAAAACCATGGTGTGAGGCATTGTATTTTATTCTCTTTAGGGATATTAGGCCGTTTAAAGAGAGAAGCACATGCTTAAGAGCTTTGTCGGATGAAACCCCATGTCTATGTGAAGTCACAAGTTATACCTGCCCCTGTTCGCAGGGATCTCTGAGTTAACGCTGAGGAGAGCGTATATAAACGCTGTGATCCCCTGCGGGAACTTTGAGTGATAGGCTTGTGCATGCCGCTAAGACAGCTTTCAGTTCTGGCACTCATTTGAAATATTCATAATATCATACCTATACAATTCCTGGAGAGCCTGTTTGGGCGCAAAAATTAGCAAACACTCTCTTCAAAAAAATTGCACAAGCTACAATATAGTGGAACTGGCTAAAATATAATATAGAAGATAAAATTATTCTCCTGGAGCATGGACTGCCAATTTTGTACAGCCACTCATCTATATTCTGAGGACAGCAATAATGACTTCTCAAGCACTGGTTTCTGGTTAAACTATAATGTACCAGACTATTAGTTACAGATGCTGCATTTTCATTCTTTTCAAGTGGTTTTCATTTTTTTTTTCCTGTATTGTTTCAATTTGTCACTCAAAATCC
This sequence comes from Grus americana, assembly GCF_028858705.1. Lineage (NCBI taxonomy): Eukaryota > Metazoa > Chordata > Aves > Gruiformes > Gruidae > Grus > Grus americana. The sequence continues at coordinate 36,032,293 of NC_072855.1, read as the reverse complement.
TGCAGTTCTAGCCTTGGGCTTTTATGGTTGATTCAATCCAACATGCTTATTCATCAAAATTCTTCAAAGGAGAATATTGTAAGAAATTTTTTTTTTTTTGTACTTCTGGTCTAATGGGAGTTTACTGCAATATGAATGCCTGACCTCCTCCAGATCATTTGAAAATCCCAGCCAGAGTGTCAATAAATTGACTAATATATATATAAAATCCTAAAAATGGATTTTGAGCTAAAATATTTTAGTTATTTATCAGAAGTACGTAGTGGTGGGGTTTGAAAGCACACATCTGTGTCAAGTAACTGTGAAAGAGCATGCTTTTTAATTTGCCTGGTGTGACTTTCCTTCAGAAACCAGCATCACAACAGTGTCACAGGATCCAGGTCTGACTCCTAGTAAGAGCCTGAGGCTGATTTTTACACACATCTCTGAGAGTAGAATTTGGATGTTACGAGCAAAGAAAAGACACAATTGTCATAAAAAACACGGAAACACAAAACCAAATAAATACAAATAATCTGTACTTACTTCCGCATGCTTCTCTGGAGCTGGCCAGAGGCTCACAACTGGACCTCGGTCCTTCATTTGTATGGTATCACTCATATTGATATAGTTTTTCAGCTCGATCACTTTGTCTGCCCAAGAGATGTCTGTCATCCCGTGATCGGAGAAGAGGAGGACGTTGATGTCATGCTGAAGGCCCTTGCTCTGTGAAGCGAGTGCACGACAGCTGTTACAGCCGGGTAAGTGTTACGCACCATCTGTGCCCACTGGCAAATTTAAAAACCCATTAGACCCCCACTGATCTAGCGGAGGTTGGCCAGAAGGAGCATGGCCACGAATGCCCTGCGGTGTGCTTTGCCACCGCCTGTAATGGTGGATGTCCACTTGCTGCCCTGGAAGAGTCTAAGAGGTTAGCACCAAAGAGAGATTTGCCAAAATAAATCCGCCCCCCCCCCACTAAATAACCAGAGGCTACATTCCAGGCCCACAAACCAGTTGTCCCAGTTGGTCTTAGACAGGATTTTATCCCACTGTTCACCATCTGTAGGCCAAAATGGCTGGGGAAGAGCCACTTTAACATGGTACCACCTGTGGTAGGGGTGTTACCCTCTTCTCCTCCCAAACACAATCACTTAGCATTAGAGCTTTTATAATTTAGTGAAATTAGAAATACATTTTCCTCTTCTCACCGAAACACCTGAAAATCTCTAACATGCATTTATCATTGTCAGAAATATTCACAAAATTGACATTTACCCAGAAACTTGGTATCCTTCTTTTGTCACTGCAAAATCATCTAGATGATAAAATTTTTTAAAGCGAAGTTTAAAGTACAGAGGTCTGCGTGGTGTCATAAAAAAACATTATAAAAGTTAATTGTCTGATTCCACAAACTTTAGGAAGTAAGCGCTTTTGATTCATTTGCCTACTATGAAGCCCAGCTGGCAACAGTATTTATAAACAGAGCAACACATATATTGCTTTATGGCTTCCTGAGGCTATCAGTATAATAATCCACTAGGGCAACTGTAATGCCATCGACAAAAATAAAAATCAAAGGAACGGTGCCTTGACTTCCACATGATCTTGGTAGCCTCCCTTTCACAGGAAATAAAAGTTTACAGCCAACACATCCAATTAACAGGCATTAAATAGGCTCTCGGCAGTGCCTATTTAATGTTTTAAAAGCCTTTTCCGAACGCACCCGGGAGCTGGGTTTTTGGATACCGCTCACCTTGATGAGCGCGATCATGTTGGTCAAGGCTTTGTCCACCTCCTTCAAAGCGTTCTTCCGCTGCTGGGATGAAGGGCCGTAGTGGTGGCCTTCCACGTCAATGCGCTCGTAGTACACCGCGGCCATTTCGGCACTGCCGTTGCTGGAGGTGGAAGGAGGGGAAGGACTGAGAGGCTGATGCACATGGGGACCACCCGGGCACCTTCCCCTCCTGGCTGCTGGCATTACTGCCCTCACCAGCACGCAGAGCCACAAAACCCCAGAGGAACACTTTTCTGCTTCCAGCCTGAGCTTTCCTACCCGCTGTCACGCGGCTGGGCTTGTTATTCCTGCCCAGAGTCGCCTGGGTTTGCTCGAGACTCCCATCAGAGGCGCCACGTAGAGACTGCCATGTGCAAACACAGGCTGGCCTGGCAGCCCTCTACTACTCTTCGAATTAGCAAGGAGGCTCTTCCTTTAATGAGAAAGACAGACCCAGAAGAAATACTGATTTCTGTGCTGAATGCCCTTATTAAAAGTATTGTGGGAATTACCAGTTAAATGTGCTTTAATTAAAGTTTGGCATTTCTGGCTTTCAACCTGTGTGAGGTCTTCCAAACCACCGAGGTCAACTCAGGACTTGCTCTTCCATGACCTTGCAAAATCCCGAACGGGATGAATTGCAGTGAGATTTTAGATGGGGTTTTTATTCAGGAATATGACCAAAGGAAAACTAAGGTAATCTCAGAGTTGCACAAGTCTAGGTGATCACACGTTTCTGCACTGAATGCCCTCAGCCTAATTAGTGGGGATTGTGCATACATCAGTGCTTAATTAGGTTTTCATGACCACTTTACAGTTCACTGTAAAGCTCGCTGAAAGCAATGGTGTGGATAAAATTGCAAATCTATGCTCACAAAGTTCAAATCCAGTCTTTTTCTACTGTACTTAATATATGACAGGGTGTGCCATCCATAATACGTGCCCTCATCCAGATCAAGATCCCACAGAAAGGCTTTGTGTGATGTCCTGACAAGTCTAGCTTCTTGGATTAAAGACACCTGAGAAGTCTGGTGTAACAAGTGAGACAGAAGAGAAAAAATCAGAGGTGAGGGACTGAAAGAATGAATGAATGAAGGTCTGTCATTTGCATTTATAAATTTGCTGAAGGCCTCACAGGAGCAGTCCTGTAGGAAGCAGAAGGTCTCTGCCGTGGTGGGAATTTCTCCACCACTGGCCCTGGAGAACAGTGTTCTTTTTCACTCTTCATGATTTTAAAATCATTCAAATGAAGCAGCCCTTCCCTCCCCCCCATTTCAATTTAAGTGTTACTTTCTATCTGTATTACACATAAATTAATCTCTAAAATTTAACCCTGTAATTTCGATAGTGCATACACACTCGTTGAACTTACTGACGCAGTTTTTCTTCTGCTGTAGTGCCTGTATTAATTAGCTTCTTAGACAGCTCTCTATCTTCTCACCTGTAACTAAATGATCATTTTGATCATGACAGAAGCTAAGAAAGAGATTTATTGCGTAAAACAAGTGCTCTTATTTAAGCTGTGGTGAGATTTCTCAGTGAGGGCTCAGTGCTGTAAGGATGAACGTTCAACTTTGCGCATGCCTTCAATGGGACAAGCTCCAGTTATGTGGCATGCTTAGGAGTTTGCAGGATTGGGTACAGCATATACAGAGCTCGTAAGATTGAGTTTGACTTTGTTTCCATTTTTTGCCTGTTTTCCTAGGAAAACCAGGCATCTCTGATCATGCATGGGAGAAGTAATCTGTCTTTCTAACTGTGTGTTCTCCCATCACCCGTAACTTTCAAAAGAAATGGCTAAGGAAAGCTTGCTGAAGGAAAGCTTGCTGAAGAAAGTTGGACGGCATTGATGGCAAAACCAAAAAGGGATTTATATTTTATAAACACACTTTGCAAGCACTGGGCAAACTTCATGACACCTGTTCAGGAAAGTAGGCAGATTACACCAGCCCTTACATTGTAGTTGTGAAAAAGACATAAGGGAGGTTTTAGTTTTACCTGCCAAAAACAGGTACTTGACTTAGTTTTGAATACTTTTGGTCTAAATAATGGTCTCAAAGCACCTGCTTGAAAAGAATGGAGAATGTTCCTGAAGGATGGTTCCCTTTGGTTGCAAGAGGAGATCAGCGGCTCCCTGATGAGTTAGGTATTCCTACCCTTGCAGAGGGCAGTGATAAAACTCCCTTCAGCCCTGGTGAAATTAAGATGAGACAAGAAGTTTAACCCCTGGGCCACCATGCTGCAATAAATGGCTTTCTCCCTCTCTTCTGAAGTCCCTGGAAGGTTTGCTAATGGCGGGAGTTCATTAAGCACCGATTCCTGCCATTAGGGTGGCTGAGCAAGGCACTGCTCCAGGCGACAGACTGCCCTTGCCACAGGCTGTTTTCCCACATAAAGCTGGTGCCAGCCTCAGCCTAATGGGCTTTGTCAATTAGTTGGGGTGTGGAAAGGAAACACCTGGATTTGCCAGCATTTGAGCAGCGTCAAAAGCCAGAAGCTCTTGCAAAAGGTGCAGATAGCAATAAAACGCGCTCGAGACTCTTCAACCCAGACATGCTAAATCCTGCTAAATGAATACACCTACAATACAGGCATTTCAGAGGTTTTACTTCTTACCGGCTGGCCTAGCAGCACTGAAAATATTTTGCTGAATTTTAAAGGACTAAACAAAGAGGACAAATGAAGGGAAAAATAACTGAGAGAAAGGATAAGGAAAACTTACCTGTTCTTTTCTCTGTTCATTCTCTACCCTCCTTTCTTACTGTAAGTCCCTGCACTATTTACACCCACAACTGATGATTAGTTTTATCGGCAATCATTCGTTTTTCCTCTTTCCTGCCTTGCTGCAGACAGGTCACTTAGTTTAAAGGAAAGGAACCCGGGCAGAAATTCAAGAGGGGATGGTGTGTAAAGGGACACCAGAGCCAGGACCTCTCGCAGTTCCAGCACGATCTGTAGGATTTGGGCTGCTCAGCAGGCTGTAGCTGGTGTTTACGGCAGACACCATGGTGGCAAGGATTTGCTCTTTTCTTGAAATCACCAGCTTTCACGTCTCGTGAGCTGGCCCACCAACACTTTTGTGTCCCTGCCCTTTTCTTCTTTTTCACGGAAGGCAGCAGCGAGCAGCCTGGTGACTCAGGGTGAATTAGCTATTGGCATCTTTTCAGTGGGCGCCAGCTACCCAAAAGGGCAGCTCAAAGGGCTGGAGCTTTTAACAGTTCATGCCTTGTTTTTAATCACATTCACAATTACAAAGCTGCGACCCATCCCGAGCAGCCTTGTGCACCTTACATCCTAGAAACCGGATGGCGAGCTTCAAGCTTATCCAGACCCATTCCCAAATAATGCTTTCCATGGTAATTCTGCGTTTCCACCAGAAGTCTGAGCTGGTGTCTATATTCAGTTTTCCATTCTCTTCTTTATTCACTGAATAAAAGTGTTGCAGAAGCTACAGAAAGCCTATGGCACATATGAACTCCTCATGCAGATAACTTTCTTAAAATATAAGCTAAATCATTTCTGGATTAAATGTCTCACATGTTTGGAGACAGCTTCTCTCTCTCTAAGCCCTGTGCTGTAAACGACACTGTGATTTGGGAGCATCTGTGCAGCAGGACCCAGTGTGCAAGTGGGAGCAGCATCTCCAGCAGCTCTCTCATCATTTTGGAGCCTTCATTTCAAGGACAAGCAACACTCAGCATTTGAATATGAAACTCTTCAGATTCAAATTGCTGTGGCAGTTTGCAAGTAGCAAATTAGAAGTGCATCCTAGGACTGGATAATTATGGAACCAACAAGGTTTTAAAAGAGGAAGCTCAGTTATAGCTACAGTAAGACATGCACATGGCGGTGCAATCTTCCCTGATTTTACAAGATATATGGAATTGTCCCTTGGTAACATTTGGATGAGACATGGTGGAACTAGAAAGCTGGGGGGTGAAGCACACAGTTTTCCTAGGAGCTGGTTGAGAAATGTATTCCCATCATTCCCATCAGCTGGACTAGATCATCATTGTAGATCCCTTCCAGCTGAACTCTTCTATTCTGTTCTAGTCTATACCCCTATTTGCACAAAATGAATGCCCGCTCCAAAATCATTGTGCCTGAGATGTTCTAAAATGCATAAGGAGCCAGAACATTGGTCTCGTAAATAAGTGACCAGAGCTGAATTTCAGAATTTCCAAATTCCTTGGAGTTCTCCCTAAATCCAAGCATTTCAAAGTCTGCTCTTGCAGGTCAGTGAACGGATACACACAGACTGATCTTGAAGCTGTTTGAAAGAGCAAATTAAAAATAGGAAGTCTGGACGTCTCCTCTGTGTTGTAACCTACACATGAAAAGACGAGCACATTTTCCCCTCTGATCTTAATGTAAGGGCTTATTTCTGTAATGGTGATGTTTCTATGACAGTACTATAAAGCAGTCTCGGCCCCCGTCTTCCCACCTGGTAGCCAATCCTGAAAATCTCCATACAGCAAGGCTGGTGATAAAGCCAAATACTCATCCTTGAGAGAGGAAACCCCACACCGCAGAATTCTAGTGACGTACCGCAAAGACTCGAGAGCATCGCTGATGGCATCCACAAAGTTTTTGTCTGTTGGGACGCTGAAGTACTCACGGCAATAACTTGGTCTGACTCCAAGGATTTCGACCTCGCAACCTACGAGCGAAAAATGTGGTAACCTTTGCTGTTTCACCTTGATCACAGACCCCACACTGTGGGGTCCAACTTCAGGTTTGTAAATTCCCTGTGACATTACTTACCTTACACCTTCCTTGCAGGAAACCTTGTGGTTGGGAAGGGAAAAGGGGGGAGAGAGGTTGGTTTGATGAGTGCTTGTAGCAAACCGTACGTTGGATCCTTTTATTTCCCTCTCTAAAAGGCAGGTCTCCGAGCGACCTTCCCACGATAAAACTCTTCGATTCCCTCATGGCAGACCGTTTCCACCTAAATCGCTAGCTTGCTTTCATTTTAACTACTGCGGCCACATAGCCTCATTTCCAGGCTTCCAACGTAATAGATTTAGATATTGTTCCCTGAAAGTTCAGCAAATACTTTCCGGTTAGACGTGCTGTATCTTACATCGTAATATCCTCTATAAACTGTATTTTATTATGTGATACTGGCACTCCACTGTTAAATCTGTTTCCCAGGAGGTCTTATTAAAACAGTATAAACCAATTAACTCTCTTGGTAACTTGCAGCCTTCCTTGCAAAATACAGTCTGTTTTGTGGCCCAGACATTTATGGCAACAAATCCTACAGGAGAACATGGCCCTGAACACACAAAAACATGTTTTTGTGCGAGTTTTTTGCCCTTTCACTCTCCAGTTACTGTGCTGCTGAATAACATTAATATTTAAAAGAACTGTGCTTTCAGAAACATCGGATTCATGCAAATTATCTTTTGAGAGCCCCAGAGTCCTCCCATCACAGTTATGTGTTTTCTGGTGCATTCCTAGGGCACAAGAGAAAGAAAAGAAAAAAGGGAAAAAAAAAAAAAAGAGATCTTTTGCAAAATGGCCTCTGTCTACAGCAATACAGTCAGGTCAGAAAGGCAACTCTAAGCCATAGCCTGAATTTGCCTACATTTGGGTCACTCTGCTTCTCCTTTGGGATGAAAGGAATAGGCATTAAAGACTGTCATAAGTTGACTTGTTGCTTGGAGGGGAAGAAGGTTGTGCAGGAGGTGTAAGTACAGGGAGGGCACTAGAGCAAGCAGAGCTGCTTTCAGAGATGATTTACAGTGGTTTGCTTACTGGGACACTTGGTAAAGAGAATTTGTCAGTGTCTGGCATCTCAGCCCGCGTGAGCTCACATCGCTGAGGTACAATACTGGGGCACGGGGAAAAGCACACCGCTTGCAGGTTAAGCTGGCTAAGAGACTTCTGATCGTGACTTCTCAGGAGTACCATGAAAGGTTAGAAAAACTTAAATATTTAAGCTTAGGAAATTTTTAAAAATCTTCACCGATTTGCAGAAAGCCAGATAAGCTGGATGGAGGTTACCCTTTCCAAAAGTTAGAGAGCCCTAGCACACATGACAGATTCAGTCTCTTCACCCAATGGCCCATGGTAGTGGCTCCCAGGTCTCCACATTCTTTGTGTGTTTCAAGGGACACCTTCTATCATGATTAATTGTTTGTAAGAATCAATTATTTGCAATAATAAACAGAACATATATTTAACTAAATTGCTTTTATGTGAAAACATATTTAAATAATTTCAAACCTCTATCTAATATTTGGGGGTTTTTTTAATTGTTTGAGTGTGTGATGGTGCTCACTTCTTATTCTTCCCCTGTTGCCCCAAAGTGATATGACTTAATCCTCCCCTCTCTGTGTGGAGCTACTGCAGTGTTTCTCTGCCCACCACCAAAGTAATCTGAAGCATCGATGAACAGACTGGAGATTACTTGACAAGAACTGACTCCATACCATCCCACAGTAAAACTTCTATACATCCGTATCCAGCACCTTCTGGAAATTATGTTGTGTCCCAGCTGCTACCTAACCAAATCATCAAAAAAAAGGTATTCCATGAATGACCTGAAGTCGTCTCCAGGAAGCAGGAGCCCTTGCCCCTGCCCTGAGGGCCTGCAGATACAGAACACCTTTCATAAAATGTTCTGGGTGCTACTAGCAGCAAAACATGGGTTTTCAGCTGCCCCAGATGCTAGAAGTAATGCAGTAATCCTCTCTGGGCTTTGCTAGTATTTCAGGACTGAACTGGAACGTCAGAGTAAATGTCTCCTCTGACACTTGGGTCTGGGAAAAGATTGGCTCCAAAGCCAGGCAAGAAGTTAAGGATGCGTTTGGAAATGCGTTGGAAATGCCTAGCGTTTGAGTTCAGGTGGATGACTGCTCAGAGCCAATGACTAATATGATGATTTAGCCTCTTCTTACCTCTTCAGATACTGACATCAGATTATGATTTTCTCAGATATCGTTCCTTAGAATTACTCATGAGATAATTTTAACTGGAAGCATTAGCCTCTTGGGGATCTGGGATATTTTAGTTGCTGAGATATCTTTGCTATTTCTAGATTGTCAAGTGATGAGCATGACATAAAGGACTACAGAGGCAGCAACAATTAGAAATCATTTTGGCCACTAAATACTGGTCTTCAAGTGTGCAGTTCATTGGCAGTAACATTGAAAATTCAGGCTGCTTAGATACCAAGAGCTTCCTTTTTTTTTTTTTTCCCCCCTCCATGATGAACAGAACTTAAAATTGGATTTTTGATGTTAAGGCTTGTTACAATTCCAAAATACTAGTCACAAAGACCTTTTAATAATTAAATTTCATTTTGGTAGAGGCCAGGACAGCTGGTAAATTTTCTCATTTAAATATTACGGGAAAAGAAATTTAGAAGTATTTGGAGCCAGACAAAGGGAATGTTTAGTTTTTCTTGGTTAAACTACAAACAGATAAGCCATATTTGCTATGATGTAATGTTAGATACCTCTCTGCACAGTTCTGTATGACGCTAAACCTTTATTTAAAAACCCAAACTTCTGGAGCAAGAATAAGGACTTCTTTCACAGTGATATATAAGCTCCTCTTTATCTATCTGACATGGAGACTTGAACCCCTGCCAGCTTTAAATTGCATTTCTAAACATTGATTTAACAGTTAGACACTTTGTGTCATAACAGAAGGTTTTGAAAACTTTCCAGACTAGCTCCATGGTCTGGTAAATGTTGTGTTTAAAAGGCGAAAGGTTGGGTTTAGAGGCTTTTTTTTTTTCCTTTTCTGTCATTTCAGTGTTGAGAAAAGATGTCACTGCACTTCAGCTGAAGCAATTTCATAAGCTGCTGAAAAATGAAGTAGCTTGAGAGTCTGGGGTGACATCACCCACTGGGCTGAGCGTGAGGAGCACTATAAAACTTTGACTTTGGTGGTACCGCCGGGATGCTCTCGCACTCCTCTGGGGCTTCTCCATCCGCTGGAGCAGCAGTGCTTCAGACAGGCAACCTGGGCGTGAGGCTGCACCTTTCACCCCACGTTGTGTTTTACGTGGTAAACTGTCAGAGGATGCATGGCTTTTTCCCCATGAATGCCTTGAAGAGAAGAAACTGCCTAACAAACACCGTGAAGAAAGAAGAAAAATGACCCTACATGCCAAGTGCTTACATTTTGGCGCAAGCGGCGGTTAGGACTCCCGGCACGGTGGTGTTTTGGCTCCTCCACTTCCAGAGACAGGAGAGCCCAGGTGAATTGTGCCCACAAGTTGCCTTTGCTGTGTCTATGTTAGGCTCACAGATAAAGCTGTGATGGACATTCCTCCTGCTCTGTGTCCCTGTTTGCTGGGGGTCTGGATTTTCATCCTTTAAGCACTGATTATGCATGAGAGAGGAATATCAGGAAGAATATGAAGTGGTAGATTTTAGGTTCAGACTTTACAAAGCTTGGAACTGACTCTGAGGAGGAAATGGCAGTGGTGTAAGTTAACCCTGGGAATCAGCTCGCTGGCATTAGCAACGTGTTTCTGCTACGTTTGATCCCTCTTGTTTGTCTTCGCTGCTGGCTAGAGAGAAAATAGCATCCTCCAGAACAAAGTGTGATTAATTTGGCTGCACATTGCAGTTCCTATTAACAGTTTCCCAAAGTTTTCCTGTTTGGATTTTTATCAGATTTGCAAGATTCATTACTAAGCAGCAGTATATTCTCAGACTGGAAAGTTTCACTAATAGCAGTTCATAGTGCAAGTGTCTGTGGGACCTTCACCCACCTTGGTTATTAAACCCTTATTTTTTCTTTCATTTTGTTTGGCATCACTCCCCAGTCAAATGCCTTTTAAAGAATTAAAGCTTTAAAATAGTAAATCTAGAAGTAAGGATTACATCCTTATTGTGGAACTAGAAAACAGTTCCAAAAAAATCATATGGGGAAAAATTAATAAATAAATACTATTGCATCTGGAGTGACTTCTATTTACTCCATTTACACCTGGAGGCGTACTGCAGCCTGACTGCCCTGTGTTTTAGTTCAACAGTTCCACGTTGGACCCTGCTTCCTGCCCTGTGCCTGACCCTGTATGGCACACGTGTCCTTTGCGGCCACGAACACGCTTAAAAATAACCGTGTGCTCGAGCGTTTGCTGAACTGAGGTACTGATGACTTAGCCAAAGGTTGTCTGTCACAGATGAATAATTAATGACAGAGAGATGTATGCATCACAATCCACACCTAAAATAGCAGATCCACACAAAAATTCCCACTGGCATCAGTAGGGCACAAATTCTCCCTGTGTGTCATAGGAGAGTCAATGCATGCACTTGGCAGCATAAGCACTGGGAAAAGGGAGGCTCTGCTGTTCCTACCAATTTTCCACTGGAAATAGTAGGTGGATAAGTGTGAAGGGTATACATATGTATACAGAAATACATAAGTATACACCTCGAACGTCTTCTCCCTGGGAGACCCTGTTCAAAGGGCACCATGAAGGAGCCAGGTAAAATCCAAAGGCATTTAATGGAACGTGATATCATTCGTTTGGATTTCAGTAGCTCTCTGTAGACTGTTACATCTATTCAGTGCATAATTATATCTATTCAGTGCAGTTACATTAATAGTTAAAAATGAATAGTCTATAGAAACAGGTCTTTTTGTAAATCTATAGAAGAATTTCTACATTCTTGTATAATTTCTATATCCTACGGTTTGCATTGCTGTTAGGTCACTTGGGTGATCTCCAGTGCGAAGCAGCTTTTTTTTGAGAGCTGATCCAAACCATTCTATCTAGTCTGCAATTCTGGTCCCTCGGACTGCCTTTGTGTCCGTAAGGCAATATCGTCACCCTCAGATCTTTTCACCCTTCAGTGCTGTAGAAATGCTCTGGATGGCTTTTCAATGTTTTTCATTTTAGTTTGCTCTTTCTTCTCCTTCCTCAGAAGTGTGGCCTTTTTTTTTTCTGGGACACCATTAGCCACATTGCATGGAAAGAGCATGACCAAGCACACGTGTGTTGAGATGGAAGATGAGCTGGCCGGGAGCCGATGGCATGAGTCAGCGGCCGCTGCCCTACCCACTGGCACTGGCTGTATTCAGTACAGCTCTTCTAACATGCGGTCCTCTAGCCTGCCATTACACATTCGACGGTATTTGGATACTGCTTAGGTAGTAAAGTTAAAAGGTCAAAAAGTTGGGAAGCTGGGTACCTTGCAAGGATCTGGCTGCACAGCTGGAACACCTATTTCCATGTGAGTCCCTAAATGGACAACGTAAGGGTATATTCCTAGTTGTTAAAAAAGACTCGTTATCATACATCCTTCGTGATTTCAGTGCCCAAAAAAACAGGAATGGAAAAGCCAAGTCCTTCCAAATGAATGGCTCAGACTCAGAGCAACTAGGACCTTAGCTGAGTTAATGATGGAGGACAAAAGTGCTCACTCCAGCTCACCAAAGGATGCTTTGCTTTCAGCTGGATTTTGCTGTCCCCACAGCAAAAGTAGATCATCTTCAGCTACTAATTTCCAGGTTAAAATCAAACAAGCATTGGAGGAGGGTGGTTACTGTTTAACTTTGATCAGTGACATGGTCTACAGCATTGCTCTGTGAACCATTTAGCACAGCAGGAGCTACAGGTGGGCAGGAGCAGGAGCAGTTGGAGGAGGAGGAGATGCTCTGCAAGCCAGCAACCCCTGAAGGTAATGTTTGGTGGAACACTACCTCCAGTGACACTTCAGCCTTTTCCTTTCTAAGCATATGCAAATTGTCATGGCCTGAGAAAAGGTAATTCATTTCTATGAGTGCTTAGTAAAGCACTCATAATTCTTGTCTGTATTTCAGAACTGTGTTAAAGAGCCATCCTACAGCGTATGGAGCGCTTAGATGTAAAGATGCACCATTAAGATGGTAGCAATTTTTGACATACTAACCTGGCCAGTAGTACATGGAAACATTCTTTTTTTCTTTCATCATTGTGACCCACAAAGGCTCCGATCCATTCCACCAGAGAGGCAGTAGGCTTTCTTTATTCACACCAATATCAAAAGATACATTTGCCTTTTGGTCCCACATGTAGTTTCCAATCATCTGATGGACCTCACAGTGGCGACCTTCAGAGGTGGAGGGAAAAAAAAACCAACAGTACAATCAGATCGGTGATCTTCAGCAGAAAGATGCCACCAGCACCACCACTGCTATCACTGGATCATCCAGGAAATCAGCTGAAAAGCCCTGATTTGAACTCAGGGACCTCTTACCTTGCAACCTCTCATACAATCTTCTTGCCTCTGTTACCTTTTATTGAGATCCTCCAGGTAGCTCTCAATATCCCCCAGTTCAGCCACCTAAAAGTTAGCTGCTGAAGTTTGTCAGCCACCCGTGTTCCCTTCACAGTCAATGGAGAAGCAGCAGCACCTCTAGAAAGCAATTCATGCCATCCTGAGGTAGGCATCTAAGGTATCTGGGAGGAGTCATCCTCTGGGGGGCACATATTGCCTTCTACCAATTGTAGAGAAAGATCACATCATTAGCTGAGCTTCAGACTGCCAACTTTTAGACAGCTGCGAGCAGAAGAAACAAATCCTGCACCCCGTGGCCTGCTCAACATGCCGTACCCAGTCCATGCACACAAACCACGGCAGCGACAGCCCGCGCGGGTGCCACATGTTTGGCGGACGTCTGGCTCTTTCTACGCGCGCACATCTGCCAAGTCTGAGGCTATTTTAAGGTACCCACCAGAGCACAGACCCAGAGGGCTGCGGGAAGTAGTCTGTGAATGGGCAGGGATAAGAGCACGATCTGGAAACAGAATAACGTTTGGGAAACTTGCATTTCCCCTCTCCTTTATCCATAGGGCACACGGGTTTTCCGCAAACAAGCAAAAACTAGGCTAAAACCTTTACACATTACTTTCATTTTCTGTTATTGTTAGCTTTTTTTAAAAAAAAAAAAATTAACACACTTTGTTCTGGGTTGTGGGGACAGCAATCATTTCATCAGACATTTTCAGCCCTCTTACTGCATCTTGGTAGTCCTTGGGCAACTTTATAGTACAAGATACTAGTATATAATAACCAAGAGACGTCTTCTACTTCTTGTCATTGTCAGAAGAGGAGATACTGTGTTTAAGAGATAATTTGCAGGTGAATTAATAAAAATGGGAAAAGAAATGTTGAAGATTAAGTTGTACTGGGAGTCACGATGTCCATATCTAAAAAAGCAACGACTAATGCATGTGTGAGACACTGTCATCATTAGCTGGTGAGTCATGATATTGCAAGGATCCAGATAACAGGCTTTGATTATTGTGAGATCGAGCGTGGTGATCAGAACTGAAATAACCTGGCATGTTTGTTTTGAAAAGGCATCATTTTGGGCAGAGAACTCTGTACACTTTGTGTACATGTGACCTTGAAATGGATTTTGAACTCTCCTTCCCTACTATGAAGTATTTCAATTATGCAAAACATTTCCTCCTCCCCAGAGGAGAAAAGGAGTCCCAATTTGTGGCAGTCACTATTTACCATATCAAACCAAACAGGTTTAATATAGGAGAACTGCTGGATTGGATGGGCAGTCATCTGTCCTCTTTAGGCTGCCAAGTGGTTTCTTCACTAAGTCTAAAAGGAGCTAGAAGAAAGCCTCTATAGTGCACCAAAACCACAGCCTTCCTACTTAGAGGGCAACCCTGTCTCTTCAGCTTCTTGAAGTCCACGTACTCCTCAGCGTATATCAGCCTGCTAAACTGCGGGCAGGCAACCGGTGCCAGCCTGGGGAACCTGCAGGTTGGTGCTGAAGCTGTTAGGTCACTTCTCAGATTTCTTTTGGGTCACCTGTACAGCCTCAGTTCTTTACATTCCCTGTTGTAAGAAAGATATTTTTCTCCAGCCTGAGAAAATGACCTTTGGTGATCTCCTCTTTAATGATTATCAAAACAGCAACATGGTGTCAGACAGTCACCATAACACACTGAACTTACTATTGCTTTCATTACTGCAACTTTCCTCTGTAATCAAATATTGTCTTAAGAGCTATAAAAGTAGAAACAGGGCAAAAAGCAATTTCAGCATGCAGATGTCATTACTTAAACTCACTGTAGTTGTAGCAGAAAGCACCCCTTCCTCAAGCAAGGAAAACAAAGGAGGTATAGTTCCCAGGAATATGATAACTGCTGTATCCTTCTGGAAGAGAGCCAGCAAAAGCATTTGCAAGTCTGTGTGCTACAGCTTACTTGGACACTACACTTCTTACAGCACTGGTTTTGTCTAAAGCACATTCCCACGTCTCCAGGCACTTTTGTCAGCATTCAAATGAATCTATGCAAAACAAAGATGAAATTAAAAAAAAAAAACCCAACAAAACTTGCAACCACTTGGCCACCCACAACAACAGCACAGTAACGCTGAGCACTGTGCACCCTACACGTGAGATATGGAAACCAGAGCGTGCACTTCTATAGCATTTGCTACAGGAATGACCTCTTCTTTCTTTGGCGGTCTTTCACGGACTGCAGGGACATGGTGTAGGATCGCCAGTAGGCACCGTATATCATACAGGGACCACCTGCGTCTAAATCTACAAGAGAAAATGCTCCTCTGAAACACCCAATAATCTTTTTATTTTTTAAAGACAAGGAGCGTGTGACAGATGCACAATGCTGTATCTGGTACCACAAAATGGAAGTAAATCGTCTCTGCATGGAGCAAATGAGATTTATCAGTGAACCCACAGTGTGTATATTAGCCAACTCACCAAAGGCACCCCAATCTGTACCCACGTGCTATCCACCCGATGACAAACATAAGTACCTGCATTTACCTCAATCTGCTATGTAATATTATATGCATGCCTTGCCATGATGGTGAGGCCATTCCCACCATGATGTCCCCGCTCCCTGGGAAGTAACAAGAGCCAGGAGGGCACGATGCAAACACAGGCTGCCAGGGCGCTATATAGGCTGGGGAACGCCCCTGGTGACCTGCTGGATGACTTGCTCTGGGAAATGCTTTGCTCATGCTGCCTGCCTGGAGGAGGAAGAGAACAGGATTTTAAAGGCCGCAGCACCGTATTTCCACTCTGGAGCAGATGCCGTGGTGTTGTTGTCCCCAGGGACTGAGCCCAGCCTGCTGTGAGCACAGCATCCTGAAGGATCCAGCTCTGCCTGCTTTGATATATGCCCTGCTGCTCTTCCCCTGCTGGGTCTCATCTGCCCTGCTTTAAAAAGAAAGACCACAGGGAAAAAACAAAACCTCTGTGCTAAATCTTAACCGGCCAGGAGAAGACCAGGGCTCGTGAGAAGTCAGAGGGAGCGCTGGTCTGGGCAAAGTGGCCCTGCCATCTGTAGGCCCCCAAGCAAAAACAGTACCTGCAACATGTGCAAAGACAATTTACGTTCCCAGAAGAGCTTGCTGGAAAAGTCTTTCCAATTTTTTATGACCTCAAATACCAGACAGATCCAAAGGAGAAACACCTTAGTCAGGTGAGACTTTGTAATCCAAGTAGGATCACATCAAAAGGCACAGAAAAATCTCAGCTATACACAGCATTATTATTTTTTCCCTGAAGGTGATTGATTTAATAAGAGTGTGAAAGTCTTAATTCAATGCTTTCATAACGAGGCCAGGGCTGGGGTGCACAAAAATTGCTTCCAAAGCATCCAGGTTAGGCTTTGCAGATGCTCGCGTGTGCGGGAAGGCAGGTCCTGCATCCCTGGAGAGCAGGTGCTCCAGGCTGTCAGTTGGTGTCCTGATCTGAGTGGCAGCGGTGGGCTGAGGGACCACACCAGGACCCCTGACCGCCCACGGCTGGGTACGGCTCGAGGGCACCGCAGCTCCAAGCACTACAGAGGACCTGAATAAAACCATGTGCAAAGCTGCTGGCTGCACCATTAGAGAGGGTACGAGCCTCTGGCAGTTTTCTGTTTGTCAGCTGTGACTTCAGCTCCGGGCAAAGAAATACCTTGATACGTGACTGTCCACTTACTGCTGCTAATAGCTGGTAGCAGGTATACTAGTGGTGAGCTGTGAGGTTGTATCTAGTAAGAAGGAAAAAACTCTGTGCTTCAATTTGTAGATATGGTCTTGTGTTAGAGAAAACTTTCTGGTCTCCACTTTGAAAGTGTTTTCATTTTTTTAACTGGTAGAAAGCAAACACAGATTTTTTTACAACATTTTGTATATGTGCGAAAGAGAAAAATCTTGGCACTTGGCATTGCAGCCTTCCTGCAGGCGGTAAGTAAACAAAGCGAGATGAAGAATGTGAAAATGAAAAACTGTCCCGGTTCCCACTCTCTTCTCCAGCCTGTCCTTGCTAGGATGGTACCCCTTCCCTGCCAGTTAATAGTATTACCACAGACTTCTTTGTGTTCTTTTGCTTCTCAACACACAGTTTCACAAATGGAAAGCTACTGCATCCCAGAAAGAGAGTATTGATTAAAATACTGTATGTCACAAACAGAATTTTTTAATCTTTGCTGCTGGCATCTGTGGTGGTTAAAAGAGGAGCAAAAAGAAAAAATCCTATTGCTTTGTCACTCATCATGCTCTTTGTGTCCTTCTGACTTTTTTCTCGGCTTGGACAGTGAAGCTAAGAAAATTTCAGTCCATGTGTACCAATAATAAATTTCCCTGTACTACTCCTACTCCTCAATTTTTTACGCCTCAGACAATATGCACGTATTGTTTATGTAGCTAAAAACTTGCTTAACTGCTAAACAGAAATTGTCAGCATCCTTTCCTGGACCAGGCTGGAGTCTGGATACCATTAACTGGGCAGCAGAAAAGAGGCATCCACTAGAGCCATCATCAGATGGGGCTTCCTCTGGGTACTGAGTGGATGGAGAGCGGAGATGATGTGCTGTAAGCCAGGAGACCTCTCACAGCAAACAATAAATGTACTAGTACGTGCGCATGTCAGCTGGTCCCCAGAGGACTCCAGGGGTGGGAGTCCAAAGGACATTTGCTCTCAAAAAGCATGGAATAAACGGGGCGTGGTGTATGTCAAGATTTGCTGTGCTCAGGGGGAACCAGAAGCAGACATCCCGCAAGCTTCAGGGGACCTCGCAGCCTCCCTGCCAAGTATTTAAGATGAGGTCCTGTTTAACGAGGGACATGGAGGCCCCTCACTGGCTCCTCTCCAAGAAGCTCCCCACCCACCCACCTCTGCGAGCAGAGACTCCCTCGGCTTCCCATGGAGGCCAAGAGAAATACGGCTCTTGGATGCGGGGCTGCACAGCTGACCGGGCGGCTGGCGTGTCCTCACAGAGGACCTGCCAGAAAAGACCTCATTTGTTGTTAGGATCTTGGAAAAGAAATCCTCCCTGTGTTTCCAGCTCAGATGTGATACTGTCCATGCATGTTTATGCTGTCTGGGGATGGAAAATGAGGGGCCCCTGTGTGCCCTGAGCTGGGGGGGAGGGCTCAGGGAGGCTGCAGGGCAGGGGGTCCCCCAGCAGACCCCTAACACCTGCAAGCTGGCAGGCAAGGGAGACCCAAACTCCTCAGCGTGAGCAGTTTTTCTAGAGAGAGATGGCACGAAGGTCTCCAAAGCAATAACTCGTGCTTGCAGTGGCTACAGGGGAGACCTCAGACTTTCCATTCAGCTTGGCATGAGAGCTCCCTGCAGAGCCAGGCTGCAGCAGGGAAAGGTAAAAATTAAAAGCTCCCCACAGGATAAAAACCTGAGGTGGCTTGTGGTCTTTATTCCTTTATTTGCAAAACAAACAGCACATGGTGTGTTTAAGTGAGCCTTTTGGGATACACGTATTTGGACTCCTTCTTCCCTCCCTTGCCAAGCCCCCGTTGAGCCCCACAAAGCTCTCTCAAACACACGTGTCAGCAGCAACGACTCCTTTTACCTAATTCACCGTTTTATGCTACACCTTTCCAGTCAACAACTGCAATATCATAACCGGACCATGGAGAGCTAGGACATCAGGCAGGATTCAGCCTGGCAGCTCAGAAAACAACCCAACCACCCAAGAACCAGTCTTTATGCCACTGTGGAAGCCAAAACTGAGAGACATGGCATGAATGAAGTTGTTAGAGAAGATTGCTTTTCAAAGAGTGGGATCGTAAGCAGGTACGGTACATCCTTGGGCTACCTTGCATGCCACCAGATTTTTGTAACAAACCACCTTCTCCAGTTGCACGTCAGTGAGATCCCCTTGGTCCAGCAGTGGAGCTGTCTTCAAGGAAACAGCATTTGTCTTTCAGCTAATCCAGGATAGTGCTTTGCTCTCCTGTGGAGCTGTGAGCACCCACCGTCCCTAGGGGGAGACCCTGCAAGGTGCTCGGTGGCAGCTGTGACACCCGGTGTCTTTACAGTGGGTGCTATCACCGCTGAGCGAGGGGAGCTGGAGGATGGCACCATGGCCCAGGACAGCATGGTGGGTGCAGCGGGGAGCCAGGGCGGCTGCAGGGGGATGCCCTGGGGCAGAGGGCCATGATGCCATGCCCTGGCTCACAGGGAGACAGAAGCTTTTCCCCAAGCTCTGAATCACTGGGTTACAGTATATGAAGCCAAGCCATTAGCATTCGTCTTGTTTCCATGCTCTGGTTTTCTCTCTCGTAATTGCTGTAGATGTGGAGGGAGGGAAAAGACCTCTAGGCAGGCCCCGGGGCTTTGGGCTGAGGCTTTCTGTGTCACTCAGGGAAGCTCCAGCAAATATTTTCTTGCAGGTTAACAGCAGCAACAGATTTAAGCAGGAGGGGGACCCGCAGAGAGTTCTGCCATCCCCCTGCAGCACTGCATGACCACAGGTGAGTCATCTCCCTCCCAAAAATCTGTCTGGTTTATTTACCTAGGCTGGACCCCATTCATCCCACCGTGTCTGTGCTTCGCTAGCACCTAGTCTCGGCAAAACAGGGTATGCTTCACATTAGCAGGCATTAGTTAGTTGGGTTTAGATCCATGGTTCTTGATCATCAGTTATGGTGGCACCTATTCAGTTATAGCATTGAAAAAGCTCAGTAAACTTGCTGTTTCTCATTAATATTAAATTCAGCTAGGCTGCCCTCTTGAAAACATCAGTAAAGTAAAATATAACAACTAAAAGATCCTGCAGATCATCAGGCGGCTGCGCTGCATGCTATTGCTTGCTAGTTGCCCGTTGCAGAGGGAAGCTACGTTCTGGCAGAGCTGACGGGTGCAGTTTGGCACCTGCACTGAGACGCAGTGGTGCAGATGCTGCTGACCTCCATAACCTCGTCCTGCAGCTCTGGGCAGGAGGAGGAGGTGAGTTCAGATTTGAGGGGACCAACCCGTCCCAATGGCAATGGTGTCTGAGGAGCAGAACCCACTGTCATCCTCCAAAGACACTGAAATGAGGGAGAACATCCCCTGTGACAACTAACCCCTCTCTGGAGTCATGAAGCTTGTGCAGATGCTGGGTGAAGGATGATAGGCAGAAAGGAGAGGCCATGCTCACACGAATGGATAGAGGCAGGGGAGAAATACGTCCCAACTGCAGCGTTTTCATGCACATGCTGTCCTAGACCTGGCAGCTGTGCATGCTCCTGAGGGGATGCAGCGCCACAAGACCTTGTGAATGAGCAGATAAAGATGAGATAGGAGTGTTTATCTGAAAAAATGGTGGGATATAATGAAAAAGTCAGGGGTGGGAGTATGCAGGTGGGGCAAGAAATTTCTTAAGCTGATTTAGCTGAAAAAAACCAATATACTATGAAACTGCACTCATAAATGCTAAGATATGGCAATTTGAGGTTGAAATGTGAGTTTCTTAACAGCTCATGATGCAGCAGTTCAGGACAAGACATGAAGAATAGCTGGTCCTTGTGTCCCTGATTTCACAGAAGAAACTCTGGCAACATTTAAGTCCTGCAGATCCCAGCTGCAAACAGAAGCAAAATCAGTTACAGTCCCCCCCCTCCCCAAGAAGAGATACATGAACAGTGAGATGTGATGTAAGCTTTCCCATGCCCATACAGCAGCGATGGGGAGACGATAACTTGCCTGTCCCTAAGCAGGTCGCGATGCTCATGTCACTCTGCCATGCTGCATTTTTTCCAAAAGCTGTCCCAGCTTTCCAAATCGAATGTACACAGACTGAGCACAGCTAATGCTACATCTGCCACATGCCCCATGCTCCTAACTCTACCATCACCTAAAACACAGAATCATAGAATGGTTTGGGTTGGAAGAGACCTTAAAGATCATCTAGTTCCAAGCCCTCTGCTGTGGGCAGGGACACCCTCCACTAGACCAGGTTGCCCAAAGCCTCATCCAACCTGGTCTTGAACACTTCCAAGGATGGGGCCTCCACAACCTCTCTGGGCAACCCGTTCCAGTGCCTCACCACTCTAACAGTAAAGAATTTCTTTCTAACATCTAATCTAAATCGACCCTCCTTCAGCTTAAACCCATGACCCCTTGTCCTGTCACTACACTCCCTCATAAACAGTCCCTCACCAGCTTTCCTGTAGGCTCCCTTCAGGTACTGGTAAGCCACAATTAGATCTCCCCGGAGCCTTCTCTTCTCCAGGCTGAACAATCCCAACTCTCTCAGCCTGTCCTCACAGGAGAGGTGCTCCAGCCCTCTGATCAGCTTCATGGCCTCCTCTGGACTCTCTCCAACAGCTCCATGTCTCTCCTGTACTGGGGCCCCCAGAGCTGGAAGCAGTACTCCAGGTGGGGTCTCACAAGAGCAGAGTAGAGGGGCAGGATCACCTCCCTCGACCTGCTGGTCACACCTCTTTTGACACAGCCCAGGACACGGCTGGCTTTCTGTGGAGACTGCACCATGGCATTGGGAGTAGGAACAGTGAAACCATGGAATTTACTCTGTTGTCATGCCAGGACACAGCCACGGCGTCCACTCACACCCTGAGGGCCCAAGTGCAGTCTTGGATCTTCCTTTAGGCATGTTCATCACCTAAACTTGGCCCTCAGTTGGTTCCTGACCTATTTAACACTGCTATGACTCACATGTTACACGGGTGACTTGTTATTTGCAATTAAGTGGTATTTGCATTGAGAGCCTCATCATGAAGGCCAGGAGGCTTGCAAGAAGAGTTGAGTTTGGTGTCATTGATTGTCTCATTGCTTCAAGCTGGGGTGTAGGAACTCTAGTACCCTAAAAGTGAAAAGTCTAGTAGTGATGTTTCATCATCTAAAACAAAACTCCTCCTTTGTGAGTACAAAACAGAATGTTTTCAAAACTCCTCCAAAGGCTGAGTATAGAATTCACTCTACGCATATGCACTTAATAGGAGTGATGATTAACTGTGGTAAGGAGAGAAAGCAGTCACTCTCCCTGTTCTCTTTAACAACTTCATCTGAACACTTTTTACTCATGAAGAGTTAAGCCAGTTTGCCTACAAACACCTAAAGAACACACACCTAGAGAACAAAGTCCACAGTGGAGTGACACCTCTATTTTCGGTCGCAACCTCTACTCTGCGTTCATGCATTTGCATCAAGTCATGAAAAAAAAAAAAACCAACCCTGTGGCAGTTTTGTACTCTTTCCTGTTCAGAGATGAGCAAAAGAAAGGCGTTCCTTTCCCAAGAGAGGGAGGAAGGGGTTAAGCGGTTTCAAAACAAGCTGGGCACAAGTGATGTCAGATTTTCATCTTACAATGGCATCTATTTGCTTTCCCAGCAAGCAGTATACGGACTGCTGGGCATTGTATTGTTCCGAGGACAGCAGAAGATACCACATATCTTCAGAGAGGACAGATTTTTTCACTCCTCATTAGCTGGAAGCTCTTGTTTGTTAAATAACTCTGGAGAAAAATCCAATCGTAAACTCCAGAAAAACTTTTCTATTGGTTTGGATTTTTTTTTTAATTAAATTTTGTTTCCAGGCTGTCTTTCTCTGATGTGAAGGGCCCAGCTGTACTCTGTGCACCCTCCTAGTGTCACTGTAATCATGTGTCGCTCTGCTTAGAGTAAAAGGAACTCAGCATCATGAAAATTATGACAGTCCTCCCAATTTTCTGAAAACCTCTCCTGGGCAGTCAGAAAAAGAGAAAGTGTAGGGGAGCAAAAGCAAAAATCCTTAATGTCTTCTTATCTAGCTATTTCAGATTATCTTACAGATATGAGGACTTGGGGCAACATTAAGACAGGGACCTGTGAAAGCAGAAAGTCTGTTAAGTTTAAAAAGAAATTTAACCCTGAACTTGCCAAAGCAGACCTGCTGGCTGAAAATAAGTTCTTCTTTTAGCCACCCACAGTTTACATGCCTTTTAATTAACTGGAAAGTCTGTGAGCAGGCTCTATATTCATTTTCTGTGCATTTCCCACTCGTTTTTATGTTCTGCATGCAACAGCCCCCACCAGTGCCCCCACCTGGGAGCCCTGGGCAGCCGTGCTGCAGCAGTAGCAGCAGGTAGGGACCTGGCAGCACCACACGACAGCAAAGGAGAACTTCAAAGATCAGCTCCAAGCAGTGCTTCCAAGTTCAGAGCAGGTTTCAGACAAGCGATACTGAGCTGCAATGCCACAGTGCTTTTAAACTCCAAGCTAAAAGCACGACTTGTGTTATTTTTACATCATCTTTGAAGGAAAAAGTCATGGGGAGCTGGCAGCTCCGAGGAGCATCGCAGTACAGCAATGCAAGTACTCACCCGTCATCAACGTGTAGTAATTTGGGTAGGAGAGACTAGGGAAGTCTGGGGTCATGTAATCCACCTTCACCCCCATATTCACAATGTCCCGAAAGCCCGGCAGACCCTCCAGCTCGCTGTCGTCGATGTAGTCGAAGCGAAAGCCATCCAGCAGGAACACCAGGAGCTTGTGGTGGCCCGAGGGGGTGGCGAGGAGCTGCGGGAGGGAGGCGAGGGCGGCAGCGAGGATGGTGGCGAGGAGGCTGCGGGTCCCCATGGCGGGCAGCGCTGCCAGGGCCGGGCTAGGCAGGAGCAGGGGATCTGCAGCAGCTTCAGGCTGGACCTGGCAGTGCTGTCCTGCCTCCACCGCCCGCGTTAAAGCTACAGGACTGCCCCAGGCGCGCCGCGGGTGTGGGAGGTCACAGGCTAATTGCAAGCAGATGATTAACTTCCATCCCGCCAGCGAGCAGAGCGAAGAGCTCGGTACTTCTCAGCTGCAGAAAAAAATGCTTTGTAGCGATGGGGAAAACACGGCGCAAAAGTAACCGGAGCCCCTAAGGCCGCTCCACAAAGTTGCCCGAGGGAGGGTGAGCGAGGGGGCGCTGCCTGCGGGCCCCAGGCGCCCGGCCACGCTCCCGCGGCTGCTCGCAAGCAGCAGAGCCCTCTCTCCCGCCAGCCCAGCTCCGCGCCAGGGCTGCGACTCGCAGGGGTCTCACGGAAAGGGGCCGATGTCTTTAAAACAGAGTGCTAGGTCTCCGGCCACGTGAACGTGCACTTTCTTCTTATCTTTCTGGCAGTGGCTTGTGATGGAAACTTGGAGTGAGATTAAGGCAAAGCATTTCCCCAGTTTGGGAGGTGGGGTATGTGAGTGTTTCAACGGTGCAGCTGTACCGAAGCGTTCCGGGCTGAGCGAGCTCACCTCCGCCTGGACCCGGGTTCCCATAAGGGACCCTGTCCTCTCCACTCACTCTGTGCTGCCGTGGGACTAATCCAGCTCCTGATACACTGATAGAAAAGTCTGGTTTTCAGCATTAGACAGACCAAATTATACATTTATTTTTCTGGCTATTTATATTAAGGTATTACAAGATTAAAAGATGGGTGGTGCCAAATTTCATATTAAAAATGAAAAATTGTTCACATCTTAGTCACGAGTCACCACCAGCTTCTTCTGCCACCCACGGGAGCCTAACTATACTTCTAATCCAATGCCAGCACCTGTTGTACACTATAAATACATATTAACTCACTTTACTTGAATTGTGTTTGGTTTTCTCAAATAAAAGAAGTTCATAGTGCTGTATTAACTCTGAAACGCTGCAGGTGAGGAGGAGCTACCTGCCAGATTGAGCTGGGATGGGGAAAGGGTAATTTTTAACTTTCTCCGTGTGAGGAGGAGAATACAGCCCCGAGGAGGGGTGTTTCCAGCCCATGTCTCGCTCATCGTGGGAACAGCCCCTCACAGATGTTTACACCTGGGGAAGGTTGCAATAGTTGGCCGCCACCCCGACATGGACATCTGAACCTCTGTTTGCTCCCTATAAAGCTCCCAATTGCACGTCCAGTGTGTCTAGTCGCCTCTTACCAAACACTGGGGTGATGCAAGCTCAGCAAGAAAGCCTTCAGCCTCCCTTGCCCCAAATGCTTATTTACACCTGTGCAACACCCCCTCACGTCCTGGCCTGTCCTCAGCGCCCACAAGCAAGAGCAGCTGTCTGTCTGCAGGTCACCACTCCCGGGACATGGACAGAGAGGTCCTGTCCCTGCCCTTCTCCCATGGGGTTTCCAGCTTAAGAAAGAAGATGCCCTGCCAGGGGAAGAGGTGCTGGGATTTTCTGTAGGAAGGAGTCATTCAAGGCAGCTGGAAGAGGATGGAGGGGGAGCCTGTGGATGAGCAGAGCTGCTTCAGCTGGTGATGCTCATATTCCCCTTCCCAGTAGAATTCCTCAGGCTTCCTCCCTGCCAGCAGACTAAATACACTGCTTGTGGATATCTCCCTCTCTACAGCTTCCCCAGACACTCTTTTTCTTTTTTTTTTTTTCTCATGTGCTCCTTTCTCCACCCCCCATCTCAGAGCCCTGCACTTGGGACCTACCCTCACATCAGAGTTACACCTGAGCCAATGACTCAGGACATTTCTAAGCTGCAGCCCAGGGATCTTTAGAGCAAGGGAGTGACTGAACCAGTCCCTCCAGCGTTTTATCCCTTTTCACATAACATTTACTTTTGGAGCTTTGCATGGCTAGCTATTATCATCTTGACTACTTTAATTCTGCCTGTGTTTTGACTTTTCTTATCTTGCCTGGTTTTAGTTCATGTATTTTCTCACAGTGCAGCAGCAGTTTTCTCAGCAAAACCAACTCAGGGTCACACAGCTGTGCTGCACCTCGGGTCAGAGACAGCTGAGCCTTGGGGCCATCCATACAGCCCCGTGCCCAGGAGAAGGACAGATGGACTCACAGAGAGCAGTCAGCAATCCCCAGTCTGCTGGGATGATGACAGGTCCCGGACCCCAGGCCCAGCCCCTGCAGCAGACATCACCTGGGAGAGCTGAGCAGTACAGGCGTGCTCTAGCCTGAACTTCAAAGTAAAACACCCCAATCCTGCAGCATGAGAGGAAAGCTGCAAGGCTGCGTGACCCGGGCAGCCGGGCTGTGTTTTGCCAGCGTCCCAGCCTGTGCAAGGCTGCTGCTGCCCTGCCTGCCAGGGACCAGGCTGCAGCTGCACGCCAGGCTGGCAGGCGACGTGACAGCCCAGGCAGCGGCGTGGGCAGCTGCCCGCCGGACGGACGGCACGTGCCGTGTGTCATACCGACAGAGAGCCACCGGTCTTGGCCATCTCCAGGCTCCGCAGCGTCTCAGGTGAGGATCTGCCTCTTCACCCGCCTCCTGAAGGGAATATGCACATCCTCCTCCTGCTGCGCCTCCACGGGTCTCCAGGATGGGAGGTTGCCCTGCAGAACCTATGCTCACAGACAGCACTTCTACCAGTGCTTACTGAGGATTTTCACTATAGCAAAAAATGTATGTAATGGTCTTGGAGCAACGTGTAGTGTCATGTCTTGGCCAAGCCCCTGTGACAATTTACTACATCCATATTTAGGTTGATTGAACTCAGAAACATATCCAGAAATGATGAGGGTGATGTGATTATACACCTCTTGGCAAACCTGTGAGGGCAACCACGTTGATGTCTTGGCTTGTCTTCTAATGTGTGGCCTCTGGGCTTGCCAGCAGGGCTTGGCAGAAGCAGCAGCAGCTGCTCATGAAGGGATAGGATAATCAGGGAGAGTCAATCAAGTGTGCAAGCTGGACTCTCACCTTGAAAGAATGACCAGGTTTTTGAGATCGTTAGGCCAAGAAGCAAGGCTTCGATAATGAGATGGTACAGATATGTCTTCTTATCATTTCATGGCATTAAGAAATAATGCGTTCCTTTCAAGAAAGTTGCAATCTACTGGTTGAGAGCTCCTGAGGGAAAGCTCTACCTGAAACCAACACTGTGGCACAAGTGAAAATTGGTGCAAGGTACCAAAGCCTGAGATCAGCTTTAAGAGTTGGAGATTCACAGGTTTCCACTCAACAAATATCAAGAGTGTGAGGCCTGAGAGGGGTTAAGGGAGTAGTGAGCCATGTAACCATGACGCCGTACAATACCAAATTGTGTTTTGACAGACAATCCCCCCAAAGAGTGGGACCGGAGCCAAACAGTCTAGCTTGGCAGAGACAGACCCTAGCAATACATTTCATCCCTGCCAAGCAATGTTGATTTGCTTTGGTTCACATTCATTTGTAAGCACCCTGTCTGCACAAAGCCCCAGATGGCCTTGGAGACTCCAGCATAACAATATTTTGATACAAATGCTCTTACAAAAGCTATCAGAGCCTGAGCTGGTGTCCAGGGACAACAGTCCTTACTAGTTAGCTGTAGGACCAGGTTTAGGAAGAAGCATGCATAAAGGAAAGAAAATCCCTCATCCCAATTTGTGCATGAGGAGGTACCCCACTGATTCAAACTTTGTTTGAGACAAGATCCTTGACAACTTAGATTACTCAGGAAATCCTCTTGGCAAAAAGCAGGTTTCCATTTTTGTAAAACTGCCTCCAGTGTCCTTGAATCTCTCTCTCTTTTTTTTTTTTTTTTTTTTGGTCTTGCAGAAATCACAAGCACAATGATGGAAATGAAAGAAAATTATCTGGGCTCACACCGACAGTTCAGTCTGGCTTGTCAGATGTACCAGTCTCTCTGCCAGCACAGCTTTATCTCTGCCTTAGGTCCAGAAGCACATGCAAGAACAAAAGCTGCTAAAAGTAAAGCATGGTTTCCCTTTTCCCCAGTAAATCAGAGAATCTAAAGGGGAAATTTGTCCTCCTTTCTCTTCTGGAAGAAAGACAAGAAGGCATAACATGATTCATTGTCAGCTTGTAATTCCTCTTCAGTTTCTGTTCTCCTTCACACACAATAGTAGCTGAACACTTTGGCCAACACAGCCTGACTTACTGGTTTGGTTGTTTCTTTTCTCTCATTAGAGAACAGGGCATGACCACCTCCAGACATAAAAGCCTTGAGGGAGATGATAAGTTGCTTGCACTTCTTTGAAGAAGAAGATTTGTGCCAGTCTGAAGTTTTAAGTTCAGAACTCTGCTGGACTAAGGTCCTTCTTCCTCTTCTCCCCACCAAACCCAAGCTGAAAACATCACAAATGGTACCAGCCCCTCTGCTGATTTCCACAGAAAACCTCTGGCAATGCATGTATCTGCCTTCTCAGGTGACAGAAGGTCTTACCTTGGTAGAAGTCAGTGGCTGCAGAAGTTTAATATCAGCTTCTTTACTCCTGTACTGTGCATTCTCACCTATGCTTCTGCATGGAGGGGTGCATTAGGCAAGGCATCTGCTGCTCCATCAGGTCTTCCTAGATTATATTTAATGTAAAGTCAGTTATTTCTGTGATCTTTTGGTGTGCAGTAGTTCAGCCATGAGGAATTCAAGACATAGGAATTGGGTTGCTCTTGCTGTCAGTCATGTACAGATGTATATGATAAAGTCACACACTTGTTAGTTACAGAGCATTTCAAAGCTAGAAGCACCAGCTTTCCTGGACAAAAGCAGTGATCTCTCACAGCTTCTTGAGGCACAGTTTTCCTCTAACCTACCTGGCTGGTATGAGACTTGCCTTACTGGAAGCACCCACAGGCTGGATAATGAGTACATCAAAGTGGGACAGTGGTGGCCCTGATGGACAGCCAGCGGCTAGTTAAATGTTCTTTGAAGTGTCTCAGTCCAGGCAAGTGTGATGTTTGCAGGGTAGGTCTCCAGATATCTTACTCCATCCTTCCCTGCAACAGGCACGAGTCATATTAATAACTGTTCTGTTTGAGAAAAATGTAGTGGAGATGAAGAAACTTACCAAATCAGTGGAGTCCCCTCAGTGGCTCAGGTCACCCAGAGAAGCTGTAGATGCCCCCTCCCTGGAAGTGTTCAAGGCCAGGTTGGATGGGGCTTTGGTCAGCCTGGTCTAGTGGAGGGTGTCCCTGCCCATGGCAGGGGTTTGGAACTAGATGGTCCTTAAAGTCCTTTCCAACCCAAACCATTCTATGGTTCTATGATTCTATGATCATTGCCGGCACTGCCTTTCCCTGTGAATGCTCCCTGACAATGTTCTTCCTGGGGAACAGTCTGTGCTTCCGTTAAGTGAAACTAAATCAGGTTTGGAATTAACAAAGGAGGTGGCTCTTCATACCAAAGTGCCATTCAGGTGTGCGACACCTTGTGCCTGAAGATCATGACTATTAAAAGTGTACATGGGACGAATTCACAGGAAAAAAGTGCACCCGCATTGGGAAACACAAAGAGCACTGGCTCCAGCCATCCTAGCACTTCATGTTCTTATGGAGGGTGAAGAACAGGAGTATTTATTCAATGGGAGAATCCTTTAAGTGTTTTGCTTAGTACCTCTCTTAATCCAGCTGTTATATGACCAGCACCCAGGCCTCCAAGAGCATCTTACGTAATGAGTTTCTTGGCCAGCTCATTCTCCCCTCTTCAAAAACACACAAATTATCTGAACTGCTGCAGCGGACATTCATAACGAAGGAGAGAAGAAAAGGTTTGGGGGGACAGCAGCAGGGAGTGACATGTCTCCAACGGGACTGAACACGGTCAGCAATGCCCTAAATCCGCCAGCTGCCGCAGGAGAGGCGGCACATCTGCAGGGCAGAGGTGGGAAGGAGGCTGCAAACATCGCGTGGAATACACCCTCAAAAGATGCCCCTAAGGAAAAGCACATTTCATATAGCTAGTGTGGGTTGGAATAAAAATTTTAACCTGAACCCTGCAGTGCCACGGAGGTTTATGAATTACTTCCTAGTGGTCATGAAGGCAATTAAGAAATATAAACTGATCACCAGTGGGCTTAAACTCACTACAAAGTGAGCCTCTGCCACTGGAAGATATGTAGGAGCTCAAGTCAGGAAAGATTGGGAAGCCTGCACCAGGTGATGGCATCTCATGGCTGCATGTGGCAGAAGACCACCTCCTCCCTCACCCTGTGGTGTGTCAGCCTGAGCACAGGACCATCCGGCTCAGGGAGAGTGTATCATTGTCTTGGACTGAAACCAGTCTTCACTCCTTCCAAAAGATTGCAGTTTTGCTTGGATATCAACCCATCTCCACAGTACCTCCCCAACATTTCTAACTCATATGTCTGCAACATGATTACTTAATTAGCCCAAGACGGTGCTTGCCTGGACGCCGGTGTCCTGTAATGCAGGAGGTTTTACCTCATTGAGGAAATCTTGCACAACACATTTTTCTGTCGAAATCACCTAGTCAAGTTTGCTAGATGGCAAAACCAGAGAGTCCTAAGTAAGCGGATACTGCGTCTTCTGCTTCATCTCTGCTGTCTGGTCATTTTCCTGTATGGTGGGGAACTGGTGAAGGATTTTACTGCTATTCTAGAAACAGGGGTCAACATACGATGGTGTGGGTGGGGATGGAAACTTGGCAAGCTAATCAAGTTGATCAAGATGAGTTAATTTATTTAGTATAAAAAAATAAAACCACAATCAGCAAAATAAAGTAGGTGTTACTAATCCTGCTGTGCTGTGACACTAACATGGTCCTCAGGACACTGAGCTCAACACATCCATTCATATGCCAGTGGCTCCTCCAAGAGAACAACAGGGTATTCTGCACATCCACCAATGCCTTGCACAGCAGTTTCTGCCAGTTTATTACCTTGCTTGAGCAGCAGCCTTAAAAGATGAAAGTATGAGCTCAAAGTCTAATGATCTTGCACAATCTTACAGTCATCTAGTGATAGCCAAATGTGGACCTATTTCAGTAAAGCATTAGTATTTCAGATTTTCCTGTTAAATGAGGGGTGATTTTAGAGGCTAACTATCTGGCAAATCAGTGGCCATGTGCCTACTTCCCAAGAATCAAGTAATATTCTGTCTTTGATCTTTCTGCAACACTTTTACACAGAGCACAAAAGAGACTTCCAGCGTTGGCTTGAACTTAGTATATGTACAAAGTAAACTATCCAGGGCTAGCATAAAATGTCATTTTAAAACTCCCAGATATTTTGCATTTGGCATCCTTTATAGCCCTGAGGTTATACAGAGTTCAGCTTTGACTTCTGACATCAGTGCTTAAGGACTGTGGGAGCTGGGCTTGCAGCATGACCTAACGAAGAAAAAGGCCTTTATTCTGACAGTAGGTATTTAAGCTAACCTGAGAATATTCATAATTATGCCCCAAAGGCTGGCCTCCACCAGGCTGCCTGCAGCAAGCATGCCCTGTATTGCAGTGGGTTTCCAAGTTGCTGCCTACAGTTGCTGTTGCTTTTGTCATGTGCCACTGCACTTCGTTCATTTTGGCTTTCATATTTTTTATTTCATTGGTCCTGGCTTTTAGTTACCGCATCTCATTTATCAGTAAGGCTATGCTGGAGGTTGAAGCCCTCACCTGGAGGACACACATTAAAGTCTCGACTTTGCCCATCGTGCAGAAATGGTGGGTGTCAGGCTCTCATCTCCCTGACTGCTGAGTCACCTCTGGAGAATTTGCTCCCACAGAGAAGAGACAGCTGTTTTACAACCCAACCCGTGCTCTGGGTAGAGCAATATTTACACGATATCTGTTTCCCAGCTTTGAGTGTTTCTCCATCAGCAAGTTAGAACTTAAGCAAAGTTGGATGTGCGTCGGATTTTCTTACAGATAAGGTCCCATCCCTGTCTAAATACTATTGATGACGTCCTTCCCTGTAGGAGGGCAAGGTCATATCTGTCCATCAGGGTCAGCATTGCTTTCCCTCACCGGCTGAGTGCTCAGGTTAGGAAATCCTAACACACTTCTTACGGCTTGAGCTGGTCTCAGTGACTGCAGGAATCTTTCATCTGAGGACAGGAGGTAGGACAGCCCTCAGCTCTGGGGGAACCTGATCTGATTTTTCCATCTGGGTACTTCACAGGTCTCTGTCTGAGATAAATTGCCTTGATTCCTGTCCCCTTTATCTCTGACTTAATGCAACCCAAAGCAGACTTCAGAAGGACTTCAGTGGGATGCGGACATGCCGTAGTGACTTTAGTCTGCTCTGAATCCACTATGTCACGTCTGCATCCTCTTTCTGAGTTGCCTCGACTTAGTGGCTTTAGATCACTGCTCTTCTGCCACACTCCTGAGATTTATAATCATATCTTCCAATTCCAGTAGTGGCAACAACCCATCGTTTGACATCCTGCTCCTCTCTGTTCAAGCAGCTTATCGTACATTTGAGTGAAATCTTACCTTCATTTTCCCTGAAATCTATCCCCTGTGTTGAGGCTCCTCTTTAATGCTCCAGCTTTAGTCAACATAAAAATGCTCTTCTCTTCATATGGACATCCTCATGTTTGCAACCGACCTCACCTTCCCTAGAAATATGCAAAGCTCCCCCCTCCCCTTCAAGCTGCTCAGAGAAGCTGGAAATCTGGAAAGCCTGTGCTCTCCTTTTCCCCTTGCTCTGTGAACGTCTCTGGACTGCTGGGGCCTTCTCCTGCCTGCGGGAAGACCTCGCTGCCTCCAGTAGAGGGGACCCTGCCCGTGCTGCTGTTTGCACATCTTCTGGCAGCACAGCTTTTCCTCTAGCCCAGCTCAGCCCATCTGTACGCTGGCAAACAAGCACAGGGAGAGCAGGCGTAAAGCACGGCTGTACTCGTATGCCGTCGCCCCTTCAGCCCGAGTGGCTGGCCACTGTGGCGTGCTGCTCTTGAGTTGTTCCCTTTAGCAGGAATGACTCAGAAGAGTTAAGGATGTAGGTAATTTTGGGTGGCCCTCGGGTTTTCTTTGAGAAGAAACTAAACAAAGTTCTGATCACCTGAAATGAAGAGAAATAAACAGTAGGAAGGCTTGCTCCTTCTTGGGCAACTATCTTCCCAGTGGGTCCCAGGACCCACTTGTTTTCTTTATTTCTGGGTTCAAGAACCTTCCCTCAGTAGGTGCTTTTCTGCTGGGACTCCTCTAACCTTCGCTGCCTGATCAGTCACCCTTTCAGGGGACAAGGAAGGCTGTCATGAAACCAAATCACTTCAGGGCCTTGTTTTCCCGTACTGTCCCCCATAGGTACACCTGGGGACCTGAGGCTGACACAGGGCAGGGAGGAGTAGCAGTGGTGGGCTGGAAGGCACCGCGCTGACCACCAACAGAGGAAACGTAGGTGGAAACATGCCCTTCCCACTGCTCAGGCTAACCAGCAAAAACTTTCTTCTTTTATTATGTCTCCTTTAGCACCAAAGCAAATAGCACATGCATCTTGACCAAATGGCTTGCCGCTGCTTCCAGCAGCCACCACAGAAAGAGATGGCAAAGTGGTGGTTATCCTGCTCTGGACACAAAACCTCTGCTGCCTGACTGACCAAAAATAAGCTCTGATCCTAGGCCTCGTAGCCCAGGGCTTTGCTCCATGGAGAGATTCATGCTTCCCCAAATTCATTTTCACCTTGTTTCCAGTGAAGCACGGGCTGCATCTGCAAGTGCTGGAGATGACCACCGACTCCTTTGATGACACCATGTCAAAAGTAGCTGTGGCTTCCCTACTTTTTTTTTGAGTCCAAGCCTATTTGAAAAAATTGCTTCTTGTTCACCTCAGGCGAGGGCTGACCAGGGCTGCGGTACCCATTTGGCACGTCCCCTGCTACCCCATGAAGTGGGGTGGAAAAGCATGGCTGAGGCCACATATGCAGAGCAGAGGCAGCCGGTGGCCCTGAAGTGGAAAGCGAGGGCTGTTCCTCCAGCACCAGTCCCCTGGGACAGCCTGACGCCAGCAAAACTCTCCGCTTAATCTGTTTTAATAGCATGTGGGTCGTATTTTCTGTGTTTTCCCTCCTGGCATTACAGTGATGTGCTAATCCACTGCGTGGCAGCAAAAAACCCTCTGAAATTTCCTACGGTGCTGTCAGCTGCTGGAACTGGACACCCTGTAATAACCTCCAGGGCCGATGGCCGGCTGCCTCCAATTCCCAGTAAGGACTTATTTTCCTTGGCATGGCCTACACGTGCAAAACCCTGCTCTGATAGTTTTTTGAAAGAGCAATAGGTGGCAAAGTACTTAGCTCTTTCAAGGAAGTTTGGAAACGATGGAGACCATGTGAGTGCTGAGCGTGGCTGTCCAGCTTTCAGCACAGAGCAGTAAATCATCTCCTGAATGGCTGTCACAAGCACACCAGATCACCACAAAGAAGCTATTTTTCTTTCATCGCGACTGCCCATTCAAGATACAACACTGCTGCTAATGCATTTAGCAGGTGCAAGAAACATTTGAAAATTGATTTTTTTTTTTTTTTCCCCCAAGAAATAAGGTTAAGAGGTTGTTTGCTCTGCTTGTTTGGAGTTTGGCTTATTTTGTTATACCCCTGCATGGCTGCAGCTTCCTCCACATGCTGGAAATGGTTGCACCCACTCAGAGGCGGCAGAGTCTCAGGGCAAATGGGAATATTTCCAGTACTGCAGGCAGGGATTTATGAGGTGCTTTAATGGGGCATCCAAAACTTTGTCCAAATGTTACTGCCTCTGTCTCGGCTGGACTGGAGACATAGCATGGTCCTCATGCCTGAGCGTGAGGCCCAAATCCAGGAGATGGTGCTCTGCTGTGGAAATATCGCCTGTGCCCAGCCGCTCTCCATGCTCTGTGCACAGCACTGGAGTTATCCACTCCTTTCCCTGGGGGAAAGGGTCAGAGTCACCATGGGTGACACCAGCTTGGGTCTCCTTGACATGGTCTCCTCTCATCTCATCTAATGTACTGGTGGCTTGCGCTGCCCCTTTGCTAGTCACCGTGCCGTTCCCCATGTGGTCTTTCATGTCCAGCATCTCCAGCATCCTTCATGGCTCTGCCTTCACGGCAGACTGGGAAGGTGATTTTCAATTTCTGCTCTCACTTGGGAATTAGTATTGCATGGGGGTCCGGCACAACCCTTGGGAGTGCCGTGGGGTCAGGCGGGACTCTCTGCTCATTCAGTCCTCGCCAGCAATAGCACTGCTGCCACGGTGGAATATGCCACAGGAGTAACCTGTGAGTGGAAAATTGGACCAACACTTCCTAAAGATGAATTACAAGTGTGTTATTTTAAAACGTATGACATGAGCATCTGTCAGGAAGACACCGGATGAATAGTAATTAAAGATACGTTGCACGAGCCATTAAACAGTTTCCTACTGACAGCACTTTAAGCATATCTGAAGCCAAACATGGGAAACCAGAGGGGAAAAGGCTGCTCATACCCCAGTGTGGGCTGGTTTCCTTAGAAACTGTCCATGCGGGGGGTCCCTCCCACAACAGCATCGCTGCTGCCAGCCAACACGCAAGAGTCAAAAGCGCCCCAGGAGCAAGTCGCCATCTCCCAGCAGCTGAAACGCTGGGCTAAGCAGCTTCATCCTTGGGATACTGATCACAAGAGCTCGGGAAACCTCTTCTGAAGAAAAGAAGGGAAGCGCAGTTTCTGAACCAAGTTTCGTTCTGGATCGCCTGTAGGTAGAAACTCATGATTACTCATCCAAAGCTGTTGCATTTTATGTGGCCATTGTGCAGCTGTTAGTATCCCTTTCCTCAAAACAAAACTATTATATGGTTTTACGAAATATGAAACTAGCAGTGTTTTATAGCGATCACACTAAAAGCTTACCTTGTAACAGAGAATTGGTTTCTGTCTTCTTCTTTTGAGCCAATGCACTGGATGTTATAGTTGAGGTGTGCTCTCAGAACAGCCCCTTCAGCTGCAGTTTGCCATGGCAGAGGCAGTGTTTGCCCAAGTGGGCACCTCCAGCAGCAGCTGCCTCAGGAAGAAAGTTTTTGGAAGAAGACTCTAATTCTTCCAGTGCTAAGACGGTCTTGGTATAACGTAAGAAGGTTATGAAATCCCAAACCCTCGATATTACCCTTGATGTATATTGCTTGTGCTATGTCAGACCCTTTTCTCCCTGGGGGATCCACTGTCATAGGAACGTACCCCTTAGCATGAGGGCTGAGATCTGTCACTAATGGAGGCTTTCAGTAACTGCAGTGGTTGGCGTAGGGCTTGTTCCTTGTCAGAGGTTTGTTTACAGTGGCCATTTCTACATGCCAAGATCAACTTTCTGCTATTTTGATTTCATGTTGGGGAAGGGGATTGCATGTGACGTGATGGTAACAGAGAATGCTATCATTAAGGCGGTCATGAAGAAAAAGAGAGGGACTGTATCAAATATAAATAGTGGCCATAAATGCAGATATGTATGTATTTGAACACTGCATGAAGTAAAATACACTATAGCTAAAACAATATGAGGAAATACTTTGTCCTCAAATGGTTCAAAGTTATATAATGTATCTCCATGTACTTTCTAGAGTTCAAGTACAGAGCAAATCGTTTGTGGTTGGACAAGGTGCCCTGCACCATCTGAGCCTAAGTACGAATTCCGTGGTTTTCTGAAACATGTGTTTGATCATAGACTCACAGAATGGTTTGGGTTGGAACGGACCTCAAAGATCATCTAGTTCCAACCCCCCCTGCCGTGGGCAGGGACACCCTCCACTAGACCAGGTTGCCCAAAGCCTCATCCAACCTGGCCTGGAACACTTCCAGGGATGGGGTCTCCACAACCTCTCTGGGCAAATCTGAAAAGAAAGGAAATCTGAAAGGAAAGACCAGGTATTTAAAGGTTAATCAGTAGCAGGGAACTTCCTGACCTCAAAACTTCAATGTCAGGGTGCCTGCTCTGTCAGGATGGTAAGATCTGCTCCCTGACTCCATCTGGCCCTTTCAGCAAAGCCAACTCCTGTGTAAACACCGGCGACTCTGACCAACAGCACTTAGGGAGCCCTCTTGCACAAGACTCCCTCCCAGTTGTGTGGGCAAAGTACAGCATGAACACATTTTCCTCTTCCTTCATGTATTTGCAAGCCTGAAGCCACTTCTGCAGCTTTGGATAAAATGCCCATTATAACTGGAAGGAAACCTGCCCAGGAAAATGGAGGGTGAGGAGCAGAGAGTGGCTCTGGGGGACCCCAGGTGGGATGTGGTTATCATTCCTCTGAAGCTGCCACTGGGACCTTGACCCCATCATGCCAGGCAGGTGGTGTAACCGTAAGGAAAGCTGACGGACTTCATCTGTGAGAGAGGGGAATGGTCGAGGCAGCACTGTTGGAACCATCACGGAGAAATGAGGTGCACGGGGGTGAAGTGACCCCCAAAGGGCACACAACTGGGCAAAACTGAAGCCACATCTTCTGCTGGTGCTCAAGGCAGGGGGTAGGACGTGACTTTCTGTGTGAAATGGCAACATTCCTGCTAATAGCATCAAGGTAAAAATAAAAATGAACTTCCCAAGCACACTCAAAGCAGGTTTGTCCTATGACCCCCTCCTATTCCCCCTTTTTTCCCCTTTTGCCAATTTCTGCAGTTCCAAAGAGCCTATCCAGCTTTCAAGGTAGGAACGTGGGGAAGGCTACATTTAGGAGAGAGCCCAAACTGCTTTTGTTTTGCAAAAGTACTTTTTTCTGCCTGTGCCATGTGGAAGGGTTAAAGCAGACCCAAGTTAAAAATAAAAAAACACCAGTAAATGGTAATACAGGGTGATACCAGTACAGCCCTTCTGGGCCCAATCGAAGGGTCATCTATAGCCCAGCACCCTCCCTCAGACAGAGGTCAAAACCAGGTTCCTATGGGGTGGTATCAAAACAGGGCAAGCACCTGATGATACTTCTCCCGGGTACTTTCCCAGCCTGCAACAATGCCCCTTTCTGCACTTGATTATCCTCGGTTAATGTATCTTCCCTGAAGTAGTTCAGTCATTCCTCCAGCCCTTGTGAACTTGAGCTTTTGGGTGAACTTGAGCACCCAAAGTATCTTTTGGGAAACACTTTCACAGTTGAGCTGTATGTTTTCTCCAGTTCATCCTTGGATAAATGATTTTGAGGTATTGAGTATCCGTACAAGCAGTTTCTCTCTTTCTCCTTCTGTCAGATGAGCATTGCCCATTCCTGTCACACTTCACACATCTGTGGAGGGGCTGAGTCCATGAGTGGCTTCTGACCAACACTGAGGGGCTCTGAGGAACGTGTCTGAGGAGTGAGACAGTATGATGGTGAACCGACTTGTACTTGTGTCCTGGCTTTTGTGGAAAGATCTTGCAACGGTTTGGGGAGGATGAAAAGGATGAGTCCACATGAGGTGTGGCTGGCAAGCAAATAAGGGCACATCAAGGTGGCAGCAGTGTGGTTTCCTGAAGCTCATCATACCAAAAGCTTTTGATGGGAAAAGTCCCTTGAAATTATATCCTGCCATTCAAGAGTATGCCATCAAGTGTCTGCCTCCCTGTAAACAACCTCTGCCTCCTCAAGAGCAGTTGTTAGTCTTTGTGATGCTTCAAAATGAGAAGACAACAGCATACCAAAGCAATCCAAGATGTTTTTGTGATTTCCAGGCCTAAAACTACTTGCTCACTTATATTTTTAAATTATTATTATTATTATTATCATCATCATTATCATTATCATTATTATTATTTTCTTTGGTAGTTAATGGAACAAAGATTCTTTTGGGCTTATGGGTCAGGTCTCTAACCAAATTAGAAGCACTAAGCCAAAGCAACGTCATCTTCCTTCTTCCCTGCAGGTCACCACTGACACGTTGGGAGAAATGAGTCAGCTGGTTTCTCTGGCCTCGTCCACGCCAACACTAGATGTCAGCCCAAACCCGCGAGTGCTTCTGCTCTGAACTCAAACAGGTTCATGCAAATCTGCGGAGGAGCTGCCTGGGCAAGCCTTCGGCTACGCTGGCAGTCTTCACCCCCGAAGGAAGAGGAGTTGTTGCAGTGCAGTGGCAAGGGGAAAAAGAAAGGGTAGGCTCTCGTATCTTTGCACAAAGTCCCTTTTATAATAAACACGTTTTTACACAAGCTGAAAGGAGCCACATTTTATGCGGTGAGAACTCCCACCTGAGGTTCCTGCCCTTGTCCCAGAATATGCTGGAAGGGGGTTAACGTCTCACGGTGACCATTAGCAGCAGCATCCCTGCTCCTCACACGTGGCTGCAGCTCTTCAGGCAGGTTGAGTTTGTCCCGGTGGACCCTGCCAGGAAAGACTGGCAGTTGTGGGGGTTTTATTGCTATTAAAAGAGGAAGCACCTATGACCGTTACCTCCAAGAAGCTACGAGCTGCAGGCTCTCCTGAGCTCAGACGGTGGGGCAGAGCAGGTGCTTTTGGTTTTACGGTGAAGTGAAACCGGTGGCAGGGAAACAGGACTGACCAGAGTACTTTTTGCAATTAGTTAAAAGCTCCATTAGTGTGTTTTCTCCTCGCGGTGCTGTTGCCCCAGAGCATTTAGCTCACAAACACTGGTAACCAGGGCTTGTGTTGACCAAAAGCCCTGAGAAGACAACAGAAACTGCCTGGGAGAAATAGCGTTTCCTCTTATTTCCATTCTGGCTTGGGACAGAGGCAATTTCCCCTTCCCTTGTTTAGAAAACAGCCTTCCTTCCCCATTTCCCCCTCATTCTTCCCAACTCCCACTGTGGCAGGCCAGCCTGGCAAGGGCTCCAGGCTGCAGGGCCAAGATGACCTTATGGAAACCAGGGATTAAAGATTAAAAGTGAGCATCTGCTCGCACACCTCTGTTCCTGCATTCCCACCTTCTGATTTTTAAAAAATGAATGTATTGGTTTCCATGTCCAGTCGCTGCCTTTCCTTGTGCCTTGCTGCGCAACGAGAAGCAGGCAGAGGTTGCCCAGCCAAAACCCAGCCGGGCTGCAGCTCCGCAGGGCGCAGCGTATTTCCAGCATGCTTGCCTGGGACACCCGTGGCCCGGCAAGGGCTCGCTGTGGCAGGGATGCAGTTCCTGGATCTGAGCTGGCTGGCACAGAAAGGGCTCAGGCATCCCTGCATCCAGCCCTCCTGCTTCCTTGGTGAATTCACCTTTCGTGGAGACAAAGCTAGAGAGACCTGCAAGGTCTGACACTTCTAAAAATACTTCTGTGTTTCAGTGGAGGGATTTTCAGCAAAGCAAAGGCAAGCAATTCTGGCTCAAAATAACAATTATTGCAGCCATTCCTGCCTGCCATCCCACAATACGTAGCCTGTTCTGTCGGCTTAACTGCTTAGTGATATATGTTATGTTGTCCGAGCCACTTCCTTAAAGAACAACTTGATGAGGAGTGGATACAGTTTGTTCTTGTTTACCACAGGGGAGAAAGAAAACGGCAGCACAAATAAGCACATGTGCTGCTACAAGCGGCGGTGACTCTTCAGCTGCTGGGACCGGGGTCAGCCGTGACGAGGCTGGATTGCAGGGGGCCAGCGTTGAAAAGTGCGTATGACGCCAGGTGGGAGGGGTTCTTGGATTTCAATGGCTTGACATCATGCCTTTCCCTGGTTTGTTGGGGTTTTTTTCCTTTCCTTTACGAAGCCTGCTCCTGGCCCAGATCCTGGCAACACTTCATTACACAACGACAGTTGCCATGGCCACTAAAGGGGAAGCAGCAAACAGTACTGCCACAGCACTGCCGGGAGCCGCTGCGGCTTCCCGGGTGCACGGGTACACGGGGGCACGAGTGTGCAGGTGCATGAGTGCACTCGTGCGTGAGCGCATGGGTGTGGGAGTGCATGGGTGCGTGGGTGAGTGTCCCACTGGGGGCCCAGCATCTCTCTGCTCACTTGCAGGCATGAGCGTCCCACAAACTGCCACTAGCCATGAGCAAGCTGTGCATCATAGAAAAATCCAATGTGAATGCGGTAAAATATTTGCATGGGTTCAGTGTGGACATCTGCAACTTCAGGTCTGCATTGGAAATGGGGATGAGTGTTGGAAAGGGAGAGACTGGGGCTGCAAGGATGTTCGGCATGCTGCCAGCTCTTGGTGCACATGCAAGTGGTGAAGGTGATGAGCAATAGCCAGCATCCAGCAATGCAAGGAGTGAGCTTCCCTGCAGAGGCAGCCCACCCTTCCTGCTGGTCATCTCTCCTGCTGTGCACAGGGCTTGTGAAGGAGCAGGAGAGATCAGCTGAAGTCATTGGGGCTCACACGGTCTGTCAGCACGCTGCAGGAACAACTGAAG
This sequence comes from Grus americana, assembly GCF_028858705.1. Taxonomy (NCBI): domain Eukaryota; kingdom Metazoa; phylum Chordata; class Aves; order Gruiformes; family Gruidae; genus Grus; species Grus americana. Next base: position 35,991,449 of record NC_072855.1, on the reverse strand, counting down.
ATGGAAGCGATGCCCCCCAGCTGCTGGCCAGGCAGCCATAGGGAGCAATTGAAGTCGTGTACAGTACATACTGGGGACAGTTGCACTGAAGAGGGGGTTTCTGGTGTGGGACATCCAACTGAGCAAGGTGCTCGTTCCTGTTACATCACCTCCGTACATATTTATTGATGTCTCCAGCAAAGTAGCTGCCACTGGGAGTTACTCATATGCACAAGAAATTCATGTCGGGTTAACTGTGGAAATTGCCGCCCACTGTTGCCTTTTTGTCCTTGTGCTGCTGGGGATATTGCGGCAGGAGGAATGGTAGCAGACCTGCACCGGCCATCCAAGCTCACGGTTTGGTGTGCACCTTTAGCCTGGAAGCAGTGAGGATCTAAATCTGCCATGCAGTGGGCTGCCAGTGGCGGGGAGGCTGCACTGCTTGCCTTGCTGCTGCCCCAGCTGTAATGGAGGTGCAAGAAAAAGGACTGGTAACCTAAATCAGTGTAGAGACACCTGCTAGTATTAATTTTCCAGATCCCTTGGTTCATTTTGGTTATTTCTGTTCTGTAAAACTAAATAGTTCCCCTTTTAGCTTTATACTCAATGGCTCTAGCACATTTCCCATCCCTGGTTTTACATTTGCTTGCTTGTTTCTCAAGCGAGTTCTTCCAGTGTCTCTTAAATCATGTCTACTGTTGTTTGAATCCCTTCCAGTTTCTTGCCATCTGTTCAATGCCAAAGTGCACAAAATGTTCATGGTTCATAGCGATATCCACTATGACACAGAAACAGGAGTCTTGTGCAGCTGAAGTTTCAGGCCTCCGCAGTCAAATAACATCACAATTAATGCATTGATCTTTGTGCTTCTAGTGACTGCACCTTTCTTCTTATGCTTTTAAGTTACAACAAGTACATAGGATTTCCATGAGTGAGCTTTTAGACCTTCTCTTCTCTTCTCTTCTCTTCTCTTCTCTTCTCTTCTCTTCTCTTCTCTTCTCTTCTCTTCTCTTCTCTTCTCTTCTCTTCTCTTCTCTTCTCTTCTCTTCTCTTCTCTCTGGTGGTATTGTGCTCTGAGGTCTCTTAATTGTAGCACTTCTTCATGGCATCAGCCAAGAAGTGTCCTGAAATCAATCTCTGATCTCTGTGGCTCAAAAAATCCAGGCAGACCTTTCAGTTGCTCTAGACTCAGCTGGGGTCCTAGTTTGTTGCATGTGATCTTTATTTTGTTTTCAGAGTCCCAAGAGAAGTTGTGCCCCTTACAAAATTCTAAGCAAGCCGCTCTTTTGATGGGTCTTCAATCACATTTTGCTCTTCCCAGATGTTAATAATATAATGTCCACAAAAATCAAGCCAAAGGATCTTACCATACACCATTAATTCCTGGAAATTGGGAAAATCACATGTTTTCCTTTAATCCGAGAGAAATAATTCTCCCCAGGCCCTCTGCCTAGTCACATCTCCCATTACGCAGCGAGGGCGAGCAACACATCTGTTATCAGGCTCCTGATCCCTGAAGCACCTTTTCTGGGAGGATGAAACACAAGCCTTCAGACGTCACTGCTCCTACGTCAGTTAGGTAATCTTCTCAGCTGTAGATGTAGCTCCTCAGCCACACCGACTTTCACAATGCAGAGTCAGCTTTCGTCACACCTTGTGGCAGGGCAAGGCTGACCCATCAGAGACAGCAGCTTGGAGCAGTCCCTTCAACACACACCAAGCAGAAGATCCATATTTTGCCTTTCCGATAGTCTTGGGTTTCATAGCTGTTGTAGGGCCAGGCAAAAGTCTCTGTAAATGCTATTTACCATTATGTCTAATTTATTTGACAGCAAACGAAAGCCCAAATGATAGTCATCCCTTCCCTCAGAAGGCAATGTTGATTCTTAAGCCTTTCCCTTACTTAGCCAAGACTTCTCCTCCTTTGCTGCATGATACGTGGCATTTTTCTCTGAGGTAGGTCACTTTACAACTCTGTTGGCTAACCTTGGTGAAAACCTTTTCCCAGAAAAGTTTCATCATGATTCACTGGCATTATCCAGAGCACAGATTCTCCTGTCTAAGCAGCTCACACAATGCTGTCAGCAGCGTGTCTGAACACCAAAAATTGCCGAGTGATGACAAGCCCGAGAAGGGCTGGGGGGATGCATTGGCAGGGCAAAGGGTTTTTCTGTCATGCTGAGGTTACAGAGGCTTTGGTGTATCTGTTCTGGATGCACAGCTGTAGATCTCCTCACGAAGCTCCTTTTCTCCCCAGTAAGATCATATTAGAAAGAAGTATTGATCAGACCAGCAAAAAGGTTAAAGCTATATTGCAGAGCAGGGTGTTAGAAGAAGCCTCAAGTGACCATCTGCACTTGTGTTCAGACCCTGCAGTCTTCTGCTTTTGTTTTCTCCTGTCTTCAGCTCTGCAAGTGGAAGTGAGGTTGACGATGTTCAGTGCAAACATCAGACGCTTTGTTCCAGATATAGCTTCGCATGTAGGTGGGGAAGGGGCCGGGGCTGAACTTGTTCTCTTGTCGTCTCTATAAACAACCTGAACATCTTGCAGCTGTCAGGGTGCGGACTATAGCATCTCATAAACTATCTGCAAACCTTCATGTGCGGGTGAATACGGAAGGTACAGAGAACAGGCTGTCTGTCAGCTGATCTCATTAAACCATCTGATATCCAACAGCCGATTCAAACTGCAGTTTTTCTGACTGTATACCGGTTTTGGTGTATGTCAATGGGTCCTTGGGTAGTCTCACGCTGATATGGTGAAAACAAGTACTTGAAGATTAGTTTCCCTTGAGGACACGCATTGTAGAAGTGATCTTAACACTCCTTGGCTGCCTGTTAAAGGCATAGCCTACCAGGTTACAGTAAGAAGTCCTCCGACTACAGGTCAGTACCTTGGTTTTCTGCAAAAGCCGAGCACCACAGCCTGATATCTTAGAAACGGTGAAGACATTTTTCTTGTGCAGGGGGGAATGGAAGTCCCCCCATGGATGCCCAATGGAAGGACCCCCACAGCGGTTACATACTGATTGCTTACAGTGAAGCTGCTGGAGCGGGATCAGAGTGCCCTGGCACCCCCGGCCACCCACCACCACCCGCCCAAGGCTGTGGGCACCTCCATCGCCTCTGAGCTTTCATGGCGCGGTGCTAACACCCAGACTTTCAGGGCCTGCCCAGGAGCAGCTTTTCACTTTCTAAGGCGTGCAGTGACTTTTCAGCAAGCTTTTCAGCGTGGTTTGTACTTTCTAAGAAGTGAGCTGAAGCGAAGCCCGACAGCCAGCCAGTGAGCAACACGGCTTACCTGCCCCAGGGACACCAGGCACTACACATATGCGGGGGAAAAATCCCTGCAGGTCAGGAGGAGATGTAAAAACCCTGTCAAACCACTCGAAAGAGGGAGTGAGAAGTTGTTTTTTACAAGAACAATGTGGATGAGATCTCTTTTAAACTTCAGCTGAAATGAAAGGAGGCTGGGGATTTTTTTTTTATTGCTACTAGAAGCATTTTTCTGTCTGACCTGAAAATGACATGAAACTCCAACCTCAAAGTAGGTTTATTTACAAGCTTGGGTCTTAAGAAATCCCTGCGTGGGGAGGGAGAGGTTATTCATCAGTCAGCAGGCAGAACTGGAGCCAGGGGGTGTGGACAGTGCTCCCAGCTCCTTAGGTACAAACTAGGTGGGATTGCTGTTGGTTACTAACCTGTGATAAGCTGGATCTGGACATCAGAAAGTATAAAACACAGGAGATTTGGGGTAAATCTTCCCATGAGATCCATAAGGGCAAAATTTATAGCTGCTTTTTTAATATGAAGCTTTGTTTATTAATTTATAGAAAGACGAAGTGGCAGCACGCTTGGGAAGCTAAGGGAAGGGGCCAGGCAAGGTCTTATCCAGGTTTATGGTGGGGGTGGAGCCACTAGAAAGACACAGGAGGGTGTGGGGGACAGGTTGCCATGGACTTAGCTCTACTCTAGTCATGGCTACATTTTTGCAGAGAAAGATCAGGTTATAGAGAAATGATAGTGAATAGCTAGAAACTCTGAGCAAGGAAAGGGACCTATGGCTGGCTGTGGAGCAGCCAGCGACAGCCTGGCCGGTGCCCACCCTCTCCGCCCCGGCCTTTGCCTGGGGAGCAGGTGTTGGGAGCAAAAGGTCTAACTTTGCGCCCTCGGTGGCTTCTGGAGCATGTTTCCACCAGGACCCATCCTCTTTTCCAAGGTGGCATCAGCTACGTGAGGCGGAAGAGCCATTCGCTTCTAGTGGAAGGCTTTGGCATGTCTTTATGGCCTGACGCCATGAGGCGAAGAGCTCTAACAGCACACAGAGCGGTATTTCAGCGGGCTGGCTTTCCTGAGCAGTCTAGCAACGGTGGCTAAACCGGTGTCTTTCAGCTGTATTGCATCAGTATCTTCCCGGGGTTTTTTGTTTATGTTTAGCACTTGCTTGGGTTTTGGGTTTTTTTAATTCGTTTTAGTTTCTCTTTAGGCAAATGGGATGAAAGAAGATAGGACTGCACAGGAAAGGAAACTGTTAGTCACCAGAAAGAGATGAAAGAAAAATTGTGAGTTATTCTTGTCCAGGCTCAGCCTGCCACTTCTGTAGCTGGATGAAGCACTTTTTTTTAATTTCTGCCTTGTGCTTTGCTGTCCCATAGCACCATGGTGACTCTTACTGAGCCACAGCTATCTGTGCCTATCTGATCAGCCTAGCCGTGCTCAGAAATCTAGGCTCTGCAAGGGGTATTGGCCTTACCCTCTGCAAACTGAAGCATGGCTCTGAATTCAAGGCATCACAAATTATTTCAATGGGAAGAAGAAATCTATGATGGAGGCTGGAGTGCCACAGTGCAACCTTGTTGTTTTTTTTTTTTTAAGTGCTTCTTGTAAAACCCGTCACCCACAGACAATCAGTTGTACTCATCCATAACGGCAACCTCCAAAGTTAGATTTTCCCCCTTCTGCACGATGTTTCCCCACCACCGCTGCTTTCATTACATCATTGCCAGATGCTGCCGTGCTCTGACATACAGCAAGACGTGGGGTCCCCGTCCTTGTCAAATTTAAAGAAATAATTGCGATAGTGATCAGAGAATTCATTTAAAAGGCAGCCATGCCCTGCAAGAGAGTTACATGTAGAGTTACATATAGAGTTACATACCATAGAGGGAGGTAAAGCCTCCCCACGCCACAATGCCTGGACCCCCAGGCACTGCTCTGGGCACCTCTGTGCGGTCCCCGCCCCCCCCCAAGGTGGCAGTGGCCGGGACTGCAGTGTGCCGTGACAGCCCTACGCCACCGCCATGGGCCATGCAAACCAAGTTTGTATTGCAAATGGAGACCACTTGTCCAGTCACATAGAAACAGCAGAATATGAGCAAGTGCGTTTCCAGTTAGGGTCCTGGAAATAATCTTGTCTTCAACAAGATCAGTTAGTCCCCTGTGTTGGGTTTGCGTGGCAAGGTTTTGGTAGCCGGGGGGTCTACAGGGGTGGCTTCTGTGAGAAGCTGCTAGAAGCTCCCCCTGTGTCTGATAGAGCCAATGCCAGCCGGCTCTAAGACGGGCCCGCCGCTGGCCAAGGCCAAGCCAATCAGCACCTCTGTGATAACATATTTAAGAAGGAAAAAAACAGTTAGGGAGAGCTTTTGCAGCCGGAGAGAGGAGTGAGAAGATGTAAGAAACTCTGCAGACACCAAGGTCAGTGCAGATGGAGGGGCAGGAGGTGCTCCGGGTGCTGGAGCAGAGATCCCCCTGCAGCCCGTGGTGAAGGCCATGGTGAAGCAGGCTGTCCCCCTGCAGCCCATGGAGGAAGGATGAGGGGATGTAGAGATTCCATCTGCAGCGCATGGAGGACCCCATGCCAGAGCAGGTGGAGGCACCTGAAGGAGGCTGTGGCCCGTGGGAAGCCCACACTGGAGCAGGCTCCTGGCAGGACCTGTGGAGAGAGGAGCCCAGGCTGGAGCAGGTTTGCTGGCAGGACTTGTGACCCCGTGGGGGACCCACGCTGGAGCAGTCTGCTCCTGAAGGTCTGCACCCCGTGGGAGAGACTCACGTTGGAGCAGTTCATGAAGGACTGTCTCCTGTGAGAGAGACTCCATGCTGGAGCAGGGGAATGATGAGAGGAGTCCTCCCCCTGAGGATGAAGAAGCAGCAGAAACACCGTGTGCTGAACTAACCGTAACCCCCATTCCCCGTCCCCCTGTGCCGCTGAGGGGGGGCGAAGGTTGAAGCCGGGAGTGAAGTTGAGCCCAGGAAGATGGGAGGGGTGGGGGGAGGTGTTTTAAGATTTGATTTTATTTCTCATTCCTCTACTCTGTTTTGCCTAGTAATAAATTAGATGAATTCCCTCTCTCAGTTCGGTCTGTTTTGCTCGTGACGATAATTAGTGAGTGATCTCTCCCTGTCCTTATCTCGACCCACAAGCATTTCGTTATGCCTTTTCTCCCCTGTCTAGTGAAGGAGGGGAGTGACAGAGCGGCTCTGGTGGGCACCTGGCCCCCAGCCAGGATCAACCCACCACAGCTCCTAATGATGACATTTCCAGAGTTGCATTATGAGGCAAATCCTGTATTTTTTTCCCCCATTTACTACATATATAATGCAAATATAGCTAAGGAGTTGGTTTAGTATGATTTTAATGTATTCCCATCCTTATTTCAGTACATAGGGGGTAACTCAGGGCTTTTAGAACAAGTGTACGGGACCTTTTTACAGTGTATGATTGAATGCAACGTCTGGTAGGTCATTAAACTTATATCCGTCTCCGGAAAAGAACAGCATGTGTGATGTCCTCATCTGAACCAGCAGCCTCTGACTCCTGCGGTGCTCGCTCATTAAACACCAGTGCCACCAGCACTGTCCGTAGTGGTGCTTGTTCTGATAAGCCAGTATCCTCCTACCAACCACAAAAATATGTATTTAATGCTCAACACATGAGACTTTCCATCAGTCCAAGGACATGCTGAAGTGATTCGGTGGACTGGGACAAATTTTGATGGAAGGCATATGGAATGCTTTAGTTTCATAGATACACCTTTTTAATAGGCAACTTGGCAATTATATATTATGGCTTGATACCACTTTTGGTAGTGGGTAGCTAATTTTAAAGCTTTGCTCTGTTTTTCGGTTTCTTTCTTAACATTGGATCACATAAATGAAGAGATTTAAGTGGGTTTAGTTCCTATACAAAGATGCTGTAGTTTACCTTGCTTAATATAGAACTAATCCTAGATTTGGATGGACATACTCTAGTGTCTATACCAGCTAAGACGGAAGAATTCCAGGATAATATCTAGTCCTGATGAAATTAAATCAGCACCATTTTTCACGTATACTTTCATTTAAACAGGGGGAAAACTATGGAAGAATAAGGCCCTAGGGCCATCACGTGAACACAGAGCAGACAAAGGGGGTGTATCCTGTGAGGTCCTGCCCCAAATTAGGGGGGCAGGACTGCCATCATGCTTGCAGAGGCACCATCATCGCAGCCGCACTTGGCTGCCTGTGTCTCCCTCTGTTCATGTGTTTACATTTCCATTTAAATTTACCTGCAAGTCTGATTTTTCTGGAGTTTTAGCATGCTTGGTTTTGATAGATGATTGCTACAGTCCCATAATATGTTTTACTCAGAGTTTCTTAATCTGCTCCCAGCTGTAATTCCATCTTAGCCTAGTTTTGTCCAAGGAATATGAAATGTTGTCTTATTCCCAGAGCAACAGATGCAAATGTCTTCCTGAGAATGGGAAGCTTATCAAATGCCCAGTATGATTCTTTTCACTGATATTTCAAGAAATGCTTTGTCCTGCGTTTCTTTGAGGAGATGCTGCTTTCTGACCTCTGGATCACACTCAAGTTTTACCTTAAGGAAGCTGTGGGGGAGCATGTCATAATTTTCATTTATTTTCCTAAAGAGATTGTAACTCAGTGCATTCTTTTACGGATCAGTCATATACACTATAGAACAATGCTTGGGTTTATCCCATTTTTTCCCTTTTGCAATCTGCAAACAGTGTTTCCTCTTTTGATCGAAATTGGTTTTGACTGTACCTGAGTGATGCAGTGATGAAATCAGAGGAAACCTCAGGTCCCTTTTCCCACCAGAGCAGAGGCGGTGAGTGCCCAGAAATACCTGCGAGGCCACAGGTACCAGCTAGCAGGTTCTCTTCCTGCAGCTTTAGTAAGGATTTCAGGCCAGATTTGCTCTACAGTTAATGCCAAAACCTTACCATCTTACCTTCTTACCATCCACCCACTTCTGAAAGCCCTGCTGGTGCCAGTTCCCCTGTGCTGCTATCATCAGCCTTCATAAGTGAAAATCATACGAACTATTCATATGAAAATCAGGCCCACGTTGCTATTGTGTCAGGTGTTTTTGAGGGAAATTTCAGTTGCAAAGTGTGATTTCGCAACCATAAGTTCGGCATTTATTCTTTTTCTTACCTCCCTCCCTCTCTTTCTTTCTTTCTTTCTTTCTTTCTTCCTCTTTCCTTTTCTCTGTCTCTCTCAGTATTGTTTCCTTTTCCATGCAGACATGGAAAAATAGTCAAAGTGCTATTTCTTTTTAGGCCGAGAGAAGTATGTGACTTGTCATACTAACCGCAGCGGCTGTACCAAGCTGCACCTTCTCTCATGTAACGCTTTACTAGTAACTCAGAGAGTGAGGCTTAAGCAGGTTTTTTTGGCTAAATTTCACTCCAGAGGTAGTCTGAGGTTTCCCTGTGCATGGGAAGACACCGAGGGAATGTTTCATATAACACCAGCTGATATTTAATACAGATTAGTGACTGGAGTTGAAACTGTTGTGCTGAATCCAATCATTCCTCCCTAGACCACAGCATGGGAACTGCTCACTGCAAGGTTAGCAAGTTCATCCCCCTTTACTAAAACCAGTCCTTTTTATTTAATTTTCACTTCTCCTCTCAGTTTTGGAATGATATGATTCCAAAAAGAGGTTCCCGTTTCTTTTCTTCTCTCCCTTCCTTTTAGCGGGGCCCGTGCGAAGCACCGCCGAAGGGGAAGGGCCGAGCAAGCTGCCCCCCTGCCTGGCTCACGCCCAGGCAGCCCCTGCATTGAGCAATGCCAGACATCTGCAGGGGACCAGAGGCGGCTGCCACAAACAGCTAACGCCATACAGCGGCAGTTTTAAAGAGAAAAGTCCTCACGGACTACACGCCGAAATATTGCAGGTTGATTGCTTTCTGCCGAACGCACAGGTAATACACAGGGTTTGCAGGTGTGCTAGAGCATCTCGTGCCCATGCACGGAGCGAGCTGTATCTGCATGAACAAGCAAGGTGCCCAAGAACTTGCATGACTATTCATTGCACAGGGCTTAAGGGAAGCGATAAACCCTCACGGGTGCAGTTACCCACTCCTGAAGCATGAAGAAAAGACATGGTTTTAAGACCAGGCTTAAAAACAGGTGACTGCATGCTTAATGCGGATCAGAGACTGCTGCGTGCCAGACTCCTGTCTTAGCACTGTCCCGGTAAAGTGGGGATGACATCTGATGTATATATTAGATATCACGTGTTTGGAAATTGTCTCACTGCTGCTAGAAAAAAAAAATAAATCAGCATATGCTCACAAAGTCTGGATTCATGGCACAGCAAAGCAGAAATAAGGAACTAGCTCAGGGTGCAGAGATTCCATCCCCAGCATGACACAGAACTCAGTTCTCCTCTGGCTCAGCTTTTGCGGGGGACAGGCGATCTCACGTGGGGTGTCAAGAGCCGACCCCTGCTCCTCAGCTCTGTGCTGGCCTTGCCCTGAAGGTCACTTGTCACCGCGGAGCAGGGAAGTCTCTCTGTCTCTAGCATGCTCCCTCTTGCTGCCGGTCCCCGAGGCCACACGGAGCATCCATCTGGGCACAGACACCACAGCCGTGTGCAGGACATCTACCCCGGCTCAGCACGTGGGCAGACCACTGTCAGAAGAGAAAAGTGAGGGTGGCTAGCAGGAACTTCCCCCAGGCTTGGAAGTCCTGTGTAATGAAACAGCATTTCATCCACAGCTGCTATGAAATGGTGAAAGTATCAGTGAAGCAATGAGAGAAGATAAATCTCTGGTTAAAACTGATTACCTGTGTTTATTTCCTTGAAAAGCCTGTGAATTAGGAGAAAAAAAAATCTTGGTTTCAGCTTGGTCTCTGGAGAAGCAGCCATGCCAGCTCCTTCTCTGGCTAGTAAGTCCTGCTCAAAAACTTCTCAGCCCAGCAGCCACTTCCACCCAAGTTGGAAAGAAAGGGTAGAAGAAGTCTGCAGGCAGAGAGGACAGAGAAAACAGTGAGTGCGCCTTTCTCTCCTCCCCCTTCCCTTCCCTTTCAAGTCTAGGCTTTGTAGCTAAAGTTTGCAAGAGTCCTAAAGGTACGAAGTACCGTCTATGGCCCCTGACAGTGACGCTTGTTTTCGGCTCTGTTTTGTCACCTTTGAGACTTGCCTTTTATCTCTGCTTTTTATCAGATAGAAAAAATGAAGACTGCTTGCTGCCCTTTAGTTTGCTGTTCGCCAGCTGAGGGTCAACGGCACGCTGTGGGGACAGCCTGTGCGTGCGCGTGCAGGCACACGTGTGCACACGCATGAGCCCCGGGAAGGTAAGGCCAGCTGCAGCCCCTGACCCCTCAGACTGGGCTTTGGAGGGATGCTCGGCACACGCAGCTCCGCCGAGAGCGGGGCTTTCTGAACCAGGGAAAGGGAGGCTGAGCTAAGGCCGCGCATCCTGCAGTTTCCTCCTGCTGCAAAAACAAATTATTTCTAAGCACCTGCTTCCTCTTTGAAAGAAAGTAAAACTCTTCAGTGAAAACCAGACAATGGTGTGAAGAAAGAGCTTTTAAAACACTCTCAGAAATAGGTTTGCTCATTGCATACGACGGTCTTTTTTCTTTGCACGGTCGGAAGTACAGATGCGCAAGACATTTGCATGCGCTGCCTCTTCAGGGGGTACTGTACCCCCGCAGTCAGGCAGGTAGCATGACGGCAGGCAGCCCCAGAGCACTTTCCATTGCAGTGGGGACTGGTGATGCACTTGCTCTCGCTCAGCTGCTGACGCTTGAGAGCACGGCTCACATGGGCGGACCCCTCCGTGTCAGCAGCGCTTCCTCCAACCCACCTTTCGTACAAGCCCCTACGTGCTTAGCACAGCACCGATTAGCTGGCTGCTATTTATAGTCCCTTGTTGCTTTGATCCTGGTGGGGGGAATTCTTTTTTCTTTTCCTTGTTGATGTGATTAGTGTGTGTAGCTTTTGTGTTGAATGTATATTTTAATAATTCTTAAATGCATGCCACGGGACCCTTAAGCAAAGGTCGGCCCTGGTTCGGGTTGGTGCCTCGGGAAGTCATCGCCACCACCACAACGCTGCAGGGTCCCTGCACGCCCACCCCGCTGCCTTTCGCCCAGGAGCACCCGCCGATGAACAGCCGCTCTTGTGCAACCGTCTGTCTCCGTTTGGTGCCCCAGTGACCCGGTAAAACTAGTTTTTGTAGATCTCAGCTGGGCTCCTGCAGAGGTGGGACCAGTTACGTGTGCCCAGGGAGCGTCACTGAAGACTCCCACTTGCTAATGCATTTGCCCAAGTAACTGAGACTTAACGTGTGCCCAGACCATGCGCACAGTTCTGGGAAGTCTGAGCACATATGGCACGTTTTCACTTTCATAGCCTGTCTATCTGATGAAATCAGAATGCTTGTTTTATGGTTAAGTTATCAGGCAATCACTCCGAAGCAGTTGAAGAGCAGTACTTCTTCACACGTGTAGCTGGATGGAGAAACTCATTGCTGGGGATATCGTAGTGGCTAAATGTGTGAACAGGGTCAAAAAGGAATTAGACAGATTTGTGCAAGGCATGTCCATCAGGACTATTAAATACGGTCATTCAGATGTACCTCCAGCTCATAAACTCTCTAAATTGCTGATTAGTAAATGCTGGGAGGATTTACCAAGGGAAAATTCAGTCTAAACCTGCCCTGGCTCCAATAATCTTCTCCAAAATACCTGTTCCGAGTCATGGCTGGAGACAGGATACTGGTCCAGTCAGGCCAGTGATCTGACGCACATCCCCGTCCTCCTGTTGTAAAAACTACCGTGTGGCTGTAATAATTAATCACCTGGAAACAGCCCAAACCCCAAGAACAATGCCACAGCACTGAGCACGTATTTACTCAGTCAGGGGAAGCAACGAGAAAATGAGTTTTGCTCCAAGGAGAAACTCCCACCAGAGGTACACAAAAGCGGAGTGAGAGGGCAGTCCCTGTGGAAGACACGGTCGGACTTCCCCAAAACTGCGGCTCAGAGTCATGATGAAAACGGAGCCGAGCCCAATGCTCTCGAGCAGTGCTGCCCATCTGATAGTAAATACACCCATATTTGCAGGAGACACTCAATTTAGCAGGATTTTAAATAGAAATGGGGCCAGAGAGGAATAAATGTTAATTTTTTAAAAAAGTTTATAAATTCTTTGTACTGTTTTATTTGTAAGCACGAAGGTAGGCAGCTTGGAGACAAGGGGGTCAGGCTCTGCCCTGGATCCTGGAAAGCAGGATCCTGGAATGCTGTGGGGTGAAAGTATCAAGTGTGAGTTTCTGGGGTAGTGCTGCAGCAAAAACACCTACTGGTGTTTTTTGATGCGTAAGGAGATGTGCAGACTGTCAGATGAAGGACAGGACTGACTGAACAAATGACTCTTAACTTTGTGAGGGGGATGTAAGTGACCTTCAGACGAAGCTGAAGGCCAGAAGACGCTCCTAAGAGTAAGGTCTTCACCAGCTTGGTTTCTGCCAAAAATCCAGACAAACCAGCCTCAGCCAATGCAGGTAAATTTTATCATGCAGATAAAATTCTGGGCATAAATTGGGCACAGATTTTTATCCAAGAGCATGATTTGCCCTTCCAAGAAAGAGGCTCCCTGTTCTTTTCAAACCAAGACGTAGCATTCAGAAAGGTGACCCAGGCTTTGGCCAAACACAGCTGGTTTGCCACAAGGAGAGATGTCTGGGCAAAATCCAAGTGGCTTGTGAGCTACAGCGGTTCCCACCAGCCTGAGCCCTCTGGCCATCAGGGTATGGACGCGTAGGCGCTGCACACTCCTGATGCAGAGGGACCCCGGGCAGCAGCATCTGAGCTGGTAGGGGTAGCGGTCCTGGAGGATAGAGCTGCTGACTAGCTCTGTCCTAACGAGGAGCCTGGGAGGGTTACTTAGTGCAGGCTTTAGAGATATACCATGAGAGCTGTTGTAGCTCTGAGGGACAAACCACATTCTTCTCCAGATCAACCAAAGCCATCCAAAAAAGCAGAGGAGGTGCTGGGCAGGACGTCCTTCCCCAGATCCCATGGCGGCACTTCTCTAGAAACCCTCAGCCCCACTTTCCTCCATCCTTGATCTCCAGCAGTGTCCAGGTCCACTTTTGGGCTTCAGAACCCAACCCCGTTCCTGATGGCCTTCCCCCCTTCCACTGGAGGCAACTGGCTCAGGGCGGGCAGCTTACAAAAATAAACCAGGCAGCTGCACCCCTGCTGAGCTCAGGCTTTCCTTTGTAAGGCAATCGAGTGGCCCAGTGTTGCACGTCATTTAGCACGGGGCGGGGGGGGGGAGGAAAAAAAAAAGAAAAAAAAAAGAAAAAAAAGACTCTTGTTTAGAGGGTGCCAGCCACCGCTGATGGACAGCATGCATCTGGCTGCGGGTACTGGCTCCCCGTGGGGCACTGGGGCTGTTTGTGCTGCTGCCGAGGGAAGGGAAGTCACTGCACATCCTGTTGGCTTTACCTGAGGTGACCCAGCTGGGACATTGCTTTAGCTTGGCTGGTTTACACCGCTTCCACGTGCAGAGAGCGAGAGGGGTAATGATCCTAACAAAGCGGCCACGGATCTGGCCGTCCTGTGCCTGGATGCCCTCCGTCCCCTGGAGCAGCAAGAAGCTGCTTACACAAGGAGACCGTGTTTGGTTAATTAAAGCATCTAAATAAAAATATTATCCCTCTGACCCACTGGGACGGATGGTACTTTAGCTAATTCCCTTTTTTTCCCTTTCATCAAGGCTATGTTACCTCAAATTTGCATTTGCTGCAGACAGTCAGAGTGGATCTGTGGGATGGAGTAACTTGTTCCCGCAGCTAAGCCCGCAGTGAACTTGATTTAGTATCATCTGTCTGCTTGTAAAGACCTTATTCAGACAGAAACTTAACAGATTTAAGTAAAACTATTTAGAACCCAGTTAACCAGATTTCTGCGAATAAAAGTAGACTTGTAAATGTAATTCCTTGCTATCTATCATGCTGCTCTGGTTTCGCTTCTCTTCCATCCCATCTGGAACCTGAAACCATGTAAAACCATAAAATGAGCAGGGTCTAGTGATGGTAACTTCAGCAGAGGCGGCCGCACGGCCGTGCGGAAGAAGACTTGCTGTTACAGTGCCGTGACCCCCCCCAGCTCACATCTACCAGTTGCTGTGCCGGCAGGGAGCACCGCGCCGCCGCTCTCCAACGGCAGCAGGAGCCCCTTGGGATGCTTGGCTGCATCCCGGTCCCCAAGGGAGGATGTGCTCAGCCTGGCACGGGGCATGCGGGTGCCCGGGCAGCCTCCCCAGGAGAGCAGAGGGGGCTGAGCATGGCAGAGTGGGTCGTTGATCTCTAGGTAAGTGATCCCAAACTGATCTCCTGGGGTTTTTGCAGGAAGTTTGCACTGCATTTGATTCATTTTAGAAGACCCCTTTGAAATGCTCACGAAGAGGTCTTGTATCAGCTTTGCTCATGCTCATCATTTACATTTTCCCTGTAAAATTTCCTCCACCAAACAACCAAAAATGCTCATAAAGTCTCTCTGTAGCACCAAGAAGCTCGTGTTTCCAGACAGCAGTCACCAGAGACATAGCAATATTGTGCCAAAACACACCGTGCCATGGCACTGTAAGGCCTTCCAGCAAAACAGGAATCATCTCATTTTCTCCAGCAAAGTACAGTAAACGCAAAAGGAAGCTGTAAAAAGTGCAAATACAAGGATGAGTCACGTCGCGTATGCTGGGGCAGCGGAAACCTTCAGGGAAACAGCTTTTAGGGAAAGGCGCCTTGAACAGTATTGTCTGCAGAGGCCTCCTCCCTCGTGCCAGCGGTGATGTGGCTGTGTGGAGCGGGGTACCACAGCACCCTGCGGGCCGGCGCAGCATCCTGGGAAGGCAGCCAGGCTGTGTGGGTGCATGCGTACCCCCACCATCGCAGGGTTGCACAAGCCATGCTCCCGGCATTGTGTTGGGAGGAGCGAGGCAGTGTTTTGGGGCAGGGGAAAGCCCCACGTTGCTGATTCAGGGCTGCTCTGTGCCACATTTTATAGAATCCATGTGCATTTGCTTTATCTTCTTCCATCGCGTGACTGTCTGCTGGAGGGAAAAGGCTTGGGCAAGGAAATGGGCAATGCTGGTCCCTGCCCCAGGGACCGGATGGGACGGCATCGGTGTGTTCCCTGCAGATGCCCAGAGTGCTGCTGGAGGCTGTTTGTGAGAAGGTGAAAGCATCAAGCCGTTTCACATTTAACTAACTGCAGAAAATGGGGACCTGGGGTTGGTGGGGCCGTGCAAACTGACCGGAGGGCCCACAGGGCACGGCAGCCAGGGAGGGATAAAGGAGGAACAGACCGAAAGGGGTATGAAGCAGGCTCCAGCTGCTGGAGTCACACCGTGCAGGTGTGAAACGGTTAAAACGCGGCCAAAGAAAGCAAGGGGCGAGGGGAAGTGAAATGGAAAAGAAAAACGAATGTGGGAGGAGCTGGGGCTGGCACTGCAGCAGCCCTGCGGGTGCCCGGGTGCCCGAATGTGAATGCCGCTACCTCCTGGGAGCTCGGGCCGTCGCTCCTGCCCGCGTTTGTTTCTAAGGTTGGGCAAAACGGCTGAGAGGGGAGCTCGGCACAGCCTGCCCCAGGAGGAGAGAATGACCCCACCGCCACAGGCATTAAACAGTTTTTAACATCCATTAGCTCCGCGGGGGCTTGCGCCAGAAACAAACCTGCACCCCTATTTATGTGTCTGTATTTTCTTGCCTGTAAGAGATCTGCATTCAGAAAGGTATCCTGGCTGCTGTCCCCGACAGACCTGCACCTTGTCACACGCGACAGGAACAAAAAATGGTCTTTAAAATGTTACAGTGGGTCGGGTGGCATCTTTTTTTTTTTTTTCAGTTCTTTGAAAAAAGGAGGGGAAAAAAACCAAATTTGCCTGAGAGTAAAAATACTACCGAAAACTGAAACTTGACAACATTGACTGTGAGAGATAACATCTTTAAACGGGCACATGCAAAAAGCAAGTGCTACAGCAAACGTCCTCAGCACCCGTCCGGTTTCCTGCTGCTCCCCCACGTTTCAGGGCAGAAACTGTGAGGGTTTAATAACGCAGCACCCCGGCAAATCCCCAGCTTGCTGCCTGGGTTTGAATGTCTTAAAAGTTCACCTTCTCCTAAGAAACAGTCTGGAAAAACATATGCAAAGGTACTAAGTTTAAAGGGCAGGATGTGGTGTATAAATCAGCTGAGAAACTGTACATCAAACGAGCGGAGGGAATGAAGGCACTGCTATCAGGTGTCCTCTGGAGAGGAGCTACAGCGCTGGGGTCTGAAGAAAGTGGGAGTCCTTACAAAAGTGAAATAAAACGAGTAACTCCCATTCCTCTCCACTATCCCTACACTCACATTAGCCTGTATAAAACAAGGAGCCATTTCCACTGACATTTCACCTCCTGACGCCAGTCCAAAATTAGCTCTGAACACAAATTCATGGAGGAGGCCGGGCAGTGCTTGGAGCTGCAGCTGCGGGCAGCTTGACAGCACACCTTTTAGCTGCTGCTGAATTATTTAGTCTACAGGCGTGCAATTGAGAGCAGAACCGGCCCAAAGGAGCTACCTATCATCAGCTACTCATCAAAAAATAACACAGTGAACTCAGATAGAGCTTCCTCTGCCTTTGCTGATTTATTTAAAGCTGCCACACACAGAGAAAAGCTCATTCAAGGAGCTGTAACGTCCAGCTGCTGAATTTCATGCATCCCAACCCTTACTGCAACCACCTTCACCTCCTCAGAAAGCCCAGGGTCCTCGACAAAGCGCTGTCTGTGGCTGCAGTTGCTGTTGGCCCCCATGTTTCCTTCCTCCCCACCACTATTTTCATTATTGTTGACAGAAAAATCCTGCACCTGCTGCTCTTACCGCAGCGGAGGAAACCCTCCTCCAAGCACTCGCTGTAAAGGTCATCAGGCTGTTTCTCCTGCCACGGCATCAGCAGGGAGACAGCACAGCCTCTCTGGCAGGAGAAATGCCCATGCGTGTGCCGGCAAGTCCTGACCACCAGCCCCTCTTCATGAAATCCAATCAGCAAAAGTAATTAACAGACAGCAGAAACAACTAATGCGAGGCAGCGGGGACAAAGCTAATCCGGCCTGTCGACGGTGTTACCAGGCGGGATGCTGCCGCAGGGGTCGCAGGGGCAGGGACTACTTGCCCCAGGCATCTGAGGATGCGAGCCTGGGTTCCCGGCCGCTGGCCCACACGTACACCCTTCCAAGGCCACCGTGGCCTAGCCCCGTGCCATGGCCACTTCCCGGCTCCCCTGCCAGGCGGCCGAGCAGAGCCAGCAGCAGGGAGGGAGAGGCTGCAGCAAAGGGCGTGTGGCAGCGCCAGTTCTCTGTCTTTGGGGGAAGACAGGAGGGTGGGAGAGAAAGAAAAGAGAAAGAGATGTATCTTGGGTGAGAGGGAAACGATTTAAAGGCAAAGCTGGTTTCTGCTGGCCCAGGTTGAAGCCCTGCAGCAAACCCAGTGACTCCAAGGAGCCCTGAGGAAACCCAAAGGAGTTTTCATGCTTCCTACAGATGTGTCTTTCTCCCATTTATCCAAGGGCAGAGTGAATGTATTTTTTCAGTCCTGTGGCAAAGAGGTGTGCCAGTTACGTACAACTGCTCCCTCCCAGTTACTTCTAGCAAAGGCACGGTGTGTCAGGACGTAAGCCAAGCTTCACTGCCTGCCCCGATGCTGATCCCACCAAGGGAGCAGGCACAGGCGAGGGAGGGAAGGAGGGGGACGGCCAGGTGGTTACACACAACCAGGAACCAAGGCCACCGCTACACGCTGGGGGAAAACCATAAGGGCCTGATCCTGGGGAATTTTGAGCTGACTCACCTATTGTCATTTTGAATACAATTTGAGTGTTTTTGTGTGCGATGATCTTTCCGGGCTCCAGGAGGGCATCAGGAGTGGCAGCCCCAGACTCCAGCAGGAACCTGGCTTGTACCATTATGTGACTCAGAAGCACACCTGGATAAATTTATGCTTGGGGCCATTATTTCTTTTTTTTCATGTTCTCCCTCATTTTTTCCATTATTTCAGTTGAGTTACAGAAAGGATGATCCTGCCTTCATAGGAGTCCTCCAGCAGCTCTCTTGGCCCCTTCTAAACCCGAGAAAAAAAATGCTTACTTCCATTTATTAACTCTCCTGCAAAAAATGGATATGCCTGGGCTTAGCTTTCAAGGGCAAGGGAACAGGAAACCAGCTTCCCTTAACTGCTTTGTCTGTAAATTCATCTCCTACGCAGAGAGATATATATATATATTCCCCCTATGGAAATACCATCTACCTTGAGGCACCATCCACTCAGTAAACACGTTTGGG
Source organism: Grus americana (assembly GCF_028858705.1). NCBI lineage: Eukaryota > Metazoa > Chordata > Aves > Gruiformes > Gruidae > Grus > Grus americana. Next base: position 35,972,842 of record NC_072855.1, on the reverse strand, counting down.
ATGGGAGCAGAAGAATGTGTAAAATTACTCTCATGGCATGTGTCAGACTTGCACGTTTTAAACCCCCAAGACGCTGTACTTGACTTCTTTTTTTTTCTTGGGTGCTACAGGAATATTTATACTTTGGTGCCTTCTCTGAGCGAGGGGAAGCTGACACCAGTTGATTTTGAAAAACACAAGGCACACAAGCCCAGGCGATGGATGTCAGCAATAGCCGAGGGCAAAGGCACCTATAGTAAAAAGGGGGTGATTCCTCTTGTGGTGAATGTGCAAATACAGGAGGAGCCTTTGCCCTGTAATCTCCTTTTCACTAAATACTGCCAGCTCCTCACTTTTTCTCAGGCTTCAAAGCAGCTCTCTCCACAGCTGCAGTATCTCACACTGATACCACAGGGAGCCTTCAGCTCCACAAACTAAACCCCTGATTTCCCAAGGATCTGAGACACGTGTCGTCACGCTGAACCCCATCAGCCTGTGTCCCTATGTCCCCCCACACCCTTGGCATAGTGAAACCACTGAGCAGGGGCCTGGAGAGGCAGCATAGTCTCCATCCACGGGGATACTCAAAATTTGACTGAACAAGGCTGAGCAACTTGACCTACCTTTGAAGTTCTGGAGCAGAAGTTGGGCCAGGTGACCTCCAGAGGCCCCTCCTGACCCAAACTGTTCTGCAACTTTGCAGTTACTGTCAATAGGCTCTGAAAGAAGGGGATGTGTCCTATGGCTTAGAAATTCCTGCAAGTTTGAGAAAACGGGTGCCTGGAGAGAAGAGACAGCTCTCACTAGGTCCTCATGGAGGAAGGGGATGCTGTGCAGGTTAACCCTTCACTACAAAGTTCGTAAGGAGATCAGGCCGTGGGTGGGAGAGAGGGAGGCTGTGTGAGTGCCCTAACTGTCAGGAGAACTTCACAATACCCCACGTCCCAGGAAACACCTCTGGACACAGCCCAGATCCCAAGCAAATCGGTCTTCTCCAGCTCTGCTGCTCCCCAGATGACTTTTCTCCTACCTGAGCCCCGCAAACAGCCCTTTCAAGAGGATTAGACTTTGCCAGAGACCTTGGTATCACGGCTCCTCATTAGCTGAGCTCCCCTGAAGAGGACTGCTTGAGCTGGCAGAGCACGGGCAGCACCCTGGCCACAAGCTGTGTGGGCGCTGCAAGGGGAGAGCCTGGCCCTTACCTCCCTCCTGGCCTCCGCTCAGGGAGATTTCTGCAGGCTCACCTGCTGACCACATCACAAAATTGCATGACAAGATTAACTTGGTATTACTCGTAGTGCTAATGGGCAGGCATCTGGTTTCCAGTGCTTCAGAATCGAAGTGGTGGTTGTGCTATTAAAGGCTGGGGTTCTATGACTGCGTAATTTTGCAAGCACGGATAACAAACGTAATTGAACATTGCATTTCAGAATACACATCTGATGTCCCAGCCCAAAGAAATCCTCCTTTGCATTTACATCACCCCACAGTTGGCCAACTGCTATTAGTCTGAGCAAGCTGCAGAGGCGTCACCGCCTTTGAGCGGTGGATATTCTCTTTGATGGAACAGTGTTATGGATACGTACTGTAACTCCCGTGCTTGGATACCTCTTGGAAGAGCTTCAAACATATAAGCCCTGGGAAGAGGGAAATTTACCAAGTACTCACGCCGTTCCCAGAGGTATATGTGTGTCTCCTATTGCGCAGCTACTGCACCACGGTGGGGGTTAGTGGCTTTGCAGCTCAGCTGCCCTGCTGACAGGGCCAAGGGGAGAGCGTGCCGAGCTACCGGGCCATCAGCACGCTGGTGCCAACTCTTGCGTGAAACAAACAGAGGTGAGATGCGACCGCCTAACTTGCTTTAGCTACTTAAAGGTGAATACACAGGTTAAGTTGGAGGTGCAGCTGCTTTCCCCAGTGACCAGCACAGCTTGACTCTCGCCCAAAGTCACGCCGGACACACAGAAAAGGCAGCTCAGTCCTCACTCCTCTTTGTCAGCCCTGCTGGAGGCACCTGAGTGAGCTTTGTGGACTGAGAAAGCTGAAATGTTTCACCATAAAGGGCAAATGTGTACCCTCAGATGCACAAGCAGGACTGAGGTCAGGCAGCACTTGTGCCAGAAGACTGGACCTAACAAGGGGCTTTGCAGGAAGGTACAAGGCCTCTGAGATGCTTCCTCAGTGCCACAGGTGAGGGGCAGGGAGCTCAAACCGCTGCTATGAATGAGGAAAGCCCACTGCCTCTCACAGTATATAATGCGTGGGACATGGCTGCTTGCCTGCAGAGATGTGCCAACATTTAACACTGCCAATCTGAATGGTGAGGAGAGAGCAGGCCATCGCAGGGGTAAACAGCAGCCCCGCTTTCAGAAAAGCAAAAGCCTTGAGTCTGCTCTGTTTACTTTGGAAGATGCTTTCCAGCCCTCGCACAACCCTACCTCTGAGCTTTCTCTCAGCCTTAACTCTTAATGCTAAACCCAGGCTGAGCCAGAGGCAAGAACCTCTCTCTGTCCACAGACTAAATACTCCTCGGAGGAGGTGGTGAGCGCCAGCGCTTAGTTTACACGTGATGTTTCCAGCCCCACGCGACTGGGCTTTCTCTTTCCCTCAGGCCAGACCCTCAGCCCTAGGCTGTCTCAAGCCCCAGCACTGCAGCCCTTTCCAAAAACAAGCCTTCCCCTGAGGAGGGTTCGAGCATCAGCCCTCTGTTGAGTTCAGCAGCCCCTTCCCAGCTCCAGCACAGCTGCAGCTCTGGGCTTTCTCTCCTACCTAACCCAACTCTTCCTTCCCCACAACAAAAATTCATCAGGAGAGGACCCTTCTCCCAGCCCCAAGTCTCCCCGGACAGCCCCTTTCCAGCCGCTCTCCACCTGCAGCTACCAGCCCCAACCACAACACTGCCCTGAGGGCCAGCCATGGGCCAGGGAACTTGCCACACAAAGAAAGGCTGGAAGAAAGGGGTTCATGAAGCCTAGAAGAGAATTTCCTTGCTGGAAATATTCAAGACTTGGCTTGACAGGGCCCTGAATAACTGACTTTAAGATCTTGCTTTCAACAGGATCCAATTGCCCAGGGGCTCCTTCCAGTCCCAGCTCTTCTGTGACTCTATGAGGTCCCTCCCTAATAAACAAGAGCCCACCATCTTAAAAGGGGCTAGGAGATGCTACAGAGCAACTTTCAAATTTTAGCTGAAAAGTGTGGAAAAACTTCCAAAACTCAAAGCAGACTGTGTTCAGAAAATATAAGAATAATCCCAAGGGAGCCCCAAAACCAAGAAAAAGAAACCTGCCATGAGCCTCATGACCCTGCTGACAAAGGACTCAGGATGCTGGAGACTCACTCTAACACCCCCGCACACACACGCATCTGTAGACACCACCTCTTTGAGGAAGACCAAACCTTGTGGCCTCTGGATCCAAAGGGCCACTGGCAGGGTCAGTGCACAACCAAATGAAAGGGACAGACACCAGAAAGTTTACATATGATGATTTTAGCCATTACAAGTTTTCAGCCTCACTTCAAATACTGCTCTGGGCTTCCTCCACCTGCCAACCCTAACCAAAGCTCTAACCTTGTCTTCCTAGGCCACCAGGCAGTGGATTGCAAGACAAAATTGCAAGTTTCACATGGACTTGGGATGAAATTCAGAATTGTGGCATCAGGTTAAGAACACAGCAAATTCCTACCATTTGCTTTCCCTTTTCAATAGCCAGATAGAGCCATTTTTGTGCACATTACTGCTCATGAGCCCAATATACACAGCCCTCATCTCAGCCATCTGTCAGGTTGGTATCAGAATGGTAATTACACCCGAAGGACACTCTGTGTCCACATATTTTACGTACCTGAATCAATCCATTCAACTTCCAACAGCTTGAAAAACTGGAAGAGGATAAGTGCTTTCAACTTCTGCCCACGCCAGTGACAGCCCAAAGCGTACGGCACTTCACGGAGTCAATGGCATAGCTCATCATCCACCATCACCATGCAACTCTGCAAGCCACTGTGCACCCTTAATTAGATATTCAGCAGCTTCCCTCAAAGACCCAGAGGAATCAGAACTTGCCATCACGTGGTAGATGTTGAAAGCCTTGGGGAATGTTTATTTGACTTCTGATTCATTCCACTAATAAGGAATTATTGCTTGAAACTCTGCAAAAAGAGATTTTTCCTGACAAGGAAACTGCGAGCAAGCTAAACAGAGATCTACTAGGAATGTGGCAAGCACAGCTGAGCCTGTGTTGGGCGGGGGATGGACCTTCACAAGATCCCTTCCATGAGGTGCCTTGCTCAAAGCCCAACCACGGAATAACAGCAGAAGAGGTGCCCCAACTCCCAACCTCTGCACGTGAGGCCAAACTTGAGTACGCCACCTTTAAGCTCTAGTTCCTCCTTCCACCTTGAGCTGCGTCAAGCGCAGTACCTCCCATCCTGTTAGACGGGCACTCCAGAAATTGTAAAGGCAGCTCATGCTAATTGCTCACTCTGAGAGGTCACGTTCACCTATCAAACCCATGCCATCTGGGGCTTCTGAAAGATTAAAAAAGAGAGACAAACAAGAGGATTATTAAAAATTTAACTATATACCATATTTATTATCAATCCACAGGATAATCTGATTGCTACATGAGCTCATAAAAGCTATTTCACCTTTACAAAATTAAAAAAAAAATGTGCCACAAGGATGTAATAACTGCTGATAACCAAGGACTGAATCTTAAAATTATAAATTTGCTGTAGAAAAGATTAAAAAAAATTATATTCACTTTAGAATTTTACTTTGAATAAAATATTCCCCTGTATAAAAAATAAAAAAGCTTGCTCTGGTTAGAATTAGAGTATTTTTCTTCTTCTTTTTTAAATCTGGGAATTTGCATAATATCTCTGTAATAGGTTTCTTTTTTTTCCTATTGTACCACGCGGCATTCAAGCATAGCAGATTAGAAACAAACATGAGAAAAGCAGTCTTAAAACGTATGAAATCCACATGGGAAGTTTTAACTTCCTTTCCTTTCCTCTATTCTTTAAAGACACTTTAGCAAGAATAGCCTTGGAAAAGAATACAGGTGGGGAGGGACCTTCAATGTGCCATTAAGTAGAGCAAGGTAATAAAAGGCCTTTCGTAAGTGCTTTCTTAATAAGGTGCAGAAGCAGACTGCAACGTTGCTAGTACTGCACTATGTACAATATTCACAATAGATTTTTCTTTATTTAAAAATATTCCAGCTAGTTCACATTTTCTCTTCCATTCTGAGGCTTTCAGTTCCATCACAGCCTTGACAGCAAGAAGCGCAGCAGCACCACTTCCCTTGTGGTCGGTTGGTCCTCATGAAACACTGGAACCTGCAAGTGGGCCAAAGTTCTTGGGTTGTTTTCCTTTGCAGCAACCTTGAAAATCCGCCCGGGTTCAGGTGTACATACTGACAGCTGGAGTCCTGAGTTAAAAACACTCCGGCACTGGAGTCGGACACAGCAATGTTTTATATCGCCAAGGCTTCACCTTAGATTTGTCTCGTGTGCGTCAAGGGATGAACCTCTCCTAGAGAAACGTAAAATACAAAACCAAACAAAACAAAGCTAAAAAACCACACCGTCAAAGGCTTAGCAGCTCTTGACTCTCGACTGGGTGATGTCTGATGTTTTCTTGATGACGCTGGCCCGTGTCTCGCGGTCTGGCCGGCTGCTGCTTGTGGAGGCTGTGGACACTACTTGTGGCAGAGGGATGTCTGTGAAAGGGGGCCAGGAGCTGTTGTAAGGCAGTGGGCAGCTTTCTTCTTTGATGGTGACTTGGAGGTCAGGCTTGTTGGCTACAAAAGTTGCCATGCTGGGAAGCATATGAGAAGTGTTCCTCATTCCCAGATTGCTGAGATACTGTTTGCCTTCAATGTTTTTCTTCTGCCAGTGAAGTCGTCCCTAAAAAAGGAGGAAAGACTGTATGAGTGAATGCAGCTTTGCAAAGTGCTCCAAGTAACAAGATGAAGACAAACATCCGCAAATTGCACAGGAGTGACTCCATCTCTAAAAGCCTGAGCCTCTAGCTGCTGGCTTTGAATGTCTTTGCTCTCAGCCACTTCTCCCTTTCTGAAGTCACGCGTCTAAACCTTGGTGGCTCTCCAGCACTCAAGAGGCTCTGCCCACCCTTCTGATGGAAAATAAAGGCCTTATTCCCAGTATACCAGAGACAAAAATGGACACAGAGGACCACACGCAGAACTTCACATGGAAGTGTCTCTTCCATTACCAAGAGAGACTATCCTCCAAGCAGGCACAGAGACCCAACACCTCTCAAACAGCATCACCCAAACTATCAACACAGGTGAGGCTGTTGGGAAAACCACTGTCACTTGATGGTGTGGAGGTTCGCCAAGGAAAGATGAACATCCAGTCCTTTCCCCATCACACATGTCGCAATGGCATGTTCTGTCCAAAGACGTTTGGGGAGTCATTGCTGGCAGTCTACATAGGGCTCCACCCTAACTAAGGCACGAGAGACTAAACCAAGAGGGTGAGTTGTGCCGTTATACAGCTGCACAACCTGCTGTTCTCCAAGGAGGAGGATTCAGAGGGCCTTCTGCGGGGCACAGCAGGAGAGGGATTTGCAAGAGACCTTCCGCAAAAATGCCGCTGGAGCACAGGGCATCAAAGTGCCCTCAGTGAGCTTCCCCTGGCCTCCAAGTACTTGTGGAGATCAGTAGGTCTGGGCACTTGATGGCAGCCCCAAAAGCAAAGACAAGTGCTGGTTTTGCACAGGTGCAGCTCAGGAAACATTCACGGGGTGGTTATTTTCTCCATGGATTCCTTTCACCCAGCAATACCCACTGACTGCTCAGGAAAACTTTGTGTCTCGCATACCTCAAACATTCAAGTTGCATTTCTATCATAGGTGCAAGTATTTCCTTCAATTGTATGAATTCAGGTGCCATTTACAGAAAACAAAGCAAGCATGCTTTGAACCAAGATAAAATACTCACTACCCAGCAATGTCAATGCATCGTATTAACAAACTAGCTGGCACTGCTGATGGCTCTCCAGAATATCTTATCAAGCAAATTAATCTCACCATAGTTTGGACAGATGAAGAGGAAAGAACTTGTAGAGATATCCATTCTGCCAGACAATCATCCAAGTATCTGTCTCCCTAGAACCTTCCTCATTTGTTTTTCTCCCCCAGCTACTATTAAACTCCACTGGTAGAGAGAGTTACAAATGGAGAAGGAGAAAGAATACCTCAGGGCATTGTTCTTGAGACCTTGCTCCAAAGCACTAAAAATCCAGAAAACACTTACCTCTGCATTTTCTTCATCGCTTGGAACGCTGTCGGTTGTTTCACTTTCTGTCAAACGAAACAGAAACAGAAATGAAACTCACCCTAATCCATGTACAGTAGCAAAATCCAGCTCAAGAGGCCTGATGCACTTCCAACAAGTGGAAGCAAACAGAGTCAAGCTAAACAACCAGAAAACAACGGAGAAGCGTGGACCCCCTGCCACAGCAATAGCAATCGAAAGGCTAGACAGCATAGCTGCATTGAACAACCATGGTAAATTCACATGGTTGTCACAATTAACACGGCTATACCCTGGAAAAGACAGCAATGGAGAGGGAAGAAGTAGATTTGTGCTCTCTGGGCAGAGGGAAGAGCCTCCTGCAAGTGGGGGATGCCCCCTCTCCCTTGCCCTCTCTTGGAAGCTCCAGACCTGGCAGAGAGCAAAGTTCTGTCCAAAGCCTTATCTCCCTGCAAAACCAGCAACTCCACCCCAGAAGAGATAAGTGTGTGTTTGTTTCATGAACTGTTATCTCAGCCTGCCGCCTCAAGGGCTTGTTGTCACTTCTGGCGCTTTATTACTGTTTATACTCTGCTCTCGTTTCGCTTTTGCCAATGGTGCCCACTCCCCCCCCGCCCAGACTATTTCTCAACCCTTCACCCACCACTCAAGCACGTAGAAATATGACTATCTCCAGCCCCATCACCTCTTCACGCCACACATGGCCTCCCTCACCCTCATCGCTTCAACCAGAGCGCAAACACAGGGACACAGCTCCAGCAGGATGGCTATCTTCCTGCAACTGCACCCCTCTCTTGCAGAAGAGCCTGAAATCCAGGAATTTTGACTGTATTTTCAAGCAAGTGTGTCTGAATGCAGGTGTCCCAGCATCTGAGAGTCAGGCTCCTGGCCCATGGGCTGGTTGAGAGTGCCATGCCTCAGATACATCCAAGATGGGATGACCCTGAAGACCCCTCTTCAGCTACTCAGGACTACTACCTCCAAAGCCAGGACTTCCCCTACACTCCAGAGCCTCTGCTGCAGCATGCAGTAAGCAGAGGAGCAGTCCAAAAGGTTCTATCTAACTGTGAAGCCCTGTGAAGTTAAAACACTCTGCAGGGCTTCTCATTCACTGGGCCAGGTAAAGAGAGATGTGCCAACAGGATTAAGCTGGCTAATTAAGCCATACTGAAGCGGGGAGAGGCAGAAATTAATCTGTGCAAAGGAGAAATGGCCCTGGAGATAGAATCAATAGGAAGAATCCACACAGAGACAAGAAACAGATATTCCTTGACATGAAGAAATATGTGGCAACACAAAAAGAGTGATGCAGCTGAAAAGGAATCCATCCTTGGTGTTTATACATAACAAAATGCTGAGCAAGAGATAGCACTATAGTTAGCAAAGCCAGGGAAGCTAGCCACTCAGGCATGGAAAGTTAGAGAGGTTATTTCAATCAAGAGGTTATTTGAATCAGTGTTGAACACAAGAGGAGGTTGACAACAGCCTCAGTACTAAAAAAAATGGATTTCACAGACGTCAGTGGAAATATGAGAAAACTCACAAGGGCCACTCATATCATTTGCCTGAGTAACCTCAGAAAGGAACTAGAGGTGTTTTTGAAATAAACCAGATTTATGTAGGACAGCTGATACCTCAGGCTACTTTTGTTGTTGTTGCTGTTGTTTCAGAAGAGCTAAACTAACTGTTCCTGCACAGCTGTTATGGTTATACTCTTTCCTGCCATTCAGCGGTAGACCTGAGAGAGCAAGCAGCTCTACCCAGCAAACCCACGAACACAGGGACAGGGCTCCTGTGGTTCTCCTGTACGGGTTTGCATGGAGCAAGACAAAGCCAGAAATAGTCACAAGAGTGTCCTACAAGTTTCAGGGTTCTAACAAACCACAGACCCCTGTCCTCAATTCCTGCCTCAAGGGCAAAGGCATGCTTTAAAAAAAAGGATGTTCATAGAACAATTCTGGCTGGAAGGGACCTCAGGAGGCCTACAGCCCAACCTCCGGCTCAAAGCAGGGCCAGCTACAGGACTGGATCAGGTTGCTCGGGGCCTTATCCAGTCAGGTCTTGAAAACCTCTGAGGATGGAGGCAGCACAACCTTTCCGGGCATCCTGCTCCACTGCCTGACTGTCCTTGTGGTGAAAAAGGTGACATTTTTTCTTACATCCAGCTGGACCAAGTTCTCTTGTTTCAATTTATGCCTGCTGTTTCTCGTCCTCCCACCATGTATCTCTGTCTTCTCAATAGCATCCCTGCAGGTAAGGGCAGGCTGCTGTGAGGTCCTCAAAACCATCTCTTCTCCAGGCTGAAGAAACCCCAGTCCCTCAATATTTCGTCACAGAGTGAGTGCCCTTGATAATCCTGGTAGCCCTTCCCTGCACTTGCTCCTGTGTGTATCCTTCTTGGACTGAGGGGCTCAAGACTGGACCCAATACTCCAGAAGTACTGTAACTAGTGCTGAGTAGAGAGGGATAACGACTTCCTTAGATCTACTGGCCATGCTCCTGAAAGCTGGTGGCCTTCTCTGTGGCCAGGGTGCTCTGCTGTCTCATGTTCAGCTCACTGCCCACCCGCTTTTCTGCAGAGCTGCTCCCCATCCCATCAGCCCCAGCCTATATCGCTGCAAAGGGCTCTTCCTCCCCAGGCACAGGACTTGGCATCTTTCCTTCCTGAATTTTGTATGGTTTCTGCTGGCGTTTTCCTGCAGTTTCTCCAGGTCTCTCTGGATGGTGGCCCTGCCCTCAAGCATATCGACCGGTGTCCCCTATTCAGTGTCACTTGCAAACTTCACAAGTGTGTACTCCAACATCTCTTCTGCTCATTGATATATTAAATAGGACTTGTCCCAGGACAGACCCTTGCAGTACTCCACGTCTTATTGGCCTCTAGCTAGAGTAACCAGGATCATCAAGAGCTGCCTTGAGATGCATTCAAAAGCATGTCAGTGGCATGAAATCATCTCTATGTTATCTGAGTTATGGGCTAGCAGGTCCCGGTATGAGTTAGGACAGCTGAAGGCCACCAGGATACTAAGACAACGTAAGGGGATAGCAGAAGTAATTCAGTCATGCCTCATTTTCCTTATGCAGGCTTGCTGCATTGACTTTAGGGGAGGTAGCTCATGACTTGCTTATGTCAGGGTGGTCCTCCTGTCACCAGACCACCCCTCTCTATCATCCCAGCCCAAGCAACCACCATGACTTCCAGACCAAGACAGTAGTGACTTTTGTTTGCATTCCAAGAACTTAGATCCTGCAGCTGAGGTTAAAGGGAAGCATCATTGTTGTGTTCACACAGACTGGAAAAGTTTTGCAAGAAGCACATGGAAAGAGGAAAAATGTTTCAAAGGACCTGTCTCTCAGCTGTTAATAAGTTAAAGCACCCTCATCCCCCTGCCTTACACTTTGCAAAGCCTTTCTAAATGCTTTGGCCATTACAGACTAAACACATTGGGAAACATAATTGTTTAATCAACATGTGTAAGACTAACATTGGAGGCTATTCAAAAGAACATCATATTATTCACCCGGACCCAAAGATAAAAATTGCTAAATACATATTTTGTAAAAATGTGTCTGGAAGTAATTTCAGCCTAATGAGTAAAAGGCAAAACCATGTTTAAAATAACAAATTGCACGGTGAACAATTAATATTTAAGTTTGCCTAAAAAGATGACATTTGTGGTTCTACCCAGTCTCCTGAGGCTTGCAAGTTAGCAACGTGTTAAAAAAGGAAGGAGAGGTTGGATCTGAAACTTTTTCCACTTTCAAATGTGGCTTTGCCCTGCTTCCTACGGAAATAAGGCTTATATGACTGCAGGGACTCTATATAGCATGCCCACATGTGCATTTGTGTCTGTTCTCCCCTAACAACTTCTGAACACACTGTCAGACTTGGATAAGGGATAAATAAGTGCCAAAGACTCTTAACTTCTTACCAGTTTTATGAAAATAAAGGGCCAGACAAGAAAGAGAAACCATTAGCACCCTGAGTCGGGGAAAAGCTTGTTATCTCATCCCTTTTTAAATATCAGAGAATCCAGATGGGAGGCAAACACTGGAAGCCAGACGTCCGTAGCTGTGCTGCTTGCATGACCACTTGTTATCAGTTGCTACACGGCTGTTCTAGTCTGCAGACTGTTTGTAACAAGACAGATCCACTCCCCCAGGGCCCCCAGCTCCATGTCAGCATTATAGAGCATTAGTACAGCCCTTAGCACTCTGTGCCCACTGTGCTAGGCCCTGAGGAAACATACAGAAGAGAAGATCTTGAATCTTTAGTAAGTCGGGGCAAGCGGGACACACTGCATTTGCAGCACATCATTTGTACCACTGAAAATGCCCCTCTAATAAAAGATGAAAAAAACCGCTCTGCATTACGTCTAAAAAGGTTCTTTTTCCATTAGTCACAGGCTAAAACCTGCACCTTACATTTCCAACCTCAGATCTGCCAAGTTGTTTCCCAAGGTGAAATGAATAGAGGACTGTGAGTTTTTGAGTTTCATTAAAAATGCAGAAGGCAGCCAAATAGACATTTCTGGATCTTTGTCAGCTACCCTGGAAAAGCCCCCTTTCCCCCAGTGTCTTCCAAACGTTTCTAAAAAAAGAGTGTAAAGAAATGCCAGGATGCTTACCTGCATAGGACGAGACAGGGGAGATCTGTAGGGGGTACAGCTGGCTCATGCTGAGGGGCTGTTCGTCGCTTTCTGTTGTCACCTCTACTACCTGGCAAACATCAGGAGGATTGGCAACTATCACTTGCTCCTCATTGCTGCCATCAAGGTGCGGCTGTCCTACAACTTGGGGTTAGAAATGAAAAATTGATTACTCATAACACCTTGACCCCACTGGAACTCTAAGAGCCTGTCCTTGGAGCCTGCTTGGTATTGAGTGAGTCTTCAATACTGTCTCAGCACTTTCTTCCATGCCCACCACCTGCTTTCAATGGGATTTCTAAAAGGAAACCTGTGTGATTTATTTAGTTTCTATCACCTGCAGAGATATTTTTTCCCCCACTTGTGATGACTGAAAATGCCCTGGCTCTCAAACATAATGTCCTTGAGCCCTCTGTGACATACTAGCTGTCCAGAGGCTGTCCCAGGGAAGACCACAGCCACACTCCTCCTCCACCCAGAAACATGGTCTCACCAGGACATACAGACCACAGCAACCTCTCCTAATCTGGGGAAGCATCTTCACCCAGCAAGCTGCCAACATCCCATGGCCTCTGGATGCTCTCATGTAAATTATGCACCAGAAGATCAGAACCGGCATGCAAAAAACTGCCCACATGGTTGTATAAAACATGGTGGGACTCTGATTTATACACGACACAAATCTGTGAAAAATTTTGCCTCCAATTAGATGCTTATTCTCACTGATCCTTGCAATGCCAGTGATGGTATGCAGAAAAGCACAGACGTACCTGTAGTCTGTAATCCCCATGGTCTGTGACTGAAAGCTACAGTCTGCTTCGTTATTAACAGAGGGTTTTCCTATTCCCCCAGGCACACGATACTTAATACCATAGGAATATTATTTATTTCTACAAAGTGAAGGTACCATGGATGCTTTGCAAGTGTTCTGAAATGCTTTGCAGACATGAATTGTGCTACATAAAACCGTTTTGAAACAGGGGAATGAACTGAGGTATCAAGAAGATACTGAGCAAAGCAAAACTATGGTGAAAGCCAGAATCTCACTTCTGTGGAGCTGCTTGAGACAATTCCCTCTGTCTTGTACAACTCCCCTATCGATCCCAGCAGTTATGGACACATGACAACTGCATTAAGCCAGCATGAAGCTGAAAGCCACTAGCTAGATTTGAAGAGCACATGGGGATGGAGCTGTCTCATACAGACAAGTTCTATACAAACACGGTGCTGTGTTGTCAGGAATTCAGACAGTACATTTTTTTCTAGACCCACAATGGGAAAAAAATTTAGGCAATGAAACACAGTAGATCTTGAAATTCTTGTTAAGTGACCCAAGTACCTAATTATTAATTTTTAAAAAGGCAAAAGATAGCATCTATTCCTGGATGAACTAAGATAAATATACATGAATGCACATGTATATACACACACAATCCATTCCTGCCTTCTATCTTTAGACAAGAGTAGAACGTGAATTTTTTAAAAAGAAAAGTGACAGGTTAATCTCCCAGAGGAAAGCTGCGTATAATTTTGCTTTGTGAAGTGCCAGGTAGCCACTGGAAAGTCCCACAAAGCTGGATGCGTATTTTGTAAGACAATTCCAGCATAAAGAATATTACATAAATAGCGGATAGTGTTGTTTTTAGAAGTTGAATTGCTACAATTATTACAATTTTGTTCCTGCTGTATTTCCACCTTTCCTGGTTCTGAAAAAACCTGCATTTTATTGGGGGGGGGGGGGGGGGCAAGAGCACACACACACAGAGTTAATTTTTATCTGGGAGAAACCAATATTGTGCAACCCCATCAGGGTACAAGCTGGCCATCTGCACTGTTTTATCTTTCTCCTCAGTACCTGACGAATTCTTACCCACCCCAAGAGATAACCTGCACAGCAAAAATTACTGCTCACTTGGGCAATATGCCACCACTTTCCCGTGAGCTGCACGTATGTCAGAAACACTGCAGGTGCTGTTTGTCTTTCCTCCCCTCCAGCTGACTTCCCTCCTTTCTGCAGCACAGATCTATTTTACCCTTTTCCCCCTGTTTACATTAAAATCCTTCTTGCAGTCCTAAATAAGGATTTCTCTCTCCAGTCTGGATAAGCAGCACACTTCACAAGCCATTAATTAAACAACACTGGATGACAGCAACCCACCCAAAGCCTTGCTGTTCTACCCCTGAAAATAGATTCTGTGAGTCCAGAGAAAAATGAAACTCCTTAAGGTACAAATTCAGTTATGTTCCTCTGAACCTCTTGCTTGGTTTCCACAACAGACCTTTGACCATTCTTAGATGTTGATGTTGCCACCATGGGTCCTGTCCTGTAAATTAGTGAGATCTTCTAAGGTGCAACATGCATTCATCTCATCATAAAATCAAACAGGAGTTCAGGATACACTGTACTGTAGAAAACTGAGATGTTTGCAGCAAAATGACTCTCTCTGATGTTAGTAGATTTTGGGGAACACGAAGTACGTTCCAAAGACTGCTGTTAATTGATCTCTGTTTGACTTTACAGCTGCAAAATAAAGCAAAAGTGTATGAAGCTTCTTCCCTGGGACTGCATATTGGCCTTGGTGTGTTTCAGATTTGTTTATGAGTCAGTCTTAACAGGAAGCACTAATAGCACTATAACGCTACTCCTTCAAGTTATAAAACCCTCTGTAATAGTAGGAGCAACAATCATGTTCTAACACTCTCGCAAAGCAATAGCTGATTAAATGAACTGCCATAAAGAGAGGAAAACTATTCACAAACTCCTCAGCCACAGAAGTACTTGAGGGGAATGACTATGCAAAGCCCTACAACCTAAGACACGAGCATCAAAAATAGTCACTGCATGTAATCTGCCATCTCCCAAACAGAAGACTAACACGTTTTTCAAACACTTTTCCAACATATATAAAAGTGGAATTCTAGAGAAAATGATATATGGGTCACATTTCTAGGAGCCCTCGCTGCAGTGACAAACTCAGCCAAAAAAGAGCTGTCAAAAACCAGCCCAATTATTCTATTGAGAACCAATTATTCACATGCTGAGATGACAGCTAATTCCTAATGTACCAGTTTCTAAATGCAGTCTTCACTGATCCTTGATGTTAAGAACTAACTCTGCTACTGAGGTGCCAGTGAGCAGAACCAGGTTCCTCCATTTCGTCTGCAGGTTTAAACTCCCCAATAAAATGGTACCCTGTACAAACCTCTGCTTTGAGCAATGGGAAACTGTCATCCAACTGCAGTTTAACTCCCACGTAACACTGGCTACAGTCTCTTCATAGCTGAGGACTACTCTGTGGACTGAGTTCATGTCAGGAAAAGCCACATGAGCATGTCTGTAAGTGCTTTGCTCCCAGGGGAACTACCACGCTGCCACAGTGCTGCTCTCTGCCTCTGCAAGGTGGTGGGGCTGACTTGCAACCAGGACCTTGCGTGGCTTGGGGTAGCAAAAAATGCGTTGACCTGATTGTAACTGTGGTGTTCTCCAAAGTGCAAAATGCTGATGTGAACTTGAGTTTGGCAGTCAAAAGAGTTTTGGAAGTCACCTGTATGCTTAGCATGTAAGAAAAGCATAGGAGTACTTACCTACAAAGTTCACTGTACTGTCAACTTCATTTTTTATACTGGAGGGCAGGAAATAGTCAGAAGTGACATCATTTAGCCCATTAATCCCAAAAGATGATTCAACTGGCTCTTGCTAGAATGAAAACAGTACACTTGGGTCAGTTTTGATTTATTTTAGGAGCCTAGACTCAGTTCATCTCTCTGTTCTGAGATGGTAATAAATCATATCGCTTCTGCCTGCCATATACCCCCTGCTCTCTGCTAGACACGGTCTCAGAACGAACATGTTGGTTCTCTGAGAAGCCAGACTTTACTCCATTTCCAAATCTTCTGCTTTGAAACAAAAGCTATTTTTAATTTTCAGATTTAGAGTGAGCCTTCAGAGAGCAAGAAATTAGTGTGCTATTAACTACAAGAGATTAACATTTGGAACAAACAAGGAAGAAACATTGCTTTAAAAATGGTACTCTATTTAATATTCATCCTCATTCCCTTCCAAACATGCTGTATCTCTCAGTGCTCTCTGAAAGGAATCCTTAGCTCCTGTACAGCAATTACTAAATTCTAGCCTTAATTTTTCTCTGCAGCAAGCCTGAAAGCAAACCAAAGCGTTTACACTAAATACAGCCTTTTAGATCACATCATAAACATTACCACAGGGCAACAGTGTTGGGAAAACACCACCTGTTCTACATAGACTGAGCTTTCCACAAGATGCATCTCTGTAGGTCTGGTACATTCGAGTGGGAATCTAAAAAACTCCCTTCAGAATAGACAACAAAAAGTTTAATTCCACAAACTCAGGATTTCTTTAAAAAGCTATAAACACATTTAAAGGATTATCTACAGGTCCAACTTCCTCCCTGGTATTGGCTCCCTTACCAGCTTATCGGTTACAAAGTCTAAAGTCTCGTGCTCTGCCTCTGGGCTGGCCGTGCCAGCCCTGCAAGGGAAGTTCTGCCTCACTGCTGACCCAGAGACACCCGCAGAGATGTGCAGAGCTGCCAGCTGGATCTGATGCCACGCCATGCCCATTTTCACAGCTCTAAAGCATTTTGGCAAGGGCAGGGCAAAGGTGAGCCTCAAGATTTGTGGTGCCAGCCCTTCACAGCACTAAGTAACTGTATGAACTTATCATGGGGACAAAAAAACTGGAGATAGCGTGACAAGTCTTTCCTGCATGCCACGTACTGTAACTCAAAAAGAGCCATCTTTTTGATGGCTCACAAGTCTGTACCTTCTCAGCCATGATGCAAGGCCGTAATGCAAACATGGACCCTGCCCCAAGGCCCCTCTGCACATCACAAGAGTGCAAAGTTAGTGCTAATGGCAACTAGTTCTTTGATGAGCTGCACCGGTTGTGTCAACCTGCAGGTCAAAGAATTAAAGAGCTGGAAAAGATAAAATTAGCTGCTATTGATCCAGTGAAGATCACTGACTGCAGAGACAGGTTAGGGCTGCACACTGGAGCCCTGAGCCTCTGGTCTTGTGCAACGCCCCAGCAAACACAGCAGCAGGGAACCCTGCGCGTGCAGCACCTTGCTCAGCTTTACTGATGCTTGGTTATGGGGAAATTTATTTACTAACCCCTTTCAAGCTGCAGAAACAAACACACATCCTGGAACTCAGGTGATGATGTCAGATCAACGAAAGGACTTGGACACTGGCACAGTTTGTGTTAAATCACCTAAATTTTCAGTGTCCAGACATCTGATGGAGGCCTAAGCTAAATGCATGGGGGAGGGTGTCATTTAGATTTTAAAAAATGTCTCAACGGGGAGCTGCATGCATAGTCAAAAGGATGTATCTAGGATAAGGTAGAAATTAAGCCTCAGGCAGGCAGTTCAGCCCTTAATTTTGTTTCCAAGGAAAGAGCCTATTTTTATCTGGGCTACTTAGACACGTATGCCCTCCTCCCATTACTGAGAATTCATGTTTTAATGAAGAGACCCTATTTGCCCCAAAGCCCTGTGGTCAGAGATCTATCTGCAAGGTGGGAGACCTCCTTGCAGCCCACCTTGCCTAATGCAAAGCAGGGATTTGGTAAGGCCCAGCTCTCTCACATCCACAGGGACAAGCAGGGAAGTCCCTGAGCACCCTGCTGAAGCTCAGCAAGGCCTGGCAGGGCTCTTCGCCCCCCCACCAGCGGTTGCCATGGGTGCTCACAGGGTCCAGCAGTGGCAACACTGGGGAGCTCAATGCGAGACTCTTGCTACGCTGAAGTCCCTTCACAGATCTGCACTTGGATCCTCAGCTTCTCCCTCTGCTGAAATTACCCCATTGCAGTTACCAGGCAGATCGTGGAGCAGCCTCCCACTCACCTCCACTAAAGAGAGGTTTTCAGGGTAACTGCAAGGTGTTCAACAGAAAACATGTAACTCAGATCTCAGGAATGCACATCGCCAAGCAAAGCAATTCTAAGCAGCTTTCAATGCTCAGAAATGTGCATTTGCATTAATTCATCCACCACCCTTCTCCACTATTACTGCCTTCAACATTCAATAGTCGGTTGAGCAGTAGCTGAGCATGGAAAGAGCATCTGTTTTAAAATCCAGGCATATCTGGAGGCCAGCTCATGTACGCATTTGTCAGAATAAGGAGGAACAGACAGGAATACCATGTGGCCCCAGCTCAAAGCTTACAAGAGCTAAGCGGCCATGCCATAGCTGGTGGCTGGTGAGCCATATGCTCATAGGAGGTATCGTTGGTAGGTGTATGTGCTGGAGGCATGGCCAGCTCAGCTCACTGCTCCTGCGTTGCCCAGCCTAACACTTCTGTGCAGCTCAGGGCAAGCGAGCTGGAGGAAAGCGCTCCCAAAAGCTGCAAGCATTGCCCCACTGGCACCTACTCCTAGGCCTAATGCCCCATGTACTAATCTCTCAGGCATTACTGGAACTCCCTCAGCAATGACTATTTGTGAGATTAATCTTAATGGAGGGGACGAAATTGTTCAAGCACCTCTACACCTTTTCAGATATTTAATATTACGAAAGAGGGGAATGGCAAAGTGCTGCTGCCAGCTTTGGGAGGCATCACACACTGCTCTGACCAAAGGAGTTTACTGGTTCCCTGTGAACACAGGCTAGCATCGGAGTCACGTTATAACAAGCACACGTGGCTGTGTGATCCAGATAGGATGGTTAAAAAGTGGTTAAGACAATTTAAAAATCACAGTATTATGACATCTAACTCCACAAGTCACACCGCCAGGACAGCGTCTGCCTTCCAAACCCAATTTCAATAGAGAAGTTTTCCCAGGCCTCCAGGTTCACCTGGCCCAGAGCATCTCCTGGCCAGCGGGTACAGGACCTGTGCCCAGGCATGGGTGGCACAGCCCTTCACAAGCCAGCAGCAGGGGACCAAGCTGCCCTTCTGCTGCAGGCACAGCGGCTACAGACGACCCAAGGACACCGACTTTACTGAAGGCTGAAAGTCTGAAACCTTTGCGATTTGCTTTTTGAAAAAATCAAAGGCAGACCAAACCCTGCTGGTATGTAATACTGACCATCTCAAAGAGGTGCCTGGCAGAAGTGCGAGAGCTAAGAAACACCATGGTTTGTAGGGAAAGCTGTTCGGGTCCACGCTCTGAATAGACAGAAATCTCAGGCAGCAACTGATGAGCCTTACAACTGAGGTCTTTTGACTTACAAACCACGAGCAGAAAGCGCAGCTCTGACAAAACTGCTCCTCCTCGCCTAAATGAAAATGAATTTCCAATGCCTTACACACAGAAATTAATTGCTCCAAAAGGTAGCTCTATTGTTCAGAAGCATTCCTTCCGTAATTACTGTATTTCTACTTACACAGACAAACAAATGGCAAATGTATTGCCGAGGCTGCCAGTTTTCCAGCCTCCAGGCATTGCAACACAAGGGCTGTGTCAACAGATGACGTCAGCCACAGCTCTAACAGCCTTCACGTTTTTTAAAAAAAACCAAACATCCAATGTAACTGTAGCTACTTAATGAAACCACAAGCATGAGAGATTTGCAAATATCCACCACAATATACTATTGGGGCTATAAAAAAATTTGGATCAGATTGTTTTCACAAGCTCTCGCAGTATTAAACAGCCACTTCTTACCTTAATTTGTTTGAATTTGTCATCCTTCTCAGACTTCGGTTTTTTCCCTGCAACAACAGAAGGAAGATTTCTTAAAATCCTGTGTGCCACGAGTTAGCCTCCACACCTTCTGTATTCACTAAGAAATAGACCCAAAATGTGCCTCAAAATGGCAGCACCTCCTCGGAAAAGGAGAACACATTTTGCTTAATTTTAACCCCCCCCTTAAGGCCTGGGCAGTCAAAAATTCACCTTGAACACTTTGGCTTTGTGTTTTGTTTTTAAAGGGTTACAAGAAAGAACCACAACAGGACTGAGGAAAGCAATTGCAGCCAAAAAATCAAGGTGAAAGATATGGAAGAGTGACAAACTAAGAAACAAAGCCTGTTTAAAAAAAAGAAGGAAGGGTGAGAAAAATACTCTTAAAGGGAAAAAAAAATCAAAATATATGTCTCCTCACATGTGTGACACTCTCATTGTAGCTACAGGAAAAGGGAGATTGTTCATTGATTTTAACATGTGAAGAGAGATCACAATAAACTTCAACAAATATTTTTGTAAATAGTTGCAACCTGGGGGTGGGGGGGGAATATATATTATAATTCATGCAGAAGTGGTTTATGCAATCACGCTGGATTTGAGAACCCAGAAAACTGCACAGCATATGACCCTCACAAAATCTCATGTGCCCTGGCAGACCCCAGCATTGCTGCCCCTGCTCCGACCTGATGACACTGTGATGTGGAATCTCAGACTTGCTGGTGCAAGCTCAGCTCTACCCCACTGTTTGCACAGACGTGTCCCAGGAATTTCTCCCATCTCTACTACAAGATAGCACTGAGAATTAGAAATGTTTGCAGCCAAATTCTTTTTCTCTCACTCACACATAAATTTAGCCATGTGCCACGTAGAAAGTGCATGTGAGAATATATACAGGGCCCAAAATATGTCAGAGTTTTATAGTAACTGGACTTGCTGCAGAATCCTCTCCTGCTACAGCCCCCGTCTCCAGAATCTCAGCTTTCATTATGAACTTTTTGAGTTCTTAGAGCTACAAGAGCAATTGACCACAATGGGACAAGTTATGGTTCAGGAAAATACTCCTGAAGGTATTACAAAATACACCATAGATGAGAGATCGGAAACAGCTTCAAAGCAAATGTGCTACTTTTTGCAGATTGATCTTCCTTTCGTGGTATGATTCTGTCCCAAAAATGCCAGAATTTATAATTTCCAATCACACTGACGTTAAACTGAAGATGTTTGACAAGGGGTAATGGGTTTAAACTAAAAGAGGGTAGATCTAGATTGGATGTTAGAAAGAAATTCTTTACTGTGAAGGATGGTGAGGCACTGGAACGGGCTGCCCAGAGAGGTTGTGGAGGCCCCATCCCTGGAAGTGTTCAAGGCCAGGTTGGATGGGGCTTTGGGCAACCTGATCTAGTGGAGGGTGTCCCTGCCCATGGCAGGGGGGTTGGAACTAGATGATCTTTGAGGTCCCTTCCAACCCAAAACATTCTATGATTCTATGTGTCTTTTACTTCTCAATTTAAGAAAATAGCAAACTGAGCTACAGGTGAACTGAACTGGATTTTAGAAGAACGCTGTGCATTTGGATTGCAGGTTATCTTTTCATCCAACAATCCTAGACACCAGAGGATACCAGACGACTGAAGAAGCCATTGTTCTATTCCATACACCAGTAACAAAGCCATAAGGAAGCCAATGTTTCTACTGCCTAAGAAACCAAATACTCATGAGATTGAGCTGGTGGTTTGGTCCTCTCCTGCCATATGAGAGACCTAATCCCTAAATTTGGGGATTTAAACACAGTTTCCCATTTCACCACTATCATGCTGTGGGGGCTGGTTTTTGATGGCCTAGTGTAGCTATGTTACTAATGAAGTGGTTTCACAGTTTAATGTTCTGAGCAGAGAGTGTACTACTCCCACTCAGCTCCACAGACTGCCAGCTTATTTCTACCCTTGGTTGAAAAATGATAGCAAAGTGTCTGCCACTGTATTCTGAATGAGCCCTACTGAATTAAATGCATTGATCTCTTATATCCCCCTAATCATCATCTTTGACTGAAGGAGACCCAGTTCTCTTGTGAGAGGTAGGGAATAAGCAGATATGGATTTATGCTGCCTTCAGTCACGAGGATACCTCAAGGGGACTGTGATTTTATAAGTGGTGCAACAGATAAATGTATAAATGCTGTCTGCTGCAGTATCCTCAACTTCATGAACCTGTGCTTTAACTCAGCACTCTCATTAATGCCTCCTTTGGGAAACTTTTTTTTTCAGTTCAAGCCAGGAGCGTTCATCACTCCACAAGTCTTCTGCTGTTCATGCTGTATCACTGTCCTGTATCAAACTCTGGCCATTTGACAGTAGTTACCTGCATCCCCAGAACTTAAAACAAGCAAGGCACCTGAGACTAGGATCTGTACATGACTCCATCAGCTTTAACAGATCTAACACAATTTACACAGATCACCAGTTCGGGGGTATCACATCTTGGTGATCCTCTCTCCAAGTAGCTTATAGTCTTAACTGAATGTAGCTCATTTTTCACACAGATAGATGTTCCTATGTTCTGGGGAACATCTTGACAGAAACATCCAGCTTCACAGCAAGAGTAGAAGAGCAGAACCAGCACATTTTGCAGGCCCCAAAATAATAACAATGCCCCCAACACCATTTACATGTTGACAAGTTCTCTCCTCTACCTTTTTTGGAAGGTCTTTCAGATAACGGCAGCATCCGATACACCCTGAAGGCATTGTTTCCTTTCTTTATACTTTTGTCCTTCACTTCTTCTATGTCAGGCAGAGAGTTCATAGCACAACGGAAGTTTGCCTTCCATGTCTTTGGATCAGGTTTATCTACTCCTGACTGGTATTTTCCTAAGCAAGAAAAGAAAGTTAGGCACACGCGACGTGTAATTGAAAACCTAAGGCGAATTAGTAAGTCTAGATTAACTTCAAGGTATCAGCCTTCAGTTCCCATGACAAGCATTCAAACAATAGCTGAGGTTGCAAGAGAGAGTGTTGTGATCTCATTCCCATGCACATTTCTAGAACACATGATGAACAGTTTCTGCTCAAGAAAGACCCAGGGCACTGCAGATCAGATGTGACTCCACAACAATGTGGAAAAGCTTGCACAGCATTTACCTTTATTAAGTCTGGCTCAAATCCATAGAAAGGCATAAAAAGCCTTAGGGCCCAAGTCTACAAACTGCTGAGTGTGCTCTACTGTCAACAATTCTGAACCCAATCTTGTTAACGTTTAAATCAATTAAGTTTTACTGTGTTCCTCAATGCAAATGAGTTACGGTGCTTCAATAGAGCTGGAAAGTATCGCAGACCTTGAAAAAAGCATTTAGTCTTCCACAAATCTAGAAACTGAAATTCATTCTCTGTGTTAGTAAAAGCAAAGACAAGAAAGAAAGAAAATGTAACTTTAAAAGGGAAAACAATGTGAAAATCTGTCCTGCAGCAAGAGAGTTCCAATACCTGTGTGAATTGCCCAGTTTCTAAATAATGGAGCATCTTTTTCAACATCCCACCCATGTCTTGCGGCATGCATCCAGGGAATCTGAAAAATCTTCTTCTCCTGGAAGGGAAAACAAACAGGAAATGCCAATACTGATTGACTTGAGGGATCTTCTGATGACTTTAAGTCATTTATTTAAAAACACAGTTCCAGCATCTGCAAGCGTTTTGCTTCCTTCTGTAACCCAGTGTTGCTGTCACTGAACTCAATAGGAAAATATCCACTGGCGTCACCGAAAGCAGAATACAGCCCTAAGTATATGAAATACTCAGATGCCCCTTCACAGACGATGAGCCTGGCAGCTTTCCAAGCTGACACATGGATAAAACATGCAGTGCTACGCATTTCTAAACATTCAAACGAAGGCTAGTTTTGGCAGCACAGACACTTTTATGATTAGAAAAATTAGAGATGAAACTAAACAACCACAGGAACAGAGCAAATTCAAGGGATTTAGAATTCAGGCAGTAAAATACTAGCATGGTGAAGGAAAGGGAACTCTCAGATTTATACACCGAGCAAATGGACACATGAATATATCAGCTGTAGACATCTCTCCAGCAGGGATAAAAAAATACAGGACACCCATGTGAAGGGGTGGCATTGAAGACAGTTGAATGTATTTTCGTTTAGAAACTTTAGGCCACAGAAGTACATTTAAAGCAATCCAAAGGAAGGTGCTTTGTTAAATTATTTTTTAACACACAACACATAGTTAAACCAGGGCATGTCTTATGTGGTGGAAGTATCAATCGATTCCCAAAGGGATCAGAAAAACTCATGGAAGATAGTACACTGGTGACTATTAAAGATGATAGTTTTGGGATGCAGCTCCAGCTCTGGGAGCCCAATGGCTTTCAGAGCTTGAACAGCAAGTTTCCCATACTCCTTCCACAAGCGCTTAGCACACAGGATACTGGGCCAGATGGATGCTGGGTCAGATGTGCTTTTATGTCATAGAACACGGGAACAAATTCCTATGTGCTGACCTACAGAGCTGCTTCATAACTCTTCACGCTCATTTCTGCAAAGCCATACAAAAGGGAGTTTGTTCCACAACACTTGTTTTTTCTCCCCTATTGGGGGGGGATACATCTTATCTGGCTTCACATGCAGACATCTTGTGCTATAAACACTGCCACTACAGAGATCCACTTAGCAGTCCGTGAAGAGAAAAGCACTTCCAGGGCAAAATGCACCCCCTCCTGAAGTGGCCACCTGAGCTACGCCAACTGAACTGCAGCCTAAAAAAGCCTATTTCTCTCCATTGACTACAAACAATTCTAGACAGGCAGCTCTCATTCAGACAACTGCATTGTAGATGTCTGTGGTTGGGTGAGATGAATCCTTTGCCCTTTCCCCTTCCTCCAACAACTTCTTCTCCTTGCCTGTCTGGTTAATATTTCACTAACGTCAAGGTTAGGTTTATTTCCCTTCCTTTCCATGTGATCTCTTCTTTTTTGAGCCTGCATTTTGTATCGTCCTTCAACTCGTCTTCAATCTTTTCTCTCATTTACATTCACTTGTTCAGAACTGCATTCTTCCTTTCTCGCTCAGCTTCATATTTTCTTTAATTTGGTGAAAGAACAGATTTAACACATTCCTCATTCCCCTTCAAGAACTCACACTCTCATTCTTCCTCTTAATCTATTCCCATCATTTTTCTCATGTGCCTTTTGCCCCCTTACTCTTCCCCCTCTATATAGTTACATCATCCTACAGAGATGCTCTCCTCTTTCCCCAAGTAGAAGTGGTTTAAAGAAAGCTCCAACCCCACTATCCTGTGGTCCACAGCACTACTGTATTCATCAGAGCTAGAATAAGCTTCCTTGCCTTTACTCTCCCATAGATGATAACAAGCATGGGAAAAAATCATACTTCCATAGAAAACAATTTCTATCAAGAAGAACTGTAAGAATTCACCAGATTAAAAAGCCTTCTCATGCTTGATGATGGGGAGAGGTTTGAACAATACTACACAATGCTACAGAGGTAATACCACGGATTTCATATTCCGCATGATAATTCAAAAAGTTCTATAGGAACGAGCAGACCAAACCAGACTCCAGACATAGCATCCTGTCATCATCAACCATAGTCACTGTTTCAAAGAAGGTGCAAGGGCACTCTCAACAGCAGTCTAAGTGTTCATTACAGTGTTTCTGTTCATTACAAAGGTTCTTCCCAATCCCAGATGTCTTGAAGCACAGGGACTTATAGCAGATTATAACACGAATAACAAAATCATAGAATCCATGTGTATTATAACTTTATAATACATATATACTTTTACATACCTACATAGAAACTACAGATTTTCTCATAACTATCAAGTATCCAATCTTCTCTGAAATCGTGCAAGACTGCTGATTGCAGCAATACCATGCGGTCGTGTGTTCTGCTCTAGTTTACCTAAATGCTTTCTATTTAAATACTAATTTTTTATTTCACACATTATCAAACATTTACCTATATCCTGCTTCCTAATAATGACCTTAATAGAAAGAGGCTCATCAGTGCTTTCACTTAGATTTGGAAAACCATACGCTGTCTAGTACAGTATTCCATCTGGATATTTGTGTAGGAGTCTTGTGTTTCTAAAACATTAGCCTCACCTAAAGCCAAAAGCACAACCCACAACACTTTTGCAGCATAACAGGAATTGCTGCCAAACTCCAGTGGGAACATGAAAAAGGGAAAAGGTGTCACATTCTTAGAAATAGGCAGGAAGAGGAAAACAGTATTGAACGCTTTCAACCCAAGCATTGCAAAATGCTCCAAAGCAGGTGAATGAACATAAGATCACATATTCACTAGAAAGTCATAGGACAAATTTTAAATAGCGGCATCTGTCTGGATGGTAATACTCCAAGCATCCATCAAAGCAGCAGGTTGCCTCTCGACTCCTGTTACAGCTACTCTGAATGTTTCCACTCTTAATTTCCTTTTCCAGATCCATGAGAGTCACTGACTTCTCATTATCCCCCTCCTCACACCACCTCTGCCCTCTATTGAACTATGTAATTTCCTTCACACCTCCCAATTTTGTCTCTCTGGGAAGGTAAAGAAATTCCCTTCCTCACTTGTCCCATTCAGCAAGATAACATTTTCACCAGGGAGGTACACAAGTAATTATTTTTTAAGCCCTATAGACAGGGGTCTGTTCTGGAGGGGAAAACAAAGCAGGGGGTATAATGTGATCAACCGATAGTAGGGGAAGCAGTTAGGTAAATCAGCTGTACCTGATTTGTCATTTTTTAACCGGGAGAGGTTTAATTCCTTTCTCAGTCTGGAAAAATTCCCCAAGAAGAGACAGCCAATGACAAACCCTGAATGGTATTTGTTTCCTTAGTATTCAAATCTTATTTACTTAAAAGCTGTGCACACACGAGTGCCATTTTCTTGCTAATCTGACCCACCTTCTTTTCTGTACCATGAACTGTCCTTTACCAAACTCTCGTTAAAATATACAAATCCTGAAATCCTACAGCCTCCAGAGTCAGTTCTGTGGGTACAGAACAGGCTGTGATACACATGACACTGTATCATTGATTCCATGCGTGGCTTTGTTTATGGTCAGGATTTACAGTAAAAATAGAAATATTTTTGGTTTAATGATTCATTGTTGGAATGAATGTTTAAACATTTTTAAACAGAAATGCTCAGAAGTGCAATTAGCTTGTTGAACACAATAACGGCAACCCAGAATGATGCCAAATCAGAGGGTAGAAGTAGGAAATCAGAGTTTAATAAACCTCAAAGCAGGCCACTTAGCCTGGTATCCTTCTTCTGGTAGGAGCCAGGACTTTTGCTTTAGGAAAAAAATCCGTTGCAAAATACTTTATTTGTGAGACAAGCCTTGGTCAATATAGAATATGCTAACTAAGGACAAAATCTCCTACCGACTCTTGCATGCAAACAGTTTACGCCAGAAGCAGAAGGCAAAAACTGCTGCAACAACACAATCAGAGGGCTGCAAACATTAAACAACATGACATGCCTTGCAAACTGCCTTTGTGGGCTGGTGGGCCGAGCTTGGAAGAATAAAGCCCTTAGCACAGTGGCAGCGTTTTCACACTGCAGAGCAAAGGAGGCAAGTACGTTCCTGGGGTGTACCAAAAAAGGTTACATGAACGTAACCTCCAGATGACAACATTATATTTATGAGTAATGTGCTCAAATCTGAAATAACATGCCCTACTAAGCGCAGAGAAATTATTTCAGCATCAGGCAGGAATGCCCAGCAAAGGACAGCAAAAAAGGACTGTCAGCAGGAAAGACCTGACATTGAAGTAGAGATACTCAAAGAGAAGAATCCATAGGGACCGAACGTGGGACTGAAATTACAAAGACAACACTAAAAACTAGTCTCTTCCTCCTCTTCAGCTGTGATCCCATTATGCAAGAACAAGGACCTACTCAAATTCACAGGGCAGCTAACTAGGGAATGGATAAAGCAATATTTATTTACCCAGCCACAGCACGTCAAAGTCCCTGATGCAGAAGTTCCTGAGAAACAAAATTCGTAGCTGAAATTTAAAGGGCTCCTGATAATTTTGTAGTTACAAACATTTCTAGCTTTGAAAGATGAAATAAAAAATAGTCATCTTAATTGCCATTCTTCAGCTCTAAAAATGAACACCTGAACGTGACAACTACTACTACTGTAGGGAGGATACCAGACTAACTCGATTAGTCTCTCAACCAGAGTAGCAGCTCCCATGTTTCTGCACCTGATTTTGTGCATTTCCACCCATTCTGCTAATAAAGTAGCCTTTGCAGCCAAAACTGCTTCATGCTTTTCAGCGTGGTGAATTACTCTTCTGCATACTGCAGAATGCATGCAATATTTCTGGGGTTTATTACTGTTCAAAGTCTCAAATACACTCCTCGGTTTTATTGAGCCAATTAAACAAAATTCACATTGCGTGCTGACATTTTGGAGCCCACACTTGTGCTCTTCAAGTGTCTAGAGCTCTCAGTAAGAGCTCAGGACAAGGAATATTAGGTTTGAGTCTGGCACAGGAAAAGTTACCCCGTTTTCTCCCAGGCTGACAAGTATCAGAGAAGTCACGCAAGTGCGAAAGAGGAGATCATTCCTTCAGTCCAGAATCTAACACAGAATATAGCCTTCCACCTCAGGAGAGCATTTTGTTCACATCCCTCTGACACTACTTGGTGAGCAATCTGTTCCCAGCTTAAAAAAAACAAAAACAACCTAGCGGAGTCTCCAGAAACGCTCTGTCCAACAACAAAGAGTTGGAAAATGCTTTCAAAGGAGTCACAAATCCACCAGGCCCCCCGTGCCTCAGAATCGGCAGGTGAAGCCAGAGGAACAGGTTCAACAGGAAGCATTCAGCTTTGCCCTTCCTCCACATGTCACTCCTTTGAAAACCAGGAATGAGCTGATTTACCTACCCAAACCTCAGGCACTGCTATAAAGTCCCTCTTCGGCCCTCATACACACATGTGCATGCACCTCCCTTACCTTATTTAGCCATTTCAGCCCCGGTATCGTGTTAGAGTTGATTTGCTCTTCCAGCCAGGGGCGCATCCGCATCCTTTCGACAGGCATTGTCAGCGGCCCGGGAAGGAGCTGCAGGGAACAAGGGACAAGGTTACTTGTTTTCCAGGCACAACTCCCAGGCAGCTCCCCCACCTCCACACAGTACAGTCTTGTTAAAGCTTTGCAGGCATCGAACAATTATAAATATAATAGTGACTTTGGATCTGTGTAGGAGCCTGCCCTAAGAGCAACTGAGATGATAAAGCCTTCTCTACAGCAGAAACCCTCTTCTGGTACACCTGGATTAGGAAGAAGACACATCATATTGGTAAAAGCTTGTCTGCTGATACAGGCGGGATACCAGAGGCCGCAAAGAAAAACAATTACGCTCCTGAAGAGACCAGTTTTCAGCCTACGTACCTGCATTTGCACAAGACCTTTTTTTGCCAAGAAAAAAAATGTAACCAAAAAAATTCACATGCAGGAGGCATCACTGTACTAGCTAAAATGATCCACCTGCTAACAAGAGTGCTTTCAAATGGCTGTTTCTGTCCCATAAACTTGACTAAAATTATGAAAAATACATTTTACAGCACAGCAATTTATCAGACCACTTTGGTTCTGAGTAGTTTGACCCCCTCCCTCCAGCCTTCTCTTATCATCCCAGCCACTCATTTTTTTCAGCTGCTGTTTTACATTTCGATACTGCTTAGCTAGGAAGTGAGTGCTTTACAGCCCCCTCAGCTGCACCACGCCACACTGTATTATTCAGTTAAGACTCAAACCAACTTCTTTTTTTTTTCCTCTCTGTCACATACACACACACGTGACTGATGCTGCTTCCCTGTTTAGAGCTGTAAATTATTGACATAAGAGTCCAAAGTCTTGAACTCGAGGCAGAAAAATTCGAAAACATTAACCTATCTGAGGCACTGCTCTGAAAGCCCTAACCGGCACTACATGCTGATTAAAGCACTGCATTAAACTCCTGTTAAGCAGCCTGCAACCCATCATTTCCATGTTCAAGTACTTGCATTTAGGTTTCTTATTCTCCTTCTCTCCCCCTCTGCACTGGGCTCAGCTCCTTCCTCTCTCCTTTGTTCTTCACATCTGTGTTCTCTGCATCATTCTTAACTTCTCTGCTCCGCTATTCTTGTCACCTTTGATCTTAAAAAAAATAAAAAAGAGAAAGAAAAAAATGAGTAGGCCACGTATTTGAAAGCACACAGCAATGACACAAATGTAAATGCGTTTGTTCTTGCTTCCTATGGGAGTACAGGCATCAGACAGACTAACAATTAGGCAGTACCAAGCCCACACCCAGCACAAGAGGAAGAAAAATGTTCAAAGTTTCCTCTCATTGCTCTGAGGACATGTATTTCCTGAAACTAATAAGGAATTAAAACCTGTGTGCAACAATAAGGCTCTTTGGTGTGTTCAGAGAATTTACCAGCAGCCGTGCTCACACTAATCTCTTAGCAAACATACTGGCATTGTATTTACTACTGTGTGGAGCTGGTCACTCATGTTTCAGCCGCAGTCTTTTCCAGCAACTACAAATTTCTAAAATAGCTCAGAAAATGGTTGCAACTGCTCAGCTCCCTTTCAGGTTCACGTCAGACATGAAAAAACAGCCAACCCCAGAAACTGACAGCGGCCGAGCCCTTGTGCAAATCCCCTCTTTGTGCAAGAAAGCAGCTGTTTTTTGGGTGAGGGCAATGTGGGTGCAGCTTTTTCAGCCCCCGGGATGGTGGCGAGCAGCCGGCCATGTAGCTGCAGCCCTCTCCACTTGGCACCAACTATTCGTATCCAGGTTGCAGAGTATGTACCATCTTCACCTACTACATGTTGTGTCAAAGCTGAAAAATGCAAATGGCAATGTACTAAAAACGCAAGCAAATTTCGATTTGTCTGTCAAGGAAGAAACAAGTAGAAGCAACGATCATCTTAGATGCATTTCTTTGCAAGATATCTTGAAGTATGCATGCACTTTGAGACAATTCCTGGAAGCACTGTGCATCATCTTCAGCATTCAATACATGAGTGCTCCCATTTAGCAGCAGGACTCATCTTCCGGGTAATGAGCCCCTAAGGCAAATTTCAAGCCCATCTGAATGAACAAATTAGACAGAAGGCAGAAAAGTCATCTTGAAGGCAGCAGCAACAAATCCCACTTGGGACAGGCAACACGGAAGAAACAGAAGCTGCCTTTGTGCAAAACCAACACGTTTCATCAGGAGACAAGAAAGCTGCCAACATCGCTACTACAAGTAAGCCGGTCTTGCCCAAAACGACACCGTTGAGCCAGTTGTCTCTTCCCTCCCACATCCCCAGGCGCTTCCCCAGATGCTCCCCCACACATGCTGCAGTGCTCATCTCCCTTTCGGCACCCTGGGACTCCTCTGGGATTAGCACCTGCAGCTGTCAGCACACACCTTCACATCCATCACCCACACCAAGGCAAATTAATCCAAGGTAATCAGAAAAGAGGTTGGGCTTGTGAGAAGGGAGGAGTGGCTCTCAAGATCTGTTTAACTGAAAGTAAAACCAAACCCAGCTAAAAATAACCTGCAATGATGTCCAGTCGGAGGGAACGGTGGGCATCTTCTGGGGGAACACCTCTCACAAGGGGGCAAGCACAGAATGCTTCTGCTCATCAGAACTCACCCTGTGCTCCCCTAAGAGCATGTGCTGCAGAAAATAAAGCCTGACGTCTTCAGAAGACACCTCCAGACCTGTCTGCCTCAGGACAGCACTGACCACAACAGTGCTAAAATGCAGTGGGTTTTTGGCAGTTGCATGTCAACAATATCCTTGTGATGAAAATACCAAGTCAACTATACTGAGTAATTGCCTATGGGAAATGAAGGTTGCCACATCTCCCCTCCAGAGCTGTCAAAGCCATGATTTATTTGTACAGAAAGAAACATCAACTTTTGCAGTGCCTTAAAAGTAGCCTCTGTCTGTTCATAAGTGGGGCTAATGGGTGCACTTGGGAGTCTTATTTTGATGGCTTCAAGTGGGAGAACCTGAAGTCCATCCATCAGCGAGTAGCGGGACAGTCACCTTCAGCTATTAGGAATCATTCAAGTTTGTGAAGACCTTTGAAATTCTCAAAAATAGGCAGCAAAGGCATGTAATGTTTCAGCAGCCATCACCTAACATCAAGCCAGCTTCACCGTCCATCAGAATACATTATTTATAAAGCAAACCTACAAAGCCAGAAACTAAGGTGAGCTATACAAAACAGCAGGCATGCCAAGTTCCTTTGCTCCGGCCTCTCTCCAGTACACCCAGCAGAAAGGAAAAAGCAGAAACAGTCGATCCTTGTAAGGAGAATGAAACATCAACATTTATAATCTGAAGCAGGCTGCAAAACCAGGACCACCTATGCACCTATCTCCCAGTCCTCGTCAATGTTAACATTGCACTTCCCTTGCACATTTATGCTTAGAAGCAGCTACATGCACGTGTCTGTATTTTTTGTATTGAGACAAGTGGACTCCTACCAGTATTTTCAGAGCTGCTAAGGCATCCAGTTGCCACCAGCTTCACCACCACAGCTCCTGAGCCGTGGGGCACCCATCTGCTGCCCTAAGCAAACCTCTCCAGAAGCCCAGTTACCTTTGCCAGCCCAAACCTTCGCACTCGGGTTAAGTGGGAGAAAAATGGCTTAATGCCTGCCTTGGGTCACTTGGCACCATCTTTCTCCACCTCAGAGAGACCATGGCCAGAGATGGCCGGGCTGGCAGGGGAGAGGAGCAGAGCCAGCTGGGGCTGCAAGGGGGAAGGAACAGCTCCAGCTCCACCAGCAGCAAAGGAGCACCTCTCACTCCATCACCCCACCCTTTGGTCCCATCCCAATTTTGTCACATGCTAATGCTACTCTCTGTATAGGCTGCTTTGTGAACAAGACCAGGGAACTTAGCAGGCTTACAAGCAACACCTCTTTCGGTAAGGCTTTTTTGGTCTGTTTGAACCTGGATAATGGCTGCCATCAAGCTCAAAGATAGGTGTGACAGCACAACCAAGAGGGGAGGGCGCTTGGGCACGGGAGCGGGAACGAGCAGCTGGGGAGGACAGAGAGGAACCACTTAATCCAAAATCACTAATGAAGCCCCTCTGCTTTTAAACCACAGCTTCAAACTTGGACTCTACTGAACCCAAACATCTCTTTGGAGAGAGCACGGGAAAATGCTTAACACTCCCAGAAAGCCATGTTGGAGTCAAACTTTCTGGTATTACATTGAAAATAACTGTTTTTTCTTCTAGTTTAGCACTGTCCCATGGTGGGGGAAAGGAAGAATACTCGCCAAGAAACACAGTCAACTGCTAATGCAGATGAGACTCAAGAAAGCAGTTTTCTACCCTACAAGAAAAGGGGACCTCATTTAGACATGGAAGTAGGGCTACCTGCTGGGAACTCATTTTATGAACACTTGCCATTCTCAACAAGACAGCCAACTTTCAAGAGCCACAATTTTTGACCATACCTCCTACAAATGTATTAAGGCTGGCACCTCCGTGAATATCATTTCCCTTTTTTGCTCCATTTTTATCACCTACCTCTTTCTTAAAGGGAACCGTAGTCAGAGGCAGTTGCCTTTTCAGTGGTGGGAGTTTAAATGTATTGATGGGCATTAAGACATCAATAAAATTATTCCCAAGCAGGTGCCAAGCGTGAGACACTAATCCCAACTCAACAGCATTTGCCTGGAAGGGGAGGCCACTGGGAGCCTGTGAGGAGCCAAGCCCTGCACAAGAAGCATGGCCCACTGATGTGCTGACACCACTGTTTATGAAGGGATTATTTTGACCTTTTCTGAAGGTTTATTTACTGTACTATTCATGCTAGTCCTGCAGTCAGTTCAGCCTTTTTTTTTGCAACTAGATACTGCAAAAACATGATGGAGGCTGCCCCCTGACAAGCTATAAACTGTCCTAATCCTGCAGATGTGACTCGGAGGAAGAGTGCTGCGGAGGGCAGACAGCACAGGATGTGCTGAAGTCAGGCCAGCATAACCCAGTTAGGAACATGGAAACCGGGAGGAGGCCAGTCAATAACACTGCTCCTGCTACTGCGTGCTGCACTTGAAAGTGAACTTTCCACAAGGAAATCACACCAGCAGCCTGGTGTGAAGCATGCAAGCCAACTTCCTAGCATAGACACAGCTGAAAGAAGAGTCACAAGGGTGTCAGAGAGGGAAGCACGGGTACAAGGAAGTTTTAGGAATAGTCACACAAAGGACATTGAGCAGGTAGGCGTCACCACAGCATCCTTGAGACTCAATAAATCATACTGAATTTCAGCTCTATGCTACTTTGCAAGATGTATTTTTCTGGGATTCTTTATGCAAGACTCGTCAGAAGGAAACTCACAGCACCCATTTATTCTTAAAGAGGTATTAGAAAAATACTAGTTATTTTCAAGAGCTATTCATCTTTGAAGAGGCATTAAAAAGATGTAAGTGATGCAATCTATATACACATATAAATATTTTCACTCCATAATGTTCAATAAAGAACTTTAGTCCTCCCTACTCTCTGCTAAAACATCCTAGTAAGTCTGACTTTTGTGTTTTCCCTGACGGAGATAACACTCCTGCCATACAGAAAGTGTAACCTTTGAGAATGAAGAGCTCTGCACTAGAATTACAGCAGCTGTAGACAGAAAGTGAAAGCAATGGCATGGCAGGCATTAAATCTGAGCAGTACGAGATGTTCTCTTCCCTTCAGTTTCGCTCCCTCTGACAGCATCTGGATAACTGAAAAGGCACAAAGGTTACCCCAAAAACACAAGCTACTCTATGCCTACACATTTTTTTTTTAAAAAATATATTTCTATGGAAGTAAAAAAAAAAAAATCTAAAAAAGCAATTCTTTCCCCATGACAAAGTACCCAGTTAAAAGATTTGCCAGTACATGGAACTGTTATTAATGGTTGTGAGAAGGTAAGGTGGGATAAGATACTTTGAGATGCATTTGTGAAGTAGGTCACAGCCTTTCTCCAGAGCTGTGAATAAACATCTGTTCTGCGGAGGACTTGTGCAGAATATTGCATGGTATCTATTTCTCTTTTCTCTGCAAATACAGAACTTTTTTTTTTTTTAACGTTGTCTTGTACTTGTGCTTTGCTGTTAAACTTTTAAAGTATTCCCTTTGTTTGCTGATGCAAACAGAAAAGCAGTTCAGAAAAGCATCAATCATCCTGTGTGACCAAACAGCCTGAAATGAGACCATATGCTAATTTTAGGATTCAGAGAACTGGGTTCTGTATTTGTCCCTGTGCCAAGACAGTTCCAGGATACAAGGAAACATGATCTTATTTTAAGGAACAGTACTTGGAGCAAAATTCTGTCCCTTGGTCACAGCTCGGACTCTGAGGATTTTGCATATAGGACCACCTTTTTCAACTATTCCACTGTGGATGCCCCTTTCAAAGATAAGTATATCTTTAACGGTATGTACTCTGAGCAAAGACCTGCTTGGAAGTCAGGCTCGTCAGAGGGATATAGACTTTTCCTGGGTAAGAAAACCTGCTAGCCTCATCTGCTCAGAAATACTTCAGAAATGTGAGACTGACACTGAAACACAGACAACCAAAGTGCACTTTACTCAGCTGCTCCAATTTCAGACACCTGAAATCACCCTGCCTGCGGGGAGACAGACGTCTGCCCAGTGCATTTCCCACCTGCCATGAGGAGAAGGAGAATCTCACCACTGATGCTGTGGAAGCAGAATTAACATGCCTTCTTTACAATAACCCCAAACTATGCAAATATCCCTATCTTTTTTGGAACCAAAAGCAAAACACGTAATTAAAGTAGGATTAGTAAATGAGGAGAAGTGAGCATTGGCATACTCAGAAGTGCAAGGGTAAAGGGTTCAAAATAAAATCCTGAAGCTCTTGGCATTGAAAACAGATACGAAGCAAGAAAACACATAAAACCCTGTAAGAGACTTCCTGGATTCATGGATAGTTAGACAGCAAAACCTACTCCCTCTGGTCTTTTAATTGCATGTAATGGTGCCTTTCTTGTTCCCTAAGAATACTGTGAGTGATGCCCTGTTGAACAGGGAGGGATGGGGAAAACAAACCCAGCTCTTGTGTTGGCTGTAACTCTCGATCCACACTGTAGCAATGGCAGTATTTTTCCTGCTCTTTCCTAACACTTTGGCGGCAGCAAAGACGCCATGAACATGCTATATCCTTCCTGTCCATCACCATGAAAAATAATTCACTGCGGGCAGGAAAGGTGGTATCTTATTTGCTCAGGTGCCTGCAGGAAGGAGGAAACTGCATCAAGACAGGCTGGAAAGTCAAGAGTTGGAGAGCAGGTAGGGTGGGATGGCACAGGTCCTGGGCAGACTGGCCTGGCCATTAGGAAGAACCTGCACAGGCAACCAAGGAGCAATACTTCACCTGCTTCCCTAGGTTCCCAGACCAAAAGTGGCAGGGCTACAACAGCACCATGGCTGGTAGGGGGAAAGCTCTGTGGGGCACTGAAACACCTGGGAACCCAGGCTGCTGTGCAAGGGATTCAAGCTAGCAACAGCTATGCAACTTCCCGAGCCCCTGCTTGGTAGGGGCCAGGTTGTGCACACCTCGGGCTGTAGGGAGGTGCAAGGTAGATGGAGGAGGGAAGCATTCAGCACGCCCTCCTCTCCTGTGAAAGAAACACAAAGGCAGAAGGAAGAAAAGCCCTTGTGTCCTCAAGGGACAGAGGGCAAAAACACACCCCAATCAATCCCACATTCCCCTGAAAACAACCAAACAAAAAACCCAACCAAACAAAACAAAGGCAGCAAATACCTCAAACGTGTATTGAGATCAGCATTTAGTGGTGGACTCAGCAGTGCTAGGGTAACCGTTGGATTTGATGATCTTAAAGGTCTTTTCCAACCTAAACAATTCTATGATAAACATGCCCAGGAAAATGTACAATGGGAATTCATACTGTATGTAGAGTGTGTTTCATCAGCCCTATAGCATTTCTGTTCCACCCAAAGGGTGTTAACATGCCCTGGCTGGGATTCAGACATTACACATCAAAACAGACTCCTTCCTTTGGTTTCCATGCAAAACTTACTCTCCCTCAGCAGCAAAGACATAAGTTGTTATTTTGCAGTGATCTCAGGCATCATTAAAGGTAGCCCTCAGATTTGCAGACTAGAAGTGCACTGAAGAAAAGCCATCTTATTTTAACACAACTAGAACCAGAAGGCTGGTTTTTTGCTTCTGGACTTAGCCATAATGAAACAACGCTTCAACCTCTCAATACCTACAATAAAATTTCCCTTGCACTGGCTCCTATGACGAACATTATCATTACACTTGAACAACACCATGTCTGTGGTTGAGCTCATTCACTTCTCTGGCATCGCAGTGACTTATATCAGCTGGGAACTTGGCCCAGGCTTCTAACAAATAGATTGTTAAAGATTATCTCTGCATCCCTACCACAACAATCATCTGCACATGCATGAATGTCTGCAAGTCTGGTGACAATACAAAATGATTGCTTTACTTTCAACTTTAAAGGAATACTTTCTTTCCTGGGGGTTTCTTTCATTTGTTTCCCAGGTCTTGCCTGGAGAGAAGATGGAAATGCCAGATTCTGGTGGTATCAGGGTGACAATACAAGCAATAATCAACAGCATGGGATTACACAAAACTCTTCCCCTGCTACGTCCTCCAGGAGTCTCATATGCAGCCATAAATTCTACCTGATTTACTTCCTTCTTCAGCTTTAAGTCTGATGATTGCTCAAGACTTGTCTTCAGTATCTGGGATGTCTATTTTTCTCCCAAAAGCTGCCTAGAAGAGAGATGGTGGTTGACTTTTCAGTAGTAGAGCTGTACTTCGCTCAGACAAGTTTGGGAAGGACTTGTTTACAAGAAAATTGCTAGCACAGTTGTCAGGGAATAATTTATTTCTTGCATTGGGGAGTGGTTATCCCCCAATAAATCAATTTTATTCTGGAATTAAGTGTTCACACACGACTCTGCTCCTGAATACCCACACGTAATAGCTGCTGCTGCTTAGCTGTGTCAGCTGGTATCCATGGAAGCCAACCCCTGTGTGTTCTTGAAAGCTGTCAGGAAAACTCAGCATTTGACACCTGATTCATAAAGAATTTTCCAGCCTGGTGAGAACTAGAAGGCTATTAAGACTCAAACAATTATCAACAATCACTTCTTTTATCATACTGATGCAACTGAACAACATTTCTTAAAGTCTCTCCATGGCTCTGTTAGACCAACCAACTCTTACGTGCTCTGTGACTACGTTTACAGGACACATCCCTAAAACTTTTAACAAGCACAACATGTTTTCTACATGTGTGCCTCTGAAAGCAGTGGAAAAATCACACATGCAAGTATCTGCAAGATCAGGATCTTAAATTGTCAAAATACTTTTTAAAGCCTGGGCAGACTTCATCTCCCTGTCCTGTCCAGCATTGTTCTGCCTAAGTACAGGGTCAGTGCTTTATAGGGTGCCATACATAAGCAAAGCAGCCATCATAAAACAAAAGTCCTTAATCTCAGTGTTCCCACACTGGTGGCTTGTGACCCTCAGGCAGGATTGCAGAGAAGACAGTGACATTTTAGAGGCACTCAGAGAGGCAGAAGAATTATTCCAGATAGTTAACACTGAGAAATGTGTTCAAGGAAGAGTTTTCACATTCACCGGCCATGACCTGCACCTGATGTAATCCACCTTGCTCGGATTGGGCTTGTTTCTCACAGCTACCTTTGTTTGTATAACATACTGTTCTGCAACACACAGCAAAAACTATTTGCACACTACACTAAAGTGCGATTTAATATTTGCTTAAAGCTTTCGTTTTATTGTCTGGGCAAGGGCAGTTTCTGCCACTGAAGTTAATAGCTAACCCACACCTACACTTTTGCTACCCGAACTTCTACTCGCTAGCGCAGCACCCAGAACTGAGAGCAAAAGACATAAATTACCTCTGCTTAACCTCACAGCAAGCACCAAAACCACCCCTTTCAAGAAAGCAGTTTCTCCTTTACTTGCAAAAGAACATATTAAAGAAAAGCATATGCTATTTCAGATTTGTAACAAACACTCTCCTGCTTGCTTAGAGTTTTGCTTTACAGACAGACCACAGCAGACACAGACTTGGGGGCTGGGATCCTCTGAATCATCCACACTGCAAGCTGCAAACATGTCTGTCACATGCACTTATTTACAGTTACAAAAATAGCACCATGAAAGAAGCAGATGTGTTGAGCACAAAAATTAAATTTAATTAGTTATTACAGAGATATTGCTTGACACTGGAGAATTTAACAGAGAAATATCTTTCTTTTGTGCATACACTTTAAAGGCTTGCGCTTAAAGAGGGCTAAGTATTAAATGCTTAATACTGACGCTTATTGAAATGGTATGATGTAATTCTTTTTATAAAAATGCTACTCTTTCCATGGCACACAGGACACACAAGAACTTCTTAACTCATTTTCCTGTTGAGATATGAATAGTTAATAGGATTGGTTACAAAATGTGCTCTTAATTTAAAGTTTTTGTGTTGACCACAGACCAACAGCAATGAGACAGCCTCAATTTCTGATCTGCAGCAGCTATTTCTATCTTGGAAGTTTCCTAAAATACTACTGAGCTAAAGTGAGAACACTGAACTCATCTTCACTTCTCATCTAAGATGGATAAATATTATTAAACTAAACAAAGCTAGTCTTCATCAGCTTCCTTCATCAATCTCAAATCTCCAGAACAGTTTTGGCATCCAAAGAATTTAGTTCGGATATGCTCGAATGCAACGTTTGCAAAGTGTGAGAATTAGACCTCTGGAATTAGCGTCTTTCATTTCACCCTAGTACAGCTTCATCAGAGCAGCGATTGTCCAAGCTTCTCCTCAACACCCAACCAACCTTTTGGTCAATACAGCCCAGGAGCATGTGTCTCTACATATGAGAAGGATATTCATTCGAGATTCCGCAGCCATACAATCTTTGGCTATCTTTTGACTAATTCACCAGCTAGTTCTCAAGGTCAAAAAGGACCTTCTAGCTGCTGACTGATCTGTGGAAATGGAGTGAAACCATGTGCAGTCATTTCATGTCATCAGCAAAGCTGACATCAGATAACATCTTTTGGTTACTATTGATCTGACCTAGATCTAAGTGGACGACCCCAAAGGTGGGGGGAGCAAAAAAAAGCCCACCACATATTTTATACCTGATCCTATTAGCAATTCATATCTCAACACGAATAACTTTCAAGCGCACCTACCAGCTGAATGACTCGCTTTCATCATACTGGAAGTCATCACCTCCGCTGTACATTCTGTACACATTTGCTACAACGTTTCAAAATGCCACTTCCCGTACTGTGGGGCCATCACCCAGACCACTGGGTGGGAAAAGTGGTACCCAGATAAACCAGGGAAAGCAACCCCTACTACCTACTGTGTAGTCTGCTAAAGGAGTACTGTCATGCAGAAGAAAAATTTACCAGCAGATTAAACAAATAATAAAATTTAAATAATTTTTCAGGTTCAGGTCTCATGTTTCTTTGCTCTGTGTTTACTCTTTCATTTTTGCCAACTGGGAAATGAAAATCAATGGAGTCAGTTTCACTTTTGTTTATATTTGGTTTCAATTTTATCCTCAAGTTTTGCTTTCATCTTTTTCATGTAACACTGTTGGGATTACAGACCCTGCAGGAAAGCTTTCAGTAATTTAAAAACATTCATCTCCTATCCTGCCTTTTTTTCCTACTGTGGAATTATTTTTATTTTAGATAAACTTTATAAGATGCTGTCACAATTTTGGAATGTGTTTGGGGGTAGAGGGTGTTTGATTTTGATTTACAGATGTATATGCCACATCCAGTTAAATTCAGTAGTTTAGTATTTTCCACTGGATTCATCTCCCAGTTGCATATGGACATGGAAAATATATGGAAAATATAAAAACATGGTCCTGTTGGAGCAAGTCCAGAGGAGGGTCACAAAGATGATCAGAGGGCTGGAGCACCTCTCCTATGAAGACAGGCTGAGAGAGTTGGGATTGTTCAGCCTGGAGAAGAGAAGGTTCTGGGAGACGTAACTGCAGCCTTCCAGTACCTAAAGGGCCTACAAGAAAGCTGGGGAGGGACTGGTTACAAGGGCATGGAGTGATAGGACAAGGGGTAATGGCCTTAAGCTGAAGGAGGGCAGATTTAGATTAGATATTAGGAAGAAATTCTTTACTGTTAGAGTGGTGAGGCACTGGAACAGGTTGCCCAGAGAGGCTGTAGATGCCCCCTCCCTGGAAGTGTTCAAGACCAGGTTGGATGGGGCTTTGGGCAACCTGGTCTAGTGGAGGGTGTTCCTGCCCATGGCAGGGGGAATG
Organism: Grus americana; assembly: GCF_028858705.1. Classification (NCBI taxonomy): domain Eukaryota; kingdom Metazoa; phylum Chordata; class Aves; order Gruiformes; family Gruidae; genus Grus; species Grus americana. The sequence goes on along the minus strand of NC_072855.1, from coordinate 35,931,854 downwards.
GAACTAGATGGTCTTTAAGGTCCCTTCCAACCCAAACCATTCTATGGTTCTATGATTCTATATAAAGCACATTTACACGATTCAATGAAACACCTTAAAAGAGAAGCCATTGCACCAAATGCACAAAAGTCCACATCATGCACCAAATACATATTACATATAGGCAGGAAATGCACTTATAGACCTAAAGTTACTGCTACATAAGACATTATCTTGCTTATATGAAGCTGTAAGAGCTTTGGCAGTAATGCTGTCAAGGAATGCCCAATACCATTAGGAATATTACAGTACAGACTTTGTCTTCTGTGCATTCATCAAGCTCCTAAAGTCACATATATCCCTCTGTACACATCAAAAAGCAGAACTTTACCACACTTTCAGACTTTCTTAAAACAAACCATAAACAATACTTCCTCCTTTTGTGCTACATTGATGTTAAGCGTGTAAGTCTTTAAATTAAAAAGTACTTAAAATAATTTTACAGCAAAAGGGAAATGGTTACACAACATCCACTGTCACATGCAGTTCAAACTAAAGGACAAATGTAAATATTTTTGCTTTTACCACAGCTTAACTCCATTCTTAACATCAGATATGCTGGGGGCTACAAACCAAACCTCTAAAGGTCAGCTGAAAAACTATCAAACTGTAATCTGCTCTACTTTTTAAGGGACAAGAATATGGAAATTATTACTTCCAAGCTCATCTTGAAAGCTAGCAACCTATATAGCAACAACTGAATGTTAAAATCATTTAAAGTCAGAATTTAGTTCTGTACCTTGGGTGAAACGACATGCCACATGCAGGCAGATTTGCTCCTGGATGCCTGCATCCAAGCTGCAACAAGATAAAACGTCCGCCTTGTACTAAAGACTGCTGTACATTTGTTGCAATCTGCCCCCAAGCAAAGGGGTCAGAAAATTTCCAATATACACAAAGCCAGGCTCACAGTATATTATACATTAAGAAAACAAACATTATTGCTTACCGCTTCTTTCTTTTCTCCCTAGCTCATTCACAAAACCAGTAATTTTTCATCAACCCCCCCCAAAATTGAAAACATATCTGGCACTATCTGGAAGAGCAATATTTAAAACTGTTTTACAGTCTATCAGTAAGAAATGTGTGCTGTACAATGTATTATTTATGCTATATACAGAACATCTAATTTTAAATTTATATACATATGTAGATATGTACTCTTAACTGTTAACATGCATTCCCTTCCACTAACTGTTAATAACTGTTAGTTGCTGGTCCCAGGTTTTTCTTTCTGGCTATTTTAATCTATTTTAAACTTAACACAGGAGTTCACACATAGTCAATACAAGGAAGAACCTTCATACAGTTCCAACAAAACTTCTGAAAAAAAGGAGGAATTATTTAATTACACGGAATGATTTTTTCCATAATGTTATTCACACATGAGGAATATGCAACTTAATAAATCTGTTCCTCTCATTCACTGCACCCAGAACATTTCTGGCTTATTTTTTGTTTTGCTTTTGCACTTGTTATCTCGAAGGACAAACCAGAAAATATGTTACATTAATCATAGTTTATAGCAGCATAAGCTATAACAAAACTTCTGTAAACACTACCTTATGGTTTATGCCCTCAATATCACAATCATTGTAGGCCTTTGAAGAACTGAGTTTCAAAAGGGCAATCTTTATGAAGGAGTCACAGAGATAAGTAAGAGTCCCACGAAAAGAGTAACACGTGATTAGTTTTACCTTTTTACTTACAATGGACTGTGACTTTCAATGTAAGATCTGCAAGATATAAGCTGAGGTTCTAATACTGCAAAAATCAGAGGAATTTTGCTGGGGTACCACTCCCATGCAATGTTAAATGCATACAGGATGCACTTAACCTGACTGTAAGTTGTGTCAGGTTAACAAGTCCAAAGGTTACAAGCACAGATTAAACAGGATCACCATAGAAACATTTTTTGCTGCAAGTTTCATAAAATCTTGTGCCACAGGATTGACATTAACAAAGGGCAACACACAGTCTTGCTTCTCTCTGTTATCTACAAACAGACCGTAGCTTATGCTTCTCAGTGGAGAAGGTTTCTATTTGCAGTTTTCAGAAATAATTCTTGATCAGCATCTGCAATAATTCTTTGTGGGCAGTCAGCGCCCGAAATTTGATATTGAACTGTTCTGACTGCCAAGTTGCACAGCAAGTTTCTCTCCCACAGACTGCCTATTCACTCAGGAACCCCCATAAACTCCTGACACACACAAAGTGGCCATGAGCAACACAATTTATGTATTGCAGAACAAACACCTCCCGTTGTTTTGAAGCTGCCTCCCAATTGTTTTATTTGGGTCGCATTTATCTTATCTGTACTGTTACTAATTCACTTTCTTCATGACACTAATGATTATAAAGAACATCCCCACATTCTCTTCAGTCCCTTCTTTTCCAGGATACCCACTCTTTCAGAAAAGCTCTTTCATACTGTTGATCATCTTTGATGCCCTTCTCTGTAGCTCATCAACTTTCACTACATCCCTTTTGAGATAGGGGAACAAAAACCTTTAACACTATTCACTGTTCAGGAGAGGGGAGCAACACGGATTTAGAGTGGCATGACAGTGTTTTCTTTTTTTTTTACTCCTTCTTAATAATTCTTAACCTGCCCTCTCCTTAGCTGCTTCTGGGCACAGAGCTTATTTTTTCATAGGATTATCTGTGTTGTATGATCTTTTCCTCAGTAAAAAGTCAGTTCAAACTTCATCCTTGTGTACAGAAAGATTGCATTCCCTTCCACGTACATTACACTTACATTGGTCTGTACTGAATTTCATTTCCAAACTTACATCTGGACTTTCAAGATGAGATCCTTCTATAGTCTTTGTGGTTCAGCCTTCGGGATTTTACTGCTCGGAATGAGTTAATACAACCAGTAAACTTGTCACATCAGCACCCCTCCCTTCCTCCATCCATTGAACAGTATAGACCCTGGGCAGACTTGGGGGTGGGGGAAGGAGGGGACAGGGACAGACGACACACAACTGGCAGCCTCTTTTCATTGAGCAAACTGACCGTGACCATATGACCCAAAGCAATCTGACCCCACTTTGAAACTGGCCCCGCTTTAAGAAGGACTGTATCTACCAGACCTCACCAACAGCTCAGCAATCCCTTTAGAGAACTCCAGAAGACTCGCAGTGCACAACTCCTCCTCAACAAAAGTAAGGCCTAGTCTTTGTCAATGTATCACATTTATATCCGTGTTCACTCACGCCATTCACTAATCCCTGGCAAATAAACAAGCAAACAGAAATGACCACCCTGGAATTCTCAGTCTCCCCAGAAACCCTGAAAAACTGACCGCTCATTTGTCACTTTCTACTCCTGGAGCACCAAGGCAGGCCTACACAGCAAGTTACACACAACAGGCAATGTATCAGCAATTTCATATTTTAAGTTCCTTCAAAACTCTTCAGCAAGTATCACCTCCTGCCATCTGCTTCATCCTTCTCAATGGTTCGTTCTGATACCCTCTCTTACAGGCACTTCAATTTGGGAGAAATCCTCCAACATGCTCACTCCTTAAAAAAAGAAAAAGCCTACTGGAAGGGAATCTCCTTAAACTCTTCCTCAGTGAAGCAAGGCTCAAAGAATTTGTTTCACTCTTCTGCTATGACTTTATCTTCCTTGGGCACTCCTTCTACACATGGATCACTTATCAGCAGGCTTCCTGCTTTTGATGTGTTTCAAAGAAGATTTACTAATTGTTTTCATGCCTTTAGCAACTTGTTCCATGACTTTTTTTGGCCTACCTTATTGTGTTTAACACAGATTTTTTTTTCTTTCCCATTTGGAGAGAAAACTTTAACTTCTTTTAAAAGATGTCATTTTACTTCTACCGAGCTCCTTTACTTTGCTTGTCAGCCTGCTCAGCTTTTTTGATATTTCTGACAGATACTCTGCGATTGCTCCGAGCCTTTACTATAGCATCTTTGAAGAATTACATGCCACCTGCAAGTATTTTACACTTTTGGCTGCCTCTCACCGTTTTATGCATTTTTTTCCTTGCTTTATGAAGATTTACTTTGGAAAATGAAACACTGCCACAACAACCCTTGGCTTCACTGCTCCTGAAGCAACACTGAGTCTAAGCACATCACTGTCACGGCATAGCTGGCTGGCATTTTTAACATGAAATTTTGAACTCAATTCTTGCTGGCCAGGACCTCGTCCAGAGTTGCTACACACAGAGTACCCTTACAAGCTACACCTAGGAAGTAGGGGGTTTTGGCATCTAAAAAGTCAGCACCTGGGCAAATTTCATGTTGGAGCATGACATAACCCACATGGGGGCAAGTGAAGCCTCCCATTATCATCGTGTTGCCTACTTGTGTAGCTTTGCTACTCTCCCTTAATATATGACAGTTGTCAACATCTTAGTTGGGCAGACAGTCATATAACCCTAATCTCTACTCTTCCTATACAGGCCTAGAACATCAATTCATAAAATACTGTGTTACTTCCCAAAACACTTATTTCCTCTTTAACAAAAAGTATCCCACGTCATACACAGGCAAGACGCTCTGTCCTCTCTATGCCATCTGTAGGCAGTCTCTGCAGTATCTGAGCTTCCACAAATTTTCTGATACTCCAAGTATTATATCATGGAGATGTTTTAATACCAGTTTTAATACCATGGGGATGATGCTGCTCTTAAAGAGAGGATGTGTCACAACAAACTTTATGTTCTTCACCTGTCAGCTTTTCCCCACTCTTTGGATTTTAAACTTACATTAATATAGACATAATACATATAAATAAATATATGATTTTATTTAAGGCAAACGTAGCCTGGCTGCTAATGTATTTTCATAAAGCCCATTCTTCTAATGTAGACTCTATTCCAAAAGTTTTTCCATTTCCTCTTGAATCTTAGCTCCTTTTTTTCTGCATCATTTTCTCAGCTGTGCATTAAGGCTCTGCCTCTCTCTAACTCCACCTGGTCTCACATATCAAAGACCTCCATGCAACAGAGATTGGGGTCTTTAACCCCCTTCCTAACAGCCCGTATGTTACTTCTCATACCTTCTGGCTACCCCTTTCTATGTAACGTGGCCTGTGATGAACAGCTCTTCTCCAGAGACCGACATGACATCTTCTGAAATCTGTCACTTTTGTAGTCAGCAGGTAACTGTGTGGCACAGCAAAGATACGTGTCAAATATAATGGCTGACCGCTCTAACTGCCCCTGCTGACCAGCTGGGACCCCCAGCCTCAGAGGGATAACACCGGGGCCAGCAGACTGACACCTTGCCACGCCTGTACCTAGCTGAACAACTGCAGCGTGTCACATGACCACGATAAAGCAATACCATGTCAAAGGAGTCGGCACTCTCAGACCTTTCACCACCATTCAGCAGTGAAAAGGAACTGCGGCGCACAAGGGGTATGTGAAGTAATTCTCCTGTGGGACATTACCAGCAGGGGCCAGAGAAGGACACCCATGTCTCCGAAGGGGCTGGTAGCACAGAAAGATTGCTATTCAGACGGAAACCATCTGCCTCACAGAACAATTCTGCTACTTTTATAATTATGTCACCGTTTCCGTATTAGGGTGAATTTAAATGTCGCTACTCAACTCTCTTTTTATGGTACTAACGCAGGCATTCTGCAAAGGTTATTATATGCAAACCCATTAAGACTTAAATAAAATAACTATAAACTTAAACATGCCATATTTCATCTCCAGAAACTGAGGTTGTAGTTTACAACGGCTCCTACGTTCAAGAGACCGCTGCCTGCAAGATCTTAGCACGGTAAGCTGGGCTATAAATTACAACCACACGCTAACAAGGAACAAAGTTCTGCACTCTGAAACTCCTTTATCTGAGCACTGTGTCTAAATAAATAAGCCTCAAACACTTTGCTGTTTAGGTGCTCACACTAATCAGAATGGGAACTAAAGATCTAGATATCTCAGGGAACCTGGGCCGAGGGATCCAATTCTTCAAGCACTTGCAACTTTGACCCCCAGACATTGCGAGATGCTTGGAATTGGACCCTCCACACTACACAGAAACAAAACCTCTCTTCATAAATCTCCTCTGGAGGAAGATGTCCAGGGCTTGGCCCTCCACTTGCTGGCGTGGAGCAGGCAAACTGCCACACAACGAGCCACAACACGGCAGTGCTGCCTGTACCCACAAGAAAAGAGACTATTCCTGCAAAAAACAGAACGGAGAGCGCAGTTCAAGGCTGTTAAAGTGTTCTAATGACACGCTTGCTAACGCTGGATTCATTGACACCATACAGCAAGGTGAAAAAAAAGAAAAAAAAACAAACCAAAGAACCCACCCAGAAATGCTTGCTTCCTAGAGGTGTGTTTACTTTAAGATCTAGATACAGAGGCGGAAAGGCCTGCTGCACAGGAGCGAGGAAACACCGCCGCCCATCAGCGGCCTGCCCTGTGCAGCACTTCACAGGACTTCCTCCTTCCGCTGGTCCCAACGAACCCACCCGCGGCGGCCTAACCGCCCCTCAGAGCCCGCTCCGTCTGTGACGCGCCTACCCATCCTCCCTCCGCACCGCTGGTGCCATCCCCTCACAGGGACAGGACACCCACCACCACCACCACCGAGCGCCTCAGCCGCCATCCCGGGGGGGGGTGGGCTTTAACCCGCTGAAGACGGGACGGGGAGAGGCGGAGGCCACAGCGGGCGAACCGCAAAGGCGCCGCCCCGCCGCTTGTGTAACGGACCGTCCGCGGGGCGGGGGAGGGGCGGGCGCGGAGGGGGCGGGGCCTCTGGAAGAGGCCCCGCCCCCTCCGCGCCCGCCCCTCCCCCGCCCGCGCGGCCCGAGGCACCCTCGGGGGCAGAGACCCCCCCTCACAGGGCGACCCCCTCCCGCAGCCCCACTGCCCGCCCGCGCGGCGCCCCCGCCGCGACCCCCCCCGGCCCCCCCCCTTACCGGGGTTACCGGCAGCCTCCAGGCCCGCAACAAGTGCGGGGGCCCCCGACCCGGCCCGCGCCGCGCCCTGGCCCTCCAGATCCAACGCCCCCGCCTTTGTCTTGGCGCCGGAGATCCCCACCCGGGAAGCGGCGGGTACCCCCCCGCCCCATCTCCGCCGCAACCCGCCGCCTTTACCCCCCCCCCCCCTCCCCCGACCGTGCCCGTGCCCGTGCCCAAATGCAACGGCGGAACCGGGCTCGGCCCCGGCCGCTACAGCCCGACCTTTTGTTTTTAAACCGATGCGCATCTCCCCGGGAGCCCCGCCGCCCCGTACGCGAAAACAGCAGCAATGCGAAAAATAATTTTAAAAAAAATTAAAATTATTTCAGAAATTAAAAAATTAAATGGTAAAAAATAAAGAATTACCTTGCCGGCCCGTTTTCGCGGCCCTTATATAATTCCTCAAGGTTACCGCCGTTGCCAGGGGACGCGAAATGGAAATGAAAACAGGCGCTGAATAATCGCGGGAGCAAAACTAAAAGTTAACTGCCTCCGCCCGGGCGGAGAAAGGTCCAGATCGAAAGCAAAACAAGGAGAGGAAGCGGCGAGGCCGCCGGCGCTTGGAAATCCCCCCGCCTCTCCGCCGGGCCGGGCCGGCCGCGCAGGCGGCGGGGGCAGGGCTGCGGCGGCGGGCGCGGAAGCGCGCTGCGCCCGTCATCGCCACGGCACGGCACGGCACGGCGCTTCCCCCCCGCCCCGACCCCGGTAGCCGGTTAGCCCGGTTAGCCCCTTCTTCCCCGAACCCCCGCGCCCCGTTCATCCCGGGGAACCGGTGGATCGTTTCGATGGCGGGTGGTTGCGGTGCTAAAGGTTCTCTCGGGTGCTGCTGGAGGACCGTCGGCTCCTACGGCATCTTTAAATATTTTTAATTCAAGGTCTGGCTTGCATGTGGAAATCTTACATTTTATTCATAGCTTGACTTGTGACAGAAATAACGCCCGCTCCCAGCCCCAGCAAGGCGGGGGGGAGGGGGTGGTCAGCCCACCGCAGGTCTGGCCGAGAGCCGGAGCCGCCAGCCCCGGACGGCTCAGACCCGCACGGAGTGAGGGGGCGTTATCCCGCGGTGCACAAGCCCGTGGCTCAGAGCAGACTCTTCCCAACACCTAGGGGGGATCCCTGCAGCCCGGCTCCTCCAGCACCCACGGTATCACTCCCTGCTCCTCTTCCCCCTCCGCTGAGGTGGTCTGGGTCTGGTACACACACGTGCTGGGACTGTCATTGCCTTTAAAAAGCGCTATGGCACAGTGTTACCTTGAGGACAATTTCAGACCAGGTCCTTTGAACCCAGCGAGTCTCAAGCAACATTACCTCAAGAGAGAGCTGTTGGATTTCAACAGATTTTGCAAGCTGCCGTTGGTCATGGAGTCTATGCAGAGACCAAGGGTATTCTGCAGAATTCAGATAATCCCGATGCAAACTACAGCACATAAAACTGAGGAGAGGTTGCAATACGTCATTCCTGGCCTTACCCAAAGATGATGAAGGAAAGGCCCCAAGCACTGGGGGACTGGGGGAGATAGGAAATGTACTCATTACAAAAAGTCTTATCTGGAGAGAAAGTTGTACACATCTCTCTCATAGACATGCATATCTATACGTATGCTATATGTATGTACATACGCATATTCAGGTAAGCAAGTGGTATACCTACATATACAGCTACATGATCACAGCCATCAGTGGTGGGAGGAATGCCACGACACCAGAGTTTGTGCAGAGGAGCGCACAGGGGGATGGTTATAGAGTGGTGTCCTCTCCGGTGGGACGGCAAATGGAGAGGTAGGTGGTCCCCACGACCCTCTGCAGTGGCAGCCCTGGCCACGCACAGGACACTGATGGGGTGAGGGGTCTGCCCTTCTGAGTGACAAGTCCTGCTGTTTTGGAAAGTGCTCTCCCTGCACAGAGGAGAATATAATCACAGAATAATTTAGGTTGGAAGGGACCCATGGATGTCAGGAATCCATCGCCTCCCGAAAAACGCTGGGGCCTAACAGGTAGCTGTGGTCCACGTGTGCACCAGTAAAGTAGGAAAGGGCAAGGGAGATGTTTTGGAAGCACGATGTAGGGTGCCAGGCAGGACGGTAAAATCAAGCGTCTCCTCCAAAACTTCTCCAGAAACAGTCCCAGCAGGATAGCAAGGTCCACATCGATGGGGAGGGACACAGGTCTCCAGAGCATCTGACAAGGAGCTGCAAGAACAGTCAGATTCACATGGCAGATACTTACAGAAGAGAGGAGACGAGAGGGAATAATTTCCATGAAGCCATCGCAGTGGAATGAGGATGATGGACCTGGGACATCTTGGCTTTGAATTAGCATGTTGACTGAATAGATGTGCAGGGAGAGGAGATAATCGGGGGGACACGGTAGCGACAGGACACAGCTTGTACAGGAGGGTCAGACTAGGAGGGAAAGGGGCTATACACTCCTGGCCAAAAGCAGCAGTATATCAGCTAACTCCAGCAACTAAAGCTGAATTTTTATAGACTTAAGGTCTAACTAGGGAAATGGTAGTATTAAGATGGTATTACCAACTCTGCCCAGGATGGAGGCGGTTACTATGTCAGGTGTGATTAGAGAGCAGTAAAGTGATTGAAAGTGAGAAATTTCTAACCAACCTGTTCCCGCTCAGAAATAAGATCTTGCAGTCGTAATTACTCTGTGGAAGGTTCGGCTCAGCGCTCAGAAACTGTCGCAAAGCTGTTGGGACATGCCAGGACGGAGCGGAACTGAGATCGTGGGGAGGGCTGCAGCGTGCCTGTCTCCGGTGGCTCTGGCCCATGTGTAACAGAAATGGCAAAGATCCAGAGAAAAGCAGCAAAGATAACTAAAAATATGGAGCGACCTTGATGTTAGAGAGATTCAAGGATTCAAATGACCAGGAGTTTTTAGGCTGGAGAAGTGATAACCAACAGAAAACGGTCAGACAAGAGAGAATACACATCATGAGGAGAGAAGAGTAGGGATGGATTATTTGCTTTCTTTTCTAATGTAAGAACTAGAGAGCATCAAGTGAAACTAGCAGGTGGCAGATTTGAAGCAAACAGAAGGAGGTGGATCTTCACGCAGCAGGTAGTTAAACAGTGGGACATCCTGCTTTGAGATACCAAATGTTCATCACAGGGGATCCAAAAAAGCACACCGACACATTCACAAAAGAAAGGAAAAAAAACCAAAACAAAACATGTAAAGACACCAACTCCGCACCAGGCAGTCCCCTAAGCCACAAATTTCTAGGGGCTAGAAGCTGTTTGGAGGATGCCCTTGTCCTAAGCCTCGAAAAAGTCCCGACTGGGAATGGAAATGTCTGCAAATGGCTCAGGATGGGGGGGTGCCTGGTGCTGCTCCCTCCCTCCCAGCACAGGGAAGAGCAGCTCGGGCTGGCTTTTACAATGTTTCGCGGCTGTTGTCATTTGTAGTATGTGCTTTTAATTTGTTTACAGAATGAGCCAGCTGTGAAAAGACTGTAGCTTATGTATCAGCAGATATTGCGGGGAAAAAATGCTTACCATCATATTAATAATTTAACATCACACTCGGAAGACTGCTTATTCACAAAGTGGCAATGCCGTGAATGACATTAATTGGTTTTGGTCAAATAAAACACAGTTGGCTTCCTTGAGAAACACTAGCCAAACCATCGAGCAGAATTTGCAGCTCACTTCTGACATTTCTTCCCACCGCCTTGGGCTGATCTCAATGGGGCTCATTCAAGGATCTCGACAGGGCGCACTCAAGGCATTAACAAAGGTGTTTCCCTTCACCTCTTCTAGCACCGCAAGTTCACAGGATATACCAGAAGTTAAATTTTCTGTTCTGATTCTTTTTTTTGATGTTGAAAGGTAATGGGAATGGCCTAAACTTAACTTGCAGCGGTGACTCATTCCCTCCAAAAGGAGACTTTTACCTCTCATGACTCTGCTGTTTCAGTAAAACTTTAAAATCAGAAAATTTAACCCAGAAGCATCAAATATCCACAGTTTTTTCTCTGTAGAATTGTCAAAGTTTGCAACTTACTCTTTTAATCACCTTCCTTGGGGATCCAGCTACTGGAATTGGTTGTTTCCATTAGCATCCTGCCTTTCCTTCACAAAAGATTCACAATTCTGGTCTGGCCTTCATTTCTGTGAGAAAAAACTTGAAAATGGGAATCCTTTAAGTTCCAGAAGGTAAATAAGCCAACCAGCTTATTTTTAAAGTTGAATTATATTTTTTAAAAGTTTAGTAATATTTATGAAAATTTCTCTTTTTGTTGTTATTGGGCTTCATGCTGCCTTTAAGTGGAGCTGACTATACCATCGTTTTGGTTCTCAAAACCACTGTCACAGGCATTGTGACTTTTTATCTGTAGAATTGGAGTGGTTGAATTTTCTCATGGAGTTGGGTCCCAAGCTTACATATTCACCCACAGCTGAACTGTTTAATTTTCTGGTACATTAAAGTAGGAAAGCTCTCCAGCAAAACCCATGTTGGTAACTTGCATTACAGGCCAGTGCTTATCAAGAAAATAAATCAGTTGCAGGAGTCCTATAATTCTTACTTTAATACTATTATCCATGTCTTTCTGAGTGCCTACACCCATTTTTAATCATGGTGCATGGTGCAATTTATTTTCAATTTTCATTTGTCCTGTGAAAAACATTCTGATGCTGATGTAATCTGTAGCACTGATATTTTTGGATACTACATAGTAATGGCACCTTTCCTATAAAAAAAACCCCAAACCACAATATTTCTGATTATAGTTAAGAATTTAAAGTATTTGCATATTACTATAACACAAATCATCACCCCAAGTGTAATGGAAAAAATGTTGGCTAACACATTAACAACTTGTAATTCATTTCTCCTCTGAAATCGGTTTTATTCGTTGGAGGTGGGTTTTTATTTGATGTACTTTGTGTTTATACTGTTGTAACTAAAAGGACTGTCTGGTCTCTGGTGTTTCTGCAGTGTTCTGAAAGTATTTACACTTATGTTAAAATTGACAGAAGCTAAAGCTTGATGCTCCTTTGTCACTTTTGCTGTGACCCCAGCCTTGGCACGGGCAGGGGGACGGGAAGAGCAGTGGCCATCAGGAAGCGTCTGCAAACCGTCGCAGCTGGAGCCCTGGAGATGCAGCTGGGTCTCTTCTTCCTTACCCAACATCGGCGGGGGGGGGGCGGGGGGCAGGGGCAGGGTAAGCTAAGTCACTTAAGTCCCATTTGAGCAAATATGCCCTTAAACGCAAGGACATGAGCAACTCCTCTCACGTTCAGAGAGAGTCTTCACGCACCCAAAGTTACGTGTGCACGCAGGAGCCTGGATGAGGAGAGCCTCCCGGCTCACCCTCTTTGCCTTCGTTTTGCCCAGGTTCCTTAACTCAACCTTTTGTGGTCTTTCCTCCTTTTCTTTCCTGCTCTAACAGCTGCAGGGTGGCGTGTAGCTTGCTCAGGCTGCTTCCATGGGATGCGGTCCCCTGCCCATTCCTGGTGGGGCTCCAGCATGTCATTTCAGGGGACAGAAGCATGACCCGAGGGCCTCCCGCGGCAGGAACCCATCAACAGCAGCAATGCTGTATGGCAGCAGCACCACCCCAATGCTATTCACAGCACGAAGAGGGAATTTCCTTAACGCATTTCAGAGCAAATCCATCCATGGGATAATTTCTTTGTCTCCGGTTGGGTTACGCCAGCGGGGAGACCTAGCCTGGAGAGGCTTAACAGGGTGTCTACATTAATGAGTACTTCTCAGCTCTCACATTCCAGCTGTGCTGATCTTCTGATTGCTATGAATTTAGATGGTGGGAGTATTGATTTGTTTTTATTGGTAATAATTAAAGTAATAATTACAGAAAACTGTTCCAGGATAGAAAAAATCTATTTGCTCAGACCAGATCTCTGAACAGAAAATTCTCTAGCCGGCAAAATAAAACTTTTGCAACTCAAAGCCTCTTACCCTCTCAGTAAAGGTAAGTGTCCTCATTAAGGTGCTGCTTTATTCAGCCCTTAGCGAATTCAGTCAGAAAAAGCCAAGAGATAAAATAATAACCCATGACAGACATCTTTTCTACTAAGGAATTTTTGTACCTTCCTGATCATATTGGTCTGGCTGCACCCAGGTGCTTGAGGAAGACAGATAAGCGGAGAGAGCCTGTCATCTGAGTCAACAACATATATACGACATAGAAAAACACTGCTGAGGGTTAGACTGCCAATTCATTTTACTTGTCACTGCTTTTATTTGGCTGCAGTACTTCAGCCCCCTCGCTCTGCCAGCTCAGCTGCTGTACACAGTTCATTTTGTTTAGCAGGAGGAAAGAGAGGGAACGAGGAACTTGCTTAACACCAGCATTGTGAGACAGTTCTAGTTACTCACGTCTCTTGGCCCTCGCAGCAAATTTTAGGGAGGAAAGCAGTCCTTTAAAAAACATGTACAGCATTTTGACATTTCAGGGCTGGAGTGGAGCTTGGCAGAGAAAACCTGGATGGGAGCCAGGCTGCTTCAGCAGATCCTACCTGAAAGTGATACTGCTTAGCCCTGCTTTAACAAAGTGTTTCGCTGAAGTGGAAGCTTTTATGGCAATTTTCCCAGTGAAACTGAGGTAGAATAAAAAGATAAGTGATATATCACCTATTGGCTTGACAAAGCAGAACAAATGCTTTTTCTTCTGGATAATAATGAGATATTAAGAGCTTTGCTTCATATCATGTGTAAACACAGGCTTTGATTTATTAATTCAAAACTTATTTATTATTAAAATCAGGTCAATTCTCTTTGTTGTGGGGAAAGGGACTTTTTTCTCTTCATTTTCTGTTTGTAGTGGATTTACACATGTAAAGAAGCCTTTCCAGGGACACTTGGCCCTCAACCATCTGAAGCAGACGGTGCTCTTCTTCAAATCCTGCCAAGGTCCTATGGCTTTGGTGGGAAGAAAGGTCCCATGCCATGCTAGGGATGTTTTCCTCCCCTCTGGAGCTGGAGGATGGGAGGACAGAGGGAGCCAACCCACCTGTGGGACCTTCTCCAGGCTGCCCTGGGCATCACCTGGCAGATGCACCCATGTGGGTGAACCAGCATCCCACCTGCATGGGACCACCACGCTGTCCCTGCCTCCCATGGTCCGTGTCAGTGCATCCCTGCGCTTGGGCAATGGGGGAGCGGCAGGGACCGTCACCCAGCCCAGGAAGAGAGGCAGGAGGGACACGGCCACCTCACCCACCCTCTCAAGGGTGGCAGAGAAGTGCCAATAAGTGAGGGGTCCTGCTCAGGAGATCTCCTGCTGGCAAAGCAGGCAGTGCTCTGTGTGCCCCCCCCAGCCTGTCTGCCCCTGCAGCAGCCTCTGACACTACAAGTCTGGGGAGCTACTTACTTAAACATAGCTCAAGCCTTTCCTCTTTGATGTGCTCCCCAGCTGATAGCGCAACACAGCCTGGGTGACAGCCCAGCATGACTCCTAGCAAAGAAAGAGGAGCAAATTATAAACATTTAATTTAAGGCTCTTCTACCTTAAGTTAAAATGGTCACTGCAAGTTACAAATCCATTTTTAAGTCAGCACCCTCTTTAAAGCTTTGGCTCTTTTGCCTTTCCTAATTAATTACTAACAGAAGAGTAATTTTTGGATAACAAGTCCCATCTGCTGAGTGCCTGCCTGTATTTGGCCTGGCAACCCCGATCTCCAGAGAGCTTCTCCATACCTTCTGCACACCCAACCACCTGTCCTCTCAAAGCAAGAGCAGATGCAACATCTTCTGAGTACACCGAACTAGCTGAAGCCGAGCTCCTCTGTTGCACCTTTGGTGCTAGTCCGTCGAGTCTAGCAAGTTCATTTTCTGAAAGGCAGCAGCTGGCCCTGCTGAGCTGTTTCTGGAGCGCAGCTCACCCATGACTCATCCCTCCTGCAGCCCATCTCGCTGCACTTCTCTTTTGACAAGTCATTTCTGTCGCTCTGACCGTTGCCGTGCTCTCAGGTTTGCTAAGCCCACATACCCGAGGAGAGACTCTTTCAGAGGCGAGCAGATTGTTGGTGTCAGAGGCTGAACAAGAAAAGTTTCATGGCGTAGTAAAAGCCGACATCAATTTTAAGTCACCTGTTCCCAGAATTTGCCATCATTAATGGGCCATATTTATGGGGAAACCACCTTGGGGAATGCAGCTGGAATGCAGCTGGAACGATGCTGAGTCGGTATTTGAGTGCAAGGGATCTCCAAACCCTGAGCAGGGTTGCTTTATCACTTTAAAAGAAAGAGGCCGTGGGAGGGAAGGGAGGAGGAGGAAAGCAGTTGACTATTAATAGAGAATATGAGTAGGAGCTTTATTTTGAATGGCTTCTTTAATTAGTGACATGCAATGCAGAAGCAAGGCTTGCCACGCAGTTTACCTGCTGACATCCTAAGCGCAGATCAGAGAGAAGCAGCCAGATAAAAAACCATTGCCATGCAGAGGAGTTTTAAATAGGCCGTGCTAAAATGCACAAATTGAAAAATAGCCAGGAGATCAATCAACCTTGATCTTCAGAGAGATGGTCTCTGAATGTAGGCTAGTGGAGTCAGTGCCAGCTCAGACTCAGGTAATTTAAGTTACCTTCCCAGCCTTACCTGCCCGCCATGAGGTTTCCCCATTGCTCTTGTTTCTCTCAGACTGTCTTTCTTTTATGTTCGTGTGGAGGATAAGCTCCTAGAGATAACAGCTGTCTCATCTTACTCAGTTTTACAGTGCCCAGTACAAACATGTCGCGCTTTCTCAGGAACCCTGCTCTTGTACAGTGCTACGAGAAATAATATTGCTCTGTACAGAGGTTCTCCAGTAGCACAATTTATTTGTACTTGTGTTTTCAGTATCTCAAAGAAATAAACAACAACAACAACCAGAAGCAGCTATTTAAAGCTGTTTAAAGCTAGGAGAAGGCTTGCTTCCTTAGCTCGTAAAACGCGGCACAGCAGTTGGACCCATGAACCCAACTGGACTTGAATGGTACATTAAATTAGTGGGACTGTTTTGAAAAACACAACTCAGATGCTTGTGGTTTCTATTTGCCTATTTGCACCTTGCTTTAAATAATTACATGTGGGATGGCAAATCCTCCTTCTAATGAAAGAAGAAAGGAGTACTCCACAGGTATGCATGTTATGGTGCTGATAAGCAGCAACCAGCCCCGCAGGAAAGTTTTAGTATGCGGGTATCAAAAGCAGAGGCAGGGCAGGCAGCTGCCAGGCTGAGGCAGAGCTCCTCCTTTCCCAGTAAAGTAATTCTATGGGAATGCTGACTCACCTGCTCCCTGTATAATAGACACGGAGAAAGAGCAATTATGTAAAATTTCACTGCATTTCTTTTCCTCCCGCACCACCATTTCTTTTGCGGAGTGGATCTGGCTGAAGAATCAAGAGTTCTCTGTGTTGGAAAGCCTTATAAAATTATACCTTGGGCTAGATATGTAAAAGCCTGATAAGCAGGTGTTAATAGTTCCCAGTCAGCTTCAAAGAAAGGGTAATGTTTCATTGCTTGGCAAGCCATCACTTAATGCACATAAACCAGTTGTAAATAGTTTGTGGAATAGTTGCAGAGAACATTTACACAAAAGCTGTTAGCAGATTTTCTGGTGGTGTTTGCACAGGCTTCCTCTCTTTTTTCCAATTGTGTATTTGAAGTTTTCATCACATTATCTCCCCTCTCTTCCCAACAGGGGGAATCTTGTTCCTGAAGAACATTTCAGCTCATCTGCAAGTATTTGCTAGTCCGCAGGTGCTGGTCCTTGGCCGGTTGTCCAAAGCGGTGCCATTTGTAGCACCCAGCTTCTCAGCAGCAACATCTCTCACTTGTCCAAGCGAGAAGTCGCAGCCTGTCAATCTGAACAACTTCTCCCCTTTGGCCAAAGCCGAATGCCGCTGCATTAAATGGTTTCATGTGCAAAGGGGAACGGACGTGGAGGGTAGCTCTAAGAGCTTCATTACTTGGCCTATCATCCCATCTGATCACTCATGTCAAGTACTTTAACTCACCATTGCTCTTCTGTCCCTTGGCCTGACAGCTAAACTATAATATCAACTAAAAAAGAAGATCAAGATGCACTATTGTTTTTCCTCCTTAGGTCGCTGGCTCTGGGTTGTGGTAGTCCTGATGAGCTGGACACGTGAGAAAGGCAAGAGAGTGGTTGCTCAAAAGTGCCCCTTTCTCCCACTTCATGGGAGCAGTTCTGGTGAAAGACGTGACTTCTCTCTACAAGCCCAGCTCTGCATGGTTGCTCCTCATCTCCTCATCTCCCACCTCCAACCAGAGCTCAAATGCTGTTGCTTGCACACAAAGCTGTTGGTTTATTTTGCTGGCTTGAAGGCAATGCCTAAAGGACAAAAGCCAGGAGGCTTGGAGGGCTTGTTGAGTGTCCGTCATCACAGGGCTCCTTCTGACCACAGGCCGTCTCTGTTACTCTGTGTTTGTGGTAAACCGGGAACAGCGGAGGCGCAGCCCTCAGCCCACCTGACCCAACACGGCTCCCTTCATTTTGGCAGGCCCGGCTGAAAATTAAACCCCCGGAATGCACCAAGCCCCCATGCACTGCCAGGTACCCCAGCAGTAAGGGCAGCGCCGGTGGGGCTGGCAGGGCTGCCCGCGCCTTCAAACAACACTGAAAATCCTGGGCTAAATTCTCTAAATTCTCCTTGATGCTTCCCTCCCACCCCCCATCTCGGTTTAATCTCATTAGATCTGAATTCCAGTTTTCCCATTTCCCAACCAAAATCGTCGCGGGACCTCAGGGAGTTGAGTTGCATGACTTTTGCTGTGGCCGTGCTACTGTCTCTCATATACTCCTCCAAGACATGGAGTAAAAGCAGCCTGGAAACGGGTGGCGCCTGCAATGTTGTTGACTTATGCCTGCAATCAGTGTTTGGAAAGTTTTGCAACATTTTGCAAGATGGCAAAACAAATGATCCTGTGTTTTAGAAAGGAGGCAAATGGTGAACTCTGCTGCAGATACCTTATCTGTTGCAGTTATGGAGAGATCAGGACACAGTCAAAACAAGAAGCCTGAGGCAGAGGAAGCTTGCCTCTGTATTTTTACACTTTTTTAACTCATATCTTTGGGTTCCAGACATGTGTAACATTTTGCTCTGATCTTTTGCAGAGCCCTTGCACAGAAATGCCTCGTCGCTTGGTGCCAGCATCTGCACGTACGTCTACGCTGGAATCTCGTTTCCCAGCTTAAGCTTGATACCACCGTAGTTTTATTCCCCTACTAGCATGATTCAGCTGCAGGTCTGATGATAAGTGATGTGGCTTTCAGCTTAAACCCAGAGTAAGGCCAATAAGTAAATTGTCTCTCCATGAAGCTCCCCAATGCTTCGTACCTGTAATGTAAATGCTAGATAGCAAAAGAAAGGCGGTTGGTTTAGTGAGGTTATCATCAGTCCTGTGAAATGTAGGTTTGTTTTCCTTTTTAAATCACCTCTGGCATTGAAACAAATGAATCCTAGAAGGTCATGCTCTCTTTGCACTGCTTTCACTCTGCTCCGCTGCACACAGGTTTCAACACCACGTTAATCTCTGGGGTGCTGGAGACCCCGCGATAATTGGTGCAAGAACAAATCACCCATGGCAGCCGTCACCATCACCCTCTCCCTGGCGAAGAGACGTGTGCGCAGGAGTCATTTGTCCTGATAAAGGTTGGTATTTTGCTTTTATTTTGTTTTTCAGCCAGCTTTCCTAAAGAAAAGAGGCCACATTTGTAACCACGTTTTGTCAATGCCATTTTCCCCGGCCGTCAGCATCTCGCCCGGCTCCGTCACCCGTTGCCTGACCTGAGCAGCGTACGGAGGAGAGGTGCGCAGCAGAGGTGAGGAGGCGGCTGCAGCACAAGCCCCGCTGCGGCCACAGGCACGGTGCAGAGCGCCCAAAAAGCCCTGAGGCGAGAGCTCACCCCTTTGTATGTGTGGCATGAAAGGAACATAAACAGGAAGTATAAAGCCACAGGAAATTAGATGACTGAAGTTTCACCGTTCATAGAAGCATTATTTTTACTGTGTCTTATGTCAGTAAAGAGCATTCGTTTTCTCACTCTGCTCAGACCTTGGGTAGGCAGAAATACGGTCCCTTTAGGTTATGGATTGCTTTACGTTCTGCCTCCCACAATGTTACGACCCGGTAACGCTGAGCCCTAAAAATTCACACCAGGGGATGCTGAAGTCTAGCCACCGGGACACAGCTCCAGCCAGAACTTGGGAATGGGAATATTCTATTGACTTAAATGGGGTTTAAAGCTTGGTGTCTATGAAAGCTGCTGCTGTCACGTTGTGCATGCACTCAGGTGTCAGTAATAAGACATCCTTTACTTGCTCTCTATGCATTTCAGTTACCAGGACAAGGTTGGTAACTACTGTTTTGTTTTGAAGTAAAGGGGAGAAAATATGTGCTTTGCAGCATTTCTCAGAACACTCATAATCCTCCATAACATTTTTTTCGCTTCTTCACTCAGCAAAATTCTCTCATCTATGAATTACACAGATGAGCAGTTTTTCTTACAAATCCTCCAGCTTTCAGTGGTAAGGGGCACTCTGTACTTATCTCCTCCTCTTGTCCTCACACACCTCTCCTCAGGGATTTCTTCATCCACAGACACAAACCCCACTCCATCTGCTCTCAACTCCAGGTGCAATTCTGTCAAACAAAAAACCAGGTGGTCCTCAGAGGCAGGACAGAGAGAAACCTGAAGCCTTCAGGTCCATCCTGAGGAGTATGTCTGTCCATCTGCCTGCACTGCGAGCTGGCAGGGAACCAGCATGGGGTGACCTCAGCACCTCTCCAAACGCAGGAGCAGCCTGCAAGGGATGCAGACAGAGCTTATCTTACCTACAAACTCGCCTGTGAAGGATCCTGTGACCCCCCCCTTTCCAGGGCAGCCATACAGCTACAAGTCTTGCTCAAGAGCTCCACATCTTAGCCACCACCAATACTTTGCTGGGGCCTGGTGCAGGTGGTTTTCCCCGTGGACTCCTTCTTGGAGGTGGCTGTACTGGTGGCTTTCCCAGCCCACCACTGATCATCGTCCCATTCCTCTTGCATGTCTCTGCTGCTTCACCTGTCTCTTCCAAATATGTTTTTCTGACATCACCTACTTGTCTTTGCTTTCAAGGCTTTTCTTGGTCTCCATTGCCCACCAAAGCCATCCCTGCCCCACTGCCCAATAAGCACTCCTCCATTTTCTTCCCAGCTGCCACCCCCGTTTGGATGATGCTCTAGAGCAGCATCCTGCACAGTTCCTGGTGTCTTTCCAACTTCTCCTTCAAACTCTTCATGGTAACTGCAGAAAACCCAACAGCAAGTTGATACCACTGCTTCTTACACTGCCCAGCTCCATCTTCTTGCCTCTTCTTCCTGCCCCACTGGACCTCATTCCCTGTCCTTCACTTGTGAAGTCTTTGAGGTTGTAAAGTTTGGGCCTTTTCAGGAGGCAGTAGCTCTCCTCCACTTGGCAGGGCAGCACAGGTCTGGCAGCGACTCCTGCCCAAACGCGCAGCTGATACAATCAGCCATTCCTGGAGACCTTTCGTGCCCATCTCACGGTGCTGGTGCAGCTCTTGGCTAGAGCAGGTACCCCAACCTACTGGGTCACCCACCTCTTGCACTTCTCCTTCCCCACCTCCTTTGCCCTCTCTTTCTCCAAAGCTCCATCACGTGCTGCCGTCTGAATGCAAATTAGCACCAATGGTTTACCTGAAGGATTTTACTTCTGCTATTTAGGGCATTCCCCTGGTTTTAGGGTTTTGCTGGTTTAGTCTTTTTCCTTGCAGGACGGTTTGGCGTTGTAGCTCTACGTCACCCCCAGTGACTCTCCTCCCTCCTCCTTAATTTTCTTTGCTCCCTGTCATTTCCCCCTTGTCCTTCACCCCCAGTTTTGTAAGCCAGGCTGCTTCCTCCTTCCCCTCCTCCAGGGACAATTTTCTGAGCATTTTTTTTTAGCCACTTCCCTTTTTCAGGCTTGCCGTGCAGCCGTAGATGACTGAGCTTACAGCATCCTGGGCACACACTGGAGTAACCCTCCGCTTCCAACTGCCTGCCACAGCACATTTTAATCTCATCAACAACTGCACAAACTATTTATAATCAGCTCTCTGATTACATTCCTAAGGTCAACAGCGAACTTAAAAGACTCAGAGTAGCTGATATACTGCTGCAAAGCCTCCTCTCCCCCAGGTTTCCAGAGCTGCTGGACAGTATTTAAAGCTGTGGTCAGAGGTGCCACCTCCCTCTCGGGTCTCCCACCTCGCTGCTGCCCCTCTTGCTTCTCCTGCCCTCCCCACTGCCTCCCACAGAGGTACCTTTGGGGAAGGGTGATCAGAAAGTGCCTGCATTGACACGCCCCAGCAAGTCAAGCCCTGCACAATGTATACCCCAGCAGGGTGTCCCCAGCTCACCCAGCCTGCATCCCGCCCCGGGGGGATGCAGCACTCGCAGCATCCAGCTGGGGACCAGAGGCACAGGTGAGGATGCTTGCCGGGCTCCTGTCCCTCCCTGCTGCTCAGCAGTAGATGGGTGTTGCTCTGCCATCATCACCTACCCGGGTCATTTTGGGTGGCTAAGCCACCTGTCTTTTTTTAACTGTTTTCAGCATGATCCAAAACCTCCCTGGTTTTCCATGAGGTTTGCACCCGAGGCCGTCAGAGATGTCTCAGCCACAGTGAGGAGTAATTACACGCTGGCTGCAGAAAAGACAGTTATCGTCCCCTTGGCCACGCATGCCCACCCTCGTCCTTGCCACCCCTGCAGCCAGCACGCCTGAGCTGTGCCTGTCCCTCACCCTAAACCTGCGCACATCAAGCCCAGCATAACCAAAGTAAGGCAGCGCCTCCCTTTGGGCTTGCCTACAGATACCCTGAGTCCTGCGGGCCACCGAGCCCTGCCCAGTGCTGGCCCTTAAAGCTGGCCTACAGCAGGACCAGGAAGCTCTACAGGGGGGCTTATACATCACATGCAGCCCCCGAGAGGATTGCAGGCATAAAGTACAGGGACTAGTGAAAGGGAGGGGAAGCATCTGGATTTAATTTCACCCCTAGATGCTTCCACTCAGTAGCATTTCGGCAAGCGGCGACTACTAAGCCTAAGGCGGAGGTGGTACCGGCTCCCGGTGTGCTGCTGGAGACTCGGTAAAGCTGGTTCCTTCTTTCAATGCATCTCTCATCTTCCATGCATCTCAGGAGACATTTTTATCATAACAGTGTCATGTAATCTTGTACAGACCCTATCCGGGGCAAGAAAGGTTAACCAAGAATTATAGACTCTCTGCCTGCATTAAATGTCAGGCCTGAAGGGCAAAGAGACCACAGCTCACTTTGGGTTATTTATTGCCTTCCTGAGGTCTTAAAATTAACAACAGGCAGGCTGAATGGAGAGGGCCACACACGTGGGGTCACCAGTCTCACCATCAGTCTGGCCAATGGGACCAGGAGAACCCATGTCAGGTGAGGAAACCATGATCCCTGGGTGCGTGTCTGGGCTCAGGACCTCCCGCGGCAGCAGCAGCATCCCCGTCAGCTGAAGGTCAGCCCTCACCCAGAAAGCTCATAGCCTCAGCCGAGGCAACGTGGGAGAGATGAGCACGGGGAACCAGCTGAGGACGAGGAGGCAAAGAAAGATGAAGGGGCTCTGCAGGAGAACCGCTCTATCCAGAGGAGGCTACATCTGCGTTTAACTGGCCTTTTTGCATTGCATCACGCAGGAGAGGTGTGGGCTGTGCATTTGAGGAAGCTGCTTTTAGCTGAATGGGATAAAAGGGAACCCAAAATGTTCTGGTTTTAGTACCAGAAGTAGACAGAGAGAGAAAGAGGAAATGCTTGTGTTTGCTGAGAAGGATCCTACAAATTTAAATCCCCCCTGTAAGTCAGTGTTTAGTATTAATCATGTTTTTGTACAGAAGAGTATAAATTGCACAGTGCTGGTTGTTTCCACTGCGCTCTTTAAAGGTCTTGTGGTTAAGTAAATAGAACCAATATTTTCTTAATGGCCGTGTAGTACTCTTCATCCATAGGTACCTCTTTGTATCAGATACTCTCAAACCACTCAGCTGATATCACTATAGCTTTATGCATATGCAGGAAAACCTGTTACCTAGACCTGCTTTAGAGGTAGTGAGATGACTTTGAACAGCCCCTTTCTGTACACAGTTTGAAGCCAGGAAGACCAACTACATCACCTACAAACCCTCTGCTATTGAATTTCACTAGGTAAGTCCCTGTGAAGCTCACCATGTTCAGCGAGGCAGAAACATTTAGGTCTTGCGCACAGCAGGCAGAGCACCATCGCTGGTCCTCTGACACTGGGGGCAGCAGGCGTGAGCTATTGAATCCGATGCCAAATCTTGCCTATGAACGCTAAACAAAACCACTTTTGGAAAATGACTGCTGCGCACCTTGTTCTCTTTTGAGGTGCTTTAATTTTGCAACTGCCTTCATGATAGAACATCTTGGTCTCTAGCAAAAAAAAAAAAAAAACCCCAAACCAAAACCTCTTATGTTTTATTTGGTTGGAAAAGTCAGGTCTTAATTTTTTGATTTGTGATTACCTAGGAAAATCCCACTTCAGAATTTGATTTTTAAGACATAAAAATAAAATGTAAGTGCTTACAAGGCAAGTTCTTCTCTCTGTTTCCAGAAATTGCCTTTCACAATGGAGGCAAAACAAGCTATTGCACCATCCTTCTGCTTAAAGACACCACAGGTATGGCAGAAGCTTTTTTGAAGGGTGTTGGGGGATTTTTTTTTTTTATTATACATTACAGGATTATCAGTGACATGGCAGGGATCGGCAGGGGGAGATGCCCTGTAGTTGAAAGTGCCTAGGACAGCAGAGACAACCCTTTTTGCCTCAAAATGGGCTGATTCTGGTTTACTTGGATGCGCAATGAGAAAGGCAGGAGGAGGTTTTCTTGGGAAGCAGCGACGCGATGATCTCGCCAAGCGCCAGGATGTAACAAACACCGGAGCTGACAGCCAGCCACCAACCACCGAGAGCTGTGAAAGGAGGCTTTTGGGTTTGGTTTTAAATGCCTTATTAACGTGAGTTTTGGAGATTATTGTGCTATCTGCAGTGACACCCTGTGGTGATGAAGCAGTAGCTTATCTCTGACCCCGTTGTCCCAAAAAAAGAGTTCTGCTGTGACTGCCCTGGTCCTGCAGTCATTAGCAGGAGGAAACATACAGCTGAAAGGTAGTTTTTCCTGGTAATGGGTAGAATTCCTTGTAGGATATGAAGATACAAGTCTTTTCCTGTTACTGTTATCATTTAGCCATTATTATCCATATTGCTAATATTTCTAAAAGTGGTTTCATATGCATACTACCCAGCCTTAGCAGAAAATAAATAAATGTGAGATTATAGTTAAAAATATAAATTACATATGAATGTATAGTAATTTAGTTTAAAAATTCAGGAGAAACCACATATACTTCCAAGAAGAATGCATTATGTATATAAAAGGACCTAGTAACTTGTTAACCACTGTGAATTTTGACTAAGTTGCACGGCTTTTCTTCTGTTACGGAGCAGAGTACCAAAAGCGTGGATGCTGTGCTCAAAGACAGACTGTTTCCGTGGGACTCACTGGCATCAGTGTTTGATGTGCCTTTTTTCTTTTAACAAAAGCAGTTTTGAAATATGCACTCTCAGAGGTTATTGTGGGGAGAGGGCAGACTGACTGCGTTCAACGTAAAAATTTGCTTAGCCAGAAGAGAGTACTTGACCTGGTATGAACTGGGTGGCATGAGTTGCCTCCCCAGTTTCAGCCTGGCTCTTTATTTTCTTAATCCTTCCATTGCTTAGCACCAAATGCATTTTTTTAAAAAAATAAATAGAAAAAATTTAGCTTTGCTAGAAAAGTGAATATTAGCAAAAATCAGTAGGTGTCTCATATGCCATCTTTGTTAATTTCATCATTGATTTATGAAAGATTTGTGGTTCTGGTGGCTTTTCAAATCAGCAAAACAAGTAAGATCAGGCTTTTAAAAAGCCTTTTGGACATGATTTAACTGATGATCCAGTTAGCCATGTGAACAGGTGTACCTTTAGGTGAAAACACAGCCATGTGTTTTCCAGCTCAGCTTGGAAACTGCAGCCACACTTGGCATGAAGGCCTTCCCCAGGGAAGTGAAGAACTGTTGGCATCACTTTTAGTATAGTCGAAGTACTTTCATGCAAGTGTTTTCCCCCAGCGTTTCACCACTGGTCTCTGTGAAGGTCTCCGTATTTAACACACTTATTTCCTTCCCCTTCTGGAAAAAACAAAACAAAACAAAAAACTAGTCTCCCTCAGTTTCATAAGTTTGTTGGACAGTATGTCTTGCCCAATTGTTTTTTCAAAAGATATGTGTTAGGAGGAAAACCTATCAGGCCGTATCCAACAGCCCAAGAGAGGTAAGGTTGGTGTAGCTCCATGTCCCCAGGTCCAACCAGTAGCAAAGCTGATGTGTTCCCAGTAGGCACACATACACAGAGCACATATATGTACCATATATATACACATGAATGTATCTATGTGTGTAATCACACACACTGATAACACAGACACTCAGAGTGCTCACATGAGCACAGACAGCATCAATGGTCTCATCCTGCTCCCCTCTCTGAGCAGGATGGAGTTCATCAAGTGGGAACATACACATATATAGACACTCAGCCTACCCCGTTGCTGGTGCCTGGACATACAAACCCTTGAGGCCACAGCCCCACTCCAGTTGCTAGTACACTCTCTCACTCATGTAGACACGCACACGCAGGGTGCTGGCCAGGACTCTCCTGGTCCCCCCCCAATAGCCAGCTCCTCCTGTGGCCTTGCGTCTAGACATCCCACCACTGCTGGCTCTGAGGCCACTTCACCTCCTGCCTGGCTCCATCCTCGCTGGTGCTCACTGCTCACACACTTACTTATGTACTCACACCTGCTCCAGGTGCTTCACCATGGCCACAAAGCTCTGACCTGTGGTCCTACCAAGGGGGCTACCAGCTGGGGCTGGCACTTGGTGTCACCCCCTTGGGTCTCGCTGGTCACTGGCACAGAGGTCTTTCAGCCCATGGTCCCAGCCCAGTTGCTGGCACCCAAATCTGTGCTTGCTCCAGGTGCTGGCACCATGGGCACATGGGTTACCGTGACCTAAGGTGCTACTCCCCTTGCTGGCCCGTAAATCAGGTCACTCCAGTCACTGCACCACAGAGACAACAAGGGCTCTGACCCATGGTGTGACTCCAGTTGGTGGCACTCAGCCCCCCCACTCAGGAACAGTTAAACCAGGATTTACTGAGAAGTCAGGACAGACTGCGCTGCTCAGGCTCAGAGCATGGCCAGAGGAGGACACTGACCAGCAAATTACATGTGACCAGTGCTTTTCATCTCCTTACACCTCTATTTTCCCCACAGTTGTTTCTCCCCTAATCACCTACATCCATCCCTTTCCCTGCCTTTGGGTCCTTCCCTAAACAACCTGTAATAAATCCTGTGCAATCCCCAAATGCTCTTCCCCTGCATCCCACGATGTGTCCCACCATTACATGAAGGGTGCTTCTGCACCGACTCACCTTGATGGGTTTCACACCTGGATCCTGGGGCTGAGCCTCTCCTGGGACAGCCTGGGAGCAGCCCACAGAGTGTGCCCCTGCCTCCAAGTCCTTAATTTGTGTTCCTGCCTGCACTTACACTCCTGTGCACCTCTTGGCTTGTAGACATGAGCCGCTGATGGGTTGATGGCTCCTGTGATGCACCTGGGAGCAGCTCTACAGGGCAGGGTATTATTTAGGCTTCCCCTCCTGTCTTGCTGCGCTCCTTCGTGGATGTACAGATCAGCTTTTACCACATAACCCAATAATAAAATGATAGTTCGACTGTCCCTTTACCAGTGGAGCCTGCTGTAAAACTGACATGTGCTTTCTGCCAGGTTTTTAGCATAAATCACCTGTTCCTTTCTCCTTTAGCTGCACTCAAACTAAGGCAGTTTCCTATTTCTCATTACATTGTGCAATCCCTCCTTTCACTTAGCTTCCACTCCTCTACTTCAATCTTCTAATTTTGTATGATTTATCCAGCCAAAGCCTACAGCAGTGATTAACTGGCAATTGTGCCTCTACTGTGGCCTTCATATATTTCCGTGTGGTCCTGTTTCTGTGTAGAGCACCACCTTACAGACAACCAGTTAAGTTGTCCTATTTTCCTCATGTCTTTCCTAAAGATTTACTCTATTACCATCTTCCATCCCACTGCCTCTTCTCTGAATTCATCCTTTCGACTCGATCACCTTTTCCCAATGAACATGAGCTTAGCTCACCAGCTCTCATCAGCACTCCTTGCCAAAGCCAGTGAGCTTTCGAGGACATTCTTGCCTCCCCCTCTCCCAACAGGTTCTGTCTCTACCCACAAGTCCCACTGACTGGAACACCAGACCACCAGCCCTCGGCTAGAAATACCCAGAAGCCTTCCTGGCACTGTGAAGTTTAGTGATGTGGAATAAAACACAGCTCGTGTCCTGAGAGGAAAGGACTGATGGGAATACTACCTCTTTCCCTGAGCTCTACATCTTCCTAAGTGACTGGCTGTAGCTTAGCTTTGATTTTTGTTTTGCTCTATTTTAAAGACTATTGGAAAAGTTGTAGAATCATTTTTCCTTTAAAGGACCAAGACCAGAACCTATTAAATCTAAGTCTGTGACAGGACTTTTTCACAGCAAAATAACTAAGAATTCAAGGAACATTCCTATTCCAAATTACTTTGAAGTACATTAACTGAAGTCCTGTCAGTCATTTATAACATATAACTGTGCAGCTGCTTGTTGTAATTCACAACCTACATGAAGAAACCTACATATAGGTTTTTATAAATGTTATTTTTAGGTATGTTTAACAGTGGCCTATTTAGCTTTTCAACAGAAGTGTGGATAATAAATCTGCCTGGAACTGAAGTTTCCATCAGTGAAAATAGACAAACGCTCTTTCATGAAACATTTCTACAAGAGAGACAAGATTCCTCCTATTCAGCAGGCACTCAGAGAACTCGTCTACAATGTTTAAAATTGTCTCCTCTGCATAACTTTTGAAACTGCATTTCCCATGTCTCAACCACTACTCTTATTACCTGGCTATATGGTATACAATGCTTTAAAGCAGCTGCTTGTCAACTTCAGGCAGTAAGGCAGATGGGGAAGAAGAGGGAAAACAGTATTTTGAGAAAGAGAAACATAATTAAAGTTAAAATTATTTTGCAAAAGCTATCAGATCCTAAACAAATAATATACACAGACAAGCATGATACAATGTAGGAAACAGTATTTAATTTAAAAAAACCCACACAACCCCAAATTCATGCCTCTGAAAGTGAACATCAATTTGCTAACATTGTTTATGCTACACAATTTGAAGTTTTAAGTCTTGTTTTGCCAGCACCCTATAGTCATTTACTGTTCTGTCTTCCTCTGATCTTAAAAGAGACTGCCACATGCTAAAACATCAACAAAAATGTTTTACAATTTTGTAAAAGCCTGCTCTACAAAATTCAGCCAAGTAATATCAATTTACTCTGTTAACATATTTTTGATAAAGTCTTGTAATTAGGTCAAATTGATATTAGATTTAAGAAGTGAAATTTCTCCAGTACCACAAATCTAGGTTTCCACATGGATTAAATGTGGTACGCACATAGCACAAAGCTAACCCACTCTTATTCATGACCAGAAAGAGGAAGCTGACTATTTAGAAGGTGGACTTCCCTTTGCACCCACTCTTATAGCCCAAAATATGCCCCAACAGCTCCCCCCTTAGGGAGCTGCAGGAAAAGAAAATTTGAAG
The DNA here is from genome assembly GCF_028858705.1 of Grus americana. NCBI lineage: Eukaryota > Metazoa > Chordata > Aves > Gruiformes > Gruidae > Grus > Grus americana. The sequence goes on along the minus strand of NC_072855.1, from coordinate 35,903,071 downwards.
ACTGGTCCCTTAGTCACTCAGCTTCAAGGTCAGAATACAAGATTTATTTTGAAACAGCTACTGTGTCGATATAATCACTCTACCTAATACTCCATACAAATAGGTATAAAATGATTAGGAAAAAAAATTACTGTATTCTAAATCTGCTTCCTAATAGCATGTAAAAAATGAAATGGCTGTTTTCCACAGTTTATGCCCTAAGTTATAAAACCAGTTTAGGTTAGTTTACAACCTAAAGTTTAAGAACTTGAGTTAAGAAGAAACGTATGACAACACTAATATGTTTACTAAAGATGGTAATATGACATCACATTCTCAATCTTCTTCTTAAGATATGAAATGAAACTATTTACAAGAATTGTTTCTTTTCTCTGCCCAAAGTGAAATGTAGCACCAAATAGACCTGATAAGTGACCTGATCTTTCTTTAGTCTCCTCTTCCTAATTTTCCAAGATACTCAGAGCACTACTTTCAAATTTGCCTGTGCTTCAGTGACTCAAGCTTGCATTTCTAACATAGCCACACTGTATTTTACTTCTAGTAATGCCACAGAATTAGTGAACAGCAATTCAGATTTAAAAGTGGTATTCCATACTAACATTGCATATAAATTACAGATAAAAACATGAACTGAAAAATTACAAGGTGAAATTCTTTTAGCAAGGGAAGTAAAATTCTTTGGTGAGCATAGAGACAATGCATGGAATCTGTTTCTTTGCATTGAAATCCTGCCGAGTCGAGCAGGACTCATACTCTGCCACTTTGCGATTTACACGAGTTAAAATCTGCATGAGTTCAAGTTTCCTTCCATGTTCCTTTAGCATTTTACACAGTGACTGAATAAACCAGGAGCCTTCAGCTGAATTCCTCCAGGAGTAATAGCCTTGTGGAAGAGAGAGATGTCAAATTAATCAGATGTAGCAGCCTATGATACAGGACAGGATAGTAATTAGGGGAACAATGCATTGTTTCCAATAACAATACATGTTTTAAAATAAAAACTCAAACCCACTAACCAACAAAATAATCTCCCCAAATTCCAACTGAAAAGATTTTTCTAATCCTCTCGTCTTTTCTAATCTAAGAAAACTTTAAGTACGTAGAAAATAAAAAGGCAGGAAAACCGTCTTCTGCTGCAACAGTCTTAGCCATTTATCACTTACTACTTCTCTACAGAGTACACATATACAAAGGAGAGGTGACAGTGCAGATGGTATCACCCACTTCTGTTTACGTATCTATGGGTGCCCAATTGTTCTGTTCTCTCAGAACTATTAATACCTTTTACTTCCCGCTGTAAATTACTTGCACAACTCAGATTAACTGAATTTATAGCAGGTAACATTTGAGGGTTTGCTAGTGAGAAATATGTATATTCAGGGATTGGGGTTTTTTTGTTGGTTTTTTCCCTAGGAATCGAGAACAGCAACTACCTCAAAAAGAAATCAAATCAGGGGAGACAAAAAAAATATTGTGGGGAAAAAAAATTGTATTTCCATGAAAGAACAAATCAAGTAGTCACCCAGTGACTGGATACAAGTGCTAATTGTCATTTACAATACCAATGCAAGCTGATATACAGATACAATTTCAGGAACAAAAATTTCTTTTCAAGTCTCTCACCTGGAGCTGTAGAATATGCATACAGGAAGTCTGCTTCTACAGGTATTTTTTGACAAATTGTTTCTTCTGATCCACTGTCTGCCTCAATACCGGAATCTAATTCTGTCCCTCTACAAGCCTATTTGGTGGAAAGAAGAATGGAAAATAAAATAAAAAATAAAGAAATAAAGGCAGTGATCATGATCAGAATATGGATTTTTTTTCTGTTTTAAAGATGATAATATCCCAATTAAAAAAACTGCAAAAATAACAAGAATTTCTATGTCACATTTCCATTAGATTCAGAAGAAAATTAAATAGCATTTATTTAAATCAGCTATACAGTTTGATTAAGATAGATATTAATTCAAAAGTGCATTCAGAAACTCACTATAATACTGGCTAGTGTTCAGAAAGATTTTACTTCATCCATAGAATAAAGGTAATGCAATCTCAGCTATTACAAGTACTTCCTATCTAATAGGGCAGAATGTGCCACTTCTGGCCTGAAGAGAATCTTATCCTGAAAGTAATTCCATTTAAATCAATTTTAGAAATAATTAACTGTTTTGCACTAATAATTAATCAGAAACATTTGTTTTTTTAAAGTACCCAGCTGATTTGATGATCATTGTTCAGCTGTACATCACCTGAATGAAAAAGAGTTTGGGTTTTCCTGCTAAACTTCTGCACCTGTCACCTCTGAAGAGGCTTGTTAGCACTTTCAGTTCAAGAGGGCCATCTGTACCATAGATGAATCCTTCGTCACCATGGCTTAGCAACACGCAAACAAAACTGCTTCGCTTGCTGTGATCTTCTTCAGAAACTTGAAAGAAAAAAGAGAATGATCTTAATTTCTTGCATTCCCTAAAAGCTTCCAACAATTGATGCTTCCTATGTGACAGAAGTCTTTAAGAACTAATTCCCATGTTTAGAAACCTCCAACCAGTTTTCACTTCTGAACAAAAGGAGCCAGCCTGCTTTACTTCAGGAAGTTGGACACAGAAAACCCCAAACTGAAGGCCAAGCCTACTCATTCTAAGAGAAGGCCACAGAACTAGGCCAGGAACACCATGAGGAGACAAAGAGGGTGTTCCCACAGCACCTCAAAGTCTGAATGGAACACCTCACTCATGCACTAATGGTCAACAGTCACGTGATCTTGGATCGGACTGATGGGAAGTTCTGAGTTTTGGGAAAGGATGGGGAAGTCTTGCCTCTCTTTCCAACCAGAGATGCTTCAACTACTTGGATTACATGGGAACTAAACGTGGCATGAAAGCTGTTGCTGCTGCAGGGACCTAGGTACTAGCGTTGCCCCTCTCACTCTTGCCCTGTTAGCAAGGTCTAGAAACATTTTTCAAGCCTCTTAATTTTGTACTTAAAGACATTTAATCTTGATATAAAGCGTCTATTTTTTTTTCCATCTTGTACTATGCAAAGACCATAGAACAGATATTCTCTGAGGTCTTTTGTTGCCTGACATTGTGGTGATTGTACTTGAGGACCAAGATGATTCTTTCAAATGTATGAAAAGATACAAACACAGTTTAAAAGAAAGGATCCAAAAGGAATTCTGAGTGGGAAACTCAAGAAGATGCAAGAGTTTGTGGATGAAAAGTGTAACAGCCCCAAAAGCTGAAGTCTTCTGTTTAAAGCTTGCCAAACCACTGAATTTCTATTCTGGAAAAACGGACCTATTTAGATTTTTTGCAAGTGACACACACTCAGGCACTTTTACAATCTATGGACAAGCACTTCACCTAGAAGAGTCAAGAGAGGCTGGTTTTTGGGAATCTCTAGTTAGGCTGCAGTCTGAAGTTTACACTGTCTATTTGAAGGCCTTATACCACAGGTAAGACAGAGGTCTTTCCACTTTCAGCTACTGTCAACAGACAGGCTACAACTACACTAATAAATTAACCGTGCCTGGGAGCATTCTCTGGCATAAACTTTAACTGCACTGAAGAACCTATATCTATGTTAACAAACATTTACATTAATAAAAAAAACCCCAACAAAACCAAAAAAACAGGATTGCTGCAGGCTGCTGGGAATAATCCCTGGAACACTTTTACTGTTGAATTCTGACCTAGAACAGTCTGTGTAGGCATGAGCCACAGTCATGGCAGAGAACCTTCCAACAGTTAACTGGAATAGACTCTGTTCCAGGGCTACAGATACCTCCAGGCACCATTTAATTTACTGGTCTAGATGTAGCCAACTCCAAACAAAGCAAGACTAACACAAACAGTAGTATAAAGCTCTCATTTGGTAAAAGGGTGTTGTTTCACAAATCAAACAAAACATGAGTTCTCTAAAAGAGAAATTCAGTCTACACACTTGCAGTTCAGGTCCCTCAGACCCCCCTGCCCCTGATCAGAACACTTCTGGGGCCACACCACTAAACGTATAGCACAGAACCCCTCTACCCAATTAAGCAGGTTTCTTTCCAACTCACAGAGAGAGCTTCAGTGATCCCAGGCTCAGAATATAAATCAGTCTGCATTTAAGTTTCAGCCTTTTTTCCAGCCTTCTTTAGAAGATGAGAAAGAATATGGAGACAACAGTCATGGCACAAAAGATGGAGAGACAGCAAAGATGAATAAACATAGAAACTATGATGTACATGTTATCCTTAGCAATAAACCACCAGTAGGTGGTAAATATCATCTAAAAGAACCATGGAAGAAGAGGTATGAGGACTAGAGCTGTATTTGGGAACAGTGGTTGATTTAATCACACATTGAATGGTATTACTTACCATTTTTCAATAGTTTAAATATGTCCCCGCATGAAAGATCATTGTTGATCTTTATTTTATATCCCAACATCATAAAAACTTCTCTGACACTTGCAGCATCCGCATCTGTACCCGAACGGGGTAACATTCCTATACATAAAAGAAATTTATTAATTTTTATATGATACAGATGACATGGTCTGATTGAGTCAAATTCTTTTCCCACTTAAACCTGTATCAGTCTGCAATATTATTCCATTATTCCGGATCCACTCTAACAGAAAAAACATTGCACTTTATACATGCACACCGTCTCCCTCTCTCTGTATCTATATTGTAGAATTATCTACTCCTTATTTTTAAAACTACTTATCTATATAAAGACATGAAAAAAGGATTTCATTTACAAAACAGAAATCATGACTAAAAGGTAAGTCGGACTTGTACTGCCTACCAATTTTTCTCCCCCATTACTGCTATACTCTAATGTGTTCTATCTATGCATATTTGGAAGAGTGCACTGACATTAATCACAACCATTCAAAACACTAAATTTTAGACTGCGATCAAAATTATTCTTCAAAACTAAATATGCAGAATACATGACACTAATTTATCTAAATTAAGGAAAAAAACTTAAAAATGTGAAAGTGGTACCGGTCTTTCTGTGGAAATTCTTATTGTTTATTATCACACATTCCCCCATCTCTGGATAATCCATTCTGTAACTGTAGTCTGGCAGAATTCCAGAGTCCATAGACTTGCTAGCAGGTAGGTTCTTTCTGTATAGAAATCAGAGAAACTTTAGGTGTTAATTTCTGATCTCTCTTCTTTAGTTTCAAAATAATAATAAAATAAGGTTATTTTAGCAAAATCAATGAAACTGGTAAGGTTTGCTACTTATTCCCCAAAAGTTCCCTCAGCAGGTTTGCTAATGACACCAAGCTGCGTGGTGCAGTCAACACACTGGAGGGAAGGGATGCCATCCAGAGGGACCTTGACAGGCTTAAGAAGTGGGCCCGTGCAAACATGGAAATTCAACAAGGCCAAGTGCAAGGTCCTGCACATGGGTCAGGGAAATCCCCAACAAACTACAGGCTGGGAGGAGAACGGATTGAGAGCAGCCCTGAGGAGAAGGACTTGGGGGTGTGGGTGGACGAGAAGCTCAACACGAGCCGGCAATGTGCACCTGCAACCCAGAAAGCCAATGTATCCTGGGCTGCATCAAAAGAAGTGTGACCAGCAGGTCGAGGGAGGTGATCCTGCCCCTCTACTCAGCATTCCTGAGACCCCACATGGAGCACTGTGTCTAGCTCTGGGACCCCCAACAGAAGAAGGACACAGATCTGTCGAAGTAAGTCCAGAGGAGGGTCACAAAGATGATCAGAGGGCTGGAGCACCTCTCCTATGAAGACAGGCTGAGAGAGTCAGGTTTGTTCAGCCTGGAGGATAGAAGGCTCTGGGGAGACCTTATAGCAACCTTCCAGTACCTGAAGGGGGCCTACAGGAAAGCTGGGGAGGGACATGGGGTGACAGGAAAAGGGATAATGGCCTTAAGCTGAAGGAGGACAGATTTAGATTAGATATTAGGAAGAAATTCTTTACTGTGAGGGTGGTGAGGCACTGGAACAGGTAGCCCAGAGAGGCTGTAGATGTCCCCTCCCTGGAAGTGTTCAAGGCCAGGTTGGATGGGGCTGTGGGCAACCTGGTCTAGTGGAGGGTGTTCCTGCCCATGGCAGGGGGAATGGAACTAGATGGTCTTTAAGGTCCCTTCCAACCCAAACCATTCTATGGCTCTATGATTCTAAGCTATGTCTGCAAAATCAGTTGGTAGATCTGATTTAAGACTAGGGAAGACTGTACCTGCTAAGAGGTTAAAATAAATAAAACTGCTTTGTATAGTTATGTTCCCAAACAAAACTTTTGTTTCAAGTTCAGTAAAATGTTCACATACACAAATAATTTTAAAAAAAAAGTAAAAGTGAAGAGTCATTTGTATTTGTACTAATCTCTGCAACTTTTAACAAGCTTAAAATTTAAAGAATCAAGGAAGAACCATGTCTAAAATGATAATGCCTCTGCACAAGAGAACATGAAAAATTAGTTCAGGAAACCAACTATTATACCAACATGAAATCAGTTGGGTGTTTTTACTATCATCTTTTGAAAGCTATGTACCTGGAGGGAAGATCAGCACTGCGATTATAAATCTATTTGAATTCTAACCAAATAGAATTATATTACTGTATATTATATAACATATTTCACTCAGTCCATATACACTGAAGTCAGTATGGATTTTCTCATTTAAGCACATCGGTAGGTGGTTACAAGATTGGAGCCTGCTATCATATTGTATTATACAAACAAAAAGTCTGAAATATTCTTAAATCTAATTTTCATTGTAATACTAAAAATAATGACTTCAGAAACAAATTAAGTTCCCAGAGAGAGTGTAATCTGAAGACAGTGTTACACCAGCATAACAACTAGCTGTCACCAGGAAGAAGAGGCTTGTGTTTCCTCCCTTCCACCCCTTTAAGTTCCCCTTGCACTTGTGCTTCCGCTCATATAACCCTATAGCAGGTCAGCTCAAGCAGCTGAACTGTCTGCCACAGTGTCAGGTGAGCTCTAGCAGTTCAAGAAAAGGGGTGAACATTTAGCCCAGGATGAGACAGAGAAGTCTCTTTTCAAGAACAGCTAACCACTTGATAATACCATTAAGCCAAATCTAACTGCACTGCAAGTTTTTAGTTCCTTGTACATACACATGGCCTGTTCTGTCAGAGATTGTATATTTTCAAAGTCAGTACAACTCTAATAGTTGTTTATAATTATTATAAGTTACCATAATCAAAACTTTTCCTTCTAGCATTATTTCTTCTATAGCTCTCGCCTTCTGTTACAGCACAAGATTCCTCAAGACTTAAATTGAAGATTGAAACCAGAAGTACCTCACTTACCCTTTGAAACCAGGAATAGATTTTGCATCTGTCAGATCTTCCCCCGAATATGGTCCATCTCCTATGTCTGCCATTATGGCTCTCAATTATCAGCTTGAAAACACAAGAAAATAGAAATATATGACAGTTAATTTTCATATGACATAATATCTTCAGATTGCTTATTTTTTGTTAGGTTTCCTTAAAGCCTTATGCAATTACAGAGCAATTTTTTTAGAATTATAGAGAACATAGGAATGTTAAAAGGGGATATTCACCCAGAATAACTTTATCCTAGTAGTATTAGTAGGCAAAAATTAGCATTTCTGAGTAATCCCTACATATCTTATATTTGAAAGAAGAACATGAAATATTTTTCTGAATTATTGCATTCTAAAACAACTCTGGGAAAGATAGTCTGCAGATCCCTGCGACCAAATGATTGAAAATACCTACAAAAAGCAGGATAAGAGACAAAGAAACTGAAAACAATCTTTAAAATATTGTAATGTCCCTACATGCATTAGTAGCATTTTAGTATTATGAATATTGTGTCATGTATGGATCCTTCCATCTTAGTAAGGCAGAAATTGAGATCCAAAACCAAGCAATACAAATTATCGATGTGTGCAAAGACTAACATAGATTAGATTTTGGGTGATAGTATTTTGAGCCATAATTTCTTTGCATTCCATCTCAAATGAAACATCAATGCATCCAATCTAATTGGTGTATGTGAAGGCAATTGCAATATAAATATTTGCAATATATATTTTTATGTATATATTTAGTTATGTAACAATATAACTTTGAATAGTTGATGAGATGAACTCTATGCTGCGGGCTGCTATTTACTTTTGATCAGAACTCAGCATAAGAAATGATGAATTATACCAAGCCAGAAGCCAATTTAAAAGCTATAAACCTCGCTCCCAATTACTCTGTGTGTACTCATGGAACACATTATCATAAGTTACCTTTAACTCAGGATTAAGCATCATAAAGTTAAATTGCCAGATATGACAAAGTAATAAATGCAGAGAAGCGAAATAAATGCTTAGACCTCAAGAAATACACAAGGCATTACAAGGCAAGAATTATAAAGAAACTTGCTTAGCAAGTACATTTATGATAAATAAGAATGTATAAACAGACCAAGAAGTAAGATTTGCTGAAGATTCTTATTTAAGGCTTAGGTTCTTTGGTGGAAAACTATATTTGCCATCCTACACCATCACATTATTATTATACTAAGTCTCTTAACTTCCTATCTATACTCTAGCTAATACACCATGAGCATCCATTTTCTGTGGCAACAATTACTGGTGCATCAGAAGCACTAATCTGGGTTATACATAAACCTCTTTCTTTCCTTGTTTCTTAAAAGACATTTACTTACATTTTCAGTGACTTCAAAAGATCTTCAAGGTTACTCTGAATACTATTTCTTTGTATCTTGGAGCACTGATGTAATTAGGAAATCTGCTTAGTCACAAAATTATGCCAGACTTGAGAACTGTATCATGTAAATTAGCAGCACACAGGAAACTTCCTGAAAACCAAATTACAGAAGTATCAAATAAGCTTGATATTTTAGAAATAAAACTTCTAAAATACATTATTGCTTTATATTTTAGAAATTCACTTTAAAGATAGTATCATGGGGCAGGAACTACAGCTATGATGCTGAACTTGCCTGCCTAGCACCATGATCTGGATTCATTCATCCTAACTTCAAAGTCTAATTCCTTAAAAGTTCCCTATGTGAAAAGAGACAAGCACTTCCAAAGGATAATTCAAGTACCTAAGACCTGTGGCACGACAGTGATCCAACCCTATGCCTTATCGTTGGGCAGAGAGCATGTGCATTGACAACAAAGTCTAGTGCAGAGTGACAACTGGCGTGTCCACCCAGCTGTAACTGAGAAGCAGGGCTTCTGATCCCTGGGAAGTGGACAGAGTGGCTTTCACTGACAAGAACGCTAGAAGTTCCCCTGCTCCAGCAGAGCTCAGCTTCCCGGAGTTTCTATGTCTCTTTCAACCCTGTCCCTACCAAAATCATCCTTGGCTTTGGTTCCCAGCTTTCCTGAGGTCTCAGCCTGACACTTCTGAGGAAACCTTTATTTTGTAGGAAAACATTCAACCAGACTAGCCTGCAATTCTGATGCAACTCACGCTGTTTCTTCTTCCAGAGAAGCACTATGTGCAGAAGCACAACACGAACCCTTCACTGTGGCTGGGATTAATAAGGTAGATGGGGAAAAGGTTAACTTTCTTCCTTGTTTGTTCTTTGTCAGCCAAGAGTAATGAAGAACACCACCATATAAAAAAAACACAGTAATGTGCCAAGTCCGTTATCAAAACTAGTCAGCAGGTGTATCTAGAGCAGTGCAGCCATGTCAGCATGGAATTCAACTTCTGCTAAAAGCCCAGGTGTTCATCCCAGCTGTCTGGCACTGTGAAGATCTGCAGTGCCAGTGCTGCAAGTACATGAACCAACTAGTATAAACTAGTATATATGTGCCTACGTGAGCTGTGCTCACCTCCTGTCTATCAAACAAGCCAGCCTGGGCTACCTATAACTACTTGAGAAAGACTCAGCTAAAGCACAGGGAAAGCTAACAACTCTCTGGCCAACAGATGAGACTTTGGAATCATTAGGGAGAGTAAGTGGATCATTAGGCTGCCTTGGGTTCACATCAGGTGTACTCCAACCAAACTGTCCCATCCCATTAGGGACTGGTTTTAGTAAGCTGGCGGGAGTAAGTCTGCTGCTGTTCACCAGTGTGAAGTAGGCAAATTGGAGACCTAACAGACTGGTACCACTGAATGCCTCTATAGCACAAACGTTAAAGCATGCTGCGAACAATAAGATCTTCAACATTTAAGTGACCATAAATTAAGACTTACATCCTTGACCCTTTTGCAGCCTTAGAACTCTAAAACTGCTGTCCTTGATCCAATGCCAAAGAAACAATGAAGTGTGAAGTAGCTGCTAGCAAAACCTACAATTACAATGAACTACAGTACTTTGTTTCTGAAAAATGTAAAACACATTTTGTAATACCGTATCATAAAAATATTTCTTACTAAAGCCTTTGCAAGCCTAGCTCACAGCCTACAGTTTCATTTGTTTAATGAAGCGTTAGAGCTTACAGCATTCTGCTGCATCACACCCGGAGCTTGTCTGAGAGTCTTTACAGAAGCTAGAGACAGTGAAGAAAAACTAGGCACAATACATTAAGTATTTAAAATATGCATGCTTTATCTTCAGACTAGAATCTGTAACTCACCTTTAATCAATTTCTGAGCACCTTAATGCATCAAGTCACCTGCACTGCTTTAAAGAACAAAAGACATCCACAAAGAGATACCTGTTTTGTTGCTAGGGACTCAAATGCACGTTTTAATCAGCAGTATGTTTTCTGCTCTAAAGCACTAGCCAGGGTAACAGCAACAGTCTCTGGAGGACAGTGCTCATTCTAACAGACTACTAAGAATTGCCTCATCTTGGTTTAGGTAATGCAATGATGTCATGTTCTGTCAAGCAGAATACACATTTCCCTGTAGAGGATGATCTCATGCTCTTGGGGATGGGGGGGGGGAAAATCAGGACAATGCTTTAAGAGTTTAATAAAAAAATTGTTATTCTGCTCCTTGATATTCTTTTCTCTAAAAGCTTAGGTAAGATGAGCTTTCAACTGTAAGGAAATTAAAAAAAATAAGTAGCTGAAATGAGCAACAGCATTCTTCTAATCTAGCAGATTATGTTCTGTAGGTTTTAGGAAGCTTATTTTACAATATTTTATTGGGGGGAAAAGATTATTTTTTTTAAAAAAACATGAGACAGAGATAGCAAATATAAAGATGATGCTACAATGATCTTTACAGGTACTAAGTAGTAAAAAATAAAGTGGTTCAAAAAGGTCCAAAACTATGCTCAGCACGCTACCAAAAATGACCAAAGTCTCTCTGTATAGCAATAAAAGCAAAAATATATTTTGCCTTATACAAATGCAATTGTTCCAATGTTTTTATTTTGATAGGAGAATGATAAGTAAAATGATGTTTTTACCCCATTCCAGCCTGGATTTACTTATTCTACCTGGACCTAATGAAAATAAATTCACATCACCATATATCGCCACTGCCGTAAGAACCATCAGGTTTCTTTTAAAAGCAATATTTATTTGAATTGTGAACCAACAAGAGAAATTAATGATATAGCGATGAAAATAATACCAAAGCTTCTCAGACAGGGAAGGAAGCAAATAACTGAATTGTCTCTAGTTACCAACTGTATCTTGAAATATGCAAACCACGGGAGACAAGATAACACATGTTCAATGTATGTCAGCTGCTACAAAGCAATGACTGTAGCAGTATTAAAATACATGTCCAAAACAGAAACCAGTATTGTAAAACATGCCCTTAAAGATTAGAAATGGGCAGTTTTCCACCTCACATGACTGCAAGAGAAAATGCCAAGCATTCAAAGAAGGTATTTTATGTACATATATATATACAGGGCACATTGCAATACTAATGCAGATGGAAAATTAAGAATTTTCCATTCTACAATGTATAATGATAACTAATAATTATCTAATTAATAACAGAGGGAAAATATAGAAGCTGACTGCATAAAAAACTAAAAACATTTGAAATATACCACTACATTTTCTGTGCGGCATTACACCCCTATTAAATACTGCTACCACTGATGGAAGCATGCCAATATTGTGACAGCCCTTCACATTACTTCTGCTCTGGATGTGGTTGTTAGAAAGCACTGATACTGGGCCAGGACTCTGATCTTCCAAAAGCAAACAGACTTTTAGCTAGTCAGCATTAATCTGTGAAATCAGCAGCACCTGAAATAATTCTGAGAGTAGATGGGACTCTTGCTTATTCATTTACCTATAAACCACATCACCACCACAACAGATATCAGGTCCTTAATGTTAAAGATGTGGTGTGTTATTTTCCAAACCTACCAACTGATGAGAAGCAGATAATTAAAGGAGAGAATTACAAATTGGACAATAAAAGACTAGATTACCAGTGCTACCCTTCAACCCAGCAGGGAGCAGACAGGATGCAACAGACCTCAGACAGGGTGTTCTATGTGCTATAAAGTATAAGTCACAGTGTGAGGGTCCCAACTATGCTTTCCCCTACGCTGGCAGGATTAGTACAACAGAGGTAAGCGTCCGTGCCATCGCCCCTGTGACCATCATCTTGGGATGATGCCTCTCAGCTATCGCATACTCACTCTTTGTTAGCAACCGGGTCGCTGTACAGCCGTTTTTTAGATGAGGTTTAACCTGCTACCTCCAAAGCTTTATTTTGGTAGATCCAAATGCAGAATTTGATCCGGTGTTTCCAGTCTACCGGAGAGACACCAGAAAACAGTTTAAAATCAAAGTTGGGGGTTTTTTTTCCCCCTCTCTTGTTTACACAGCTTCTTCACAAAAATAGGCTTAAAGGAGCAAATTGTCTCTCTTAAGCTTCTGGAAGACTAGTAACTGAACCCCTGCGCTCTCCCTGCGGAGACAAGGAAGCGGGGAGCGCTGGGACTGCGCCGCGGCCGGTCTCCTCCCGCCGCTCCCAGGAGGCAGAGGCGCTGCGGCGGGCGCAGGGGGGACATCCGGCCCCGACAACCGACCGCCCCGCCGTCGCCACCAGACGTGCAGCGGCAGCCGGGGGAGCGCGACAGCGGCGCTCTGAGCCGGGCCCGCCCCGGGAGAGCCGTGGCTCCCCTCCCGGCCCAGGCGTGGGGAGGATTCCACTCCCCTCAGCCGGCTCGCTGCGAGAGAGACGCGGGCGGCCGCCCCTGCCGGACCGAGGCCCCGCGGAGCCGGAGAGCCACAGCCTGGCTCCAGGCGGGCGCCGGCCAGCTCTACCCCACCCCCCACCGCTTTGTTCAGCCCAGCCGCCACGCCCGCAGCCCGGCACCCGCGCCGCCGCCACCACAACCACCTGCCGGCTCTGCCACCTACCCGCTCCGCCGGCGCTGCGCTCCTACCTGCCTTCCTCGGGGCTGGGCTCGGTGCGGCGTGGAGGGAGGAAAGCAGAGCCGCCGGTGTAGGCGAGTGCCTCGCGACCCCTCTGGCTCCTCCCCGCGCGGGGTTGGAGAGCCCGCCCCAGCGGCACGTAGTTCAAACGCCAACGGCGGCAGCGCGCGGGCTACGGCGGTGAGTCGGTACCGGCGGGGATTGCCTTCCCCCTATCCCCCGAAGCTGTTTTCGGCCGTGCAAGGCGGCCCCCGGCCCTGAAGGGAGGTGGCGTGAGGCCAGGCTGAGCACCGTGGCTGAGGAGCCGCGCGGGTCGGCCGCCTGCCCTCCCCTCCCCGGGGCCTTCCGGGAGCCGTGAGGTCGTTACTCCCGTCGGTCCCCGTCTTCCTAGCGCGGGGCTTGCCGCAGCGGGCCGGGTCCCTCGAGTGTGCTCCGTTACACGGGGGAGACGTAAGCAACCGCTGCCTTCGGCTGCCGCTAACGCCCCGGTTACCCCGGCATCAGGCACGTAGGGGTACGCACGCAAGCCGTGCGCGCGTTTGAGTGCTGTGCCTGTTATATGTGCCCGAGGGCGAGGAGTTACGCTGCACGTCATGCTGTTACGTTTGACTTCATGTAACCCAAATCCTGTTGTCTTTTGTCTTCTGTTTTAGTTCCTCTGCGTGCTGAAAAAATTTACCTTTCTGACAGAATGGTGGTTCAGAAAGATAATCACCATCTGAAGTAATTTGTGGGGATGATTGCCAAATGAGAGGCTATCTTTCAGATTTCAGCAAGCTAGATAAGCGTGAATGTACCGGACTGTATCAGAGCAGGACCTTCCACTTACGGCAGGGTTTATCTCCCACCACTACATGATGAATGCTTGGAAATTGTACAGCCGATCGGCAAATGTAGTCTGAGTATACCTTCCTACTAGCGTCCCGCTGCCTCGCTGCTCAACCTTACACAACAGCTCTCTGAAGCTGAGGGCGAGTTTCAGCTTCGTCATCAACTTTCAGGTTAGTTTCGTACGTTGACTTTTGGTAGCAGGAGTCAGGGTAAGCTTTAACATTAGAGACTGAGTTTTCCAGCTTCTCACGACAGGCACTACCGTACTTTTTGAGGTCTTATCACCAGGTCTAATATCCTGCATTTTGCAGAAAATTCCTCGAATCTTAATTGTAGAAGCTACTTCTCCTATTAGGAGCGCAAGATGAAAATTTGATGCTTCTTGTTATTGTTGAGGGAAGATGAGTAGTGTTTGTCAGTATGCCACAGTTCAGCTCAATGCAAGGATAACTAAGCTAACTTTCACTGACATTAAGAAATTTAGCACTAGGGAGAAAGTTATTAAATATGTTCTTCTAAGGCTGAATCAGTAGCTTGGAGAAAATCTCATGGATTTATTAGTGTTGAGGAGCATGAATTCTGCCATAGAGCTGTGTTGCATGATACATGCAGGCCAGGAAACCAATGCATTGTGTTATTTTGAGTAGCAATTGATTTGCATGTATACGCTTCTTTTCTCAGCAGGTGTGGATACTGTGTTTTGTCATACTATGAAATCATGCATTTGTGTTTGTCTTTCCTTGTAGCATGAGGGAGAAAATTGCCATTTCTGAAATAGTGAGTCCATTTGTTTAAAAACAAATAAACCCAACCCCCTCCCAGCCATTTAAGGTGTAAAAATACAAGATGTCCACTGGCCTCATCACTAAAAAAAGAAGTAGTCTTTCATCAAAAGGGGAGAATGAAATAACAAGGTCTTTAAGTCATCTCACAGAAGATACATTTTCCTAGGGTCTTCATGTGATCATCCTGCTGAGTAAAAACACTGAAGTCCAAACATGTTGGTGACAAAATTTCTTTCTGGCAAGTAAAATAAAAATAAGTAGTCCCCTTACTTCTGGTGGGACAGAAGAGAGGAAGATGAAGTGGGAATTTCCCAGTGAACTCTGAAGGCTAGTCTGTAGTTACACCTAGTTTGTAAGTGTAAATTGTATGTGCTGTAAATAGATGTGTTGTGATCGGTATAGTTGATACAGAAACTGAAGTTACCTTGAAAAGACCTAACATGTTGGACTGCTGAGAATCTGAGATGTTTGCACTGCAAGAACAGTGACAGATCTCAGTTTAAAGTAAGGGTCATCAGCCTTCTTGTACGTTCAGATATCTCCCCAGCTGTGTTTCTGCAAAATTAGGTCCTGATCTAACTAGGAAGTTTAAAATGAGTAGAGAATTATGGGAATTGTCCTTCACTTCTTTTTAGCGGTCACCTTGTGGGAAAGTGCTGAGGTACGGAATGTCTTTTGCACCTAGTTAATTTACAACAGGGCCAACAGCATCAAAATGAAACTGAGGGTTCAGCTAGCACTTCTGGGAAACGCTGATTGCTGTCTATAATTTCATTTTTCATTCCCAAAGAAGAAACTAATTGCAAGAAAAGCAAGGGAGTAGAGGAAATTCATAGGTCAGGAGACCGACAAGGTCTATAAAGATAATATGTCTGACCCCTCTAAGAGAAAAAACCACTCTGTTATTTAGACTTGACATGGGCGCTGAACTGTCAAAACATAGGCAGGCTTAAATGTACCATGGGCAGAAATTTAGGTGTCCAGGAACCTTTACTGTGGAAAACTTGGAGGAGGATTCATAGGGTCTAACATTTGGGCTTTGGGGCCCGCAAGAATATTTAAATACCTAAAGTCACTGAGTGGATTCAGCTTGTTAAGGGTTTGAATGCTTTTGAGTATAGTCAGTTTCATTTTTATCTTTCATTGCGATGGGGAGGTTGTTAAGGGAACCAAGTGGTTATGCTGGGCAGAACAAAAAGATGCATCTTCATCTTTGTTACTTCTTGCCCCCTCTTCCTGTGTTTCACAGTTCCTTAGCAATGCTCTTTACCCATTTGCAGTTCGGAGGGGCAATGAATTTTCCCAGAAAAAAGTTAATTACACTTACAAATAATTATAAGCAAGTTAATGTATTTGTGCTTTACTACATTACTTTGTAGCATTTGGATTCCTTTATGTGACTAGAAGTTTAAAGGTTGCAAGATAGCAAGCATTTCTGTGTCACATGCTATTTCTTGAAAAGAGGTAAGATTGCTATCTTAAGTTTGCAAGAAAGTACGTGAGATTTTAAAGCAGGGGAAGGTATTACTGATCGATAGCAAAGGTCGGCAGCAGAGAACGGAGCCCTCGTTTTGGATTTCAATTCTTTGACATACACCGCTCATACCTAGAGTCACTGAAATCTTACTTTTTCTCAGGAACTCAACTGCTGTTGTACCCATACAAATTAATTATCTCATTTGTCTCTCCAGCCATAAAGCAGAATTAATAGTATTTTTTCACTCCTTACAAATGTTGTGTGGCTAATTAACACAGTTTGTATAGTCTTTGAGGAGGAATGTAATACCATTCTGAAAACAAAAATGAAAGTTCATAGGCCTTCTCTTATTGTGCCTGTTCTGTTTACCTTGAGTGGTATCAATATGAAAATCTTTTACTTCCAAAACTGTGTGGCAATAATTAATGTTAAAATGAGTATCATAGCAATGTTAGGTGTTGACTTGGAATATTGCCTACTCTCAGTTAATAAATCAAGTACGCTCAATAGAACCAGAATCAAAAGCAGTGATGGGTACAGGATATATTAAAAGTGAGTCACAAACAGAAATTGGTACTGATTTGACTATTTGTAATTGCTTTAGGACAAATGAAGAGGAAATGGGAGGAAAGACTGAAGAAAGTGGAAGAACTAGCATCTCACTATGAAAGAAACCCTCTTCCTCCAGTTTATAGACCAAAACTGTCCAAACCCTTTCTGCCATCCTCTGTTTGGAAAATATTTTGTCGTCAGGCTGAAGCTTTCAATTATGTAAAAACCTGCAAAGAGGTAAATTATTTGTTAGGTGAATGTCTCTGCTCTTTAGGTATTTTAAAGGTTGAATGTAACTTAAAAGCGTGGTTGACAGTAAAGTCTTTATCAGATTGCAAGATCTTTTCTTTCTTCTTCGTTTTTTTCTCCTTCTTCCCAATCCTGAAACAGCAAGTGGTTTTTCTTGTTGGTGTTGGGTTTGGTTTTGGTGGGTTTTTTTGTCTGTGTAGGAATCATGGTACACTGGAGGTAGCTCTAAGAAGTACTAGTTCTAACATATGAATTGATAGGTGGTGTTAACCTCTAACAGTAAAAGTGCTTTTTGGGTAACATTGTACATTGATAG
Organism: Grus americana; assembly: GCF_028858705.1. NCBI lineage: Eukaryota > Metazoa > Chordata > Aves > Gruiformes > Gruidae > Grus > Grus americana. The sequence goes on along the minus strand of NC_072855.1, from coordinate 35,885,557 downwards.
ATTTGTTCCTTCTGAAGGTGAGCAAGCTGTCAGGGTTGGCAGGAGAATGGGAAGGTAGTGGGAGTTGAGTAGTAAGAAAGAGGAGCAAAAAACCGAGGAAGAAAAAGAGGAGGCAGAGACAAAATATAAACAATACAAGTCTCCAGTGGCATCAGAGTAGCACGTTCAGATGATAAGGAATTATGAGCCAAATAAATGTTACGCAAAATGTATTCTCTGTTTTCAGTTTAATACTTTTCAAATTGATTGCTGTTTTTAAAGAAAGCACTGGGTTTTCTTCCATGCTGTTTTAGGTGTTTAAGTAATCCTGACAGTCTGTTTTCCAAAATGCACTCTCACTGGCTTGGCAATGGGGGGGGTTTGTGTTTTCAGATTTTCATTTTTGGATTTAAATAATATAGTCTAAAGAATATTTGCTATAAAGCCATATATGCTGCCATCATGTCTGTGAGGCTGTTCCTTTCAGTACATTGTTCCTCCTTCAGTTACATACACTTGCCACTGATCAGAAAAAAGAAGGCTTTACAGAAAAAACAGAGTTAACATTAATGCACAGAAAGAAAAGCTTCAAATTTTTATTCATGTAGCCGAAATCAAAATGATGTTCTTATATAAAACCAGATGCTACTTAGGTTGAAAAAGGATAAGTGATCTACCTATAGTTTTCAAGTATTTACTAACTTTTGACCAAAGAAATTAATATCATATAGGAACTTCTGAAGACTGCAACTGGTTCTTTGAATAAAAAAAAAAAAAACAACCTTTAATGTTTTTATTTTGCAAGGATGTTCATGTATTTGCCTTGGAAAAGAACACACAAAGTGGACAGAGGTTTTACCTTGTGACAACATATAAAGAGCTTTGGTTTTATTACACGTGAGTATTTGAAAAGTTACCACATACATTACTATAAGATAGTAGTGTACTGGATATCTTATTATCTAATAATAGCTATTACTGGATTGCTATCCCCAGTAGCTGTCTGCTGCTCTGACTAGCACAGAACTGTAACGGGTTGCCTGAGGTTTGATCTTGGCCATGGGGAAAATCGTCGTAAGGACAAACCAATCTATTTCATCGTGGTTTTCAACTTTCTTTTGAGTTGCAGACTGCCATTTTTTCCTGTGAATTAAGGACCCCATCTGCTGAACTTAAATCTAATAGCAGTAGATTTTCTTTTGCTGTCAGCTTTCCTCAGGGGATCATACCAACATGTGATACAAACATATTTCCATGATTAGTTGTCTGTCCATTTAAATGAGCATTAATATAAATGTCCAGTTATCGATTTATGGTTTTGTAGTTGCGTGATGTAGTTTCAAGTATTGATAATTTGATCATGCACTGAACTTTTTTTCCCAATTTTTTGTTTTACAATAAAACATTTGATTATGAAGTAAAAGAAATCTAAGAGTCAATTTTTATATGAAAAGTAAACTTTTTTCTCAATTTGAAAATGAGATTAATATTTAATTTAGTTAGAAAAAAGTGGGTGTAATCTCATTTTTAGTGCTTAAGACATATGAGTGATAAGTTTTTTACTGTTGTTTTCATCATTCCTTAAATTCTCAATAGCATTTCTGTTGACAGTATGTATTGTAAGACTTGGGGGGGGATGGGAAGAAGAATACTTTACAAACCTAAATTCTAGGCCAGGCAAATATCTTTGTTGATATTTGATGCTGAAATTAGTTACAAATTTTACAAAGCATTATAGGTGCTACTTTTTTAATGTGGGTGGTTGATTGAAAAATAAATTTAGGACTTGTGGGGTCCTGGTTTGCAACTGATAAGTATGTATGATGTTTATCATGAGAGGTTGTGATTTGTTTTTTGTTTTCCTTAGGAAAGATTATAAAACAAGTCTTATGCATTGCTATGAAGTAATTCCTGAAAAAGATGCTTGCAAACTTTATTTTGATTTGGAGTTCTACAAACCAGCAAATCCTGGTGCAGATGGCAAGAGTATGGTTGTGAAGTTAATTGAGGTAAACTGGAGCAAAGTCACGTTGTAGATTAATATGAATTTGTTGTTGATTTAATGTGAAACCAAATTATTCACCACTTTATCTTATCCTGTAGTAAAATGGAAAAGAATTGTAGACCTAGTGGGTTTTTTGATGAAGTCAAAAGTACTGTTTTAATTAAAGCAAAGGTTCTCTCCTTTAAGTGAAAGGAAAAAATAAAGAACGGTGGTTGTTGAAATGCTTGTATTCGCTGTAGGTTTACTGGTGTGATAAGTTTGCTTTTGCAGATTGTTTTATGTGCTCTGCCGCTTCAAAGCTGTAAAGCTGAAGGAGTGTTTAGGTGTTCTTCAGAATAGCATCTATAAAAGTTCCATACAGATATTCCTCAGCCAATTTCCTTTGCCAGCTGGTGCAGTCATATATCAAGGCTTAGATAAATCCCTCCTGATTTTAGGTGTCTTCAAGATGGCAGTTCATTATAGTTGAGTTAAATTATGATGTAGAGAACATCAGGTGACTGCACTTATCAATTTAGTACCTAAAGTTAAATATCTTTGCTAATTATCAATTTTATTAAATAGTGCAAATTTCCATTTTATTGCAAATTTGGTTGGAAAATGGGCTCCACCGCAAATTCAGTATGACCAAGGTGGAAAATAAAGCAGGTTTTTAGAATATCTTCTGTTCCAATAAAATCTCTTTGTGAGTGGCCATTTATTTATGAGACTTCTGATGCTTATATGTCCCTAGCTAGAAAGGAAAGAAAAAGATGATTGAGATTGTTCCTTCATAAAGAACCTTTCATTGATACAGAATCTGGAGGGCTTTACTCCATTGTGGATTGATTCTGAAATCTAGAGATTCCTCAGGTTAAGAAGAGAATTTTGGATTTGCTGGATGGGGGATCTGAGATGCTAAAATCCTAAGCTTCCAGACCCTGAAGTTCTTAGTCTCAGTCCTAAGCATGAGTAATCAGAAGCTTAGCTTACAGAAAGTTTTTAGAGCTATTTTAGAGCCAGACATCTTGTGTTTTTTGCTTAGTTAGTGTTCATTGTGTCATACCAATGAATTAGCTAAATCATAACAGTGAATTAGCATACCAACCCTTTCTATCATGATAGCCTTTATCTTCCATTCTAGGTTAGCCTGCATTACAAACATTGTCACTCTGGGTGTGAACTGCTTTGTGGTGGAAAAAAACAGAAGATAAAGCCACTAAATTAGACTTTGACCTGAAAAACTGAAAATCTGCTTAGCTTATCACTGTTAGAATAATTCAGTGACTTGCTTATTTCAGAAAATACAGTCTATGTCAAATTTGGTTAAAATTTACTGTTATGAGTTAGTTTGAATTAATTCTATGCTTAAAATGAGAAAACTTGAAAAAAGATTTAGAATCTGCATTTGTGTTACATTTTATAGATACCATTATTAAAAATTCTAGAGGAAATAGCCTAATTAATTTTTATAATTTCAGCTTGTCAGCCAAAAATTAAAAGAACTTTATGATGTAAATTGTTCAGCCAAAGATGTCTTGAATTTAGATTCCAGTACTGATGAAAAATTTAGTCGGCACTTAATATTTCTACCCCAAAAGACTGTATTTAAGGATAATATTCATGTTGGTAAGTGTGTTCTTTTCTCTTACATGTAGAAATAAAAGGTGAGGTTTTGACTTTTTGTACAGTGCCATCTCACATTTGAATATTTATTTTAATGGAATTATGTGTGGAAACAAATATGTATTCCCAGCAGAAATGACTACCTATTTCTATTTCATTAAGGCTCATTATTTCTCAATTCATCCTCTACATCCTTTTTCTATAATTAGCATTTGTGTTGGCAAAAATGTAACTTTTTTTGTGCCTGTATGTTTTATTTACGAAACTACTGGTAAGACTGGGTTTTGGCTTGAAAATTGTTTTACAGTATGACTCCTTAGTTTTCAGGTTAATGTCAGTCTTAACGATTAAAGCTACAATTATTGGCTTTAAATACAGTTGGTTTGTGCTTAGCACAGGGTCAGTAAGGCAGGACAAATATGGTTTCAAGCCACCAGGGTATAACCATGATTAATAGAAAATCAAAAGCAATTTTAATTGTTGATGTAAGTTGGGATTTCATGAGATATGGCAACTCCAACACAAAGAATTGTCAGTTCAGGGTTGTCTTGACTCCATTTTTAAAATAAGTATAATAATACCTCCTCACTTCACAGAAGTATTTTGAACATACTTTTAAAATACTGTTTGTGAAGCACTGAGATGCTAGTGGTGAGCATTAAGGAAAGTTAATGTTGAAATTAGTAATTTCTTCTTCTTGTATATGTATTCTGTATGGTGTGCAGTAAAGCAGGCTTATAGACGTACATTGAACAATGAGGGCACAAGAGAGTATCAGCTGAGTTTTGTCTGACAGAAGCAGGTACTGATGGAAAACAGCTTGTTCAGTGGTGGAATTAAAATCTGTATCAACCTACAAATGCAGAAGTTTGGCTTATTTAACATTGCACCTGCAACCTTTGTTTTGTCATTACTTAATGTTTGAGTGTTGGATTTTGTAACCTTTGTTCCTTATTGTGTTTGTTTCAAACAAACAAATAGGGTGAGGGAAAGGAAGCAGAAATGCTGTTATATAGTACCCTGTTAATGGTCTAATGGGTTATTAGAAGGGATGAAATTTAAATTTGTGACATTTAGCTCTACCATTTGTGTTCAGGAGGAACTGTGTCAACAGCAGCAGGATTACGTGTATCAGAGAGAAAGAAGTTCTGTGCTTTGTTACTGGGTTTCCACTGGCAAGTAGAATAGGAAGAGTTGAGGATGTTGGGTTCATCATTTTGCTCCCACTCAGATTCCCACTTTTATTCTGCTGTCTGCTTGGTCACAATCTGTCTGGCTGTCTTCATGCCTAGTCTTTCTTTTCCTTTCCCACTCTTATCTCTTTTTCTAGCTCTGCACCTTCCTTCATTCCAGTCTTGAGTAAAGCTTATACTGTATTTCTTCTTTTTTTTTTTTTTTTTTTAATACCTCCTGTGATTTTAAGTAGCTTCTTACTGTGCACTGTGTATGTCCTAGCAGGGGATTGTAGAGAGCCCAGGGAAGAAGGGCTCTTTGCTTTTAGTTCTTATGACAGCACAGTGATGCTGTCATTAATGACACAGTGTTGGACTACTTTCTAGCCCGGTATTGCATTAGAGAAAATCTTATTTTCCTTTTGAATTGTCCAGTTATTTCATGGGGAGAACACATGTACTGTTGGATCAAAGTTGTGTAGGGTTGACATGTTTTGTGCTGTTCTGAGGAATCATCTATGAAAGGTCTTGTAAGCATGAACAGCTGGAGGAGTAGAGCAAACTGTAAGGAGAAGCTGGATCTTGTAGGCCTGTGTGCATATATGCTTTTTTTCCTCCCCAAATATTTTTAATATATGCACGTGGCCCATGGCCTAAGCATCACTTCAGGCCAAATTCAAATCCTTACTCCAACACAGAGGCCATAGGATTTCTCAGAACCACTTTATTTCAGCTTTTTTTGACATTAAACTCCCTATTTCTTATTCTTATGAGCAGTAGAATCTTTGTCCCTAAACTTTTTGAGGAGTAGATCACATGGCAAGCTAAGCAGATTGTCAAAAATTATAAGCAAACATTTATAATATTGGCTGCCAGCCCCAAGTATGAGGCAGTGCAGTTATTTCTTACGTGACACCGTGATAACAGCTACACACCTCAAAGACTTAAATGGCATCATTGCAATTTTTAGTTCAAAAGTAAGGGCTTTAACTCCTCTGCCACTATAAATCTCTTAAGTAATACATGGGTGATAAATAATTTGGTATTACAGCAATTTTAGCCTGTGATCTTGATAACTAAATTACATTAGTTCTTTCAGCAGAAGCTTGAACTGTTTATTCTAGTCCATTTGTTAAGTGTTCTGTGTCTCCACTGTGAGGTGAATTTGAGATGTTTACTATCAGACTTAAAATATACTTAGAAATTGTATATTCACGTTTGACTTTGCCTTTTCAACAAGAGGTTGAAGCCGCAGTAAAAATTGATTTTTTTTATAATTGAGATGTGTAAATGTCAGTGTTAAATTTGTGCATGTTACCAATAATATTACACTCTAGACTTTTCATTAATGCAGTTTAGTAACATGCTTGACAAACCTGGCTTAAAGCCTATTAGCTTTGTACTTTGCAAAATATTCTACTGTAGGAAATAAGTAAAAATGCAGATAAATTCATAAAGTAATTTCACAGAATCTATATGAAAATACATATATTCTTTGAGGTGACAAAGATTTTGTCTAATGTTAAACTTTAAAAGGGTTCATATATTTTTCAGACACATTCAAGTGTTGTCTTTTTTAAAATTCATCATTGTGGTGTACTGTCTAACAAAAATTACTTTGAGTTAGTGGTATTTATGTGGGATAAACAACTAGAATATGAATTATCACATCTTGGATGATATTGGTTCATAAGCATTTTATGTCAGGAGTCATGCACAAAGTGCATGGGCTTAAAATTAAATATGATTAAAAACTTTTAGTATCTAATATTTGGAATTAGTTACTATTTAGAATTAAAATACAGGGACTGAGTTCATAGCTTACGTAAGAAAGCACAGGAGATCATGTAGGTCGACAGGAACGCTGTGGAGACCAATCAATTTACATTGTTACACACAGTTGACAAATACAAAATACAGTCAAGATACAAAGGTGTGAAATGCAGGGTTTGGTTCCCACATGTGACCAGTTAGAAGAAATGGGAAGAGAGAAAACAAAGGTGTGTATGAATGATAAAGAACTAACTCCTAAAATAATCATTCACTGACAGAACCCTTGCTATTCTGACACCAGAGTGATTGTTACTTAAGTGCACACACCAAAAAAGGCAGTGGTCAACCAGGACTTGTAGAGATGCTCTAACTTTTATGGTAATTGAAATAAACTACGGTTCTGAGATAGGTACATTTTCTCCCTGAACTGAAGATCCAAGTAACTATTGTTGTAAACCTGAGAAATTCTGTATGCATAGTTGAACACGCAAGGTTAAAACGCTGTCTGTGACTGAATCATTTATATGCCTTGGTAGTGCTGTAAGGAATTATGAGGATGGTGATACTGATGCTTGATACACTGTGTCATTCTGCTGATACGTAGCATAGGAGGACTGAGAGTTCATGTTCTTTCGGGTTCCCCATTGAAGCTTCACCCAACAACTGTGGGATCTTCCTTGCCAGTATTCCTTCCACTTCTTTGTTTTTCTTCCACATCTGTATTTATTCTCTTCTTTCTCCCTGCACGTAATTTGGCCATGGTTTTCATTTGTCTGTCTTTGGTTACCATCTAGCAGAGCCTGGAGTACAATGGGACTTGGATAAAAATACTTGGAGTTTGAAAAGTCATTACAAAATACTTTTGTAACAGTAATTTGTTGTTCAAGTAAGCCCTGGTCAAACTGTTACTTCAGTTAATATACCGTGAAGCTTCAAGTAAACCTTTATTCTGAAAGTGAAATTAGGGAAAGCAGTAGTGAGAAAAAAAAGGAATAAAAAGAAAAAAGTTTAATAAAAATTCTTGCCAAGCATGCATTTCTTAGTTCCTAACCAGAACCATTTTCTGCCCTGGGCTGATTCAAAAGATTTAAATAAAGAAATAAACCTCAAACTCCAATCACTTCCATCTTGGCTGTTTTGAAAAATGTTTACACAGGAACTAAGTGCTTTCTTAACTGATAAATGATGTTACCTGCTTTGGGGGGTTTTTTGTTTGTTTGTTTTTAAGGTAACTTTGTGAGAACCATTTTGCAGCCTGCCATAAGGTTAATGGAGAGTGCTGCTGCTGTTGTGATTCCAGAAGGAGGAGCAGGACATGTTTTCCAGTGTTCTGCAGAAGGAGTTGGATCAGATGGTTCTCCTACAAACCTCACAGCCATCGAAGATGCTTCCAAAGGCTGGCCAGCCATTGCTCACAAAACAAAAGAAACATCACACCAGGGAGAAAATTTGGAATTTTCCTTTCTAATAGTAAATGGTAAAGAAGGAGGCAAGCAACTTTTTGTGGATCTAGGTAAATAAAAGTGCTTTTTAACCTCTTTGGGATGCAACAAAGGTGATGAGATGTACTTTAATCTTTGCTCACAGACAATAACAACAGTGTTCTTATTGTTATCCCTACAGTCAGAATTTAAACCAAATGCAATTCATGCTGAAACTGTCATCATAAATGCTGTACTTTAAAGGAGCCTTAGATTCTTGGTCCATGGAACTTCTTAGATTACTACATTTAATTATTTTGCTCTGCAGTTTGAAGAAATCCTTGCCACACAAGACTGTAATTAATTTTGTTCCTAAGGACTTAGTGCTCCTATTTGGATTAAGAGAGGATAGTATATTGTGCTTGTTTATCATTTCAGTTGAATTAGAAGTTGCTTAATTATGGAACAAGTCTTAACAGGTGTGGCCTTCTGTATTGTTCTACATGTATGAATTGAGCCTTCTTCCCCTGTTTGGAGTGGCAGGTGTTCAGTTTTAATGACAGAGTAATAGAAATTTTGGGTTGGGCGCTTCATGCCCCAGTTGTGCTCAGCCTATTCATGGTATTAAAACGTTAAGTCTCCACGAGCACAACACCCATAGTCAGCCTAAAGTTTGAAACTTCCACCCTTCTCCATCCCCATACCTGGTTTCTCTGCTTCTTTGCCCCTGTCTCAGGGAAATGAGAATAGCTTAGCACACTTTTGTACAGCAGTGCATTACGTACTTGAGAACTGTTTACCAATACATTCTTAGATGGATTAGGCAATGTTTACTGCTCGGTTTTTTGTTGTTGTTTGTTTTTGAGACTGGAATTGGAATTAAATTTTTCTGATACATACTTCACGGTGTACTACACACCAGTGGTGTCTGGTATGCAAAATCCAGGAAGTTTGCTGAATATGAAGTACTTGCTGGTTAAAATAATTGTATAGCTTTTCATGGCCAGCTGTATGTCACAAAGTTAAGGTGAAAGCACCTTTTATTTTTATACTGAAAGAAAGTTTCAGCCATGATAATGTGAAAAAGATTAAAATGCCTATGTAGAGCTGTTAAGTGTTTGTCTTCTATAACCTAAAAATGTACATGTGTGCATGATCTTGCTTTGTTGCATTTTTTCTATGGGAGGTGAACTGAAGTCAGTAAGAGTTTTTGCCCATTCCTTACACCCTTCTAAGGAAAAATGTTGAATTTACAAGTACTAAGTACCATAACTCCTAGCCAGCATTGTTAAGAAATAGTTGTTTTCCTGTAGGAGTTTATACAAGGAACAGAAATTTCCGGATGTATAAATCATCAAAAGCAGGAAAAAATGTGATTCTGAAGATAGCAGAGGATAATAAGTTTGTCCCTGACTGTGAAGAGGATGTTTCCTTGGAAGAAGCGTATTTTCTTTCCTCTTTGATCTGCAACATTAGGTAATTGTCTAATTCCAATTAAAATATTTTAAAATATATACTTCAGTGTTTTTTTTCCCTGCAGCAGTTACAAATAAGTACTATCAATGGGCAGTTATTCCATGAACACTGTTAGAGTGTAATTGAGGAGTTTCCAGTAGAATTCCTTGTTTTTGAAGAAAAAATTTCTTGGGACTCCTCCTAAATTTTTTTTTTAACCTACCTTCATTTCTCTATACACAAAATGCCAAAATGTAACCATTATTAACTTTGGTCGGATTCTGTATAGTTCTGAAAGGAAAAGTTACAGATTCCCAGTCAATTAAATATTTCAAAGTATGATAAAAAAATTAAAAGTATTTTTTTGTACATGTTTACTTGCGTACCAGATTTCCCATTTGGTACAGCCCTCTGCTGGTGTAAGTAAGTCAGAGGAGACTGTCACAATGAGAAGAAAAAGTGCTGTAACGATAGTGAAAGGTAGCACGCAAGCTCACAGGGTGGCTGAGGTTGGCAGGGACCTCATCTGGTCCAACCCCCTGCTCCAGGGACCTCATCTGGTCCAACCCCCTGCTCCAGCAGGGCCACCTACAGCTGGAGGCCCAGGACTATGTTATATTATTCCATACTATGTTATGCTGTAAGAATCACACATTTTCCTTTGTTATTCTCTCTTTTCTTCAGAGTGAAAGATGACACAAAAGTTCTGTCATCTGGGTTTTCAGAGGAGGAGAGAAAAATGTCTGCTTTTTTAAACAGTAAAACCACCAGAAGCAGTAGAGGTACCTCAAGCCTTTTCTACTGTATAGAGAAAAAAGTACTCTTAAATTAGACGTACTGCGACTTACCTGATAACCTCTGGGAGAGCTTTCTGCAGGAGGCAAAGTAAAGCTGTACTGAAGGATGCTCTGCAGCACTTCAGTGCCATTTCCCCTCCTCTCCCGCTCCCATAGCTGTCATGCTCTGTTCCAGTTCCCTCAGTACCTTAGGCTGGGGGGTTGGGGGGGTGCGGTTTAAAGATCTAGCGGAAACTAACACTGGATTTATCCCTGGTTTTATTTAACAATTTGGTGTGATTCAAGTATATTTTCTGTCTGTGGTCTATATATAATGTGTAACAATTACATATTACAATGACAAAACCAGTAACAGTATGGTTTTTTGGTCTTTCTCTTAACAGATTCCATGGAAGGTTATCAGGATTCACCATATCCAGAAATTGATTATTTTGTTCGTTCTTTGGTTAATAAAGATGGAGTGCAAGGAAGTAAAGACCACTTTACTATTTACAAATGAGTATTCTGCAGCAGTATTTTTAAAGAATTAACTACTTTTCCCCCCCCCCCCAGGGATACGGCAATGGAATTATTTCTTTCTGGAAGAAATACTTGTATACGATATTTCTGGTTACCGTTGGTGTGAAAATATTGGAAGAGCCCACAAAAGTAACAACATAATGTATGTTCTTTAACAATTCACTTTAAAACTGCTTGCTTTATTTTCTTGCTCAACTGTTATTCTATAAAAAATGCTGAAAATCTCTTATGGATAGAATCAGCACCTGTTACAATTTCTGCTCTCTTGCTCTGTGGGGATACAATGTAGGGTTTTTTTTTTAAAAAGAAAAAACCTCCCCCCACCCCAATTTACTTTGTGATAACTGAACTTATATTTCTAATATCTCCATGAAGTCATCATGCTATTTAAAAATACATGCCTAAAGATGCTAACATACAAGTCAGAGTATGTAAAAGCTCTTAAGCGGTACTGTGCTTTGATGCTTCTTAGCTAGTAAGCTGAACAATCAGAAATAAGATAAAGAAAACAGACCACTTTTAAATTAATTTACAGTGCATCTTAAATTACATTCTTAGGTTATTAAAATGACAAAGGTAACTCCTGCCACCACTTCAGTCAAGATGAGTTTTGCTCATGACTCTACAGGGACTTGGACTTCTAGTTTTACCAAAAAATGTGTTGAAAAGTCAGAGTTTTTAGACATTAGAACTGCAGTATATTGTTAGTAGAAACATTTAAAATAACTGAAAAATAAGGAATGTGTTTTTGAGAAATACAGGTATTAAAAAAAACCCCTACAGCCACTACGCTGGATGAACTTGGTGTTTCTAAAGCAAGTTGCTTGACGCTTGGTGTGTCTAAAGCACAGCTGAAAAAGCTGGGTTGTCTGATCAGTTGACAGGAAATAGCGATTTGCTGTCTTTTATAGTGAAATTATCTGTAACAGCAGCAGCAACAAAATCTTATCTTACAGTTAGGTCCCATTTACTAATCTTACTCATATGACTTTTTCTTCCAAGCTTAATGTAATGAAGTTAACTAAATTTCACTTTTCAATGTTAGTCTTAAAAGAAATATTTTTAACTTAAGAAGCCTGAAGTTTAGTGAAAAAAAACAGACTATACAAAACAAGTATGTAGTGAGTATGTCAGAGTATGAAAGCAATATCCATATATGGGAGCAAAGAAAATCTGTTCAGAGTTTCATACTGTATGCATTCACCTCGTTTATGTACCGTTACTAAAAACTAAATTATTTCATACTTAGGATTCTGGTAGATCTAAAGAAGGAAGTCTGGTATCAAAAGTGTCACGATCCAGTCTGCAGAGAAAAAAACTTCAAATCACAAAGTATGTATTCTGTGATTTCAAAGCAATTATACTTAATACTTTTTGGAATGCTAACTTCACTTAATGCCATATATTTTATTTAGGTTTTCCATTACCACCTGGGATATGTCTCCCTTTTCTTTTCAAAGAGGTATGTTTTTGTTCTATGGATATGCTAAAGTTCTTCTGGAAGTCATTGAAAATCCCCACTAACGCAGTCTGTTGAGCTCCATACAGTAGTTTACACTGGTATAGAATAGCTCTCCAGAGCAGCTCCATCTATTCATTCTTAAATCTTCCAGCGGCAGATCTAGCACAAAAACTGTCACAGCATAGATGAAGCTAAGTCACCAGAATAGCCCAACTTCACCTGGGACTCATGACTTTCTTCTGTTTTGGTGTGAACAGCAGTTCCCAGTGCATAAACCACAAGACCACTACAGGAGCAGAATGGAAAAACTGCCCCAAGTTAAGCTCTGCTGCACATGTTTGACTTCATGCTGGGACAGCTAAAATAGAAGTGCTTCTGGAACATTTGAGTCAGAGTCAAATTTAAGTCAGTGACCTTCAAATGTGAAGTTCATCTAACTCGCATTTTAGTGTATTAAAGCAGTTGTGTTTACCCACAAGAGTAAAATATTTAAACTGACCTGATACTGCACCTAGATTCTCAGCCCTGAACATAAGTTTTTCCACTGAGTGGGCACTAAGAGTTGGCATCTTTGCACCTTTAAAAGTGTAAAGTGTAAATTTAAAATTTCATACTGCAGAATGGCACATTAAGCTCTACTTAAGCAGATCATCAATCGCTGTTACTTCATAGAAAGGGCAGTTTAAATGCATTTTCAGATCCTGACATTATCTTTAAACAGACACTAAAACTAGTTTTAACCTTGTATTATTTTAAAAAGCTGTATACAACAGACTACTTGTAGTTTGCTAGAAAAACAGCAAGTTTCCATTCCTATTAAAATAAGGTAACCGGGTGTACCACGGGGTAACATGGCTTTAAATTAACCTGCTGGGAAATCTGTCCTGTTGGCTGGCTTTCTATAGTATCCATTGTATGTGACAGTATGAGTTTCAAACTTTCAGAGTTGAGCAGTTCAAGGCATGAAGACCAATTTCATATGGAATAAGTAGTATTCTTGTTTCTAAAAGGAAGAAGAGTACACACTAATGGATGAAAGGGGGAACACAGAAGAGAAAGTAAAACTGCATTCTAATGTGTCAGACCTGTCAAAAAGCTCAGTATCTCTAGAAAAAAGCTTGTCTCAAGACTTCCTGTTGTCAGACAGTGAGTGGGACAATGCAAGTGATGATGCCTATTTCCTAGAAGCTACTGAAGATATGGAACTAGCTGAAGCTGCAAATGATAGTCTGAATTACGCCATGGAAGAAATTCCTGATGAAGTTTTTTTGGAAGCTTTAAGGAAACAGGACACTTGCAGTGAAGAAGGCAGCTAACCACAGGCTTGGCTAGCAAACAGCCTGCTGGCAATGAAGCCTGTGTATCGTATGCCTTCTATGAAAGATACTGCAATATAGTTCAAAAATGCTTTTCCAGAGCTGTAAGACAAAGATCTGAGTAACTGCTAACAAACAAGTATCCTCACAGTTGGATGATCTTCAACAGGCACGAGGAGATCATGGAAGATTACACAGGAGCTGAAGAGTACTGGACTGAAAACTCATCACGAATGCTGCTCCAAGTTTAGCACTTTTAATACTTTCTGCTGTGCAGTTTCTATTTTGTTAGTTGTATGTCCAAGTTTTACTGATAAGCCAAGTAAAATATATTTATTCCAGAAATTGGAGAAAATAGTTTATTTCAAATACAATTCTAATAAAAAGATCTATCACTAATTCAACCAAAGTCTATGAGTTCTCTTTTAAAAGTGTATATTGCTTTAAAGATTATGTTAGTTTAATAGCCCAAGACTAAACCCCAACGTAGTTAACAGAGCACAGAAAAGCTTTAGTACTTTAACTGGAATTGCTGTTTCATTAATTTCACTGACATTGTAAGTTCTCACACAGACTATTTGACAATAGAAAGATAAAATCTCTGATTAAATCACTGACTAAACATTGAAGCAAAATAGAGCAACAGTGATTAAACAAGCTTTAAACACTGTCCATTCTAATAATTGTTCCTAACAAATGTCAAAGTCTATTAAAAAGCACTTAATCTTTCTTCGATAACTTTCCTCTTTGTACATCCAGAGCCTCTTCCAGTTTCATATTGATATTGTGAAAGTGTCTTTCTGCTCCTAGAATTCTCCGTGACTCCAGCAGAAGAGCTGGTAGGCTGGAAGTTCCGTACTGTTGTTAAGGAAATAAAATTACACGACAACATTTTTAAACTTCTGGAAAAATCACTTACATCTCTGTATTTATTTTTTCCTCTATCTGAAATGGTGCAAATGTGATTTTTAAAAGCAAAGAACAGCCAACATTAGAGAGTCTTCTGAAATGGTAGGATTTCCTTTACACATGGCAGGCATGTACCACACCAGGTCCTGAGCTACGGTAGAAGAGGAAGGAGTTCTAGGGCTACATGAGAAATTAATCTGGTGATGAAATACAGGTGCTGTTCTTAGCGTTAAATATCTTACAGAACAGACATGTTAAGTACCAGAGCTTTCCCTACCTTTGAACAATAACAAGAAAAGAAATGGATTACTTGTTTCTCACTGTTAATCTTTCATCAGTTTCTATTAAAATGTTAGGTCTGAGGACAACGGTTACGTTTCTATGTCCTTTGAATTCCTCGACATAGACAGCAAGGTAGCAGGATCCTCTCTGAAATACTTTAGTTTCTAACATGAGATCAAAAAAATGAGTGAGATACTGTAGTACAGTTACAGCAGTGATTCTCAAGTTGTTTCCACAAGGGCAATTAACAAAATATTGCTATTCAATATAAGTTAAACTTTAATAGAAATGCTCATCAGTCGGGGGGGGGGGGGGGGGGAGGATCCAGAACAGTTCAGAAACACATGCAAAATATGTACTTACTACCACTTTGTCTCTTGGGTTTTCTTCTCTATAATCCAAACAGTCTTGCTGTAGTTCCTTTAAATCAGTAAGTAATTCAGTTGCCTGCCTCAAGGAAGATTTCCTTTCCTGTAACTCAGCATATTCTCTTTGTAGTTTTATCAGTTGTGGTTCAACTCTGAAAAAGATCAAGGCTTTGATGACTATATCTGATATTTATTTCAGGAGTAACTATGACCATATTTCCTCAGAAGACATAAGGGAAAGGTTGGTCAGAAATAGAAAGCCCAGGTTAGTACTGTTTAAGTAGAACATACTGTTTAATTAGACCAACCAGCATATTATTTAAATAGGAGCATGGGTCCAAATCCACAAAAAACGCCCAACTTTTTTCCACATCTCACTTGTGAGTCTGACAATACAGCCACTCTCTCTTAAGCACTCACATTTTTCAAGTGAAGTTTCTTACGTGCCCAGTGTTCTGCTCTGCACACACCTGCTGCAGGCTGAGCTATTCAGTGCTTATGCTGAAGCACGCTCAGGATCTACAAATTATGTACGCCTCTGCCTAAGTAAACTGGAGGGCTCAACATGTTAAATTAGCACTCCAAAATCCGGACACCAAAAGCCATTTTCATTTAATAGTCCCACAGCAGAAAAGCTTTCTTAAAATGATCAAATGATTAAAACACAACCAATAGAAAAATGTGAAGAGAGCTTTCAATCTGTGCAGGAATTCAAACCCATGTTGAGGGATGCCTTTAATTATTTCTTTGAGTGTTTGTGCTTAATACTGCAAAGAAAACAAAACTCGTGGCCATGGAGGAAAGGCTTTCATCTGCCTTTGTGCATCCAAGCCCACAGTTCCCTACAGAGTTAACACGTGTGTTACAGGCAGCTTCAGTACAAAGCTTGTCACTAGTAACCAGCTGGATTTGGGGCAGTCTAATGGTTCTTCCAGAGAACGTAATTTCTATGTTGTGTATCTAAATGATACTTAAGATTAATGCCAAGTTGGAGAAAGGGAATTGTGTGGCCCCATGAGATGGATGCAAACCATGTATTCAGAGGCATCCCTGACAAATCACAGTGGTGAACTACATTCTCCCACCTCAAAACCAGAAAAGCTCTCTGTATTACCTTTGTAAATTTATGATTCATCACCTTTGCAATTCCAATTGTAACGTTAGCGGGTTTTTTAATGAACTTACAGTCTGAAATACCATCCCAGTTACTAGTTAGCTAAGAGAACTTGCAAGAATGAAATATGGAAATGAGAGGTTATCCCAAGCTTTTGTAAAAACAGAAAGCAATACAGAACAGATACAGAGTTTCGTCAAAATGAAAGAACAAAAAAATAGTACTTTCACTTCTGAGTTAAAAAATACCAGACTCCTTAAGCTCTTCAGGCTATTATTGTGCTTCATTAGAAACATACCCAATTAGCTCTTCTCTGAGTTGCAACAGTCGCTGCCTTTTCTTCTTGATGTTTGTTATTACCTGAAACAGTGAGGAAAGTCTTTGAAATGGTTTCTGTGACTTCAAAGGCAACAACTCAAATGCTACTGGCTTTTGTCTCTGAGGTTTTATGCTTCTGATTCTTGGTGTGGAAGATTCCAAGATACCAGACCTTATAAACTGCCATATTTGAAATTCATATTTTAGATATTTTAGAGAACTTTAAAGTGTTAAACTCTCATTTTCATCCAAAATTTCTCTTAAGGAACACTGGATTTACAGTCACACAAGAGGAGTTTGTCACATTTTGAACACAAACATGATCAACTCCGGCAGGTTTTTGTTTGAAAAATGCAGAGTAATATGAATGTATGTTCGGTATGATTGCCGTAACTAAGGATAGTTAAGCTGTCTTTATTACAACATTCAATTGAAAAATAATTATAAATTTAGCACATGAAATCTGATTTTTAAAAAATGTGTAAGAGGCAAAATAAGGATAACTTACACTAGTTCCTCTTTCCATCAACATTCCTTTGTGGCATTTTCAGTCAATTACTACTCGTTCTGAACAAACAGAGAAACTGCCGCCTTCTGAACAGAAATCTTGCATATATTTAGGGAACGCAGGTTCCCTTAGACTTCTCTCCTTTAAATTAAACAACCCAATTCTGTCCTCACAAGTCACCATCTTTGCTGCTCTCCTAGATTTTATAATCATCTCTGTTTCTTGAAGGTTAGCTCTCAATATTTAATTGGCTCTCCAGGGGCTTCACTGGTGATCATTAAAGAAAAGAGTAATTTACATGCATAGATACCTACACACCCTGATGTGTACTACTCCTTCTTACACCGGTATAGCAGTATATGTACAGAGTTTGCAATCCATCAAATTTCCTCAGATCTTTTAGAAAAACCTCTATCCTCTATTTGTGCAGTTGATTCTGTAGTACAGTACACTTTTTTGTGAATTATTTTATTTCTTAGTCAACTTTTTGAAGTTTCAATGCCCGCCTCTGTATGCTGTACAGCCTAGTGATAGCACATCTTTCAGATATGTATTTACCTTCGCATTTTTTTTCTTCATATTCTTTAATTCCTGGACTTCTGCTATCTATAGAGGAAAAAGAAGAATTACAGACTGACTGTGGATCTTAATTTCATCTCTATCCTCCTAAAAACACGGTTGCAAGAATTACCTTGGAGTAACTTAAAAAGCTATTAAAAAACCAACACTGGTTCAAAGGAAGATTACGAGTTCTTTCCTCTCTCTTCATGCCAGAGGAAGACTGTAGCACAAAATTAGTCATCTTGCACTAGTTAGTGCAAGTAATACTCCTTGTACCGATTAGTGTAATAACTACCTAGCTTAATTTTTCTATAATTTCATAGAAAATGTAGAAATCTAGTCATTTTAAAACTTGCTTATTCTAACAAATCACTCAGAATTACAGTTCTGGTACTCATCCGTTGTGCTTACCACAACTCCTGCAAAGTTCTGAGTTTACTAGATGTAATTAGTGAGAAGAAATCTAATCTAAGCTAATGAGCTTTTTACAGTTAGGTTCAAACTGTTAATTAAAAAAGGATGATTTTCCCTGAACTACGTTAGAAGCCTTAGTCAGGCCTCTACACAAGAGTGACTGAGATGCAGTATAAAGATTAAATCATCAATCTTTTACAACTCCAGTCCACGAGCTTTTAAAACGGTGTTTGACATAACTGTTTGCTCATTCAAATTATGCAGCTCTCCAGTTTTACTACATAATGCTTTAGATATGACAAATACTTCAGGATTATTAGATGCTTCCCTATTCTAAACAGCTGCCAATTTTGCAACGTACTTGCACAACCGCAGCGTTGCGTCTAAAGGCCATTCTCATGAATGCCAGCACAGAGGCTGCAAATCATAACCTGCACACAGCAAACTCTGTTTTCGTATTATTTATCCTGACAAGAGATTACAAAATGTAAAGTATCATACAATAAATGTGTCAAGGACAATATAAAACCATAGGCATTTTGACTACAATGTAATATACAGCTCTATA
This sequence comes from Grus americana, assembly GCF_028858705.1. NCBI lineage: Eukaryota > Metazoa > Chordata > Aves > Gruiformes > Gruidae > Grus > Grus americana. Next base: position 35,867,011 of record NC_072855.1, on the reverse strand, counting down.
ATCACTACCACAAAATTGATTTTATTTATAGTATACTTACAAGATCAGTGATTTGGTCCTTGAAAGTGGAACAGAAGCCATTGATAGCTTTTCTGCCAATGTTTGATTCTATGCTCTGTCTGGGGAAGTCAGAGGGACAAGACACAACCCATTTGGTTTAGTAAAGGAGAAATCTCATCCAAAAACATTCGAGTAACGAGTAAAACTCAGTGTTAAGCAGCTAGCGGCACAGGCAACTGCAGATCTTTCTGATTGCTTTCTTTAAGCAATAGCTTAATTTCTACATTGAAAAACATCAGCTGAGATGTGTTGTTCTTATGTTTGGAAAAATATCAAATTCCTGGAGACCACCTCAAGACTGCATATGAAAAAATATTTGTGTCACAGAAATCTAATAATCATTAAAATAACATCAGAATGTAACCATGCAATACTGCATTCCCTAAAGGACAGTCCATTAGCAAAAACGCATGTAATTTGTTTTTTAAAACTTTGAGTGTTCAGCCATAGGAAAGCAGAACATTTACCTGTAATTTGCTGCCATCTTCTCAAATTCAGCCAGAACGACATCCAGTTCTGTAATATCTGTAGGAGATCTCTTCAGCTCTTTGGGACACCAAATGTGTACAGAACATGGGCTATTCACTGAAACAAGAGAATAAAGATAAGCATTGCACAATTCTGGTACGTGTTCTAAAATAATAGAAAAGTTATTGTGCCTGCCATTAACATAATCATCTAGATGTTATGAATAATATGAAACTTGAAGAGAGGGATATATGAATTATTTCATCTGTCTTGGGCTAAGCAACTATGATAGATTTATCTGGGAACACTTTAGAATTTGGATGATCAATCATATACAACTTATTTCTTATTCTTCATCATTTCAAGCAAGTCCAGGAGCACGTTAGTAAACTAACGGATAAACCGCACAGTGTACTGCAGATATAGCTGTTTGTGCTGTAAAAACTATTAGCCTGAGTTTGGGCAACCTGCATTACTCAAAGAATCATGAGTTGTTATATCATATTTGTATACATTTTGTATTAATACCATACATGCTTCCAAAAAAAGTTATACACAAATATGTTTCTTTAAGCTTTGCAATAGTATTATTAACTAATTCCACAAAAAGTTAAACCATGCTTCTTCACACACTCTAGATGTAAATCTAGGACTTGAATATGATGAGGTACTGTTCAAAGGAAGCAAGATGACACCTGAGAAAAAGTTTCTCTCTACCAAAACATGCCACTGTCTTGAAGCTCCTTATCTCAAAGGTCTTTATCCTACCAGCTGTGCCTCCACTGTAAGTCGGGGGCACTCCAAGCTCTGCCCCACAGCTGGTGCTCCAGGCTTCCAGGCTACGGGATGTACTGAAGTGTCTTACAGCTCCAAATCCACGGACCCAAGCTTCCCTCCAAAGGGAACCAGCCCGCATGCAAGGGATAACGCACACCTACACCTTACCTCTTCAGGGAAGCAATAGGCAAGTCCAGGGTTGCAAACCATGGGGATCATGGCACACCAGACCCTCCATTTAACTGTTGCTAATGGGTGTCTAGACCAAAACTGAAACTAAAACCTCCCATTTCTAGAAGCAGTATGTTGCTACATACCAGAAACTAAACCACTGAGTTACAGAAAAGCATTCATCTTGAATGAGGAAAGGCTATATGGGAGTTTTGAAAAGTCTACTTTACCAGAAGGATCCAATGTGGTGGTCTCTGAAGGCCGCTTCTTTTTCACCTGGAATTGAGTAGTATTCAGAGCCTTCTGTGATATAAAAAGCAGATTAACTTTAAAAAAAAAAAAAACCCAAACGCTAGGTTCACTCATTTAAAATTCTGAAAGATGGCAATTAGGCAGAACACACAGAAGTATTAGTTTTTCACGACCAAAATGTCAGTACCATATGCTTAGGCCTATATTGCCAGAATCACAGCACAGCGATCACACTGCTGAGGGACAGCAGTTGCCTGACTGACATGTCAGCCACTGGCCATCCAGCAGGAGGGACATTTTAAGGAGCACATGGCCCCTCAGTTCAGCAATTATTGCCAAAATTAACAGTTCTCTGATCAACAGCACCTCCTTACCTTACTTTTCACCCACATTTTGTCCTAATTCTTTCTCTACTTTGAAGACTTTATGACACCAACAGTAATTCTACAACACACATGCAGTTTACTGATGAAAGGCTAACACTCTGTACTGAATTTGACAACACTTTTTTCAACAATTCCACTAAATTTCAACACGCGGAAAAACTTCTATGCAAACTAGTGGATAGCTTCTTTTATCACAGGCCTACCTTCTCAAGTCTGCAGATAGTTAACTTTTCCTTTGCACGCCTGGCAGCTAAGTGGGCCAAAAGCATTTTACACTAATTGTGGTCTAAGTGTGGAAAAACACTCATTCAAAAACAACTGTTTTTTGTCTAATATATATTCAAAATTAATTTTATCAATGAAAAATTCAATTCTCTCCTAAATATGTTCTTACTTCAATATTGAACAAGTACAAGGGATTTATATTCCATTTAGTATGCCATTCTTTAAGAACATATATTCCAGATATAAAAAAGTTATTTCAAAGAAGGAAAGAACATATTCCCAAAAGAGCAAGAGAATGGGCTACAGGACCTGGGAATACCTGGCTATTATATTCCCCATTGACATGATGACTGTAGCTTTAAGCATTTGACTTGGCCATCTGACAGGAATACTTTGAGGATTAATGATATGGGATACAATTAAGTACTAAGGAAGTACTAAAAAACAAATGAAAGGTCTTGCTCTCCCCTCCTCTCTAATGCAGACATGGCATGAAGTTAAGTTGAAATTAAATTGACTGACACTCTCATGCAACTTTTTCTGTACCGCATCCTCCTGAAGGGGCTCATCTTCTGAATCTGGTGTGTTGAATTTCTGAACATCCCCATCAGGTGTTTTTAAGCAATGCGCTTTTTTACTAGGAAAAGAAAAATAGCCATGTGTAAACCTGCTACACACTGATAAATAATGATCTTCAATGATGTAAACAACAAAATCTGAGGGTTTGGGTAACATTCTGTATTGCTATGTCATTCAGTTTGTGCCTCCTAAATCAACTACATAAAAAGTTGCAAATGGCACATACAGGGAACAGAATCTTTATTCCTCAACAGCAACCCTCGCGACAATTTAGAAATCCATTACTAACTGACCACCGGGACAGTCATGTTGTATTGAGGACAAACTTCAAAACAGAGACAAAATGATTATTGAGGATATTTTAGCAGGAATGGAGAAGACTTTCTTGGTAAGGGGCGGGGTTGGAAATAAAAACCCCCAAAATTCATACTCTCATATAAGCACTATTATTGCCTTGCTATTTAATTCAAATAAGAACTATTTCAGATTTAAACCAAATTTGATTTAACAAATGAGTATTTTAAAATTTCTAAGAGACTTGAAAAATAATTTTCTTTGTTACCTACAATTTAACTGCCTTCTACCTATTTTTCAATTTTTCCACCTTTTAACTTTAAAGACACCAGCATTTAGAAAACTAATTAATACCTCACAGAAGTATTTTAAAATCCTTTCATATAGAAAAAAATAAATACAGTGAGTACTTAAATCAATGCACTGCTTACAAAAGGCAAACTCTTAATTTATTCTCCCATTTCTTTTCTACTTTCCTCAACCTTACTTACTCTTTTGGTTTCTCAGCTGGGAAATTTTAAGTTAAAGCATCTGTTCAATAAGCAACTAGGGAAGCCCGACAAACAGAACATTTTCCCCATGTAATCTAAAAATCTAAAGATTAAATTAAATGCTGGCATTTTATTTTTTTTTCACCAGACCTTCTTTCCGTATTTTTCCTTTTTGGAGCTGAAACATGACCAAGTGACTCGTTTGGTGAATGTTCCTCCCCATAAGCATCCACAGCAGTACTGTGCAAAGGGTGATCTATAAGGAACAGAAAATAAGCCACGTGAAAATTGTTCTGATCTGTTCAGGCAAAGAGCATGGACGTGCTAGTGCTGCCTGCCATTAAGTTTAGAATTTTTGTGGTTTGCTCGTTAATACAAAGGAAGTCTTGTTAAAAGTTTTACTTGAGGATTAGGAAAAATATATACAGTGAAAAGCTTCAGAGTTTCTATACTCATCCACCTGCTATTTCTTTACAAACTGAAACCAAAGGTGAATGACAGCTCAGCATGTACATATGGCATATAACAAGCAAAACATTTTGTACAGTTTATTTAAAGTCTCTTTTTGCTATCGCATGCATCAATCTTCTATACATTTAAACACCTACTTTCTAAATGTTACCTTTTTTTTAATATGGATTTTTAGCTGCTTTATTGGATGCGATAAGACAACAGTTACAGCTGCTACAGAAAGTTTGTAAATGTAGAATTCTTGAAGGTAGCTATCAAAATAGATTAAAACTCTGAGAACCTTAAGGTTTTAGTCTGCTTTCTATAACAGGTATTTCTTTTTTTTAAGCACATTACAACAGAAATTTAGTGTTAGCTTACATTAGTGTTAGTGGGCATCCTTTTTATAGTTTTTAACACATACCACAGAGATGAGGAATGGAAAAGCTTTTAATTTCCAAGCCTTTCCCTTATGACAATCCTTTTCCTACATTGTCCTTTATAGGTCACTTTCAATGTTGTTTCTAGTAGTTACATGTATATTTCCATGATTTTCACAGAGTAATAAATATTACAGCTGAGAAACAGTTCTTTGCATTTCCTCTACAACTTCTAATTACACAGTTTTGCAAAGATTTTTCTTACTGACGTCGACATATAAGAGCTAGATATATATTTAATAACAGAGGACTTCACATGGGGCCACCTATTCCATCTAAATTGATTCTCTTCCAGTATACTGAGGACACATTGCACAACTCCCATAGCTTCGCCAAAAATAGTATGCTTTTACGATGTTATTTTTTTAAGTAGAACATCCCTGTGAATGTTTAAGTTTGCTGCCACGCATACTCTTACAATAGCAAAAATTTCACCTCATAATTTGTGTAATGGTGTAACTTAAGACATTTAACTTTCCTTTTAAAATGCAAATTCTGACACAATTGCAATGTTATATTGCGTGAATTCTACCATTCAGACTACAAAACTTCAATAGCCAGTATTCTTCCATCAATTTTTACTTGTGTGTATTACAGCATTATTCACGTTACTTCCTAAATGACAGAATATAATACCGTGCTCTGCAGTGGGTTGACCCTGGCTGGAGGCCAGGTGTCCACCAAAGCGGCTGTCACCCCCCTCCTCAGCTGGACAGGGGAGAGAAAGTATAACGGAAGGCTCATGGGTCAAGACAAGGACAGGGAGAGATCACTCACCAGTTACTGTCATGAGCAAAACAGAAAAACTTAGAAAAAAATTAATCTAATTTATTACCAAACAAAACAGAGTAGTAAGAAATAAACCCAAGTCTTAAAACACCTCCCCCCACCCCTCCCTTCTTTCCAGGCTTAACTTCACTCCTGATTTCTCTGCCTCCAGGAACAGGGAATGGAGGTTGGGGTCAGTTCATCACGTCTCTGCCGCTCCTTCCTCCTCAGGGGGAGGACTCCTCACACTCTGCCCCTGCTCCAGCCTGGGGTCCCTCTCATGGGAGACAGTCCTCCACCAACTTCTCCAACATGAGTCCTTCCCAGGGGCTGCAGCTCCTCACCAGCTGCTCCAGCGTGGGTCCCCCACGGGGTCACAAGTCCTGCCAGCAGGTTTGCTCCAGCCTGGGCTCCTCTCTCCATAGGGCCACAGGTCCTGCCAGGAGCCTGCTCCAGCGTGGGCTTCCCACAGGGTCACAGCCTCCTTCAGGTGCCTCCACCTGCTCTGGCACAGGCTCCTCCATGGGCTGCAGGTAGATACCTGCTCCCCACCATCCTCCATGGGCTGCAGGGGGACAGTCTGCCTCACCATGATCTTCTCCATGGGCTGCAGGGGGATCTCTGCTCTGGCGCCTGGAGCACCTCCTGCCCCTCCTTCCTCACTGACGTGGGTGTCTGCAGGGCTGTTCCTCTCACATATTCTCACTCCTCTCTCTGGCTGCAGTTTTCTCTTGTGCAGTTTTTTCTTTTCCCTTTCTTAACTATGTTCTCCCAGAGGCACTACCACTGCTGCTGATGGGCTTGGCCTTGGCTAGTGGCAGGTCCATGTTGGAGCTAGCTGACCTTGGCTCTGTCGGACATTGGGGAAACTTCTAGCAGCTTCTTGCAGAAGCCACCTCTGTAGCCTCCCCACTACCAAAACCTTGCCAAGCAAACCTAATACACTATCAAAAATACCCCTGCCTCTCCTGCCCATAGTTTTCTCTGGCAAAGAAACAATACCTTTTCCTAGGTAAACACTGAAATATTTTGCCCATTTGGTTTGTTCATGAAAACCATACATTAAATGACACTGAAGTTAATACTAACCAAATGAATCATCAAGCTCCTCGAGTTGATTTGTTTCTGCTACCTTCAATATCCTTGAGACATCTGGTTCCTCTAGTGAAAGGAATTTCCAACGAGGATGGGAGCTGGCTTTGTGTTCCTGGATGAGTATGAAAGTAATAGCTAGTTCATCCAGCTTTTTGAGTGTAAAACAGGTTAAATATGCCAATGAACTTCAAGTACATTTGACTAGAAATATACATTTAACCTGGATCATATTGACTACTGAACTACAAATACAAAGTATTTGAAGCATGTTTTTTTCCCCCAGGCTGGTGGTTTTTTTTTCCTCCTAAGTGAAGTGATGGTATAAAACTTATATATTCTACTATTTAATACCATACTGTAGCATCAACTTTGTCTTATTTTATAAAACTAAGGGTATAAGCATTGAAATCTTATAACAGTCTAATATCTAGTTTCTATGATCTGCAACCTTTTTCTTTTCAGGCATTAAAATATTTCTTCTTTCATCTCTATATTACATGAATTTCCATCCTTGTCTAATTTAATGATTCTCCTTTTAAAAAAAATGAAAATCTATGCATAACTTCTTATAAAAGGTGGAATTTATAAGTATTACACAGACACTTCTGTAGAGCAGAAGGGCAGGGGAGAAGGGCAGTAGTTTATGAAATATTTATCAGCGTGTCATTCACACCCTAAGCGTGGGAGTAACTTTCCTCACTCCTACGTGCGTGCATGGAAAGGGAATTACAAGAAGAAAACACTAACTTCCTAAGCTTTTAATTTTACTAGCACATCACAGCGCCTCACAAATTTTGCTACTGTACCGAATATAGGCACATCAACTATTTCCTCTTTAAGCTATTCTCTTTAGTTTTACAAGACTGTTTTCAAACTTTTGCCTGTTTGAAAGCCAGTAGCCCATTTTGCCTGATGATGTACTTACTCCTAAAAAAAAGAAAAAAAAAAAGAAAAAATAGAAAAAGAAAAAACCCACACCCCAAACCCGCACCAGCAGGCACTGCACAGCACAGCTCCCAACAAAGCCCCACGTTAACACCTGTGCAGCCAACACCAGAGCAGAGGCCACAAAAGCACCGTGAAACAACAACACATTGCTGTTTTAATTCTGCTCAAATGAGCAAAACATACCTTTAATTTATTTCCTGAATGATTCCTCTTTGTTTTCTTCTTTGAGGACATTTCACTAGTCAGTATATACTGCTAAATATACAACTAAGGATAAAGTTATCATAAAATTGTCCCCGATACAAATCTGCTTTCTCTGTCTCAATACCTGGGAGAGAATGGGAGATCTCTGTTAATTCAACGTATTTTGCACACCTCACTTTAAAAGTAGTAAAGCTCACTTTATTAGACCAGCCTGACGCCTGACACAACACTTTTAAGTTAGTAACACTCACGTATTAAAAAAGATAAAGCAAGAAAACGCATAGCGCTATTCACACCTTTACTTTTGCTTCACAGCTGCTGCTTCTGTCATGAAGGAGACCTCGGGCCTTCGCCAGGAGCCCAAAGGCGGGCTGGGCTGGGCACCCCGCTTCGCGACAGGCAGGGCCCAGCCGCGGCGAGGCCCGCCGCCTCGGGAGGAGAAAAGGCGGGCGGCGGCCCCACCGGTCCCCCTGCCCCGCCTCGCACCGCCCGACCTCCGCCGCCTGGCGCGGGGTGCCCGCCGGCACCGACGCCCCCCGGCCCGGCCCAGCTCCTCAGGAGAGACCCACCTGCCAGCAGCGGCGCCGCCTTTCTGCCGCGATTCAAACCGGCCGCGCAGCTGGCGGGAAGGGGAGGCGCGACGAGCCGACGCAGCGCCGGAAGGGGAACCGGGACGGCGGCGGAGGCACCCGCCGTGATAGAGCCGCTCCCCTCCCGGCCTCCCGCCCCCGAGCGCAGGCGCGCTGCCGACAGCCATCCCCAGCCGGGGCGGGGGAAAGCCGTAACGGGGCCTCGCTGTGGGGGAGCGGCTGGGGCCAGGGGCCGAGCAGGGAGACGGGAGCCTGGCCACCCCCGTGCCGCTGCGGTCCCAGGCCGGCACCAACTGCCAGGGGAAGGAGAGAGCACTTCGGAGAGGGGTTTGCTCACCTTCGGTGGGCAGCAGTTATTTTAAAATGGAGTACCAAGGTACTTGTGCACCAGCAGCTGCTGCCTCCTCCCCCCCCCATTTTAAAGAGCCGAATGAGGAGAAAAGTCTGGATTCAGTGTTCCAGTAGAATTCACCTGACCATGGCTGTACTGACCACTTTTTCCCTGCAGACTACACTACAAACAAAGCCCACCTTCTCTCCCCCAGACATGCCCCAAATCAAAGCTGTATATGGGTGGCATTATATAAACAGGCTAAGACATTGCTTGTCTAGAAAAACAAGTGAATAGGATCATTTCTATAACAATAACCTGACAAAAACTTGCAGCAGTTAAAGAAACATCAAAAATAGTTGCTATAATAGTGTGCCAAAAAAAAAAAAGTAGGCTTCAGATTGAAAACTTGTAATTCTAGACCTCTGGCATATAGTTACTCCACAATTTAATTGTCAAAAGTCCCTTTTCATGTCACAGCTCTTCACCCACAGGTAAAGGTGTTCTAGTCATCAGCTACTGCCCCCCTCCCCCCCCCCGCCCCTTTTTCTTTCCCCAACCAAATAATCCCAAAGTGATCTTTCACTGTGTTTTAGCTTAACAGGTAGAGTGGTGTCTCTACTAGTTTGCTGGCTTACAGCACCCAGCGCTATGTAGCAGTCCACGAGCTGAAGGTAACCAGCAGTAGTACAGACTAGACAGCACAGCTTTGTTTCTGTAGTGAAAAATGGCTCTTCCAGAAAAAGCTGCCTTTGATGGGATGTGTTAAGAACATAAACCTTAGATTCAGCTCTTAACCATCTCCCTTAGAGGTGGGGTAGCACTTCACCCTGTCTTCCCAAGCAGCATATTCATGTGTGTATGGCATTGAATAAGTGGCAAAAATTTGGATTGGAGTCCCTTCAGGAACATACAAAATCACTTGAGGATAAAGTCTACATGACTAGAAACAGAAATGTGCTTATATCACAGTAACATCAAAACAGCTTCTTGGTGGTGATGCTTCATCTACCACTGTCTGATAAGTCTGCCCTTGAACTCTCTCATACCATACCCCTGATGAAAGCCAGATGCATGGTAGAAGGGGGGAAGGGGAGATGATGGCAGCACAGGAAGGACAACTACCACCACCCAAAAGCAGTGTCAGTTCAAGAAAAACAACTTTTGAGTGAAATCAGGAGTTATGGTAACGACACTACCTAACTGAGAAACATACTGGTAACAAAAATAAAGATTTTTGTCTAAGAATACTGATGGAGCAAATTATATACAATAGCATCCCTTTCTTATAGATAATGGCCAAAGTAAACTGTCACAACCAGCACTTATCCTCTATTTAGTATGTTTGTAGCAGTGGAGTGTCAGTTTGTCAGTTACCAAATTACACCTTGGCTTGTTAATCGGCAGCATCTTTCCTTGATAAACAAACACTTCACTGAGTTGAAATGCAGAAATATTTATTTTGGTTTCCTTCATTGGTTTTGAAAATTGTTTTGGTTTTATAAAACATAGAAATAGCCAACACTAAGCAAACATTTGAATTCCAATGTAACAAACTACTGCTCTAACCAGTTGACTTGGATTTGTGTACCTTAATTGCACACATGTATGAAATTATGCTACAGGGTAGTGCATTACAATCACACACAAATCTTAGTGCAAACCTTGTTGTGCTTGTATTTTACATATATCCATGTTTTCAAAAAACAGCAATGAATGCTAATGCAAAACCAACTCTGTTAAGGATAGCAAAAGACTTATGCTGTAATAAGGCTTATTTCTGCTGATTTATCAAACAAAAGGTAACTAGTTATTTTGTCATTTATCTGGGAATTAGGTTTTTATCCCTGAACAAATACCCATCCTGTGCCAACACAGTTCTGTTGGTGTATATAAATACTTCCAATTGCTGCAAAGCATCAGGCAAAAACATTCTACCTGACCTATTTTGCTATTCAGTGAAGAATACTCAGTGGCTCATACATAAAGCACAGAAAACCTAGAGGTTATATCAGAAGCTCTTCTGCTTACAGAGGATCTGGCACATTTTTAAAAAATGCATTTTAAATACATGTTCAGGTAAACGAGTGGCTAGTACAGGTGCAGTGTTTATCTGACTGTTAGCATAGCCCAGCCTCCTGAATGGTTTTGGTTTTAGGTCTCTAGTTTTCTCACCGTAGTCAGGATCTGTTCATTTACAGGGCTGGCACTACTCTGGATTTGTGTTAGCGTAGCAAAGGCTACACTTGATGAGTTAACTGCATCAACTTCTAGTGCAGAACCACCAAATGCAGACTTACTCTGAGAAACTTGTATTCATCTGTCTCCTTTGTGTGGAGTTATGACTTCTACCTTATAAAAGTACACCTCAGAACTGGCTGCAGATATAGGAGGGAGACAAAAACCACTCAGATGCCCTGCCCCAGTTAATATCAGGACTAATGCAAGATGTGATACCAGCTATACAACTGTAAGGGTTGTTTTTGGTTGGGTTTTTTTTTATAACAGATTAAGTAATCTTTCTGGGGATGCAAGATACTTAGAGGCATTTTCAAACCTGCCAAATCCTTTGTGGAACTGACAACTGCAAACAGCAAACATGCTGGCAATAAGAAAACCGTAGCTCCTTGGTGAAGGAGAGTCCCATTTTTGGCCAAGGAAGTCTTAAATAACTTACATATAGTTACCATTTATAGTTAAGGCTCTTTTTGGAAATTGTAGGTGACCATAAAAACAGTATGCAACACAACTTGACTGTAAGGCAGTGTTCCATTTCTTCAGTGTTCCTATGGCAAGTACCCATTTTTGTACAAGTTAGTGATTGCACAGTTTCCTTCCCTATGTTTGCTGTAGTCAAATTACAGATATGAAGGCCAACAGTAGACATCAGATGTGTGCCACTTTCTTCATTCCATTCGCAGTTACATTTTGGCATTAGCATAGAGTTCATCTATCTGTGACTGGAAATATTTTCGCAGTTCTGGTCTCTTCGCCTTCAGTGTTGGTGTCAGCAGGCCATTTTCAATAGAAAACATTTCAGTGTGTATGACAATGTCTTTGACCTGGAAAGTAAACAGTTATTAGCCAAGCTGCATTCCTTGAATTAGACAAGGCTATGATGTCTGAGCAATTTTTTAACAACAAGCCTGTCACTTTAAACATTCTCCAGATGCAAATTAAAAGCAGTTTCTGGAAAGTCAGATTATATTGGTGTTGAGAAGTTTAAAGAATTAGGTGTTCAGTTCTCACAAGCATCTTACCTGTTCAAATGACTTCAAACCAGCATCTTTCCCAATCCTCACCATGTCTTCCAGAATGTGTTTTTTGAGGTCCTGCGGATACAGGATGACATCATATAGCTTGAAAAAGTTGACACAGATCAACTAGCTGTTTAGTTAGATACAACTCACCTTGTTTTTACATAGCTCTTCATATGAGCCTTCAAGTCCCTTTTTCTTGGCCCAGCTGCACAAAGTCTCAGGATCAGGTACCACAATAGCTACTAAGAAGGCCTAAAAAGGAATTTTTGTCAAGTTTTTTCTTTTCTTTTAAAGTCAACACTTTAGTTCCTACACATTTCTTACTAGTCAGTGTTAAAAATGCTGTCCAAAACCTGATCCTGCTGTAATGTCAGCAGCTGTCTGCTACTTGAACACAGGAGTGCAATTCAGAAGCTTGCACTTGAGAGTTACTCTTGTTAAGACCCACATTTCAATTTACACTTGCAAAAATCTGGACATCTTGGGTTTTCTAAATTATTTTCCCTACATACTGTTATCTAACTTATATACAATCATTAATACTCATTTAAATTAATCCAGCTCCACTACCTGGTCTGAAACTAAATCCAGAAACACATTATTCAACTGCTAGAGTTGAAAGTACGTTCAGAACCAAAATGTGTAATGTTAAGAAATTTTAAGATTTCAGTCCTAAAGTTTGAGGTGGGGGGAGGGAGGAAAGGAAGACTTTTCTGCAGTCTCCTCTTGCATTAATTTTTAAAATTCCTGAAGAATGCTTACCTGCAAGCTCTCTCCATGGACAAACACCTGAGCAAGTGCTTCACATCTCAGATAGACATTTTCTATCTTCTCTGGTGCTATGTATTCTCCCTGGGCTAGTTTAAATATGTGTTTTTTCCGGTCAATGATCTTCAACGTACCATTCTGTTGACAGAAATAACTTCCACTCAGAAGAGACACTTCAAGTGAAGAAACAATCTACACAGCTTAAACATGCTACACTACTACAGTAAAATAGTGCTAGAGCCAGAGTACTGTCAAACTAATGCTAGAAGAAAACAGGCTTTGCACCCATCTAACCTAAACTAGGGAAAGCCTCAGGATTGGCACTAAGTGCTCCAGGCACACAGATTTATCTACAACAGTAATTATCTTCCCCTTCGAATTACTTTTCTTTATCTAATTAGTTGTGTTCAATACCAAATATTTTCTATATTATTTGTTAAATTACTGCCAATAACTACAGAAGTACGTTGCAGCTCTATAAGTGAACTTACTGGCAGCCATTTCCCAATGTCTCCTGTATGAAGCCAGCCATCTTTATCCAGAGCTTCTGCTGTTTTTTCTGGATCTTTCAAATAGCCACGAAATACATTTGGCCCTTTCACACACACCTGAAAACAACCATTTGTTAATGTACACTACTATGAAGTTAAATATTATTTGAAATGAATGCTTTCTCCAATCATTCTCAATAACCCCAACTAAAAAGACAAGATGAAGTTTATGCATTAGTACAGAAATATCTACTCATTGTTTGTTGGAGACCTAACATTTCCCATTTGTATAAAGCATAAGCAGCAATTGGAAGCATCTGTTCTATTCCAGTCTAGCAGCAGTGTTCCTACCTGTTATTTGAATAATCTTGAATTTCAGAGGAAATTTATTTTTATCTGAAGAAATCCTGCTAGATCCAGAAATATTACCTCTCAGCCTGGCAATGCGTTCGTTTCAGCCTTGGTAAGGTGAAAGGGGCACTGTGCTAAAACTAGTGATGAAAGAGCTGTGTATCAAGCAAGTCACATGTTTGCCGTCCAAAGGTAAACCAGTTAACACCTCAGGGCTTAGAGCACTCAAGATTTCTCTATAAAGGAATCCTGCAATTTCTTTAATTGAAGGTTGTCTGGATTTGTGTACCAAGTAGAAAACCAAGAACAACTTCGGTGGATATAACTCAATGCATGTGCATTATTAGGATCAAAACCAACCATGCTTACAAGGTATGAGAAAAGGAACCACAAGATAAAAAGCTTGTAGTAAAGAGGTTGCCAGAGAATCCGGTCAGACATTACAAGCTATATTAAAACAGTTAGTAGAGTACCTGTCAGTAAGAGAACATAAAAGTAAAGTAACTAGTCACGAACATGGACTAGAGCCTGAAGTATCCAGAGATGATCCCAGATTCAAGTATTTTCTTCTCAATATAACACCCAAGGTTCTGTAAGTTTTCTTTGGTGGGGAGAAGGGGGACACAGGACAGGACTCTTGTTATTTAAGGATCATCAGGACAATGAGATACCTCCTTATTTCTAAGGACAGCGAGGTAAGGCAAGATAAACCAGATTGAAGCAAAACTTAAAGATGCTGACCACACACAACTGTTGGGGACTCAGGAGTCCAAAAACCCTGAAAGAGTCCTCAAAAGCAACAAAACATTCAAACCATCACACCTGCTTGGCATGCCTGGATGACAGCAGACAGTAAGAAGGGTCTGATCTGGGCAACAGAATCAGGACTCTAGAACTAATGCAGAAGAAAAGGATAGAAAATCCAGTTTTAAGTTAAGGGCAAATAGATAATTTCTGTCAATAGGGGCTGATAAAATATTAGGCCAACTAATAGTCTAGGGGATTAGTACAGTTATAAAATGGGCAAGGAACTGGCTAAAGAATCTTCAGGCCCTAATATCAATTCTCAAACCAGAAGAAATTACTAATATAGTACAGAAACCGATTTTTGAAACATGCATTTCAAGTATTTTTAGTGCTTACATCAGCATAAAATACAGGCATGCTGGTGAACTACACTACAATGAACAGATGTTGTCAATAGGAGGGAGATGGTAGTATTAGTGAGGGTTCTGATGACCTTGTAGAGACAACACCAAACTCATGACCAAACCCAGATAAGCTTTGTTTTGTAGCAGAAATGACTTGGTTCTAAAAAAAAAAGAAGTTATCTGGAAGGATGTGTAGAGGAGAACTCTCTATGTCCCAGTCAAGTCAAAGGCTGACTGATCAAGTATTTCATTTGTCATGGCTCCTACATTCACGGGATGGCAGTAGGTGACAGTTTTTCTCAGTAGAGATGGCAAACCAGCTATCTGTATCCTGCTAACTAGTGCTAAGACTGCATCTGCATATGAGCATGTATAATTTTATTCACAAATGTAACTTTCTTGAACATGGATAACTGGCAAAAGTTAAAAGCAAGGCTGACAGAACAGAGACTATTGAAAGCTTACTCTCAGAAATGAAGACTAGGAGCGTTTAATTCAGCAAAGAGCACATGGAAGGAAGAAGATCTATTCTAGGCAAAGGATAATGAGAGCCAATTCTATAGCTATGGGCTTCAGTTCTGTGAAACAAGTTATAACACTTATTTGTCAAATTCAGAATAGTTAATCTCAGGAAGTTAGGACTGAAGGACTAAGATGGCACCTGATATATTAAGGGGCTACCATATTTATTCAAGTCTAAAGTAATTCCTAACACAGCAGACTTTCACAGTAAGTACAACAAAACATTTTTTAAAACTACTTAACTGTTTCTCATTACGATAACTTATACTCAGTTCCTCTAGCAGACCAAGCTTTAAAAGCATATTTAAAGTGAAGCAAAAATTGCTGACGACATGGGGCATGGGGTCAAGAACCTTGACATTGCTCTCCACTTGCAGTTTCCTACCACCAAGCCCAACTAACTCCTTGAGTATTTCTGGGAATTAAAGCCCAATAGTTTGTCCCTAGTCTCATAAAAATTATAACCAAAACAAATAAAGATTAATATGTTGTTTGCAGTCACAAATTAGTTACTTGCTTAAGCTACTTTATCCATCCATTTCTCATGCCTCAGCTGCCCCCAAGGCCTCTCAAAAGCATATGAAAGACACTACAATTTATTTTCTTTCAGGGCTTGGGGAAAATAAGTTACTACATGGACATCTGTTCAAAGTATACACACAAAGTTCAAGCTGTATACATTTACTTGGAAAAAATACTGTAGACAACAACATAAGCATTACACACAAAGCGGAGTCCTCAAAATGCAATTTGTAAAACAAGGGTGTTCAATTTGTGCAGGCTGCAGAAAAAAGCTCAGAAGAATGTGCAGGCAGTTGTCACAAATCACTAGGAGCCTTCACAGCATTTTATCTCCATTTCTCTTAATGGTGTTCCAGCCACTTCAAATTACCTCATCTCACACATCACAAGCTGGGTAAGAAGCTACATGCATCAGCTGTTCTTCAGCACTTAGCAGGGGGCAGGAAGCCCTCTGCTAGCATTTTACTGAAGGATAAATGCAGTATGAGATAGCTAGCTTCTCAGCTATCCCACAGCTGGAAGACAGCATATTGGTCATACAACCATAAATATGTAGTAATTTGTTATCCCACAGTAAGCTGCTGCTTCTCCCCTCTGATACACTATTTTCTGGTTTGCTTCTGTGAATCATTAGCTGGCACTGCATACAAGCAAGGCGGGTATCTTTGATTTTTAGGTAGCAGGCCATGTTTAGTGCTTTTACTAAACCCAGACAGTTATTTCAGGAACAAAAAAACATTTTCCAGGATTTCATAAGAGGCTCATATTGACCTTTTGAAATTACTTACCTCACCCTCTCCTTTGGCAGCCAAGTAATTCATTTCTTGTACATCAACAAGCTTGATGATACTGCATGGCATGGGTGCTCCAACATGACCTATTAAGTAACATAATACTTCAATAGCCTGAACAGCTTTTTAGTCAGGTTCTTGAAACAATAAGCTGGTTACACGCTAAAGAAAGATGGAAAACTTATTTCTGGTAATATACTACACCAATACTAGTACAGTAATAGCTTAAATTTGCTGGGGCATTCTCAGATATTCCTAGAATGTAACAAACAATTATGTACTCAGGCTTACTTTTTCTTATAATCGGGATCCTCAGTCTATAGACATGTTGAAGTAGCAAAAAGTCCCACTATAGTCTCAGTTATCAGCATTATTTCAGTTAGGGAGATGGAGGTGTAACAGCTGACAGAAATGCAGACTGTTTGTTCCAACACCAAAAAATGCCATTTAAGTTTCTAGCACTGTGTTTATACACAGCAGATTCCTATTCTGTAAAAATTACAGGGTTGATACTATGACCTCCCCTCTCCTGAATCCACTTCAACTTACAAGGACAAAGCATATTAAAGTTTGTATTACTGAACATTCCTAGCTATTTAGGGGTAGCAGCTTCAAGCGGTCCCTTCAGAACTTTTTTACTTCACTTGGAAGAAAAATGAGATCTTATGCTTCATGACAGGTGTACTGAAGACTCAATCATGTGATCAAGGAGCTCTATAGCATCCTGAAATTTAACAGACAGGCAGACAGTTAAACACCATACCTGCTGTCCAGTCACCTGGCAGTGACAGTGAGCATCCAGCTGTGCACTCAGTCTGTCCATAACCTTCATAAAACTAGGACAGGAAACCAAAAGATTATTTAAAATTCCTACTTTTCAACATGCAGTTTCTTCATTAAAATTAAATTAATATTTTGCTTCTTTCTCTAGTTGTTAGAGTTTAACAAAATCCCCAGCATCTTCTAAAAAGATTATGACTACATTAGAGTTTTATGACAATACACAATTAAGTGATAATATACCACCCTCAGTTCCAATATTTACTCAAAGTTTCACTCAATTTCACATGCTATGTGACACCTGTCTAGATCAAAACAGAAAGCAGAGGGAGCAGGACGAAGAAACTAAGAACAGTGGCACTAGCAATGACTTCATTCACATCATTTAAGAATAAGTTTGTCCAAGATAGCCAGGAATAGAACCCCATCACAGCTCTGTAATTATTATATACAAGACAGGTTTCACTTTTCTATGCAGAATGCAGTAGTGTGCTGGTGTAGCAATGAAGAACTTTAAAATGTGAGCCTTCTGTGACTTTTTGGAGTGTTTTCTATCCTTGAAATTTATTTCAACACATTTGTTCTATCCTGTGCCATTGTTATTCAAATTTTACCTCAAAAAGCGTATACTTTGAAGAGGCTCTGAAGATAAACGCAACGTGTGCAATCTGATTCTCCCCAGTCTCATCTTCAAAGCAACAACACTACAATATCATCACCTTGATTAGATTCTGTACAGTAGTTATGATTACTTCTGTAAGCAAGGGAAGCCTCAGAAACTTAATCCAAGAACATTAATTATTGCTTACAGCAGCCTCCAAAAACCTTTCCCTTAAGACAGTTCAGCTGGTTACTTTGAGTTATAATAAAGACTTTGGAATGAATACAGAAATCTCAGGGGACAGAGAGAAACTCTGGAAAGAAGCATGCACTTGTGTAGTCTCCAGGAAGAATGCCAGAAAGAGTTAACCATATAATCAGACCACAGAAATGCTCTAACATCAAAGCTAGAATGGGGTACTAAAATCTTCATGGTTTAGGATTAAGGCCAGGAAACTCACCTGACAGCCAAGTGCTGTTCTCAGGAAGGTCAGTACACTTGCAGATACAGGTGCTGCTCCTGTGACCATGAGCCTTACTTTTCCTCCCAAACTTGCCTACAACAGACACAAGATACTGTGGACACCAAAAGCATTTTAGAGAAGTTTCCAGGGTCGTCTTCCATCCCACCCTCAGCCACTGTTCATCTATAGCGCCACCCACAAGTGTTAGAGATTAAAAACATTGCAAGAAAGACAGCTTGCAATAGGAGACTGAACTTTAATCTCATTAATGGCTAGAAGAAACAGTATCTCAAACATACAGTATCTCCAAAGACTATGCTGTGGTGTCACTACAATGCACACTCGGCCAAAAGTCTAAAAGAGCTTAAGTCACGGCCTTAGAGCAATGACTATTTTTAACTGCCTTCTATCAGCTTCTCATACATCCTGAATGCTATAAAAAGCAGCCAGAGGGGCATGTTGTACAACCAAGGTCAGGGCCAGAGCAAGTGAGTGCCAGATATAATAGCAGGCATAGCTTACTAGTGACCAACAGTGAGGAGACAGTAGGGGCTGCAGGTCGCACGAAGTCACATTTAGCATTCCTCCTTCAGAAGGACAGTGTTTGCTTTCAGCCGTAAGTGAGAGAAGCCTCCCTAATACAGTTAGCTGATATTACTATGACAAAGGGAATTTAAAAATGAAGTTGGAAGTAAGACAGTTTGGGGTTTTGTTCTGAGTAGCCAGGTAGTCTTTAATCAGTGATGAAAGCCATACCAGATTATAACCATTCATATAAAATTCAGCAATTACAAACCAATGCCTATAAACTAGTAAGTAGATAGGATATATAGTGGTGCTTTACACTTCCAATATTGAAAACTGCTGTTCTGTAACACAGAAAGCACACATGGAGCTCTGTTCTAAAAATAATCATGAGCAAATAACATAACAAAAAGGCCCAATATCCACCATACAAAGACTTAGAGGCTTTCAAGCATACCTGTATTTTGCGGAAGATGACTTTATCCCAGAAACTGTTATTTCTAACTATACCACTTCTGAGTTCTGCTTCTTTCCTCTTGGAAGCAAAATCCAGCATCCACCTCTTCAATGAAGTATCTGCCTGTCCAAAAATCTGGAAGAAAGATGTGTGGTTAGAAGCCTCACAGACTACCATTCCCTTTCTTACAGAAGCATGCAGAGAGACTCTTAACAGTGAAAACCAAATAAATAAAACAACATTTATTAGTAAGCATCTTAATTCTGGTAAGAAATACTCGAGGATTTTGATTTTGGCCTCTTTACCTCAGTTCAAGAGATGTCTACCACTTAACTAATTCTTGTTTCCCATACAGCTGTGTGATGCTTTTTCAATGTATAGTTTCTTCATTAAAATGTATGAATGAAAGTGGATGTTTTACTTTTCTATTCCAGTTTGATCAAAAGTCAAATTAAATATAATCCTCAGCATATTCTAAAGAGCACACCATCACAATATGTAAAGTAACACAAGTTTTCTGAGGAGATGCACGTCCCTTCAGAAATACCAGAGAGATCTGTCTTGCATATATAAACTTTCTTTTTAGATCACTTTTCAAAGGCTCCCTCTGGTTGTTCTCAGCAAGTCAAAGCAGACTCAACAGCAGAGCACAGATTAGTATAGTCACTTGGAGACAGACACAGCAGCTCTTCAGCATTAGGGCCCCCACCAATTTCCCACTTAACTTCACACACTAGGTTACCGCAAGGCTGGGTGAGGTTGAAACAGTGCCATAGAAGTGTAAAAGCCTCAGGGCACCACAGTCAACAAACAAGATGACATCATGAATGAAGAAGAGAGTCCCAAGCTTTGGCTATGTTTCTCAAATTCCAGTACAGAATGTGAGGCTAAGTTTTAAGCACTACAGGCAGGGCTTAGAATTTCCTTCCCTCCAAACATATCAGAGTTGCACTATTTGTTCCTGTGGCCAGACGGAACCTTATATTACTAGCTGTTCCTCTAGTCTCTGATTAGAGCAGTGTCCTAGCTAAGACAGCATAGACAGGTCTGTCATTTCTTTAGCAGTCACAGGATTTCTTGTTCTGTCCTTCAACTCTGGCTGTACCCTAAGAGTCAGTCATCCACGCGCAAGAGTGTGATTTAAAAATCTTAAGTTCGAGACAGAATCTACTTCTGAATTCTCATCTCAGATGACCCTAAGAAGGGAAGCAGCAGGCACAGAAGAGACCAGTGCTGCTGACACACCCTCTCCCCAGCACTCTGGGCTGGCTGGTTTATAGTTCTCTCTGTTAGAACACACTGGTTGCTGCATAGGAAACTTGTATGTGTCCATGCAAACATAGGCAAGCACCTGACCTTGGTTTGCAAATTCCACTCCATGAGTCAGATGCTAAAAGCGTGGCATGCAGACGCTAAGCCTCAAGCTCGTGTTGTAGACTGACTTAAATGACTTGCTCAGAGCAAAACAGTAAGTCATTAATCAAGCTAGAGAGAACTAAGTCTTCTAGTCAGTCTTTCAGGCAGCAAATACTAGTGTTGAAGTGTGTTTTAATACTACCAGTACTACTCGCTGCACTTTCATCTCTGTTTTAGAAGAGATACACCAGTTTGCTAGCATGCTGATTTAACATCCCAGAGCACAGAGTAGTTTCTCCTACCATGTCAGCACAGACTTCATGAAGTCTCTTAAAACTCTGCACAGGTCTAGACTCATGCAAGTAGACTTACCTTGTCAAACATTCTGTTCAGTAGTCTTGGTACTACAGGAAATACAGTTGGCTGCAGTGTTTTTAGGTCATCCATAAGCAGTCTGATATCCCCTTGAAAGAATCCTATCCGAGCTCCATGGCACAGAACCACACACTGTTAAAAAGAGTTTAAAAATTCTGAAAACATGGCATGTATAATGTATTCTAGCTATATGTGTATGACAATCCTAAGCAGAATGGACAGTGCAGTATCCACCTTAAATCCTCTCAGCTTCTGGACAAGTTCTGCAGCACTCTTGGGCTATAGGATGAGACTGGAAAGACCAAGTTGCAAGACATGCCTGGTATACACAGGCCAATGACTTTGATAGAATCAGATATAGCACAAAAGCCCCTATCCAAAAAGTGGCAGTTGGCCAAATAAGGCAATGCCAGCAACTCAGAGGTAGTATGAGACTGAAAAGCAGAACCTTCCTATTTTAAATATTTATCAGGCTTATTTAAAAATACTTGAACTTTGTTCCCTGCTCTATACTGAAAAAGTCAGCACATGCTACATACTGGTCCAGCAGGGATTTCTGCCTTGTGCTACTTGCTTTTCATTCTCTTGCATTCTGGTTTTCCTTCCTGTTTCACAAGACTGATGCAAGCAGATTTATTGTTAGGTGATCAAGATGCTCTTTGGAAGATTCTAGCAGAGCCAATGATTACTTTTGTGTCACTTCAGACCTACACCAAGGAAGGCCGACTTAATCCTGTCATGTTCCATGTTCTCTGTGTTAGAATCTATAAGCTCTACCCTCCACACCTATAGACACCCCTTTTCTTCCTATTTTGTTTGGGGTTTATTTATTCTTTTTAGTAATATCCCTACTCTTCTTGTGTTTCTCTATACCTACTTGGTTTTATTTCTTCTTCCTCTGTAACACCTCTTCCTTCATTCCCTGCCATCCATTCATCTTTTCTGCACGAGACATGCTAAAGTGTCATTTTTCACACGTGCTTGGCCACCATCTGCTAGAAAGCTGCAAATGCATCAGTCCAGATGGAGTGAACAGCAACTGCCTTTGCTAGGTGGGAACACGTTTGTCCTGTCAAGTTCACTGACCCTCTAGCTTCCTTCCGAAGCCAAAAATCAGCAAACATGAACTTTACAGCAGGGGCAAACTCTAAAGATTGCTTATCACAGAGCCTGTGTTCATACCTACCCCAAACAGTAACAAATCTTTTCTCCTTTCTACAAAAGGTGTCCTTGCTTAATCTCCTTAGGTAAATATACAGGTAAACACCTACTTTGTAGAGACCTCAAACAGCAGAGGAATACTGAGATCCAAACACTTTCTTCTCATTTTGTCCTTTATAACACAAGTTCCCATCCTGTTTCTACTGCATGATCAAGAACAAAGCTTTTACCTACAGAGCCTGTACCTTCAGATGCAAGACTGGCATCAGTAAAGCAGACACTGAAGCATAACTGTTATCCAGGTTACCAGGAGAAGAAGAGTGCTGGAAGCCTAAGGGCACCTGTACAACTCAATTAAGCTCTATTCCCAATCTTTGTAACATACAGACACATATGCATACATATATTTTATGTATGTGTATATAGACACTTTTTTGGTAGAAAGTTCAGGATTCCTAACTGAAATCATAGAACAATTTCTGGCTCCACATACCTTTTCACACTTGCATGGAAGCTGTTATTTCCCTACATAAATTGTGACATGACTACCTTCAACATACGTATTTGCAATCTCACCCAAGGTAGAGGTGTTAATTCAACTTCAGTAAGTATGGTAAATACCCGTGCCCCTACTGTATATAAGAAGCTTAAGGAAATTGCATCCTTTCAATAATGCATACTACCTAACTATGGGCTCAGAGGTCCTTAAGACTGCCAGTATTAAGACAACCTGAGCCCCCTCATCCTCAAAAGTGAAGCCCCAGGTTTTACTATATGGTAAAATAAGCTATCCAAGGGAACTTCAAAGTTTGTCATTAAATGGCATTAAAAGTTGTCTTCATTTCCTGCAGGAGAACTCCACTGAAACAAAATCCCTCCCTTTTTAATAAAAGTTTCTTAGAAGCAATGGTAAATTTATCCAACTTAAAATTAGTTTTGTGTAAGCAAGCAGGATGCCACATTATAAAATAATTTTTTTTAAAGTTTGCAGACTAAAGAATGGCATGGATTTTTAACAGTGCACTGACTATTATTAGAGGGAATTTCTAGGCAGTGTACATTTGCTAAAGGATTGTCTCATGGTTTAGTAAACCAGTTTCTTATTAACCCTAGCTCCAAGGCTAATGTTTATGTTTCAGCATGAAAACCAGTTGTCTAGTACTCACTAGATATTGTTTATGGGATATTGTTTTTCCGAACCTTACCTCAAGCTTTCATACACATGTGCAAGAGTCAAAAAGGAATAGCATGTGTAACAGGGATTCAAGAGACATGCTCTCTGTAAGAAATGCAAGTTTCTCAATAGTTTGGTACAAACAGATGCTTACCTCAACGATTCTCTCAAACATATGAGCTAAGGGCAGGAATGATATCAGAACGTCATCAGAGGAAGGCATAAATGTTTTCTGAAAGTGAAAGTGTTAGTAAAATCAAAGTTAAGCAAAATAAACAATCAATAAGAATTAAACACAACAATGAAATCTGGCATCTAAACTCTAGAGCACAGACCTCACTTCAGTTGTTTGTAATGAAGCTGCACTGTCTTTCATTAAAAATATTACAGCAATGACTTCTAGCATGTGTAAACATACATTGCAGAAATGGTAATCTTTTAGAGTACAGTGACCAGATTATTGCAGCTTACCATTCATATGGTTATGAATAGAAAATTGTGAGAGAAACCATGGAAAGTTCCATTATACATTGGGAGGGAGGGGGAACAAAAGTAGTAGTGTGCCTTAGGGGTTTAAAAAATACACACTTTCATCTTAGATCAGAAAGTTTGCTTATGCAATTTACCATGAGATTGATATCAAGAGTACCTTACATGATTCAATTGTGAGACCAGCTGTGTAATTTAAAAACAGTCCTGCATGCAGAGTACTTGGCAAAATAAGTACAGTTGTATTTTTAAACACATCTGTAGGTGTTAGATCTTAGGACCTTCATCCTAGCTAGCCTACAGATGAACTTTAGTAGTCTAATGTAAACTAAAAGTTAACACTGTATCAAGTAAAAATACAGACTCATGCTTCTTGCTCATTTATGCAAGGGTTTTAATTATTTTGGTGGGTTAAAATACATTATAGCTTCTCCCATCCTTAGTGCAAAAGGTTAGCCTCTACACCAATCCTCTGATATAGAGCTTGCACTAATGACAAATACTATAAGCCCAGGGCAGAATGTAAGGTATAGTCACATTAGGATCTTTAACATTTTGCTTGGATCAGATCAAATTTGTCTCTGTCAGATTCTTAACCCTGACAGAAGAAATCAGTAAATATTGACTTCTGACCTAGCATAGGCAGAGTGCTGTCAAGTTGTATTTTCACTTGGATCTTACTAAAAGTTAAAACCAAAGTTAATGAGACTTCAATGTTGGTTTTACTCTTGAAATTTTTCCTTTCATGCAAATCCCCAGTGTTAACCTTTGCAGTTTACCTCTGTAGATTTCACAAAAGCTGAAGCATTGCTGACTATGTTTTGATGAGTGATCATAGCTCCTTTGGGGTTTCCTAAGGAAGAAGCACATCAGGATATAACAGTGAAATTTTTCAATCCTTTAAATTACTAAGCAGTGGTAAAACTAATCTAATAGCATTTCAATCAATCAGTCCCTTCTTCAATATCAATATCTTTCTTTGTATATTAAACAAAGTCAGAGAACTTACTTTCAATAACTGGTAACAGTTACATAGTAAGTTTGTGTTGAAGTCCTCAAGTTTCATAAGGAGAGCAAATCCTTAAGAAATTGTCATGTTTCTTGGATAAGCTTCTTTCATTTGAAATTGAACACTTCTGTGAAGATGCAGCTATCAAACCCAGACTTATTTCTGTTCTCAAATCTGCTTCAAAAGTGTAGCTTGTCATTGTACTCTTGCCTATTGCTCCCTGCCAGTGTTGGATATTAACTCACAAATGTCAAGTGTGTGACATCTAGACAGTCTTTCTGCAGCAAGGTTGCTTAGCTAAGGAACAGATTTTGCTAATACAGTACCGAAAAAGTCTATGGAAGAATTGAAAGTCTGATGCAGAGCCCCTATCATGGAAACACAAGTTCAGTACTTATTTCCAGGCCCAAAAGTGTAACACCTCCACCCACCAATACTGTAACTTTTTACTGATCAACGGGGGGGGGGGGGGGGGGAATCAAAGGGAGCCTTACCATAAAACTTCCCCAGCTACTACTTGCCAAAAAGATGCAGCAGCAGGGGAGAGTCTTGAAAAAAAAAAAAAAAAGTAGGAGGGCTTCTGAATTAGTTTTGCACATACAGGATAATAAATTCTGCATAATGTAATTAGGTGTACCTGTCGTTCCACTGGTGAAACAGATGACTGCTAGATCTTCTGGCTTTGGAGGCTATGAGAGTTAAGAAAGTATCAATATGATTAAGATGCAAGGAAACATATTTTCCTGGACAAAACACTGAAATACTAGTGTTACTTTTGAGCTATGGGAGATAGGGAGATTTGCTAGTTTGATCTACAGAATGCTATCTAGCTTCGGATTGTCACTTGAACTTACCATAGGTTTTTGCCTGTGTTTTCTTCCCAGCTCCTACAGAAAGGAGAGAAAGGGGAGAGAAATAGTTTAAACATGAGCACATAACTTTTTTTGCTTTAAATCTACTAAACACCATAATATTTCATTTAGCCTGTTTAGGCATTTTAACTTATAAAAAGAGTAACAAAGGCTTTAAAGGACATTTTAAAGATACATGGAATAACTACCACATTCTACAAATACAAAAGTGATAACTAATCTAAAATTTAGGGTTTTTTCCAGCTAGTACAACAGAAGCCACTTGCTAGAGAAGCTCAAGGCTAAGCAGTGTTATGACAAGCCAGAGGAGGCAATCAATGGTATACCTTATACAGAAAACATATGCCACTGACAACTGTTGAACAGATGAAGCAAGATTCATCTCAGTAAGTACCTCACACCACCATCACTGCTTGTGAGAAGAAAGACTGGGTTTCCCCATGCAGAGTCATTGGTAGTTTGTACTCCTTTTATACTGAAGGGTGGAGAGCACAAGATTCTCTCCTCCAGAAACTCTTTTCCTTCCCTCTGCCTCCTTACAATTATTCAGGCCTGACAATTAATGATGTCTAGCTCTTTAGGCAGAAGGGAATGGATACCAAGAAGATCCTTTTATGATCAAGGATATAATGACTAAGAGGAAGATTTGAAAGCTGATGTTCAATATCTATGAGCTTTAAAGTTTCAAATCAAGACTTATTACTGACATGCCTGTTTAAGACTAGAAACAATACTAGCTTAAAGACTTAACAAAAGGCCCATTTTAATTTGCATAAGTATAGCTTTGGAAGCACCCTTTGAGGGCAGACACATCAACTTCACCATTGCCTTTACATTCCAAGTATACAATAGCACTATGCATTCCTTTACGAGCCCTAGACTTCCTTTAGTATGATGTACCTCTTAAGATTACCCAAGGAGATTGAAGAAGAAAGGAATGTCCAGAAACACAGTTAACACTCCCATTCCTGTAAGTCTATCCTTTTGAAACAGTGCCATTATGCAAAAGTTTGCCACTATGAAGATGCAGTTGTCTGCTCAAGACAACAGCATCTGCATTTCAAGTACCACCAGAAGCTCACTACTTCCCTACAGCCCATTTTGAGTAAGATCTGGTATTTACTGAATATGCAGCTAAGATCTCCACACACTTTTGATCTCCTAGAGCAAAACGCCATCTTTTTCTATTGAAGGGGCATTTATTCATAGCTACTCAGCTCTAAATAACCACAGCATACATACAGATATTAGACATCAGAAACCAAGCTTACAGCATCTGGGAGATACACAAACTGGTCACATAACCCATAAGCACAGCTGAGCAACAAGCTCAAGCCAGAAATACAGAAAAAAGTACTTAAAGCTAGAAATAGTAATTTTATTCTAATCTAAGCTCCTAAACAGTTCATAGTTGCCTTTCAGGAGACACTAGAAGCTCCCACCGCTTAAAAAAAGTGACAAAAATTGCTCCTGCTCACTGAAACATTATTTGAAATATTTAAGTTTGCCTGATTTCACTGAGATTTAGACAATAGGCTCTTGGAGCACCTCCTTAATCCAAACATCAAATGTTGTTAACAGCTACAAAGTACTACTGGAAGTCACTGAAGAATCTAAACTTCTAACTTAAAGATAGCATTCACCCCCTGCTTTTGTTGTTCTGTAGCTAGTAGATCTAGTGGAAAGCATCTTCTGCCAAAAACTAGCATTCAATTCAAGGGAAGAAGCTGGTTTTAGTACACCAACTTGCAGTTGGGCCAATCTTTTTCCAAGTTTAACCTAACCCTTTTGCCAGTGAGCTATAAGTCATTTCTCTGCATTAGTGTTTTTAGCCCCATTTCAACCTGGCAGTCTTGCGGAGACTAGTTAACTATGATACAGTTAATCATCTTTTGAGACACATGCTGGCATTTTGTACCTTTACCAGAAGGTGGCCCTGCTAACATAACAGTTAAGGCTGCTGTGAAAACAAGTTCAGTGAAATGAAGTATTCCGCACCAGTTACTGACACCTGCACAAGACAGCCACGCTTATTTGGAGATACTCAAGTCCTAGTGAGCCAAGCCTTCACCAGAACTCCAGCTAGAACCAGGCTAAACCCTGTTTCATAATCTCACAGTAAAGATGTACTTTATGCAATTTGATCCTGGGACAGAGTTCTCTAAATGAGTGAAGTTACGAAATAAACTTGCATAAGAGATCTGTGCAGACAAAATAACTACAAGCAAAACCAAGACTTGAACATTAGGTAGCTAAGCAAAATGGTTTCTACTTCTAAAACATGTAAGTCTCATTCCCTTACATTACCATAAGCTTAACCTGGAACAGTTTTACTGCCATTTTCCTCCTCTTCCAGAGATTTTGTAGATTCAGTGTATAAATAAGTATTGAAATAAGTATTCTGAAGTATTAGTCACAGTATGTAATTATGTTACCGCTTCACATGGGCAAGCCTTAACACTCAGATCTGATGTTCTGTCTGAACTATGTTAACAAGCTTTCGTTCCGTCATCTTGGCATATGCACTTTTACATTTTGAGCACTGTGAAATACTATTAGCAAGTTGTTTTCCTTGTTGGTTTTTTTTATGTTTTTGTGTAAATTTCAGTCCAAGAGGTAGTTAAGTATTTTGAAACTAATCCACCACATTTCGTTCAGTCCTAAAATCTGTTCAACAGACACTGTCTTCTTCCTCCAGAAGTAAATGGAAGGAAAGCAGTAAAGTAGGTTAAGCATGCTTACCTCTATATATTTCATGCTGAGAACTTCCACCCCACACTTTTTGCCACGTTCAACAAGATCCATGCCAAAAGACTCCATGATAACAATGGTGTTGAGTATTGGAGTTTCCCCCTTTTCCACACCGGTTAGCAGAAGTTTGGCCTTGTCAGGTTTGTCACAGAAAACCAATGACAAGTCAGCTGATGAAAGAGAACAACATTATCAATATGACAAGTTGAGCTTAGACTAGATCCATACAGGCTTCAAGACCTGGTAATGGAAGAGTCTTCTAAAGAATGCTACAGTTCTGCCCTCAGTCAGCTCCGCCATCATACATTCAGTTGCTGAACTACTGGAAGTGTCCTACCTTTGTTCACAGTGTATGTAATTGCTTCAGTTCCCAGTGTATCATAGAGTGGCACCACCACCATGGAGAACGCGTAGCATCCTTGTTCAATGATAACCCACTGCACAAAAAGAAGAGATTCAACTCACTATGTGTTTGCCTATAACAGACCTCCAAGAGAAACTCATATTTGGATTCTAACAAGGAAGCTAATAGGACAGAGCTCATTTGGACAAGTCTCTCTAAAAAAAAAAAATAAGTAGCAGTTTGTATTATTCGTTTACTTCGAAGACCTACTAAGTTTTTATCTGTGGAAGGAAGAAAAAACAATACAGAGCTATGGGGAAAGAATCCAATCCCACAGAATCCAACTCTGCCTCTGCAAGTGATTTTAAGTACTTTTGAAAAACAGTTAACATTTACTCAAAGCCTCTTTCTGTTAATAGGTAAACTAAGACGACAGAGTACAATATTTTTTTCTTGGTTTTAGGTTACTGAGGTAGCCAAAGCCTTCAATATTCTATATTACCATGGTATAGGATCAACGAAGGACTTGCTCATGTTTTGACACATATTAAGTTTATATACACACAGTATTCTTACCTCTGCATTATCTGCATCTCATTTGATGGCCAGACATACAACTAGAAGTGCTTTGGAAAGCTAGCCCCAGAAAGTTTCTCAGCATTTCAAGACTAACCATTCTTCTTTAAGGAATCTAGTCTGAAGACTTCTATAAAAAGTGCAATTACATCCATGCAAGCTGCAATAAGGCTTTGCCTACTAACAAGTGAAGTACTCAAACGTCATGAATATTGCAGCCTCATTGTGTGTGATGCAAGCAGGCCAATGCTTTACAGCAAGCCTGAATTTATCCAAAGTACCATCAAGGTAAGATAGTCATGCAATTCTCTTTCCAGATAGTAGCTATTGGGTATAGTTTGTAAACAACTAGCTACACCAAAATACAGGTTAGCATGCAACTCCTGAAATGGGAGCCTCCAGACACAGAAGAGGCCAGTGGAACTGGAACATTTCAGTTTTTCCTAGAGACAAATAAAAATTCTCAGACATAGTATCTTTAGTCAGTTCCAGTTACAGAAACAAAATATCCATCTTTAAAAGTTATCAGATCTTACAATTCAACAAGGATTGCATTAAGAAGGGGTTTGCTTCCCCTTCCCACCCCCAAACTTTGTCACACTTTCCAGTGTTTTTGCAGGACACTAGTCATTGTATGGGGGTGAGGTAACTGTCTAGTTTAAATGTCATTCAGCTGGTTATTCCATATATTATCTAATATAGAGGCTATGTTAACATAGTTGCTAAATCTCAGTTTTATGAGCTGTTTATTAGGGGCAAGTTTCCTAAAGTAAGTTCTCCACTGATTGAGACAGCCATAAATGCAGGGAATTTTTCTGAAAGCATTTACGCAATAGGCAAGTTATACACCTTTTGTCCAAAAAAGGCTGCTTATAAACTAGTACAAGGCCAGCTAACAGGTAACTAGACTTTCATGCAGACATTAGACATACTGGTAAGTCTAAGCAGGCACACCTATACCAGCCATGAAAGGTTATACTGAATATTTCTTCCTAGATAGCATCCACCTGTACACATAACAAGGAGGGGCTGCTGTATTGCTGTTCAGCAGCCTGAAGTTTAGTAGTTATTTTAATAGGATGGGGGGTCTAATATAGTAGACTTCAGAAGCCGCACACAGTGATAAAAGCTTTCTGTTGCAGTTGCCAACAACTCTTGTACACCATCATTCTCAATAACAACCAGCATCTTTATTTCCTGGACGACCAAGACATTTTTCTTCCATTTTAGCTTCTAAAATTAAGAACATTTAAATACAAATATCAAACCTTGACACTTGGAGTTTTTTCTTAAAGCTCAAGCAAGCAACTAGGACTAATACAGACAGCAGTTTGAAAGTTTCAGTTTGTTTTCTGACATGGCTCTGATCTTCTATTAAGGGACACTGCATATTTAACTGTCCTGTTTTCTCAATCCAAAACACAACTTCCTTGCTTGCAGAAGAGATCATCTGTTTTCCAGTTACTCAGAGAAAGTAATGTTTTTATTTATAAAGCCAAGTTTGGTTTTTTTAGTGAACATTTAAGCAAGTAGCATGCCAGGATTTTCCCCATTAGGGGATTTCCCAGCAGTTGTTCCCTGAACTGACAAATGTGAATCATTTCACACCAAAACCTTCACATCATCTCCCGTCTGAATTAGTGATTATGTTGTCGATGTCACAACACCATCCGGTAGTTTTCAGTAGGGAAAATCCCAGATTTAAAATTGCTGGTTTAAACAAGCCTTTCCAGCTCATTCCTGATCTAATTCAAAGCCTGCTGCTGGAGCAATGCAACTCAAGCACATTTTGTCTCTGTGATCCAAGAGCAGACCACACTACTGTGTTCTCCTTCAGAAAATCCACTGACCCAGCAGCCAAGACTTCACACCCAAGGTCTATAGAGAAACAGTTCAAACTGGCACAACACTAACATCTGGCTCCCTTTTCCACTTCCAGTTCATAATGTTATAAGCACAGGAGACTGAAGAGTCTGTAACACCATGTCATTTAACAGCTTCCTAGTTGGAGAAATCTCAGTCTTTTGTTACAGAAATAAAACTGTAGCTGTTTGAACAGAATTCCAGCAGGAAAATCCAAACTACTGCAAATTTAAAAGCCTGGAAAGTGTTGGCGGTTTTTTTTTTTTTTTTCCTTCATCTGTACAAGGCTAGAGTTAGCTGGGTTTTTTGTGTGGTGTGGGTTGGAGAGGAGGAAGGGAGTCAAGGTCAGTTGTCACACAACTTACATTTTAATGACAGAAGGGAAGGCTCAGTGACAAACTGAAATCAGAAGAGACCCAACAACAAGTTGTTGTCCAGCACAACCAAGACACTGATACAACTTCTAGCCTGTCAACACCATAGATGGCTCTAGATAATGGCATCCAGTTGGGAGTGTTTAGTATTTTGACAAAACTTAAGAACCAGTCTCCTGTCTTAATACAGGTTTGGATTGAGCTAGCTTAATGCAGCAAGTACCAATTCAAGCTGGTAAGCACATAAACGTAGGTTAGAAAAATTCAATCCTATTAAATAGATTCAATAAACAAGTCTAGACAATAAGTATTTACTGAATATTTCATAATTTAGAAACAGCAATCTAGAACTACTTCTGGGTTAAAACAGATAGACACTAGTTAATCAATCTAAATATCCTTGTAGTTTTCTCAGGTGTGTAACATCATTTTGCTTTGTGAGGTGATCTTTAATTACATCACTTTAGTCTTTCTGCCCCTTTATTAAACTGCAATTAATTTTCAATTTTTGTCTTCATCAGCAGTTCTCCTTCGCAGAGTCTTTATGCCCAGGGCCTCTGCAGAGATAGAGCTATTACGTTCTTCTATTTGTCCAAATATTTAATCACTAAGTGTTTCTTTGAGTTTTGAAGGGTTTAAACACTTCCTTTGACTTCTAACCACTTTCAATTACTTTGTACTCCAACATCACTTTAAGAGAAAGCAAATGGTGATTACATTCACTAAGCACCACATTAACTTTCCATTAAGCAGCCCTCCTCTATAACTGGAAAGAAGAGAAGAAAATGAGTTGTTGTTCTTGATTCCCTAATTCTCTTCCTGCTCTCCAGACTTCTGCATTCAGCTCTGGGAGCAAAACCACAATATAAGACACTAACAGCTGTGTCAGTTATCAGTTTTGGTTCTTAGCTAAAGATGCCATGTCTACAGCTTCTGGGTCTACAGTGTCAGCCTTTAGCCTTTTCCCAACGCCAAATGGACTCTCAATAGGAAAACTCAGTACATTGCCAAAAAGCAACAGATGTAAGAGTGAGACACTTCAATAACAGACAGACCACCAATACACACAGTCAAATTACCTCAGGTCTGTTTTGTGAAAAGATTCCTATATATGGAGCATGACATGGTTTGAAGCCTCGGTGGAGTAATGCAGAGCCCACATACTCAGCTCTGTCTGAAGCCTGGAGGGGCAAAAAAAGATGACAAAATTTGAGAGCAAGCTTATCAGTATATACCCTTCAACATTATTTTACCTGAAGTCTTACAAAAAAGGCCAATAACTGGGATGGAGTAGACAGAAGTTTTCTAGGCTATTTCAGATGTCCTCTGACACTGCAGTGCCATTACCCTGCACTGATTGTAGATACTTCTGTTGCATATTGCGTGCAGGTGTAGAGACACTTAAATCAGTTGGACTTGAAAGTATTAAATGTAAGTTTACGTGTCAAGCTTGCATAAGCTTTATTTTATCTGTATTAAACCCCAGAAGTGACTTTAAGCAGAAATATAATGCTAAATCATTCCAATCACAAGTACTACATATGCCATTCTTCTGCTTCATTCACTGCCTGTGGGAATAGCATTTGTCCCTTCAAAAAGTGGGAGACTAAGGAGGCAAACCAAGCTAGTTCTATAAACAAAGCTTGGGAAGGCAACTCTCTAAATTCTTTCCATATAGCACATGACCTGAATCCATGTTAGTCACATGACTCAAAGAAAAACTTTAGAGAGGTTGTACCTAACAAGTGCCCAGCAAAATCACCTTGGAAAAGTGAGGTCTGCTACTACAAAAGGTGTTTAATGACCTTAGCAGTATGCAATAGGCAAGACTTATGCAAATTTGAAAACAATAACTGATTTCTGATTAAATCAGAAATGACCTAAGAGTGCACAGCTGTTAGCAAAGATTTGCATAAAGATATTTTTGGTGATCATGAAGGAGCATGCTACTAGTTAGAAGCATATCTGTTAACACCATATGCAACCATCATCCAGCACTATGGAGACAAGTTGTCAAGAAGCTAAAGTAACATCTGTAGACAGGACTTTTCCTAGTGTAAAATGAGCCTCTCAGAAGCAAGTACCTAAAGTAGTAGCAGTTTGAGTCCCTGAATACTGCGTTAAAGCTGCAGCCCTTCAGGAGCAGTGTCCAAGTTCTAAACAATTCAGCAATGAGATGCTAAAAGCTGCCAAGATAACCACAAAAAATTCTGAAATAAAACCATTAATAAAACAAGTGCAGGAAATACTCTTCTCCCCCTTGTACATATTTGAGGCTGTTCCTTTAAAATACTCTAATAGGAACCAGAGCCTTTCTGCAATATTCTGCTACTACTTTAAAATGTCTATAAATAATTAATATTTGTTGTATCACATTACTGGATGTTGTACCAGTGGTCTCAGCAAGCAAAAGCAGGTCTAGCACTACATTAGAGAGACTACGTACCTCTTTATAGGAGATCCACTCATATG
Source organism: Grus americana (assembly GCF_028858705.1). Lineage (NCBI taxonomy): Eukaryota > Metazoa > Chordata > Aves > Gruiformes > Gruidae > Grus > Grus americana. The sequence goes on along the minus strand of NC_072855.1, from coordinate 35,832,985 downwards.
GCTGGTTTGGTTTTCTAACACCTAGACATGGACCATTATCTAAAAACAATAATCAGAAGTTACTCAAAATTTAACCCCTGACACCATGCTAACTACACTCCTGGTGTCAAGACTCTAGATTCTTTGCAGACACCTTCAGAAGACAAACTGGTTTTTTAGAGGGAGGCAGGGAAGGAAGCTGGGGAAAGACAGAGACAACAAGGTTGGTTTAGGCTAAGGAACACAGCACTGACTTTATTCACACAACTCTGCTTCGCAAGAGGTCACAGTTAAATTTGCCTTCAAGAAAGCTCACACCCAATACATTTATCATACTGCTGGGCAGACATCCCCTATCACCAACTGTATTTCAAGAGAGCCTAGACCTTCAGTTCTTGACATATTGTTGAAAAAGTTATCTTTAATTTTAGACTTACTTGATACTTGCACACCCCTTTGGAAGAGGTCATAAACTGTTCTCACATCATCATAGTAGTAAATCATCAGTTCATCACTGTTAAGAAGAGAGGACCTTCGAGCATGCTCACCACCCTAAGAAAACAAATTAGAAAGGTTAGACACTTGTTTGTTATAAACAAACCTGAAGAAATAAAACCACCACATCCATTAAGTTTGTTATGAGCCTTGGTAAATTCTGCTTGAGAACTTCAGTTCTTTTCACCACCAGGGGAGAGATCTGCAAAGTTTCCCAGAACATTGTTTAAGGAGTCACTGTTACCTATTACTATTACTTAAAACCTGTCAGGCAAAATCTTGTTCCTCAGCTACCTATGAAGGCACAGAGCAAAGAATGACAAAAAGCCCTTTGACACTCCTTACTAGACACAGGGTTTTTCTTAAGAAATGTTTTACTCTATTATTGCAGTATATAGCATAATTAATTCCATCAAGCTTTCTAAATCACTCCAACCTCAGAGCTCTCTAGATACAATACTAATGCTGAGATCCTAATCTTTTCTAACTAAGATTAGAAAAATATAATCACACTTTAAACTGTGGTTTCAAAACCTAAATGATTTTAAGGGTGGTCAACAACACCCTAAACAAGTGTTCTCATAATTAAAATACTCTGTACCGGATTAAATTGGATTAAAGGACTAATTTTTTAAGTTCCATCTTACAAAAAAAGTTTCCTCCTGATCTAGTTAGAGGCAGTCAAGACAATACTACCTTGAGGACTAAAATCACTGTTTTCAGCAGGTTAGCTTTTACAGACGCTATAACTGGAAGTCAATACAAGAATTTAAAAGTTTGTAGTTTTAACATAACTTTTTTTTTTAAGGTAATCTCATTTTATATCGATCAAGTTTCACAAATTGCAGTTATGCAAGTACTACTGGGCCACATTTATTAGTCCTGCTATGATGACAGACACCTACAAGCAAGTTCTCAGCAGGAACAACCTTGCTGGTTAAACAGAGGGTCTTAGGTAAACATTGCATAAGATTCTCTATCAGTGATTGAAGTCAACTCCTGGCTCTTTCACAAAGTTAAATCCTGGACTAACTAAATCTGTGTCTGAATTGTGCCATCACTCAACATCAAAAACCTATTCATATGCAATCATAGGCTCTTCCCAGCCCTTGTTTTATTTCCCTGTTTTCAAAGTACCCTGGAAGACCAGAGAGCATCTATTCATGTATAAACTAACCACAGGTTTATCTACAAGAGACAGGAGCTAGCACATTAGAGGCATATCAGAAAAGAAAAAAAATATTTTAACACTTAAAACAAGTCTAACTTGGTTGAGTAAAACACTACGTGTAATGCAGTACTTGCCACTCCTTTAGAGGTAAGCAGAAAGGTACACTATGAACATGACCTATAACAAGTTAATGACTGGCTTACTTCTAAAAATTCCTAACACTAGAAACTCAAGAGCATACTTGCACTCAGACCAACATCTACTCTATGGGAAATGAATGAATCACTAGGACATGTGTCTGCCTGGAAAGAAAAGCAAGACTGTTTGCTTTATTGCACTGGTTTCACAGATCTTTGATAACCATGGTCAGCTTCTAGATTTTCCCATTTTCACCACCTCTGGAGCTAACCTGAGGAAGATCATCACACAATGTAGTTTATAACCACAGTCATAGGTAATGTCAACAAGTGCAATGTATCAGTACCACATTTGATGTGCTACAATTCCTGTGTCAGGTGACATATCCTAAGCCATTCCTTGGCAACAGTCAAGAAATATTTGTTTTCTCCTCATCTGAGCTACTACTGTTTTGTTTATGCACCTTACTACTCAGCACCACAAAAGCAGGTTTTGCAGGGCCTGAGGCACTGACCAAATTTGAGGATGATACTTGTAAGACAGACAGCACACTGCTTAGATACAAGACCAACTGCACTGTCCTTCTGAAAAAACAAACTCTATAACATACTACTGTTTAAAATACCCCATCAGTTCTCCTGAGTTTTCAGTAAAGGGAAACCTAACCAACTCATGGTTCTGCTTACTTTATTAATTTCACTTTACTTTGGGAAAAAGAACTGAGTTTAACAGCCTTAAAGTAAGAATTTGCTGAAAAACACCCAACTCCTTGTGTTAAGACCACCAGGAGTTCAACATTATTCTTAGAAATGCAGTGAAATACACCTGGATATGAAGATCAATTAGACCTTACCTTACAGTCCCAGTTTGAACTTATCTACTAGGCAGTATTATGGCATTGGTCTGCATTTTGCTTGAGAGCAGCAAGAACTACTATTTTAAGAGCCTGTCCAAAGGGTCCTTATCCAGAATATTCATGCAATATCAGGTAGAGTTCTGTTTGCAGCAAACTTTTAGAAAAGTCACTGGTCATTACAATCACCAAACATCTGAATCTCAGGACTGGAATGTTTGGCTGATTTCACCCAAGTTATTTGAATGGGATCTAACAGATTTGTCCAGTACGAAGGTAAGCACTCCAAAGGCCTGTCAGTTTTACCAAAGTGTTTTTAAGGAGCCAGGCAATAAAATCTTATTAAATGTGAGAACAGCCTCTGGTTACTCATGTAAGGCAGCCCTTGCAGCAGCTCACGGAGTTGCTGTGTAATGGGTCAATTTCCTGCAAGTGCTGGACATCAAGTAAAACCTTGGCATTGGTTCAGAATAGCAGCAGCTGAAGGAAACAGATTTATTCTACAACAGAGGCATATATTACTCTATCAATACCTATTTGGGTCACATAAGACAGCTGCTTTTGTTCAAGCCATGGGTTTGCTTCTTGTTGACGCAGGCTGCTTAGGATTAGCAGTTATGTCGAAACACACTGTTGGCTTCACCATGCCTCAGAAGCAAGAGACCCAATTCCCATTTTCCTGAGAGAAAAAGTACACTAGCAAGTGGTGCTTAGGTCATGAACATGCATATTCTGAGCAGCAAGAAGTGTAACTAAGTTTTCAAACCAGCCATAAAATTTTAAGCATGCTAATGCTTAGATAAGCACACAACAGCTAAAATTGATCACTTGATAGTAAGACAAGCACATATCTAATCAAATGATTCTTGAAAGACAAAGCAAGCTAGAGTTCTGGTAATGTGTCAGGAGAATAAAAGGAGGTTTAAAACTTTTCATGAGTTGAATACCTCTCCATATTTGAATGTCTTAAGGGAAGAAAAAAGCCAGAGTCACAAATCCAAACTCTTACTACTAGAAAATACTGACATCCTACTGTTTATTTATATGCTATCCTTCTACATGCTTTAGTAGAACTTGAGCCAAATAGAATTATTTGGCATTTTAAAGCAAGATTTAATATATTTGACAGCTATATACTTGCACTCAAATCAATAGCCAAAGTTGTTCAGCTATCAGTCACCAATGGAAAGAGCAACCTACAAGCAGACAGATCTAGATATGCCTACAATTACAGGGTGCAACAAGCTTTGCAAAACACAGGACTAATGCCCTATTTCTACCATTACTGTAGCACGGAAATTCTTAACAATACAGTGCATGATTGAGTATAGCATGAGTGTCAACAATGCAGTCTCACACTAGTCAGATTTTATTTAGAATTACTCTTCATTAGTCTTGTCTCCCCTGCTGAAGACAAAGGATTCAAGTAGATCCTGAAAGATTTTTCACCTATACCTCTGCACAATCAGGTTGGGAGCTTTGAAGACAAGAAGGTTTCTTTCAATGAAATGTAACTGCAGTATGCATACTTTAAAGATCATACTCCACATCTTTAATTGTGGCATCTACTCTAGAAGAGCTGATACTTTCAGTAATTCTTTGTACCAATATTAAACTAAGTGTGCAATCTTTATGCTCACTCAGTGATGGTTAAAATGGATCACTGAGTGGTGACGGGTGCTGGCCTACCAAATCAAAGCTTTTCAGAGAAAGAAAGTGACTTCGAACAGCAGTAAATAGGATCCTTTTCCTCCCATATAAAGATATGAAGATTTATTGTTAAAATATGTAGAAACCCTACTTCAGTCACTGACTTCATTTAAATTCTTAGAAGCCAAGGAAATAAGTCACAAGTAGGAATTAAGCAGAAGCTTATTTCTAGTTCAAAATTGTTATCATTAATGGACAAGTAGCTTAGATATTAAAACAGTAGAGAAGTAGAATTGCCTTCTGCCATGTCTTTTTTGGAGCACATTGCTTACTCCTTAGATCTTTTCATACTGTATTGCTTAGCCAAGACATAACTTGAGAGCAGTATTTGATATTTTTCTTCTGTGGAAGTGACAATCCATCTTAACATATGTATAAGAGAACAAAGTGAAATGAAATTTAAGCAAAATGTAGCGTGAAATGGAATCCCAAGCACCGTATTACATTCTTGTTACTGTTATAAAAGTACCAATTCTATCAGACACTTGAAACTTGCTTCAAAATCATACATTCTCATTTGATTAGTTTGGTACAGTTTACAACATTATATTAAGGGCTGTATCTGAACTGTCAATACACAAAACTGGATAGATCTTGGTCATTTCAACATGTTCTCAAAGTTTGAGCTCTTATCACCAAGATGTGCTAATACTCAACTGTTTTTATTTAGGAAGACTGGACAGTAGTAAAACCTAGTAAAATGTATCTTCTGAAGAGACAATGAAAAATAATGCTGTTACACTTTTCTTGCTCTGATCAGAGATCTGCTGTTAATTAGAACAATACAAATCAATGATGCATTAAGTACAGAAGTCTCATACTATCAAACAATTATTTCAATCTCAGAACCCAGCAGTGCTGAGCAATTAGCTTGAAGAATTAAAGGCAGCGAACTGAGACTGCTGTTAAGAGTCTAAGCAAGTAAGCATTTGTCCCTGGTTCTATGGCCAGTTAAGAGCCACTGTTTTACATCTTCCAATGCAAAGCTCCTCAAATCTGCTGAAGTCTATACTGACTAGTGAGGCCCTCCACAGCTGGAAAGCTTTCACTGCTGGTTTATTCCAGCCACCAAAACATTCTGCTCTACAAGACTCTTCCACCTACTAAGCAACTGCTGTCAGGACTGGGAAAGCTCACCAAGGTAAGTAAGATCTAACCTCTAGATCCTTACTCTACATGTGTTCCTTGAAAAGAGTTATTTTTGGCAATTATCACATTGCCAGAGCATATTTTTGTTTCCCCTTTGCCTAATTCTAATAGCAGACCGTTACTTGCTATAGTAACATGACATATCAGTAAGCTTACTGTTACTACACTGGGAGGAAGATTAGGAAATAAGTGTTCTAACTAAACTCTGAACTTTTGAATGGAGGGGGCAGCTAATGCTTCATTTTTCAATTTCACTATCATGAAACATTGCAAAGAAAGTGCCTGATTTCAGGCTATGACAGGAGTTTGCTTCACTAAAGTTCATGAAAGTTTACCTACTGTAAATGTCAAACTGCTCTGCCACATTTGTTTACATCAATTTGTAGTCACACCTACTCTTAAGCACAAGAAGCCATGTTAATTGCACTTGAAATAGGACAACTGGATGCAGTCTATCCACACAGAAGAATGTGCTGTAAAGGGAGACTTCAGTTGCAAATATATATGAAAGTATCTATAATGGCAATTTCTGACTATCAGGAGTAATGCAGGAGACTGGCAGCTTTATAATACTACATTTTGTAATTATCTCCCTTGAAAAATCACAATCTTTCAAAGCTGCCTCTTTCCTTCAAAAAGAAAGGAAACACCTTGCCTAACCTGAAGAAATAGAGGCACTCTTGAAAGAATTGAATAAGTAGTAAAAATATTGATTCTGTAGTGAACAGGGGAATTGATATAACTGCTGCTCAGGAAATCCTAGCCATGTAATCAGTTGTCTATATTTACTTCTAAGCAACAGTTCCTCCCAGTCAGACTATTTCCATACTTGACTTCACTATTAAAAATACCACCTAACAGCAACTCTATGTCTGCCTCAAAAAAGTGTAAAACAAAAGCTAAGCTAGCATATCCAGAGTTTAGCAGGTGGTTGCTTTAATTTCAACTTACTTCATGGTTGGGATCTCTTGGCAGGACTAATATATCTTTCCACAGACCATTTGAGGACAGTTAGTACCCTCTTCATGCTTGTAACCCAATATAAAGTCTCATCTGTCAGCTATTATAAACTTATTATAACAGAAAAGTATTAGCCTAATCAGTATACACCAGCATACATACTCTGACCCCAAGACCTAATTTAATAGGTCATCACCGAAGCACATGTCCAGGAATTGAAAACTACACTGTGACAGTTCTAACATTCACAAGTTTCCTCCCACCAGTCAGATCAGAAACTCAGTTTTCTCAGCACAGTCTCTCATGTGCTAGTTACCACCACAACCCTTAAAGCAGTTTTCAAATTCAGAAAGCCAAAAAAACTGAGTTCAAGCCATATTTCAGAAAAACAAAACCAAACATGCCCTAAAATGTATTCCACACACACTACAAGTTTAGAAACACTTATGTAAGTCAGTGTTTGGTCTCTCTCAGTGCTGCCTGTAGGCTTCAAAATTCAGCAAACAGCAGCATCCATTAAGTGACACTTACCTCTACTTCCACAGATTGCATTGCTAAATCACATGGTGGTTTTAGTGCTTTTGGTCTTGTTGCGTACCAGTAGGTTGTGAGGGCTGCAAAAGCCCCAAAGCCCATCAGTGTATTTGTCGGAAGGGTGCGCACATACTGTCTGACGTCCCCAAGTTCTGGCATTCGTAGGTGTCTGAACAACTCATGTGCTTGCATTGCAGTTCAGTGCAGTTGTCCTGATGCTAGAATCTGTTAATATGAAATAAAGTTACACACAAAGATTTGCAATCTCCTTTCAGTTCACTGTTGTAGGAGAGCAAAGTATGCTCGTCCTGCTAGCTTCCCACTATCAAAATAATTTGGTCTGCCACTGGGCAGGCAATGCCTTTAGACTTCAGTGATCAATGTAAGCAAGCAATTACTGGTTCATACTCTAGAAAAACAGGTGGGGCTGACAGGAGGCAATTTCTGCAGGGTTTTAATATTGCTTTTAACAGAGAGTGCATTTTAATAAATCTTTTGCCTTTTTTTTTTTTTGAAGGACAGCATTTCACAAGTGCTAAATATTCACTTGTAGAGTAGCTGTACTATAAGACTGTTTAAACAGTAAGCGTCAAACAGGGATGTCAGGAGTGTAAGATGTTAACTTGCCTGCATTAACCTAACAGAGAGCATCATAAACTTACAGTAACATAGCAGGATTTTTCACCTCTGTTAAATAAACTCACACTTTTCTACTCTCCCTTCAATTGTGCACAGAAAGCTGCCTTCACAGCCAATATCCTCCCATACCTCCTCTATGCTAACAAGCTTCCTATTTCTCCCAGCGATTATCTCTGATCATGAAGCAGACTAAAGCAGCCTCTAAGGAGGCCCAGGGCAGCAGCACACAGCAATATAATCAAGCACAGGAAGCACATTTGATTTGTCACGTTCACACAGAAGGAAAAGTCGAAAGAGGCTGCTCCCCACCAACGCTCACTGACATGGATATTCCACAGCATGAACCAGCTGCGGGGGGGTGGGGGGTGGGATTGCAGTCAGCTCAGCTGGTGCTCTCCTCTACAGCCAAGGTCTCCCGGGACGTTTGTCACATGCCAGACCCACCAGCTCCTGCCCACTAGGTGAGAGGTAAGCAGCAGGCAGCCGGCCCGCCCGGGGCCAATGGCGGCCCGCGCCCAGTCACCCCACCGCCGGCTGAAGGGCCCGGCCCAGCCCAGCCCTGCCCTGCCCTGCCCGCCCGGCAGCGGCGCTCACGGGCGCCTGTCACCGGCTCAGCCTCACGCCGCACAGGGACAGCTGACAATGGCCGCTGCCGGCGTGGGGAGGGCAGGGGGAAAGCAACGCCGAGATGTATTTGCTCGGATAATTTCGGTCCGGCCATTTCCCATGGACAATAAAATTAAACAGAAAGACCTAAAGCATGTCAAAATGTGCGTTTAAATAGCTAGAACGTGCGGCTTAATGCTACACTGCCATCCCGCAGCAGTGTATGAGGCACTGAAATCCAAACAGGCAGAATTATATGCTTCTTCATTTTAAAGCCAGCCATACCAGGCTAAAATTTCATATTTCTACAGGAAAACTTCTAGTTTACAGTCTGCCCTTGAAATCTTTACTGTTGCAATCAGTTACAACAAGAGTTGCCTAGTTCTCAAAAAGTCTAACCAGTATTTGGACAAGATTTTTTTTTTTTGCTCTTTGTCACAAAAGCCGTAAGAAATAGTTCAAAGGCCCACAGTTTCACAACATTAGCAGGACAGGCTGAAGTAAGGTCACAGATGGGGACAGCATCAGGATGGAATTGAGTTCCATCTCTGGAAGAGTCCTAGACCCATCAATAGCTCCCCAGCCTGCAGGCACTGCCTGTCCTCCTCCCCCTTTGCTCTTATGGCATGGCCTCAGGGTACAGGACTGCATCACCCACATACACAGTTCAGGGCCACTACGGAAATGCCTTTTGGTTATTTGCACTGTGATACACAACAGAACATACTCAAAGTCCACAACACATTGGGCTGTAGTAATGGAAGGTAGAGAAGAACTGGAATATTAACAAGGAACCCCTTCATCTTCCCTTGGCGTAAAAAAAAGTTTAAAAAAAAAGTACTGACTTAATAGCTAGGATTACCATGCTGTTGCTTTTATGCATCAAATCATGGTCATTAGCATTGCAGGCATGAAAACTATCTCTTAAGTTCTACTATACAGAGATGTAAAAGAGTAAAAAGTCATTTCACAAGGGAGTCTTGGCTTACAAGTTAATTTTGGGTATATCAGACACCATGTTATGAAACTAGAAAAAGGGGGCTATAATGTACCTAAGGGCTAAGAGCAAGCTTAGCTCTTTCTTCCTCAAGCCCCACAACAAGCACCTTTGTTAAAACAGATACTTGCTGTCCTCTCTGCATTAGTCATGATGCACACACTGTATGATTTAGGAATGCAATGTAATTGGAGAGTTACACTTTCAAAAGGCTGTGGTGCCATTACAGCTAACAAGAACTGAAATAAACATGATCATTTCCTTTACATGAGTCCCATTTTACTCAAGGATCTGCTATGATTTCAGCCTAGGTGAAGAGAAGGGATGCACATCACTACTTTTCATTTCCTCAACCAGTTGTTTTAGAGGAGCCTGTAACATAAAACCTTTCTTGAGCAGTTATACTGCAAGTTATCAGTTATGTAATGATATATTTTACTACTTGGGTTTATATTGAGGGATGACTTATTACACCTTCTGCCTCATCAGCACAAAAAACAAGGTCAGGGAGAGTTTTCGGCAAGACTAAGCAACTCCTAGCTTCAACACTATCTGCTAAGTCATATCAACTCTTGTTTTCTGTATTTAAGACAAAGCCAGATGCAACAGGGAGAATAAATACACATTCTTAACATATGCATCCAAATATGCCCCACCAAGAAAGGGGGCTTCAAGGCCTCCCAGCCTTCTTTGATTCATCTCAATATTTACTTGGCTCATGGTCCAATCACATCAGATGCCCAGGGTCTTTACCATGACCAATGAGAGCAGCTTAGAGCCTTCAGATTGAGATATAAAGATCTTCCCAGTGGAGCTAGGATCTGGCTTTCAGTCCTTTTCCTCAAGGAAGGACCCAGCTGAGTCTGCTCACTCAAGACAAGCAAAAAAGCTGTGCTCTCTTCACAAACTCAGGTCCTGCAATTGCTTCTCATCCAGACAGGATCCGGATCACAAGGAATGGACTCTAACTCAGCCCCAGTGCAATACAGGGCACAGCAAATAATTGGAAGTCACAGCTGGAGACCCAAAGAAAGATCTGGGAATAAGAGAAGTACCAGTCTGATACTCAGGTTGTGGCAAAAAACTTGTAGCAAAAAACTTGGAGGAGAATGGACAACATTTGAGATCAAAGGCACTTTTTCCTCAATACAAGCAGTAAACCTTTATTTGTTTATAAGGGTAGAAACAATACCAGACAGGTATTAGTAACAGGGCAAAATTGCTTGATAACTACCTGTCCTGGCCACCTCCACAGCAACAGCAGTTCCCAAAATCCAGCCCAGGAAAGCATCCCTCCGAACTCCTATCAATTCAGTTAAGGAGTTCTGTATGGCTCAGACAAAGCCAGCCCTCTGCTCACACATACCCCGCAGCACCCAAGACTCATTCTTTACAGCAGAGCCAGTATCTCAAGGCAACGACCCAAGTTGGCAGGACTCCGCGGTTCTTTGCTGCTCCTACTCTCCGTGTACAATGGGCTATTTACAGCGGGCAGCAGCCTGCCTATTGTCTATCCATAGCCAGACATCGTTCGAGTGCAACGGAAGAGAACAGGAGAGCAGCCGTCAGCTTCTGTATTGCAAAGAAAACAACCCCAAGAACCAATGGCCTTTCTTCCTCTCTATCCCAATATTTAGATGAACAGCACACTTGCACTGCAGTGACCTGCCATAAAGGCAGGGCCACCACGTGGTGTAAAAGAAATGGCTGTATTATTTCTACAGCCTCTCGCAGGCAGGAGAAAGCTACAAGTTGCCTATCTCTTATTATGAGCTATAGGGCATCAAGATGCTTTCATTAGCATATGTTGGAACCACCACTGCAGTTCATTGTTGTCTTACTGTTACAGGTTACGCTGCACAGTTCCCACGGATCTGTTTTACTTAAATCTTTCAAAGGATGAGTGGAGAAAGACTTAAGTGCAGAATCATGTTCTAGCTCCTTTATTGAGTATAAAAGAGGGTGCAACAAATAGCTTTGGCTATTAACAAAAGAAAGCCTTTTGTCTTAAAATACATAATCCTAATCTCAAAGTGCATTTACAATCAGCTTAAATTTGAGTCAGTCCAACCTGCCCCAGAAACATGCTCCCACAACCCTCTTTGTGCTGGCTAGGCACTCATCTGGTTGTGTAGCCACACTAGGGAGGTGATCTGGCAAACACCTTTTTCCTAGGTTAGTTCTGATGCTAGTTCTCATCAAGATCAACTCTTGTTTGGATGCCCAGATAGCCATTAGCTCCCAGAAGGAAATCAGACAGCACAGCTGGGGAAGGGATGGACTGTTGTAATACTACACCTTAAGCACGCAACTCCAAAGTGCATGCAATTTCTCCCCCTACCCTGCAGTCAAGGTAGTAACTTGACTGAGGTCTTGCAAGAACCTGTGACAGAGCCAAACTGTAACCAGCAAGGAAACCACAGCCACCCTCAAGATACAGCAAAGGAGGTAGATTCTCATTCTACCTAGGCTATGAAGGAGAATCCTCAGTTTAAGCCTTACGTAACATGAATACAACAGCAAGATGCCTCCTGTGGTACAGCCTGTCATGTAGCCACAAAGGACTTTCCCAAACAAACCAAGTACTGTTGAACTGTCTAATCCACTACTCTGCCCCTGCCTCCTCTCCCAAATAAAAAACTAAACATCTCATCTTACCCAGAATCACCTATATTGCCTAGCCAGCCTTCAGAGCCCTGGAACCCTCCTTTTTGAAGCAGTAACTGACAGATTCACTTTCCTGCAACAGTTGAGGGAAGAACTAAAGCTGTTAGTGAGGAACCCACCCCATGCACAGAGAGGAATCAACAGGTCCTTAGTATTCACCCCCTACCTCCAAATCCCCCCAGTCTGGCTCTGAGCAACCACAGGGCATCATGCAGTTGTTCAGGATGTCTTTGCTGGTTCAGTTTCTGTTCCTGCATTCAGGACAAGGCAGGACCAGAGGGAAGCAGCCTGGAAGCTGGATTCAGCCCCATCAGTTGGGCCACGGTGATTTACTTCATAAGCTGCAATTGAAGTTAAGACTCTTGCTGCAACCTTTAAGGAGCACTACATCTGATACCGATGTGCCAAGGCTCCGTCCCAGCTACAATGAAAGTCACAGCCCCGTCCTCAGACTTTTGGCTGCAATCCTCTTGCAATCAAATAGAACAACACCTGGATTCTTGCCTCTTAATGATGTCCAACAAGTAATCTGAGTGCACACCAATGAGGTCACTGGAGTTTATTCAAGTTCAGGAGCTGAACCACATGACAAGAACCTGCTCAGTGCCTTTTGTGCAATTACAGTCCTCCAGCAGCTCTTGGTAACCCTGTATATTAAGGAAAGCTGGTACTTCCCACTAAAACCCTTGAGAGTGATCGATGTGAGTTTTCTTTGATCTATGTCTATACACACATAACATGTCACTAAACAATCTTATCTGTTTCTCATCTTCGAAGACCACAGAAGATGCTTTTAAATGTCTAAATTACTATCCATTAGAATTGCATCCCTACAACTCTGATTTGCAAGTACATCATGGCACTACTTTGTTAATTTAACCTCACTCCAAATACAGTTTAGAGAAAAAATATAATCACCCTACAGAAGCAAATTGCTACAAACCAGCAGTTTGCTTGTGGCATTAACAGCTTGAGTAGATCATATCGACCTATTCATTCTACTCCTCCCAGGAAAGGGCTACTATTCAGGAAACCCAGTATGCAACATCAAGTTAACACATGCTTCAAGTGCTCACCTGATACTCTGTGAGAATGAGTTTCTTAGTCATACTTCTGTCACCTGAAGTCTAGCAGAAAGCAACCAGGGTCAGGCACACTAAGCCACATTGCATCACACTAGATAGTGTTTACATTTGGGAGGTTTTAAAAAATCATAACCCTTAACACTGAGACTGGACTGATCAGCAAGTACTGACAAGAAGCAACTGGTTCACTGAGTGACCTCCTAACACCAGCATCACAAGAACAAGTAAGACAAACCAAGCAACCTCTTGACCTTAGGTATTAAGGTATCCCTATATTTCCTCTGAGTCAGTGATAGTAAGCATTTTCTTCTAGCTTTCCTAGGAAACTAATCCATCCTCACCAGGCTATTAATGCAGCCCAACTGCAGAGGCCAAGTTCCAAAACAAGGCACATGAAGTATCACACTAAAAAGCTTAGGAGGTCCAGGTTTAAGAACAGTAATTCCTACAAAAAACAGAAGCCTTTTCTGCAAACAGGACATCATGCACTTCTGCTATAAGCCTTAAGCTGTCCAACTACAAAAACAAAAAACATCTTTCCTCTAAATCTCTATAAAACCATGCAAGCTGTTTTCAGTCAGTTTTGGACAAACTGCTAGTACTACTAAGATTCAAATCCTAACCAGAAGAGTATTTTACCATTATATTTTACTCTCTGTAAATTAGTAACTTGCAACATGAAAGGCAGCAAGACAGAGCAGAAGCCTTGTGTTATCAAGTGTCCTTGTTTCAGAAGTCAGGCGGGACCTGCAGAAATGCAAGCCCCCCCATCTGCAGCCAGGGTTCAGCCTAACACCTGTAAAGGTCAATGCTGTACAGCAGTGCTTCCTTGAGCCACACAGCATGGTGGGCACTGTGTTCCCAAGCAGAACCTTTTACCAATAAAAAACCCCAAAACTATCTCCCCTCTTATTTGTGAGGATTTCTGTGGAATTACCACTGGTTATATTTAAAATGTTTTAATATTTTAACATATCTGAACTTATAATTTAGCACAGCAGAGAAGTAGGATATGGCAGACCATCTACTGATTGGACTACCAGAAACCCAATTTATCAAGCAATGCGTCCCCTTGGGCCAGAACCCCTCTCTGCTGCACATTTGAAAAATTTTGTGCCATTAGCCTTTTTGAGCCAACCCATTTCAATCAACTATATTACCAATATTTAGAAAAAAACCAAAACACAAAAGTCTACTACTATCTTCTGTTACTCACATCAGTCAAAATGTTGTTTTCCTGGAGGGGGAAGAGAGAAGAAACCTTTTACTCTTCACCACTGGAGATGAACACACCTAGAACAGAGAAGGTATAACCCACCTCTCTCTCTTCCAAAAAATTCCATGCGGGATTAATTTCTAGTGGAACAATGAGGTAGGAGAACCAGCTACAAAGACTTTATTCAAGAAACAGAAGAGTCACTTACCCAAATACGTATTTCAAAGTTCTTTCCTTCCATTTTGAATTACTGGTCTTGTTTTTCACTGATACCAACCTTGTACTTGCCCTTGAAGCAAAAGGCTACTTGGGGGTTTGCTTCTCAAGAACTGAAGACTTACTTCCAACCCCATGTTGGCTGATTTGTAATTGTAAAAGAACATCTACCAAATTTAGAACCCGCCTTTTAAATTCATTATAATCATGCAGTCCTCAAAATAGGCTAAGGCCATTTGCTCAAGACCTTGAATTGAGTACACTATACACAACAGCTACTTGTAATTACAAGCTTTATATTATCTCCATCAGCCATCCTCAGACATTTTCATATTCCAATACAAGCAAGCTAGATATTCTTGGACTTTAAACAATCAGGCAGTAACAGTATGGTTCCATGAGGAACTTTGTATTTCAGTTTTTGCGTTATTAATACTGCTATTGTTGCAAGAGGAAAAGTATTTTTTCAGTAAACTCATTATCTTCTTACACTCAGAATTTCTTGATCCAAGAAACCTGATCCAAACCTCTTCAGCTGAAGTCTCAGCCCATGAGTTTGACAGCATGTTCCAAAGCAGAGAGGTGAATACAAACACTCCTGAGCAGGCTCAGGAGATTGCACGGTTCCCTGTAAAGCAACGTGGATGAAAAGAAATCTACTAACACCACATGGAATAACTCTATCGTCCTGGTACAGATATAGAATGATGGGGCTTCAATAGCAGTTTCTTTAGATGCCATACTTTCCTATCACAGGACCTGACCATCCTATCCCAGACTCCAACCCAAGCATGGCATACATTTACATGGATTACTAGGTCCAAGAGGGTATCTCTAATACCCCAGACAGCTCACAGACATGCCCTTTAGAAATTCAGAAGGCTTCAAGTGTTGCAATTCCTGTTCAACAGAAAAAAGAAATGTATGCACCCTAGAACAAAAGCATCATGTAAGCAAACTAAATCCCCGCGCTGTAGCGCTGCAAGTCCTACCTGACAGCAGGGAGAAGGCCTGCAAAGTCAAAGTCACTCAACCTTCCATTTTAGGCCAGTTTGCCTCACGCTATATTTCCATGCACGCTCTTAACTGCTTAAAAAGAAAACAAGCAGCTTCGAGTACATGCTGCATTCACGCCCTTAAGACCAACCTACTTGAAGACAAGGTCCAGCAACTAAACACTAAACCCCTCAGGTTAAGACGCAGCACTGCGCTCCCAGTCCGCTGCCTGGCTCAGCGGCCGGCCAGCACAGGGCTTCGCTTCTCCGGGAGCGGGGCCGGCTGGGGCGACCACCCCGCGGCCCGAGCTGTTTACCCCGGGCCGGGGGAGAGGGCAGCTCTGGAGCCAGAACAATGCCCTGCCAGCCGGAGCTGCCGCAGCGCTGAGGGGAGGCCGGAGAAAGCCGGCTACGCTTTCCTGAAGGCTTTTGTGCCGAGTGGAAGCCAAGCCGGTTCCAGGGGACGCCGATCCCACCGCGGGGCAGAAGGCAAATACCCCGCAGCCCCAGAGAACGAGCCCGAGGGGACCGGCAGCAGGACCGTCCCGCCGGCACCCGCCGCCCCTCACCGCCAACCGCCCGGCCCCGCAGATGACAGCGGCCGCGCGGGCCGCCCCAGCCCTGCGGTGAGGGGCCGAGCAGCAGCGGCTCCGGCAGGCCCCGGCGGAGCCAACCCGCCTCAGCGGCGGCCGGGCAGGTTGCAGGCGGCGCGTCCCTGACAGCCCCCGGCCCTGCGCCGGCGGCAGCGCCAGCCGCCCCTCAGCGCAGCCGGGCCCGCGGCCTCGTCTCCCGCCCCCGGGCGGCAGCGGCACCCCCGAGCCCCGCTCACCTCCCGGCGGCAGCGGCAACAACAACCACGGCTGTACGCGGCTCCCCCGGCGCCGCCCTATTTAAGCCGAGCACGGCGGGAGCGGCCGTGTGCGTGTGCCGAGCCCGCCTCCTCCGCCCGCCCTCCCACCGCCCGCGCCGTCCGGCGGGCGCTAGGGCCTCGGCCCGCCCTGTCCCTCCTCGCCCCTGCCCCTGCCCCTGCCCGCGGTGCCACGGCGCCACGGCACGGCCCGGGTCCTCGCTTCACGGCCTGCCGCGTCGGCGCTTCCTCCCTCGCCCCCGCCGCCTGGAGCAGTCTCCGTGGCATCGCTCGGGTGTTCCAGACTGCCCGTGCCACAGTAATTCATACACAGCCCCGGTGAGGGCGGTGGGAATACTGTACGTGCGAGCACAAGTTACGGGGAGGGCACAGGGAAGCGAGAAGAGCATGGGCACTGCAGCGTGCATCACTTGATACCTTACAAATCTAGGACGACAGCTTACTGGGGAAGTTTTTCTTACAGCTTTGCAAAAGACGTCTGCGTCTGGTATAACTAGGCTGAAGGATGGCGTGTTCTGGTATGAAAGCATTGGAAGAGGACGATGACCTTGTTGCAATCGGGGGAGTCATCTGCTCATCGCCACCAAACTTTGTGAGGGGGCTGCGGGTTTGAGGTACTCGTGGTAAGGCAGAGGCTCTTGGGGCCGCGGCAGCGACCTCTGACAGTTACGTTAACTGGCTCTGGTTTGGCCGCGTGCTTCATCCACCTGTAAATCATCAACCCACATCTCAAAGTCCCGCTATGTTGCACACTCTGCATTGCTATAGCTTTCCTGTGTTTCGTGGGTATTATTTGGGTTATTTTAAGTGTGTGTGTGGGTTAAGGTTATACACATTAATATATAAATACAATATTTTGTAAATTATTGGAGGTACTTTTATTTTACATAAATGCAACCGTTGTTTCTTGATGCTTCATTTTATATACCAGGCATATGACTTCCTGCAAAACAGAGTTTTTAACAAAGGAACGAGCCTATATTCACTTTTTAGCACAAAGGAGGAAGGCCCTTGTGAAGCTGCTGATAGTCCCCACTTAACTGCACTTGGGTTCACACTGTGGAGGGGCTCAGAAATGCAAAATAAATGCTTTTCTCAGGAAAGGAAGCAGAAGCGCATAATCCAGGAGTGCATCTGACTGCAGCTGCTAATGGCCATGGAGTCCATAGCACCACTAAAGCTAGTCCAAGTAAAGCCCCAAAGCACAAGCGGAATGGACATCAGCTGCTCTGCCATGGTTGGGCTCTACTGATTTGTTCCTATCGCAGCACGCTTCGTGCTCATGCAGACACAGTCAGACTCTGCCAAGTGATTTTTGATTTAAGTCCAGGGTTTTCGATAAAGGAATCAAGTGATGTAGAAATACACCATCTCAAGCACTGGTGACTTCATGTTTCGTCCTGAATGCATCAAGGTTCCATCTGCCAACCACCTAAACTCATTATGATTTTACCTACTATGCTATTTAATCCTTCATTATCACATCTTTGTCCACATCTGGGTTTCTAAAGGCCATAAACCACATGTTTTAGCCCTCTCGGAGCAATTTCAGTGAACTGATTTACTCTTGTCTCTCACTGGAAAGAGGGTTTTTAAAAAGTCTCTCTCTCATACATATATTTTCATGAACCCTGTCATCAACATGAAATTACAAAAGTCCCAGCTATGCAATATTTAAATAAGCATCTCAGTAATGCCAGGTATCACCTCTCTACTACTTCACACTCACCAGATTACACATCCAGGGACTACATTATGCTCTGAAATTGGCTTTTTTCCAGCTGATCAGAAAAGAGAGGGACCCAGTCTCAACCAAACTATGTAAAAAAGCATATATAGACAACAGGGAAGTAGGAACTGTACCTAAACAAAATCTACAATGACAATATTGGACTGTCTTACACAGGGGAGCTAAGGAACCTGGGGCTCCTGTGGATCAGCGGGAACTAAGACTCTTTAGCAACTACATATGCATTTTTAATTATATTTGAGATGTCACCAACTCTTTTTATCGGTGTACAGGGCATACAGGCTCTAAACATATTTCACTAGGGAAATCCACTCTCATTAAGTAAATCAGATAAACCAAATAAGTAAATAAAAAGATCCAAAAGTAGATTCTGGCTTTCTTGTTTAAAGGGAATTCCATGTATTCCAGTCTGTGCCCATTGCCTCTTGTCCTTTCACTGGGCACAGTTGAGAAGGGTCTGCCTCCATCTCCTTTCCCCTCAACACAGCAACAAGACCCTCCCTACCCCCAAGCTTTCCCTTGTTGAGGCTGAGCAATCCCACCTTGCTCAGCCTCCCCTCGTATGACAAAAGCTCCAGTCCCTTTACCATATTCATGGTCCTTCACTGGACTCTCTCCAGTATGTCCATGTCTTTCTTGTACTGGGGAGCCCAGACTGGACACAAATCTCCAGGTGTGGCCTCACCAGTGCTGAGTAGATGGCAAGGATCATCTCTATTTGACTGCCTGCACATAGGGATGGACTACTGTTGAGCTTGGAGAAGGTGATCCTTGAAAAATCATCCAGCTTTCTTGGACCCCTCTTGTTTCCAGTACCATTACATTAACAGGGCTATTATCCTGTAAATAGATTACCCAAAACAGGATTTCCATTTCAGCAATGTACAGATATTATAAAATTTTCAGCACCAGCGTTTGGTGGTGAGTAATATTGATATCAAAATACTGTTCTTATATACATGTATTGGCTGTCATTGACAATGTAAATTAAACATCTGCCAGAAAAAAAATACTTCTTTTTATTTTGATTTACAGGGCATGCACATCACTCTACTGAATCGGGTTATCCCAAGTGTACCATTTGAGAGCCATCCCAAGTGTGTCATTTTTATACAAAACAGACTGCCTAGCCTTCTACCATACTGTATCTGCATCTGCTGTCACTTGCGTGGAATCTCAAGAGAAGAAAAACAAAGAAATGTTATGTAAATAAGCACTTCAAAATGTCTAGCATATATTGCAATTAAAAAACATGAGCTACTGGGTCCATGGAGCAGGCGTAGTTACTTATGTCTTGTCAACCCTCTTCCTAGTGGGAAATGGAATTTTTTTTTTTTTTTTTTTTTTTTTTGCATTTGTAAGTGTTTCATACACTTCAGAAAGGAAATATAAGTCCTGCTAGGAAATACCAGGAAGCAGGAAGGGGGAGCGGAGTCATGCCATTGCAGGCAGCCAGCAAGGATCCAAAGGCCACTCCAACAGAGGCAGTGCTGTCCCCCGAGGAGCAGTCCCAGGCCACCCATTGTGGGTGACACCGACCCGTTCTGCTGACAGCCCTCAGCAGATTAAGATAATGAGTCAGAGCTGGGGTCCGTGCAGAGACGCAGTGGGGAGCAGCAGGAGCCAGCACCAGGACTCAAGACCAAGCTGGAACACATGTCTAGGGCTTGTCCAGGAGACAGGGCTGGAGACAAGCTACCTGCAATGTCCTTCCAGGCTCCATCCAGGAAAAACAAATCAGGAGGCTAGGACAGCAAGGGACAGGGCTGGGAATGGCATGGCCCAGGCCTGAGCTTCAGTGGAGCCCCTAGACCACTGGGCAGGGGCACAGGTGGGGGTCGCAGGTGAGCCTGCTCAGGGCCATTAAGGTCCACAGGTGTCCCCAGGGCCCTGACTGTGACACCAGTGCTTCCTGCTCTCACAGAACTGTATGGCATGTGTCTGGCTGCATGTCACTTGGGGTATTCCTGCCACCCCAACAATGTTGACATGGGGACCTAAGTTTCTCTGAGGTTATACGACAGCTAGAGCTGGGACAAAAAGGTACTTTGTGAAGAAGAGACTAGAATAAGATACTGCAGGCTTGCAATGGATGAAGTGGTTTATTGAGGGCAGATGAATCTGGTGATTTCTATGCCATTTTTTCCCCAGGTCTATGTCATTATGTGGGTGCATTTTCATCTAAGAAACAACACAACTTATTGGGCACAACAGCAAATATCCCAAAGGTAAAAGCCTCCCACAAGTAAGAAATTCTGTCCTAGGTCAGAGAGAAAAATATATTTGGGGGGGATTCCTGAGGACCACAGTCATCTGACTTCCTTACACAGGAATGAACACAATCTCAAACATACTGATGTCATGAATGAGTTGCACTGGCAGGATTCCAGATAAAGGTCTGTGCAGAACCAGCCTAAACCATGCTTTGGTCACACTCATTATGTTACCTTAAATAGTTCTTCAACTTCGACAGAAGTAAGGAAGTCATGAATGTATTGAGTTCCATGAAATACAGATCTTCTGAACACTGAGATACCTAACGCGAAAAACAAAATGTTAACAAAATCCTCTGTATACAAGCACAGAAAAAAAAAAAAAAGAGAAAAATTTGCAAAACTTCTATTGCATACTAGGAAAGAAACATGATATATATTCATACATGCACATATATATTTTTTTTCAGAATAAAATAGAAGAAAAACGGAAAGCCAACTTAAATAGCAACTATTTGTTTTAAAACAGGTAATGACTTTGTTAGGTTTTGAGGATTTTATGGGGTTTTTTTAAATACAGGAAGGATTTTTCAGCTATGCCTACTATTCCTTCCACTTTCTGTTACTGTCTCCGTTTATCAAATATTTCTTCTGCTCCCTACCCCCTTGAAGATAAATACGTAGCTTATGGTTTGCAATCTTCTGATGACCAGCAGCTGTATGAACTGACAAAGTCCCTGTTTAGTTCACACTCAGCAGGCAGGAACTGCCCTTCCCACAGCACTGGGGCGTCAGTTTGAACCCCAGAAGATGCGAAGGAGATAGAGGAGTCCTATGGAAATAGTATTCTGTCTAGTAAAAAGAAGGCAACCTGGCCATAACTGATTCAGCTTGCTTATGTCAGGCTAACAATACTATTCCTCAAATGACAAGGTACCTATGTAATGACCCAGGACTGGAAAAGCCAGGATAAAGCAACAACAGATTAAATTGTGCTAAAGCCGGTTCATTTGCTGCCAGTCTTTTTTTCCTTTCTCTGAACTTTGGTTCACAGGCTGCACTTCCCCCCCCCGTTCCTCCTCCAAGCTGTACATGTGCGCAAGTTTACTACTTGCTTCATCCAAACGATCAACATGAAGCTTTTCAAATTTGAGAGTTATTGAAGTAAAACCGCAAACATAAGAAGGATGTTCTGCTGGTTGTTTCTGCCAGCACAGTATGAACAAGCCAACCACACCCATTTGTTCACTTTTCCTCTTGTAAAATATTTTCCCCAATCACCGTTCCTCAGCATATCTATCCTTTGGAGGAGGGTCAAAGGCATCACACAAAAAAGATAAAAGCTTACGTTCTTTGCTTCTAAAATCTACTTGAGAACAGAAGCTGCAACGTATAAAGCTACATTACAGAAATACATAAACTGACAATAAAGTGCCGTTTGCTTAACGGAATATTAAGTAAAATATTACACAGAGATAATCAGAGCAAGAAAGCTCAGAAGTTAAATATTTATTATGTTTAAACTCCAACTAAGAAACAAAGTGTCTGTGTCAAAAAAAAAAAAAAAAAAACCCAAACATCTCTTGGGCTGAAAGGTATCCTGAGCACAATCTTTTCTGGCTGACAAAAGAAGTTGTTTTATTTGCTACAGTTTAGAGTTCACCAGCACACGGTTAACACAAAACTGAACAGCAGCCTACAGTACGTTGAACGTCCCTCGCCAGCAATGACCTCTGAACGCACAGCATGTTTTCACATTCTTCACATACCTGCACCTCCTTGCAACTATTTCTAACGAGTATTGGTGCACAAGCGCAAGTTCAGCCCCAGGAGCCGGCCAGATGTCATGGCAAGGAACATCTGCTTTTAAAGGATATCTCAAGTTGCGTGTGCTCACCTCCCCAAACGTGCCAGCTAACCAGTGAGCTCCACCACTGCAAGGATTCATTTGGGCTTCTCCAACTCGATGCGGCCTACAGGGGACAGAAAGGGAACACAGAAAGAATTAATGAGGACCAAGCCCTTTCCAAAAGCCAAAGAGCTTGTACATAGTGATTTTGATGCTCTGGTTTTAAATTCATGCCTAGCATTCATACGAAGCCTCAACGAACCTCATTTCTTACAAAACGCGTCTGCATACTGGAACACGGACATCAATTCTGTCATTTGTATTTTCGTATAACACCTATGTCACAACGCTGAAACCATGTGTGTAAACAGAGCTTTACTTTTGAAAGGACGGCCCCACGTCTCATCTGCCCGAGCCCATCAAGTGCCAAACAAGGCAAGCCTGCAGATGCCAGTCCAAGATGATGGGCGAGCAGGCCTTGGACATTATCAGCTGCCTAGCTTCAACAGAAGGAGAAGATTCACAGGAGCCACTCATATAAGCCACTGAGCACAAAAAGATGCCGAAGCACAGGCTTTTGGAAAAACCTTACGATTCTTAGCTCCTGTGGGAAAGGGGGACTGAGTGCAGAGAGCTCAGGTTGGCAGCCAGAGGCGCTCAGGCTTTAGTTAATGCTCCTTCTTGGCTACAAAACTGAGGTTGCACACTCCTTCACACTTCAGTGCAAGGCTGTGTTTAGACAGGGCGAGAGCTAGAGGCAACACACAGGTTATGGTTATGGGGAAGACGAGCCATGGGAATATTTTTTTAAAAAGGTTTGTAGGACATGGATAAGATCAGCGTGGCCAGCATACACCCCATTAAAGTATTCCACAACAAGGTACGTCAGTAAACTACATCTTTATTTGGGATAAAAGCCAATTCAGGGATTAAAAGAACAACTTGTCAAGGCCCTTCATCTTAAATTACCTGTATTGTCTCTGGAAAGGGGTGGAAACAATTCCACCCTCCCCACCAGGATGGGGTGATTCACTGAGCTGTTGCTGCACAGGAAAACAAATAGGTCTGGCTTGGGAATAACCAACCTTCCTATGAAAACTTGCATTTATAGGAAATAGATGTGAAAAACAGGCTAACTATGCCTCTCTCTGGTAAAATGGTGGTAATAAGTGTAAAATAAGCATTGTTTGGCCATGTCTATGTTATCAGGGACCACCATTAATCAAATTACATGTTAAGCATATATCCAGCTGTCTACACAAAATAGCTACAAGGTATTGGGACCATTTCCCTGCTGGTGAGCCATGGCTAGCGTGCACTCTGCCATCATCCATGGACCCAAGCAGGCTTTAGAGTTGGGACACTATGTAGTCCATGGAAATGAAGTTTCCCTATCCCATTCCTGAACAGCACGAGTTGGTCAAGCCATCACTTCCGACCTGGTGCCTCCCCAGCCCGGCCCACTGCCATGCTTACAACACCTACTACCCCAGTTACCCACCGTGGAGACCTCACTTTATCACACCCCTGATCTTCCCTGGCTCCAGCCATGGCCTGCCATCAGTGCCATCCTCCACCACCTCAAGCAGTACCGCAACCCATCTGGAGCAGAGGGATTCCTGCTATGGGGTGCAGGAACCCCTGCCCCACACAGAAGCACATTTATCCTTGCAAGCTGTCCTCCCCTAGCCAGTGTACAGCTCCGGCCCAGAGGCACAAGCGAGGCTGCGTGAGGTTGCTTCCTTTCTCCTACCCTACAGAAGACAGGAGGTTGCACATCAGTAGTCACTACTGAGGAGTGACTCTGAAGAGACGATGTGCAACCTCTTGTCTTGTGGGAGAGGCTCATGAACATGTCTAGGGATATTTTAGTGGTCTAAGTTTATTCTTTATCTTGTTTTCTTGTATTTTAAGATGCAAATCTCCTAGTCAGCTACATCCAAGATGGTTTAAAGTGATGGGTAGGCATTTATCACTAGAATGGTATCTTTTACTATGCATCCTGGTAATGACATTCCTGTTTCTTACATAGAGATGGGCCTGGAGGAATATTTGAGTACTACTTTATGTAACAAACCACTTAATGATATTAAACATTATTATTTGAAGTGCTTAACTTTATTTTTATGTAACATCCATGGACACCTACATATCGGTACTTTAGAAAACTGATTTTCCAAAATCTCTATCTAGACATGTCTAGCAGCAACAAACTTTTACTAGAGACAAAACCTCCTAGCTTTCTCTATCTCAGAAATAACTACATTAAGTCCCTTCCTTATATTTTCTGCTGTGAAACAGTGGCAGATCCTATTGCAACGTTGTTTAACCTCTGTGTGATAATACAAATTTTATATGACTACATCTCTTACGTATTTCTGAGGCTTTAATCACTACCAGGTTAAGAGATCACTCAGATTAAGAAATCTGAGTCTCTTAATCACCACCATAAATTTGGAACCTATAAAGTATATGGAGACCCTAAAATGAAGTATGATGGCACTTCTAGCATGTTACAGAACATACAGTTTTCCACTGGCTGCAAGTGCTGTGTAGTCTGCCAGCAGAACGGGCAGACCAACAACGACCAGCTTTTGCCTGGAGCAACGGGTGAGCACCTCAAAATCCTAACCAGGCTCTCACCATAGTATTTTTTTCATTGTTTTTATGATACCTGAGTCTTTTTGTTGTAAGAATCAGTAAGGATGATGGTCCTTACCTCTTTCAAACTTCAAGGTACCAATTACGGAGACAGAACTAGAGCCTCTAGAATGGGCTAGAGAGTCCTGGATGCCACCAAACAACCCAGTGCAATCACTGCTTTTCAGTGGCTAGGACCTGTTCACAACAAAACCATGTAGCACCTTTGAAAAAAAGTGACCAGCCTAAATTTTGATATATAGGCAAAACACCCCAGCAGGTGGGTCATTATTTACATACTGACCTTTTTTTTTCCCCACAAGGCAAAGGCAGCGTAGCAGCACATATATATTCTCCCTGGCTGAAGAGAGAAACAGAGTTAGCAGCTAAGAAATTAGTAGATCAATATGATGGGTGAAAAGAACAGCAATTGTAAGTTCAGCCTTAAAGTTTAAAGTTAAATATAAACCATTTACGTTGATTAAACCAAACTTAAGTTTGGATTAGCTAAACTAAAAGCAACTATATATAGACATTTTAGAATTTCTTTTCCTATTTGATCTCCCATGCATTATTTGTATGTTGAAGTTAATTAGTATTACAAAGACGTTTAAAGAGAAATCATGCAACCGATCAATTTGAAAGAGCAATTTTAATCTGTGCTCCCTGCAATAGCAGCCAGCGCTGCCTGGAGTATCTGGTCGTGGTAACAGCAGTGCTGGGTACCGACACATGGGAGGCCGGGAGGCAGGGGCTCTGGGCAGCGGTGACAACGCGTGACGACCAGGGGGTCTCGTGCCAGTCGCAAGCATTTTGTGTGCTCTAAACCCGACTCCTCTGCCAGGGTGCTTCACTGCCCTCCTGGGCTCTGTTTGCTTCTCCCCGGAGAGGTCAGCGCTCGCTCTTGCTGGCTGGCACACGCTGCTTTTGTGTAAAAAGGGCAACAGGTGGCAACGCTCCCCCCAAGGTCATGGAGGAGCCCTCCCGCCCAGCTGCCTGGCGCCTCCATGGCCACGGAACCAAAACCACATTCGCATTCCCATCCCACCTGCGTGGCAGCAGGTACCGCTGCGGTTACACTTGCGCTTTCCATTATATAAGGATTTGCTGACAGAACTTCAAAAAGCCCATGCATTTCAGATGGATTTTTTTTTTTTTTTTTTAAACTTTTATTTGCCTGAAGTGACTGCGGAGAATGAGGGCCCAGGGGTATTAGTGTGGAGCGCTGAGTACATTTAAAAAAGGAAAAAAAAAAAAAGGCAAGATTATAATAGACTTCCAGCTGAAATTACTAAGGGTTGAAACATATGATTTGGCACAAATCATTGAGGAATGCAGCAGATATCAGTTTGGCTTCACAGAGTTAATGACAAGCTGAAAATGATCTAATAAGCCCAGACAAGGAAGTTTTTGCTTACTTAGTTTGGTGTTTAGGTTATTAACTGCACAACTACAAGGTTAATTACAAGTGCTGCTCTTTTCACTAAACCCACGGTGTCTTACAATGAAACCACAAACTTCATAATTGTTTAGCAAATCTCAAATGTGGTAAAAAGTTCAGCATCCTGTTCTTCCTCTTCAAGGTTTTGACGTTACAAAACCAAAACCTGCAAATGCGCAAGTTGCGTAGGCTCTTTCACATAATGCCCCTTAACAAGCAATATAAAGCAGAGGTAACCCTTAGATAACAATTTAGAGATTAGCTGGTAACAAATTAGAAAATTTAGGAATTTAAAATTAGCTGTTAACAAAAAATAAAGGAAAAAAAATATCCAGGAACTAGTAACTTTTCCGGAAAGTGGGATATTTTTTCCCTCATGGCGACTGCTTTATCCTCTGTAACAGCACAGCTCTGCTCTGCCTTTGGCTGGCTTGTGACATCCTTGGCCGGGGCTGCAGGGTGCCCTGCAGGTGAGCACACTCATCCCCCCTGTCCTGTAATCCCTTTGGAAAGAAAGCAACATTACACAAGGTGCATCCCGTAGCGAGTCCCGCTTACTATGCACAGACTCATCTTGAGCCATCGGTGGTAACTGCTGAAGCTGAAAGATACCTTTTAACTTTGTAAAATTATGAGTTCGTTCATTTTCCTTCACTACACTCCATATTCTCTTTTTTCCATTAAAAGATTTGAAGAATGCAACTTCCTCTCAACTGTTATCTAGCCCACTAAGCACAGAAAAAAAAAAAAAAACCAACCAAAACCCTTTCAAAGCCCAGGCTATAAATCCTGGAGCAGTCACAGTCACAAACTATGCTGAGTTGTCAGAGATCTTGCTTTCACAGGGATGAAAGGACCTTTATCACGTTCCCAGAAAGCGGTGGAGGGCATGGCTTTGCCCAATGCAGAAGGAGTTTTCCCTCTCATGAGAAGGTGGTCTGAGCTCGCCTAGAATGCCACAGAAATATGCCAGTGTCCAGCAGCATCGTGCAGTCATTCAGAACACAAAGTAAAAGCTACATCATCCTAAACTTCAGGAAAATCTACCCAACTAAAGCATGGGAACAGATGTTTCCCAAAATTTGTTATCGCCTACTGTAGCGCAGGGTGGCAAATCACGAGGACATTTCTGACAGGTTAATTTGATAAGCATTGTGAAATGGAAATACAAAGTATGTGTGTGGGGGGAAGCAGAGATTGTCTCCAACCTTTTTCAACCAGTCCAAACAGGCCATATGCGTAATGGTCTCCTTATTACTATAGTAACTAATAAGCCAGCACTCAATTTTTAGCAGTCCTTTAGTGTGATTACATATGCACATGAACACTGGGGCCAGCTAATAGCCTCATTCAACTTCTTCTGGAGTGGATGAAAATCTTTCCCCTAGCTTCAACAGAATCTAGATTAAGATATTAATAATTCACAGCGGGTGCAGTGTACTGCCTAGAAGATCTATTACTGCTTAGCGAGTTTTTATCTACGGTAAGATGGCACTGGTTTTTCCACAGTCATACCTACCCTTGGTATGATCAGATTTTACACACACCTATAACTTAAGAATATTTATGTCTTAAAATGCAAGTTCTCCAGCAAATAAAAAATTCCCTTCGGCATCCATAAAGGATTACCACACAGTTCTGCAGTAGCAAAGCAAATGGGTTTGACCAAAGTGCCTCTAACAATTTAAAAACTTGAAGTATCCAAGCTCTTCATGATATTAAAACAATTTCTCAAGAAAGAACCGTTACCGAGCTTTTCCACTGACAGAGCGTGTGGCGCGTTGGCAGAGCCGCAGCACCCTCCCGCCAAGCAGGGACTTCGCTGCAGAACGTGCAAGTACAAAAGGGCCTCCTCACCAAATCACAGCTGCGTAGCACCCCTGGTTAGAAAAAGAGCAGTCTAAATCTTGGGAAGCAGAACTCTAGATATGTTTTTTTAGAGAGAGGGTCTTGTTTTCTACTCATTCGAGACCACAATTGTAAAAGTAATCAGTTAGTTATACTTAAGACATAAAAACATGAAACAACTTCAAAGTGAAAGGTCAAAAATACTGTTTCACATTTATAGGAAGCTACTTGTATCTTTCAGATAACACTCCAATTTTAAGATTTATGTAATTATTTTTGTGCATCGAAATTCTTTACAAATGACTCCCAGTCCAACAGAAACAAGTTAACTTTTGGTACTGAGGGGCTCTCAGGTTAGTCTGACTCTGTCAGCCCTACTTCCACTGAAATCCAGGGCAGGAATCCCCTGGCTTTCCACATGGTAAGATCTGGTAAAAAGAAGGCCATCTCCAATTTGCTTAACGTTTCCTCTTTGAGCCAGCAACTCCAAATCCAAGCCTAAATACCTAAAAAATAAAAATAAAAATTTAAAAAAAAATCATTCCTCTTCCTCAGATACTCTTGCTCAACTCAACGTACACTTACTCCTTCTTTCAGTAACTTTCTGGCACAAAAGTGTTCCAGCTTCTCAGTTAGGGAAAGTGTGGGTTTCGTTGTTGTTTTTTTCTTTTAAAACCTCTTATTAGGATCCTTTTTTTCCTTGCAAAGTGGGAAGAGGGCCAAGAGTAAGACGACGTGGTCAGTGGGGAGAATCAGGGGGAATTTGCAGCCCTGTTAAATTCCCCTTTCTTCCCCAGGAGCCACATTTCTGTTCTGCTTCCTTCCATGCAGAAAATCTGATTCTTTTCCAAAGTAAGCAAACAAATGGATTTTATTTCAGTCCTTCGGGTCATAGAAAAGCACTTGTTTGGGATAAATTAGTCAGGATTAGTAATTCTCTTTCCTGTTTGCAAGTATTAGAAATAAGTCTAGAACTCATACGCTGTGTTTCAGAATGGTTATGAAACTTTCCTTTTCAACATAATGCTATCTTGTAGACTTTCGTTTTCCCTTTATCTGCGTTATTCATGCACAGCTTGTGTGCATACATTTGAAGCAGACTTATTCAGAAAACAAAATGTATTTAATAATAATAGACTTGCTACAGATTTCACAAGCAACAAGAATACTTGGGTTGAGTGGAAAGAAAAAAAAAGTTCAACCAATATCCAGGTTTGTCAAGGGACTGACAAAGCGGGGAATATTCTTGTTTATATGTACAGCACGTGAAAGTACATAGTGTGAATGAAATTCAGGAAGATTATGGAGAGATGTTTAATCAAAAGATCTCTGCACAACTGAGAAGCTTGCAATCGGTATCTTACCCAACTGAATGGGCTTGCAAATAAGTACAGGATGTAGTGACTGCACACCTTATCAGTCTTTTAACATCATAACTAAAGCACCAGGCATCTAATGGAATATCCATCCTAAATTTCATCAGGCTACTTGTCCTGATAATACCCAGAGTGCTTTCCAGTTAAAGTTAATAGCAACAGCAAAATCTTCGGATTGTGGCTAGGAAGAAGATACTGTCAGAGTAAACCCATTACTTGATGAAAATTTGTTTTAGTATCTTAATCATTACTTCCTAACTTGTCTTTTGTTCCAGTGAGAGTCCACACACTGACAGTCTACGTGCTGTTCTCACACCACAACCGCATTTTCCAGGAGGAGTCCCTTCCTCTGCTACACTGCTACCCCAGCACGGCTGTTCCACGTCTCGCACACCAGGACAACAGGCCAGTCTTGGCATCGACGTTTATTCTATAGCATTAGAAATTATCAGCCTTACACGGGTTGCATATCACATTAGTAAATTGTGGACCAGGTTGAAAGATGCAGTGTTTAAAACAACATTTATCTATTTATCTGAGGCTCCTGTAGGGGACTATGGTATGCAACCAGTAACAGGGTTGAGCTGACACATGCAC
The DNA here is from genome assembly GCF_028858705.1 of Grus americana. NCBI lineage: Eukaryota > Metazoa > Chordata > Aves > Gruiformes > Gruidae > Grus > Grus americana. The sequence continues at coordinate 35,802,993 of NC_072855.1, read as the reverse complement.
TGCGGGGTAATCCAAATCCCAGACTGAATAAAAAGAGCAAGCCAGCAAGGACTTCTGAGACCAATGTTCTGGGTTGCTTAAAACCATCCACATATTCCACTTCTCTCTCTGCAGCAGGGCCCCCCAGAGAGCTACTATCACATCTGGACTGGGAATCACTCCCAATTTGGCTCTCAGGAGCACGGCTGTGAGCCAGGAGAGATAAATCAGAAACTAAAAATTTCATGAGCAGCTGCTGGGTTAAGCAAGGTTATAAGGAAAGAAAACCAAGGACCTTTCCACAAGCTGTGGCAAAACCATCATTCTCGTGACAAAGCCCTCACCCTGCACCTTGGGTCCAAAACCCCAACCCAGCGAAACCTTCCAGAGCCTTTCCATTCAGTTCGCCCAGGCCCCGAAGGCAGCTCACACACATCCTCACACGGTGCAGCAAAATAAAGGAAGAATAGGTATAAACTGAGAAAAAATCACCCAAATAAGCACTACAGAGACCTCTCTGTGCCAGTGCTCTCAGTGGTTCAAGACGATTAGATAATTGGCAAGAGTAGCCCAGGGCTGACACTCTGCTTAAATAGACAGAGTCCAGATGGCTTTGAATACCTGATTATCCAGCATCGTTGCGTAGAACAAGCATGACCTGAGAAGTGCAATGAACGCAGCTTCCTCTCTGCGGTCACTAGGAGCTGGAGAGGCTGAGCCTTCGGTGGCCATTTATCTCCTTGTCACAGCAGAACACGGCACAGTGCAGCTCTTCAGACAGTGCCTGTGCCCCAGACCGTGCTTTAGCTTTGTTCCCCTCCAATACAGCAGATCCAAGACTCCTTCCAGCAGGCTGCGCAGACCTCGCCGTGGATCACCTGCAAGGGAACAGCAGCAGATGAGCAACGAGCAAAGACTTGCCTTCACTTTGAGTTCCAAGCCAGCACCACTGCACAATTGAAGAGGACTGTTCGTTACCATTTGTGGCCATTAGAAGATGGGAAGTTGGTTAGTGCTATTCCTACAATCCTGCAGGAAGGAAAAAGCAGAGGTGTCTCCACCAAGGAATTCTTCCAACGTTGTCTACCTTCTGCAGCATCCCACACCTTGCAGTGCCTTCAGGCATAGTCAAATGCCAAACACTGTATGTCAGTGCATTTGACTCCCCCCCAATTCCTTCAGGAAAGCATGCAGTTTTCTTCTTAAAAAGTTTGCAAGCTTCAGTTACGTGAAGACAGACTAAACTTCTCCCTTAACCTTTAAATTCTGGAAGAAATTAGGATCGATAATTGTTCTGTCCAGCAATCCTTTCTTCTTCATGATGAGTTGAACCCAAAGCAAAGCTCAATCACCCCCAGGCCTCCAAAGACACATGAAATCACACTGACCCTTTGCCGTAACAGGCTACTCTTCCCTAACCCCCTACCCAGCTTCACTTACACAGCAACTTAATTTTTGAAACCTCATACATGCGCAAGTATGTTGTGCCGCTTGCACAGATCACTTGTTGAAAGACCAAGTGTCTGAGCGTTAGTTTAATGGAAATGCAGTAACATTAGCCTACCTGACTATTTATATTTTGCTACCTTATGTTCCTCACATGTGGACGGTTACATTCAATCGGCACATCCAAAACCAGAATCAACTTCCATTATACAATGCAAGACTTGACAACCCCTGGACTCACAAGGTTTGCAGGCAAGCTTCCTTATTCCTTTTCTACTCCCCTACCAGTTATGCTACCATTTTCCAGGAAATTCACTTCCATTTTCATGAGGAAATAACTGGTGCAAAGCATCTACAGATAGATGATTGATGAAAACTAAGTATAATATTGATATCTGTATCTCAAATGTCTAGTCTTTTACCATCAAAGCACTCTACAAGCATCAGTTAATAAGCCCCCAGTGAAACAGGAGTGGGTAATATAGTGCTAGGCTGGACCTGAATAGAGATGGCCCCAGATACCTTCTGACTGATAGGAAGGGCTGTTCTGACAGCATTTAAGCAAACCATCAACGATCTTAACAGTTATTTAGGACCTTCTTTCTATGGTACGTCCTAATGGGTTAAAATGCAAGCCTGGATTTTATTATGAAGACTTTATCACTTTAAGCAAAAGAAAAATCTCAAGCACACAGGAAGAAGAGCACTTGGGGCTTGAGCAAGGCGGACAAGATAAAAAGCAAGGCCTATTTTCAGCCAACTGTGGCATTTCAACAGTGGCAGGGCACTTGATCATTATCCCTTGGGGGAGACAGCAGTGCAAAACCGTAAAAACCAAAAGGCATCTCTCTCACGTTTCTGCACTACTGATTGCTGCCATCAAAACCAGACCATCTTCTGCATAAATCCAACAACAGTGGTAAACGACCATTGAACCCTTGGCACTTGCCCTCTCTTCTGGGTAAAAAATCTACTCTGGGGTCAGTTCAAGGATTTTATATGTTAATAAATTGGAAAGGGGAAAAGTGCTTAGGGTTAATTTGTTTCCAGGTGGGCTATTCCCTCCATTTTCTGGCTGGAGAGAGGAACTTAGCACCGAAAGGTTTGTTCATAGAGCTCACACCTCTTCAGAAAGGATGGAGCAGCTGAGTTCTGAATTCACCACCTCTCTCTGCAGTGGTGTTTCATAGCTTTGCCACTTTACAGCCATGCTGCTGGGAAGCACTTCACGCCAAAGCAGTCCAACACAGTGAGGGCTTGAGCCACGCATTCATCCACGGTCCCTGTGAAAGTCCAAGAAAAAGAGTATTTGTTGAGGTTTATACATGCACTGGCACGTTTGTTCAAGGACGTGTCAAAGAAACAAGGAGTCCTGAGCTGTTCTCTGTGGTACAAAGATATACTAATACTGCAGCTGCCTTTAAGGAGCAACTCTTTTTGCTTCAGAGAGTTCTTGTGGTGCAATGTGAGGGTCTGAGGTCTGGCTGGATTAAGTTGTGATACAGCAATTCTGGGACCAAACTGCCCTGACTAGGCTTCAAGCAGTCAGATAAACTCAGCTAATTTACATGAGTGTGGGAGGAAGGGGGAAAGCTTTCAATGCCATCAGAGAAGGATGAACAGAGTAAGAAGCAAAAGACTTCTATGCACTGCAGTAAGGTCAGAAAGAGTTTGGACAAACCTGAAAAAATAAGTGCACACACTCTGTACCTTAAAGTATTGATTGCAGTTCTGAAACAGGAACAGAAATAACACCCGATGCAGAAATCAGGACTTTGGGAGATGGATCAGTACCCGACCCTTGCACAAATCTAGGCTATAAAACTTGGTCACTGACTTAACTGATTGTTTGTTTTAAATATGTAGTTTGGCCAATGGTCATGTTGTCCCAAAACTGGGGGTTCGTTTACCCGCTGTGCAATACACCAATATACACACAGAGCAGGGGTATCTTATTGCATATTTACGCAGACGTGGGTGTCTGTCCCAAGACAGCACACCCCAGAGCTCCAAATCAATGGTTATTTATACATAAAACATTAACGTGTTCATCTTTCTAATACATATGCATTGCTATTCTATTAAATGATTGGGTTAGATTTCTTTGCCTAGCATGCGAACCAGAAGGCATGCTCAGTTCTTTTCTCCGCCTTTATCTTTTTAGTAGGTGCTGTAATTGGGGCTGGTGGTCCGTGGGTCAGTGGTCGCAATCCCCCCTGCCGGAATTCCCTTTCCCCTAGTTTCCCGTTTCTTTTGCCAAGTCTAAATGGTTCTTCATGGTTTACCGACTGAACTAGTAATATATCAGGTAAACTTCAGCTTTTAACAATCACAACCTACTTAGCAGGCAAAGGGACATTATTTAGGTATTTCTTGCCTGGCCTTAGCCCAGCAGAGGTAGGGCTCCTCAACGGACTTTTGCAGCAGCACGACAACTTGATTCATAGCACATTTTACATTTGGTTTTACTGTAACAGTCAGATAGCAGCAGAGAATAGTCTGGCTTTTCCCTCAGACCCACCGTGCCTGTGAGCACACACCACCCGGCTGTTGAGGCTGCACAGTCTTTCCGAGCATGCTCTCTGTCAGCAGAGAGTTTTTCTTCTCCCGCACTCCCAGGTGCTGTGTTGGATTAGTGATCACAAATTTCATTTCTACATAGAAATGGCATGCAATACATACCCTTCCTCTCTCCTGGCAGTAGTTTTCCTGCTTGTTCTCCATCTAAAACTCCAGTCATCTAACTCCAGTACGTACCCTAACCTCCCTTCCCATGCCCAACTCTTCTCCCAAGCACAGCATCAGCACAGTTTACATACCTCAGCCTCAAGAAGACAACCCACAAACTTGCCATCACCCTTTTTTCCCCTGCTCTAAGCAGCAGTCTGGACATACAGAGGGGAGAATAAACACCCAAGAAAAAGATCCCTAATTCCCTTCCCACTTCAGATCAGAATTTGAACAACAGACTTCTAGGAGCAAGGATGACATCAATGGGACACACTTCTTTGGCAGCAGCTCTTGGCCTGGGCTTTGCAGGGACTGAGCACACCCCAGTCAAAGCCCTGAGGACATCATGAGGAGCTAGCGTGACGCTAGTGACACTGCACTAGTGTGACGCTCCTTGTGGCGTGCTCCCTGAGCTCAGTTCTCCTTTGCGCTATGGCTTACGTTCTGTGAGGTTACACCTCCCCCTCCTCCCTTTTCAGAGGGCCACAAGGACAGGCTCTGGCCCGTAACGCCCTGCATGAAGGCAAGCTCCGATCGGCACAGGGGTACAACTTGGGAGTAACCCTGGGACTAACTTCTGGAGACAGATCTGCAGCAGCGGCTGCCAAGAGAAGCCACCTGCTTCTACTGCATGGTGCAATGGATCATCAGCCTCTTACGCATGTGATGGAGTAAGAGAGAAGAGGAAGTCCTGACCCATTCTGTGTCAGCACAAGTTTCTGGTATGTTAAGAAACTTCCTGGGGGCTGTGCAGCCAGCCAACTGTGATCAATGGGAGCCTGCAAATCCTAATGTCTTAAAACTGAAAGGAGACAATGTGCAGTTATAATTTCACTCCTTGTATGCATCACTTCTCTGATGACCCCTTCCTACCCCAAGCACCATTCAGAGAGAAACAGAGTATACCATCAGCCAGTGGCTTCACAGCAAAAGCTCTGGCATGAAGTCCTTGCAGGGCTTGCATGGGAAATGGAGAGCTAGAAACAAGTGCTTGTGAGGACGCCAGTCTCCTATCACTGCAATAAGTGCTCTCTGAGATTTTACTTTTCAGGTGACATGTCACGTTAGACCAAAGCCCTACAGTATCTTAAACCCCTTCTGCAGAGATTTTGTCTGATCTCTTTTTGCTGCCAGGGTAGTTTTGAAACAAGGTACAATCTGCATATAACCTGGAGTCGTTCAGATATGCTCTGTTCCCTTCAGAACAGAGGAAATGAGAGCAGTAAGAAGTATAGGAGCTTAAAAGCCTCCACTGGCAGAAAGACAATTTCCCACAGTGCAGGTACTGCCTGCAGGTATAGCTATCTTTCCAGCATCTCCTCCGAGTCTCAGATGGGAGGTGGTGGGGCTATAAACAAACCATGGACAACTTTACAGGGCTGCCCAGAGGGCAAGCAGGAGTGTGACAGAGGAGAGGTTGGTATAACTGAACCAGCCTTTCAAGAACTCCCTTTGAAGTTGAATATATCTTATTTCCAATCATTAAAGAAAACAGTCAATTCCTGTTTTCCTATAGAAAAGAGGCTAATCATCTCCTAGTGCGCTGGTCAACATCTTTTTTTCTTTCACAACCACATTTCCTAATTTCCTTCCAGATCTACAGCTGCCACAAAACCAACCACAAGACACATACATCTTTGATTACATCAAAAGTGCGTCTCCTTTAACAATGCGGATCTTTCCTCGTACTTCACAGTGTTATCATCACTAGTAGAAAAGTCACAGTTTCAGACTTACCCTCCTGAGGTCAATTTTTCTGCTGACACATACCCAGACCAAACCAGGACTGTTCCCAACTAAGTCACAGTGATGCTGACTCTTTTAGGTTTCTGAAACTGCCCTGGGATTTAGCCTGCAATGGCACCAGCCAGCCATCTCAAATCGCAGAACAGCGTTATCTCCATTTCACAGATTGAGAAAGGAGGGCAAAGAGAAGTGCACTGATTTGCCCACACAGCAAAATGAATACCAAGAATAAGAGCAAAATCCTGAAATGTTTCTGCCTCTATGCCTACTACTAAGAGTTCAGTGAAAAGTGGCAAGATAAAAGTATGTATTTGTTCTGTGTTACTCCAGTACCTACTCATTAGAGAATAAGCCTGAAAAACTAAGGATCTTTACTTCTATTTCAAATTAAACAGGTCAGATCTATGTTGCAAAACTTCCTTGATGTAATTCAGGGAAAAGTGGCAAAAGATACAATCCTCTATCAATGCAATTTGGCAAGGGTCCCTGGTGTCAACACGATGACGCTCGAAAAAGCTGGCATGGTTTATTTCACCCAGAAAAATAAGGGGTATTGCCATGTCCGCACTGGTTAGTAAGTGCCCTGGCAAAACTCTCCTTCCCCGCACTTGGCTGTGCTGCTCCACTCAGGATGGACTGCTGCAGCTGATATTTTCGTAACCCTCTGTGGTGCTAAAGTAATTTCTTGAGTACTTGCTTAAAAAAAAAAAAAAAAAAAAAAAAAAGACAACACCCATCCACTCTGTACATTCTCTTTTACACCTTTCCCAATATCAAGTATGTTATTTTTCTTAAAGAACACAAAAACTGATAACACCATTCTCAAAGCAGAATAATGTCAGTACTTGTAGTTTACTTTGCAATTGTCAGCTCTGACCTTTTTCATTGTATAAAAGTATTTGATATCTAAGATTATTGCAATAAGAGCCAATAAAAACGGGTCTTCCTGTTGCAACCATAGCACTGACTTTTTTTACGCTTGTTGCTCACAGCGCAACAAACTCCTGAATTTCTTTTCTTGCAGAAACCCTTAGAAATGATGTAGGGACACTACAACTTGAATCAGACTGTTGACTCAGTATCAAAGCTAGTGGGTCTCATGTTCAAGTGCACAGCAAAGTCATGAACTTAACCCTTGGGCTTTCCCTACTTACTGATACATCAGCACTGAGACCTCTTATTTCTAAAATGATAATCGGACCTTTGTGCCCGCCCTAACCTTTCGGTATTCCCACAGTATAATTGGAGCCAGAGCTCAAAGCGTGTTCATTCACCTCTGTACAGTGATCATAACAAAAGGAAGCAAAAAAGATTCTCTCATTCTGTCAGGAAAGAGATCTACAATATCCATGCTTAGGCAGAAACTACTGGTAGGACAGAAGTTTGTGCTCTGGGGATTTTTGGTTACTTTAAGCAGAATTGTGTGTTGAAGCTGATGTTTTATGTCATCTTTCTCCATCAAAAAAACCTCCATAACAATAAAACATCTGAAGGAATGAAGTTAAAGCTGAATGTAGAGCGGCTAATGTCATCAATGCTCAGCTAATACGTGACTGAGCTTTGGCTTACGTCAGACTGTCACACAAAGCTCTTCTGTGTCCTCTTCCTCTCGAAGCTCCCCACCAGCTTTCGGTGGCACTTGCCCTTGCAGGATTGCCTGAATTAGGTCAAAGTTTATCTGAGGAGGGCAGTGACTCTCTTTTCTGCTTTCTGTTTGCACACTGATGAGGAAGATCAGGGGCTCCTTCAAGTTGTAAAAATAAGAACTAGTGTTAGGATCTGCCAGATACACTGGCATAACTCCAGAAAAACTCTCCAGAGTTAAGGTTAATTGAGTGACAAGATGCAAATTCTGGAGTTCAGATTCAAATTCCTCCTTGTGACTACAAAACCCCAGGATAACAGCACTGAGCTCCAGGAATTATTCTCCCTTCAAACTGATGAACAGAAATCTGGAGTTCCAGTGGTAACTTCATAAATTAATTTTTCTGGTAACCTTGGGGGTGGAGGGGTGCCACTTGTGCTGAATTTTTTTATATTTGAAGTGAATTTAAGCTCATTTAAACACCCTGAGGTATATTGGAAACTTGTTCAAATTAGTCTCTTCCCAGGGTAAAGCCTCCATCCTGCACTGATCCACTATGCACAAACCTTTTGGTCAGCATGAAGATCTTCTGGAGTTTCAGGAAGAGTAAATTACAGGAGGTGGCAGAGGTAAATAAGCAGCATCACTTCTCTTTAATGACCCACTAAAAATAACACAGTGCTGCAAAAAGATATAGTGGAGACCGTCTAAAGCCCAGGTGAAAACGGTAGTAAAAAGACTTCTAGATGCAAGGTTTCGGTAAAAACTTGGGTATCACTTGTGTGATAAGAGGTTCTCCACGCCTTTACGTGGCTTTCCACGGACACTCATCCCACCGCTGGAACAGGCTTGAGATGTTATTAGGCTGCACACAGGAAGAACAGCAGAGATTATCACAGGAACAACAGGATCCTGGGAAAAATGTGTCAGATTTGAGATTTACCTGAAAAAATATGGGGGGAGGGTGGGCAGGAAAGAGGGAAGGAAGCCAAATGCAGCCCCACAGGATGTGAAGTAAAAGTAAATAAATGTGAACTTAGTTTATACACACAGTGCTGCTTCCTGAGCTGGTTTGCTCACAAGCAGAATAGGAGTCATGTTCAGTTTGATCAGAAATATTAAAAAAAAAAGCCAAAAAAACCCCACCACACAAGCTGCCTAATGAATAAAGAGAAGATCACAAATTGAAAATCCACATCCTTCAGGATGTCATAAAAATCCCCCCAGGTTACTACAAAGCAACTGTTGGCAGTTCCTCACATGCTTGATGTTCACTGTTTACAACAATCCACAAAGTAACGACACCGGTTAAAAAGTAAGCGCAGAGATTTCACCCAGCTAAGTGTGCACAGTGGGAACCTTGCTGTCATTGGAAAGGCAGCAATCCTCTTTCGAATGTGACGAAGTTATGGCCAGATGGAAAGCAAAGAGAAGAGAGAGAGGGGAAAAAAAAAAGGCTGTATCTTCTGAATGTCACTGAAAAGGTCTTTTTGGTACAATCCATCGGGAGATATCAGTGCAAGCGTACAACAATCCCGGGATTATAGAAAAGATAGCCCAGAGGAATTTTGGATATGGACACATTTCAACTTTACTGCTTTGCAGAAAATAACGCCACCCTGCTGAAGGCAAGGCAGTCTCCCCACAGCCAGTCATTGAAAAGGACAGACACTATATAGGAACTTACACAATACAGTGGTCGTCAACACAAGCTAATGAAGATCCCTGTAATCCAGACCACTGCAACTGCTCAACTAGTACTGCTTTCTGGGAGCAACACGCGTTGACAATCAAAGCCCAAGGCCCCGCGAAATAATCGGTGAGCAGAACAGACACAAAAGCTAACTGAGATTCTCAGCAGTGCAGTTAGAGGAGGAGGTATCCAGAAAAAGTAATGCATAAAGTGATTTCAAATCCTTTCATACTACTGTTTGTTTCACTGACAGGAGCTCCTCTCCTGTCAGCACCTATCAAAAAAAAAAAAAAAAGAAAAGGAGTGGGAATTTTCTGTTTTCATTGCAAACATGTAACATCTGCCCTGCACCATCACGGTGTAGCAGCAAAAGCAACTCTTCTGGTCTAAGCTCTTACAGGGTATAGGCGCAGCCCCTGCACTCAGCCCTGCACGGCTGTGCTCACCACGCTGTCTCCTCCCCAGCTTTTAATGATGAAGAACAAGGGACCTGAACTCAAAGCATCCAAAAACAAATTGAGAAGACCCAAATAAATTCAAAATGTATTTGCTAATATGTCACCGTCCAACTAATCTGCTGTAACTTCAGGGTATGTGCATCCTGGTCTTACAGACAATACAGCTTACGGGGAGCAATCCTGTTGCCCTCAGTCAGGTTACTTTTATGAATAAGGGGTTTTGGATCCTGCCCTTCAACAGAGAACAATTCAAGACACATGCAGACTAGACCAAAAATTGAAGCAGCGACAGTGCAGTTTGCAACTTCATTTCACATGGCTTGCCATCACGAGTTTTCTTCCCACAAGCCCACATTATTATTGCTTACAATAAAAGTGTATAGTAATCTACAGTTTAATAAACAAGAACTTTTAAAAATTACTTGACCTTTTAAAAGGAAGAGTCTCCCTACCCGCTGCCTACAGAAATTTATGTAAATATCAGTCACTCGCTATTTTTAGGCAGAACTTATTATCAGTTTGTTAAATTCCTATTGAGTCATATATATATACACACACATATAAAAATCAGACTGATGTTTCTGCAATATTCATTAGCAGTCTACAGGAATCCCAGACTCACTAAGGCCAAACACTGTTTTTCCTATAGCACTTCTTCCCAAGGAAAAGTAATTTCAGATGGTACAGCTGAACTGGGGATTATCTTTATACAGCAAGATCTTGGCTGCATGACAGAAAAATTAAAGGAGCCTGCTGATCAGCTAAAATACTACAGCTCCAAGTATGTTTGGATGACAGCCAAAGTCTTGGAATTGTTTTGCCATGAAATCTGCTTTTAGACAGGAAGAACAGGAAAGTTTTCAGTCTGGAAGAAGCTTCATGATGAAAAGCTTGGAAATCAAGCCCATTATTCACATCCAATCAAGCCTGCCCCTCCCTGCTCCTCGCTCCCCTCTCCATCACCAGCACAGCATGCCCATGCATGCAAGTGCACCTCACACACCACACATCCTCTGTGCCTCTTACATACTTTTGGACTTTATTTTTGATAAAGTTGCTCGATGTTTAAATCAAAATTATAGCGCTGATTTGCTGTTTGAGTGAGCTAAGCTTCATTCAGATAATACAGGTCATAGAGATGACTGTCCTTTAAAATAAGTTATTTGCCAGTATTAGATATGATTCAAAACTCCTGTCTCCTAAAGTCAAACTAATTTCAAGTGTTACAAAGAGGCTCTACCTGCTTTTTCCTCTGTCTGCCCGCACTGCAGCCTTGATCTGCAGCTGCATTTCAGACACCACATACTGTTGTCTGACACCTAGGTTTCTGTACAGTCAGTACAGCACAGATACGTATTTAAAATGCACATGATGTATAGAACTGTACTGCTCTTGTGGCCGTAATGCAGGGAGCTCTCCAGAATTATATGCTCTCATTAAAGTCAGCAAGAACACAGCCCAGGGTCTAATCCTGAAAATCACAGGCAATTAAAAAGCAGCGGCTGCACAGCTGTGAAACAATCCCTGAAGCAGAGTACTTGGCCAGCTTTGCTTCAGCTGGGACACCCCAGGAGTGCTCTCCACGCCTACCCAGGCCTGCACGTAGCTGGGCATCTGCCCGTCACACCCAGCAAGGACTGGATGCGGTGGAGCAGCAGCCCCAGCAGTTGCAAGAACACTTGCTCTGCACCGATCCCATCTTTGTTTCCATACAAAGTGTTCAAAAGGTGTTCATAACACCAGCTTGTCACCACCCTAGGTATTAGACTATATAGATAACGTTGTGGTTTCACAACAATAAAACTAGTGTCACAACTCCTGCTATTTAATCAAAAATTACCTTGCATCAGACAGTGGCAGCCTAAGGTTTGCTAAGTCAAACTTATGTAAGAAGTTGTGACAAGTTAACACCGTAGCGGCAGGCTTTGGGCTAGCTCGGGTACCGTCCCCTCCTCTTTCACGCTGGCATCAGAGTGGATGGATGCCACAAACTCCATGTCAGCTGCTCCAGCGCATGGGGTGGAAACACAGTTGCGTGTCCTCAGCTGATCTGTGCTCTGCTATTACTGGCACAGGAGCGTTAGTTTGCTTGAGCCGCGCTGAACCGATGCGCACGCCTTCCCGATATCACCCTGGAAAGCCGTGGTCACCGACACAGGTCACTGCCACCAGTGCTCCGACACTGCTCTCTGATTTGAATCCAAATCTGATCAAGCCTGTCTCACACCCACTCTCAACCCTCTCTCCCTCCCACAGAATCACCAACAATTTAAACTGAATCTTAACTCTGAATTTCAAGTAAGCCACAAGTGTTTTAATAGCCATGTGTTCTAGAAAATTAACTTCGTTACAAGATTTCTTGGTGTAATTTACATGATTGAAATACAGCTTTTAGACCAACAGATGTTGAGAAAATAATTCCAAATTAACACATAGAGACCGTTTGCCTCCAAGTTATTTTTGTTCCAAGCTTGGGAGGGCATGAAAATTGTCATACAGATGTATGGCAGGGAACGTGGCTGGGGTTTTAGTCACTGAAGGTTAAGCATGACTGAGAGACATCTAGGCATTGCATTGAAGCCTTTTGTCTATGGTGCATCTATACTTAGCAAGCTATAGGCAATTTCATAATTACAGTTTTAGCCAGCTGTCTCTAGGATCACTTGTGGCTACTACAGAAATACTGAAGCGGTTATGCAGCCCCTCATGGCTTTGAGAACTGAAGAGGGTTCATTACAACCCCAAACGTAGTTAATTCACAGCTACTGAGCATCTCCTTAGCAAGCCATGGGAGGCAAAGTCTACCTGCCTTGGCTCACAGAAGCTGTTTACAGCTGTCAGCTGCTTGATCTCACCCTGTCCCATCAGCCATCAGGAGGAAGAAAGTCTGCAGAAAGAACAAGACAGCTCCTGTAGCTCCAAAAGAGGCTTACAGACTTGAATGAGGAACAAGTTACACCCCCATGATCTGAAGTCCCTCAGCACTCCTTCCCCTGCTGCCCAGGCAGGGTACTCTCACCTACAGCTAGCCCTGATCTTGTTGAGAACATCTTACAGGCTTTGAGGAGACTTCTTGATGGAACCCCTCCAGCATGCTTCTCATTTGGCTATATGTTTTATCTGCAAGCCACTCTCTTGTTACAGAATCATCAGCATCCATGGGGTTTACACATATGCATCCTATACTATACTTCATCCAGGTCATCAAATCCATCAAGTAGATTTTGAAAAATCTTCTGCCATCAGGTCCAGGACACGAGTGGAAAGGGTGGGGAGGCCACACTACTCCATAGTCTAGAAGAGCTCAACTAGCATGGGATACCTGGCTCTCCTGATCCACACTGCATTAGGGTGGAACAGATTTATCAATGGATGGCATTGATCAACTAGTGGTAGATAAAATGAGACATGGGCCACTTCCAAAGACATGTTATTATAACATTCTCAGAGTAGTAGGGGAAATTACCTCTATTCCTGACCCACTGCTGTCATGAAACTTGTTCACATAGTCCTGAAATCTTTGTGTCGAGAGTCGTTCTTTCTGTTGCAAGAAGAACACTAAATTTCTGAAGATGACCAGTTATTGACAACTTTTATGTTACACAAGGTGATATGTTTTTATATTATGTTGCATACCTGCTAGGAATATTTTGTATATGAAGTTATTTTACTGCTTCATGACTTCTTTTTGATCCTGAATATCCTCAGAAAGCAAATATTCTATCTAAATGCCTTGACTGTCTTTTGAAACGCGCAAAATAAGCTATCACAAATGTTCCCAAAGGCAATGCCTCAAAGCATGGTTTATTTTCTCCGAGCTCCACTGAGGTTGCCCGAGTCATGGATTTTCTGCCTGCTTAAGTCTGTAGTCTATTACCTGTAAGTACAGTGCTGAAGTCCAGTGTTGCAAGTCCAACGGTTTCTGTTTCCTTCTTATGTACAGCCAGAGATTTGACTTTTGCTCTGGCAGCCCCGTTGTACCAATCGTGCATGGTTGGTCCTAAGTGCTCAGCGTTTCTCAGCAGTCTAGGCAAAGTCAAATTGTGCTTGCTCTGAGGATGAAGCAGAACGGCACGTCTTGCTCTCCCCTTTGGAGGGGTCAAAATTCAACTGAACAGCAGGGGCAGAAGGACTCTGACAGACACTACTGACTCAGAGAGGCTCATGGTGCTAAGGCTAAGTGAGCTCCCTGGTACCAGGAACAGGAGGCCGTGGTCTAGTTCAGCTCTTCACATGCTTGTATGTCCACAGTACTCAGCCTATTCTTGTTACGCTCCTCTTCACCTGCAAAATACGTATGTATATATGTATTGCTACTGACCTGGGGAGAACAGGGAAGGGGAAAACAGCCAACCTGCAGCCCATAAATCCCCTCACCTCACTGCTGGCATAACCTGAGATTTGGAGGGTCTGTCTGCCTGGTCTCCCTTCCCCCACCCGACTTTCTTCAGTACATCATTTTTCCACCCATGTCTACCCACCCTCAGGCAACTGTCAACTTTGCTTACATCCAATGCCAGATTTAGATACTACCAAATAGTTTAACATACTATAAAGAGGCAGAAATTCAGGTATGGCCTTTAGATCTAGTGTTATCTCAGGACTCTTGACCAAGACACTCAGTATGAGTTTTCCCCTTCTCTAAAACCAAGTAACTACCAAGTTCTCCTTTGCAGACCACTGTGCTGGTACTACCTAACAGTGGTAAGGTACTCTGATAAACTGGTATCAGTGTCCACAGAAACACCATAAATTTACCCTGGTATTCAAAAGGGATTATCTTTCCCAATTTATTGATTGGCTTTGTAGTTGATTGGGTGTGACATTAATTTTAGGCTTACATGTGTTTGTACTTACCACTCTCAAAGAATTTTGACATAGTATGGTGCAAACAGACATGTCGCTGCATGAAAACTGAAAGTTTGTCTGCACAAAGAAATCAAATTCATTAGACTAAAATAGCTTTCAAATCTGTTTCATTTGATAAATCTGTACAACTCTCCTGTGTGTATTACTAAAAGTGTTTAGGAATACTTAGGCTGGCATCACATCATACACCAATAGCAGAGTATTCACACAAAGGAATTCAGTTGCTGAGCTGTTATGTATTAGCAGATACTATTTTATTAAATCAGATTGCATCTCAAGAGAGGTTGGGAAAGAGAAGAAGGGATCACTAGATTATTATAATTCTCTGCACTTTTTTTTCATTGTTAAGTTGGTTTATGGAATGGCTATATGGGTATTTTTGCAAAACTAATTCTAATTCACTGCATAATCCTATTTGTTTACTTTGGTTCCAAAGAAAGCTGAGTGGAACACATCAGTGTACACGTTCTCAACACCAGGCCTCTCTTACATGTCACCACAGGTATATTTTATCCTACAGCTTGCATCTACACATTAATTTTATTCCCCAATCAGGCATAGGAGAATGGTCTCAGAGAGACAAGAGAAAAAAATTCGTTCTGTTTAGGAGTCACAAGTGAGCAGGAAAAACTTAAGAGTGAGTAAAACTACTGCAGACCACGAGGTCAAAACAGAGACCAGACATTGTTTTGTTTGCAGTTAAAGTCCAAAGTGATCCCAAATTATGCCAAAACCCAACCCACTTTGGCTGAGAGTTTCACTGCATTTGAAAGCAAGTCAAAGAAAGGGATGCTTAATCATACTCAAGGCTTCTGCCTTCAAGCACTGCAGCTAGACTTACAAAGACAAATATAACCTGACCTGAAAATCCAGTATAGTATCTAATTTTTCTCACACTTCTCATCTTGGATCAAACCCAAGAAAGGGAGGAGAACAGACTTAAGGAAGTGGGTAGTCTCTACTGTTTTGCTGCTGCTTGCAATCACCACTATCTCCATCATCCTCACAGAGCCCTGAACAATCTCTTCTCTGCTGCGTTATTACCTGAACTTCACCTAGCTCTTTCCCACCAGCCTTCTAATTCAAGACTTTTCTTCCTCCATCTTCTCAATTTGTCACCATCATCCACAGCAATTCCATCTTCTGCTTGAAGAACCACCCCATACCTCAGCTGTATGTTTTATCATCATCACATCTTCATTCAATTCACAGCCCTTTTTTCTTCCATTCCAAAGAAGAGAGTTGAATTAAGATGTCCTTTGCAAACACTTCCTCTCCAATTCCTTATCTAATATATAGCTGCTCTTTGGCCACCAGCTCCCTAAGCTTTTTCCTGAGATATTCCTTCACCCTGTGAGATACAGTTTGCAAGCAATGATTATACTTTGGCCCTTTCTTCTTAGCTTCACCTTCTCTTATCCATTACCATGGTGCTACTTCTCACTGTTCCATATCCTCTTCTACTTTTGATTCCTTTTCCCTTCCCTCCCATTTCAACTTCTGTCTAGCAAACCCAGTCCTACTAGTTCATCAACACCCATCACTTAGATTGGTGCTACAGATCACCTCTGAGAGAAATCTTACAGCAAGGATAGTCTTCCTTATCACAACAGTGTTCTCTTCTCTTCCAGAGACACCATCTCTCCCAGTTTGGCCCCTGCCTATAACATTATGCCTTTCCACAAGATCTTGCTGAATTCATCCAAGAAAACATAACTATATTCATTTCCCTACAACTCTCCCTTTTATCCTCCCATATCACCAGATTAGAAATTTCACAGGGGCTGATCTTGCTTCCAGTCTATAAGAACTACCACCAGTACTCAACCACAAAACAAAACAAATCCCAACAAATCCCACCCACCCCCAAACCAAACAAACATAATCCATCAGTCAGAGCTTATTCCATAAGCAAGAGAGGAAAAATAACATTCAGATCCGTGAACAAAATTTCTCAGGATCCTTTCAGAGCAAGCATCAAAATAATACAGAGAGAAACTACCAACTACAAACATAGTTCTTCTGCAGGGCCCTTCCTTGAGCAAACAAGCAGTCCTGAGAGAAGCCTCCAAACCCTACCTGCTCCTTCTGTGCTGGGGCCCAGTATATCAACTCAGTATCATACTCCTGGGCTCACTCCCAACACCTCCATACTGTTTGGTTAAACAGGATCAGCTGCTCCCCTACATCCTTAAAAGCCTTTGCTCTTTTCTTTAACTCCTCACTTGCACTGGTGACCCCATCCCACCTGAGGTCTGGATGTAGCTCACACCTGCTCTCACCCCCTCCTTTCATCTTGGTCCTAAACCTGCCGTTCCCCCCTCCCAATGCAGACCTTTTAGGCTCTCCCAACTACTGACACCCATGCTTAGTCACTGCCTTTCTGAGATGCTTCCATACTTTCCTCCTTCCTTTCACCTCAATGCTTTCTTAATGCACTGCTACACGAAGAAGGCCTTCAGAAAGACCTTTAGAAAAGGTCTGCTGGGACCACCATATATCAAGCTGTACTACAGCTTCTCAGTTTCCTTCTACCCTGCCAACATGCCTTTAGCCTTTGACCCAGACTGAGCTCCTTGGGGGGGGAATATTTGTTTGCTCAGAACCTATTAGCACCAGGTCCAAGAGCAACCTTGTAGGTGCTACAGTAATTAATAACAACAATTCAGTCATCTATGGCAGAACATTTCACAGCTTGGCTATTATACATAAGGAGATATTTCTTTCCTGTTTTGTTTTTAAGTATCTGTTTTACTTAACTGTCTTACTGGCCCTCAGGCTAAGTGTGTGGAAAGGAGAAGATTCTACAGAAATCTGAAGATGGATAAGCTGAATGGCAGTGTTCCTTGAAGGCAACAACCTTCATGCTGAAAATAATTTAATCTGAACAATTACTGTTTTAATTCCTAGCTCGGTACACAGAGATTTCAAACCCATGATCTGTAGGTCATTGTGTTTTTTTCCTGCAGCTCAGTGAAACTAGTCATAAATTTGCATCAATTTCAGCAGTTTCAGGCCTCCACCATTTACTCACCACTGCATTTTCTTTTTTTCTTTTGACATTTTCAATACAAGAGTTCAGCTTGTCATTTCAAACTACTCTTTCAAAGTAAATTTAATTTTAAAATAGGCTGAAAGTAAAAGAAAAAAAAAAAAGTGTTTTATTCAAGCCAGTGCAGATTTGTGGGGTCTCTGATTCAGTAAAAAAAAAAAAAAAGAAACCAAAATTACTTCAATTTCTCCAATTTTTTCCCATTTTCACCAACCCGAAAAAATGTTATTAGCACAACTGCAGCCTGCAAGCAACTGCCTTAGCCTGAATAGTATATCATCTTCTCTTGGTTTCCAGTGCAGAAAAAAAAAAAGGAAATATTTTAACATTTTTTTTCCCACCAACACTACCGGTGCCATTGACAAAGGAGCCCCATGGCAGATTCCTGAGTGCCATCTGGTGGCCCTCTACCTCTTCATTCCCTACACCTGTCCAAGCACACCTTGATGGCACGGTGGTCCACCAAAACACGGTCTTGGGCTACGGGCCCAAGAACCACACCTGCACGAAGCTGCGCGGGCAGACTGCCTGGGAGATGTCCCTGCAAACCCTGTAGCCGCATCCCTACGGCCTTTGCGTGCAGCAACCAAGACATGCCCTTCTCACGACCATCCATCAGCCCCTATTCAGTTTCTGTGAGCAGACGAGGTCAGGTCCGTGAAGCCTGGCACCGATGCAAGACACGTTTTAAACACACCATTCAATGGAAGATCCCTAAGGTGCATCCTGACCTCGCAAATCACATTAAATCCACCCAGCTAGGCTGAGCCAGGTTCCTTTCTCTGGGTCACCAGCACCATGGGCGAGAGAGGCAGGGCACGGCTTCCCACACTTGAGGCAGACTTGGTGACCTTTACGCCTTCTGAGGCTCCAGCAGATCAAGTTTCCCGTGGCCTGGACTCGTCCCCTCCACGTTCCCAGCGCTGTGCCTGCAGCTCACCTCTGCCTGACTTGCAACACTGCTTTTTCCACAGCATTTCGTCAGACTGCTGTGGCAATTTGGGCCCATATGTGCTCTCTTTCAGGCTGTCTTTGCCAACCCCGTTGTGACACTGCATCTTGGAGCAGCGTGTACCCATCCATAAACTGCAAAATTATTTAAAGTGGTCATCTCTGCAGTTTCTTAAGCAGCAAAGAGTGCAGAATAACATGTCAGGGAAGATAGTGTTTTGCGGGTAACAAGTGTACAGTCTCTGCATGTAACCAGTGTTAGGTATTTACTGGGAATACACCCCAACCTTTTGCTTGGTGTGCAAGGTAGATCGAGTAGAGGGAACTGTAGCTGTTACGGGGAAAAGTTATGTGGGTAAAAGGTTAAAATAATGTCATTGGCTTGGGCTTCTGGCAAGAATGTAAGCAGTTATCTGAGCTCAGAGTTAACCATTCACAAACGCTGATGTGCCCTGAGGGGAAGAAATAGGATTGCTCTGCTCCCATTGGTACAGATAATTAGGGGTTATTCGGGAGAGGATCATCGAGGCAAGAGATAACCTAATAAAGAAGGGAGGAGGTTACAAAAGCCGGCTCTCATTTTCACAATAATGGTACAACCTGCACAGGATGCCCACTAAGTGATTCTACAGTCAAAAAACCAAACCAAACAAAACAAAACAAAACGCAAACAACAAGCCAAACAAAAACCTCAGGTCTCCTGAGAATACAGCAAGCACAGTTTTTAATGAAAACCACACAGAAACATTAATGTTCTTGCATATTAATATTCACATCTGTACATTTCAACATGCTAACTCACCCATGCTTCTCAGTATTGGCCCAGGCCCCACACATATATATAATTATACATGTTGTATTGTACAGCTGGAGCCTACATATCTAAAGGCTAACCAGATCAGACTGGGTTTACTCAACCCAGTCAAAGAATGGAGGAGCCCCTGTGCAGCTGTCTGGCAGCTAACGCAGCTCTTTGGTCCCACCGAAATCCTTCTAACAGCCTTTATCCCAAGCCACAAAATGTTGTCAACGTGTCACTGAGGAAAACCATCCATGTCACGCCAGTTTATACAATTTTAACTCAATTTTCCTTTTGAAATACAGCATACACGTCTACTGCTTGTAAAGCTTATTTGTATTGTATTATCTGTAAAAAATCTGTAAACAATGCTACGATTCCATATAAAACAGAGATTCACACATTTGCAGGAGGGTTTGCAGGCAGAGGTGCCCGGAAGCAAGTTTTAGCACCATATCATGATGGCATTTTTAAACAATTTTTTTCTTAAACTCATTTAAGGTTTAAAAATACCCATTTGTTCTTAAAATCTCTTATTACATTTAGACAGGTTTTAGTGAAAATTTCAGGTTAAAATGCTTCTATTTTATCTAAAAATGCAAAGCGCAGACTGACTCAATCACGGTAATATGTATTCAGCTAAAACTCCTGATTTCAATGACAGTTTCTTGAGTAACAGCGGAGGGCTAAGTACCTAGCTTAAAAGCTACTTTCAAAGCAAGGAAACGGCCCCATCTAAAAATCACCACCCCTTTCTTACCAGAAGAGTCTCTAGTTACAAGGCATAGATCAAAAGAAACACCTGGCAGAAAATTCAAAAATGGCAATACTTCTAGGCATCCCACCTCAAGTAATTCCTAAGACATTATGTTTACACTGCATTTTGGGTTAGTATTCCTCTTTCTTTTCACACCCGCAAAAGGGAGAAGAACTGCCTGACGCACAAGAGAAACAGGATAAGGAAGGATGATTGTAGGTGGATCAGTGTTATTTTTCAGTGCTGAAATGTCAAAATAATCCAGGTTTGTTCCTTAAGGTCCTCCTGAATAAAATGCGCTGCCCCACTGAAAACATCTACCAGTTCCATCAACGTCTTCCAGAGGCTGGCGAGCTCACCGTGTTACCAGACAAAATACATCAGTCCAGCCACACCTTCTCTACAGCTCAATTCCTCTTGAGCCATCACAGCTCCTTTCTTTTCGTTGGTCCGCATTGGAGTGCCCATCACATCCAAGCACAGAGTGGGAGGGCAAAAGCAAGTCACTCCTGTAGGGAAATAGATCTTTATGAGGCTGCTGTAAAACTAGTCCCAGCGCTGCACAGGTAGAGCTTAGACACCAAAAGACACAGATCTCTGTCAGAGTCCCAGCTCTTGGTGTTTACTGAACCCAGGAAAAGAAACCAGGAGAATCATCTTGGAGAAGCCCTGAGTCCCAGCAAAAAGGAAGGCAATTAGAAGTCAGCCTAATTTCTGGTTAACAGGCAGCTCAAAAGCACTTTGTAGGAGCTTCGAGTTAACCAAGGCAGGTGAAGCCAACTGTGAAACATTATACAAAAGAATGAAGAGTAAGATGCCTCATAAAATTGAGACCTGTAAGCAGTATGGCTTTAAGTACAAAAAGAAAGGGGAAACAGCAAGAGGATCTGTGACTGGTGGGAGGTAAAGAGCTAGCTTTGAGAAGCTCAGTGAACCTCTAACGAGAGACATAACTCAGATCTGGGACAAGAAGACAGTTAGCAAGATGCTACAGGTAGATTCAGAATTAGCTTGGGACAAAGCAAAGAAAATTTGCCGGCCAAAGAAAGGCATCCCCATCACACTGACACAGAGCAACTTTACAGCGTACGGCAGTACTCTGATACTGCGAGCACACAGGAGAATCTAACGTAGCAGATGAAAGCAGATGTGAATCAGAGAGACATGAAGAAGAGCAGTGCCAAAGTCCACAAGAAATCAGAGAATACTCTGGAAAGATGGCCAATGCCAAGTTTTTTTGCATACTTCACGTGTCAGCATTGTTGTGCTCTTAGCTAGCCACGCCGCTGCCAAAAGGGCCTCCCTCCCCGCTCCCCCCCCCCCGGCTCCCTTGAAAAATGTTGACTTTTTTAATCCCCAAATAGATGATTTGTGATTTAGACTACAGACTTATATAACACGCAGAACGAAAGACCAGTGAAGGGCAAAGTCCAGAGCTGAGCTGACATATCAATCCACGTCAAATACATGCTGTTTGGTCTCTCACGGACTGCGAACTGCAGCTGTTAGATGAACTACTCTGGACCAAACCCTGAAGAAAGCCATCAAATCTCCTAGCATGGGATAGTCTGGCCAGCATTTTCGCAGGCATTATTATGGATCTAAAGAAAAACTCTCAGAATTAAAACAGGTTTCATCTGAAGGCACCAGGAGGCTGACTCCTAGCATGATGTATTAGAAAAAAAAAGACTGGCGACTACGCAGAACTTGAAAAACCTCACTGAAATGCCTCAACGGGAAAGAAACGCTGATGGAGCTGTAGAAGCACAAGTACCCAACAGAGAAGACAAAAGAAACACTGAGGAAAAGCTTCCCAAAGGAAAGCAGGCACTGGTGCATTGGCGTCAGAAGGAAGGTAGTCACTGGCTCCTATGTGCCTGGTGAGAGTAACCACCGGGCTGCGGTAGAAAAGTGTCTCAACTCTGGATCATGTTTTGAGGGCTGTAAGTTACCCCAAGCATTGTGCAGGGCATCCTTGTGATTAACTGAAAGGTCAGGACTCTGCTTCTCCAGTGGGACGCCTGGGGTAAGGCTCAAAGCTCCTTCTCAAATGCAGCCCACAAATACCAAAAAAAAGTCAGATAGAGAAAACATGATTTTCTACCAAAAAGACAGTAAAAATGCAGACAACCAGTGGAAAAAATAAAATCCACTGTTTATTCTAGACCTAGCATTGCTGCAACAAGCCTGTATCTGTTGGAAGAGCTTTCCTCATTCTCTGGGAGATACCCCGGATTGTTTACCAATCTTCACAGCATGTTTAGAGGTCAGATTGTATCACCTTTCCTGCATGTTCTTTTCCAAGAACCACAGGAAAACAAAAAACCCTCAGTAACAGCTTATTTAGCTGTTTGGCTATTTGCTTATCGAGTTAAGCACTTCACTGAGAAACCTTTCAAAGCGATTTAAGAGTACAAATTCCACTGGAAAAGAAACAGTCTTAAATGCAGTCTTATTTAGCAAAATACTTAAACAAGTGCCTGAGCTTAGCCGGCTTTAAATTTCTAAAAATCTGAAACTTTCTGACAGTAACACTCATGCTGGCAATTTGCCTTCAGCAAGCTTATTACAAAATACACTTCTGTGTGTCTGGAAACTAAAATTTACACTGCTAAATAAAGGCACACGAACTCCCAAAATAGTACTGGAAAATTAAGTTCTCAGAAAAAGAGGGAGAACTGTCTGACCTGAAAAAATTTATGACTTCTGCTATCCCGGCTGCTGCTGTTAATGCTCAGTGATTAGGGTGAAATTCAATAAGGATTACAAATGAATAATTGCTTATTAAGCAATTTACTTCTGCCTTTTACCAGGGTTGGACAACTCCCTATGGTACTCCCTTGAGCTTTCTGTCCAGGGTGTTTAAAGATGACTCCGTTAATGCAGCTTCTTTGAAAGATTATGCCTCAGTATAATAGATTTAATCAAGAAAATCAGTCTGGTTTTCTTCCCAAATTTTCTTTTAATATCTCCCTCCTTCTCCCTTTGCCTGTTTTGCCTGAGGCCGCACTTTATCTCCCTCTTCAACTGCCTGATAACAGCTGCAAATAAAAAAGTGCTTTGAATGAAAGAGAAGGTATGTACTATGGTTTGGTAAACAAGACAACTTCCAGTGAAGAATGTCTGTATAAAAGTCACGAACAAAAGTTGCTTCTTTTTCTTTTCTGAACTGCCATAGTTTTAAAAAAAAAAAAAAGGCAAAAAAGAAGTTAAATATTTGCAATAACACTTCCAAAAGACCATCAGCTGGTCTTTTGCATTGCTGTCCCCTGAGTGGTACCATGTTAGAAGTTCCCAGGTACGTCCGGAATGTGCCATATGGCATGGTACCAAGATGGTGCCATATGGCGTGGTACCAAGATGGTGCCATATGGCGTGGTACCTGGCTAACAGGCTCTGCTGCTTCCCAGACACGAGCTGGTACCTCCATGGCACTGCGGAGCGTACATCCCAGCTGGTGCCAGCTGTGGGCTCCCTGCACCATGTCCTGCCTGGGAATGTATATCTTATGGATATTTTACCTTCTGGCACCTCTCTGGCAATTGCTTGTGCTTGAACATCAGCATTAGAAGACATTTCTGCAGCTCAAGCAGTCTTTTATGCACTCGGTAGCTGTGAACAAAGAAATCTCTCTCTGTTACCAAACAGATCCCCAAGACCTATTTTAGAGCTTTTGTAACATTGAGGTCAAAGACCAGTGCAGATCAACAACTGCCCGGAAATGTTTGGTCAAATTTATCCCTAATGTAGATTCACTAAGTTCAGAAGCAATACAGCAGAGGTGAATTTAACCTGTTGATTCCATATAGATCTGAAAAATCATGGACTTTAGCTGCTTAAAATATAAAGTTGCATTTTTCCTGGAAATAAATATTTATTCAATGCAAAAATCAGTATCGTCATTAACAGAGAAAGTTTGTACTGACACGTCAATGTTTTAACTCTGTATTTAGAAAATCAAGAAGATGAACATGCAAGTGTAAAGAAAAACATCAAATAGGCTGAAACTGCCAACAAGTGCAAACAGATGCTTTCAGTGCCGTCAGAGACATAACTTAACAGCCTCTGGTGCTGATGGAATGACTGCAATAGATTCACATGGACTGTTTCGGAGTTAAAAGACACAGTGATTGTGAAATAAAATCAGTTATGCTCTGAAAGAGAACACCCAGGACCGAGAGTGACAGTAGCCATGGCCCCTTTCCTCCTTCTGCTCATTGCCCTGCACCATGCAGCATCAGCTGCCAAGCCAGAGTACTCAGAGGGACAGCAGAGGAGCACCCAGGCAACATCCCCACACAGAGAAAGTCTACAATAATAGCATAATAATAACTCCCACACACATTTACATCGTAACAGTGAATGCCACAACTAGGGTGAGTCATAAGACCATCTCGGCAACAGACTGGGAATGGTTTGAGAAGCACCCAAAGAGAGGCAAGCAGCAGCAATGCCAGCTCAGGCAGAAAAAATAATAAAGACCATAAATAAAGAACCAGAAACCCTGCCTGAAAGGATAACGCCAGGGTCACCCTGCCAATCAAAACCAGCACATAAAGTGTACTGAATCACTCTGTACTTCTGGAAAGGAACCCAGTGTATCTTTTAAATGGCTGACATGGCTGATCACAGTAAAGGACTTCTCTGGACCATGATCAAAATACACCTGAAGGCTCCAGTGCCAACATCTGTAGGGGAATGACCTGGTCAGTCAGTCTACTCAGCCAGTGTAATGAAAAGCTGGAATTTGTGTTTATCTGATAAAAAGGGAAATATCCATAGGCCAAGGTTAGGTGAGGATCCAAGTAACAGAACTTACAATGCAGGGACTTACAAAACTGCAGATGAAAATTAATGCTTAATAAAAATAATCCCATTCCAGGTGCCATCAGGCACAATTGTGTCCCTCCAGCCTCTCATGTATATCCTGGACTAACTTCTTCTGTCCCCCAGGTCAAAAGGACAGCACAGATATTTTTCCTTGATGGTAATAAAAAATAAATATCCTAGGTATTTAATCCTATTTCACAGTCCCTTAATATTCACCAGTCTATTGGTTCATCAGCCTATTTCCTGATAGTCTCCTTCCCATCCTGCAGAGCAATGTCATCTTGTTACAGTAAAGCCAGACTACTTCTCTGCTGCTATCTGACTGTTACAGTAAAACCAAATGTAAAATGTGCTATGAATCAAGTTGTCGTGCTGCTGCAAAAGTCCGTTGAGGAGCCCTACCCCTGCTGGGCTAAGGCCAGGCAAGAAATACCTAAATAATGTCCCTTTGCCTGCTAAGTAGGTTGTGATTGTTAAAAGCTGAAGTTTACCTGATATATTACTAGTTCAGTCGGTAAACCATAAAGAACCATTTAGACTTGGCAAAAGAAACGGGAAACTAGGGGAAAGGGAATTCCGGCAGGGGGGATTGCGACCACTGACCCACAGACCACCAGCCCCAATAACAGCACCTACTCAAAAGATAAAGGCGGAGAAAAGAACTGAGCATGCCTTCTGGTTCGCATGCTAGGCAAAGAAATCTAACCCAATCATTTAATAGAATAGCAATGCATATGTATTAGAAAGATGAACACGTTAATGTTTTATGTATAAAT
This sequence comes from Grus americana, assembly GCF_028858705.1. NCBI lineage: Eukaryota > Metazoa > Chordata > Aves > Gruiformes > Gruidae > Grus > Grus americana. The sequence continues at coordinate 35,777,322 of NC_072855.1, read as the reverse complement.
AACCATTGATTTGGAGCTCTGGGGTGTGCTGTCTTGGGACAGACACCCACGTCTGCGTAAATATGCAATAAGATACCCCTGCTCTGTGTGTATATTGGTGTATTGCACAGCGGGTAAACGAACCCCCAGTTTTGGGACAACAGTCTAGCTAACATGACATTTTAAATAAAGATACTTTTATTACAGGCAGAGTTACCAAAAGGAAAAAAAAAAAAAAGCCCTGCACTAGCATAATTTCACTTGCAGTTTCATTAATGCTTTTAGCTTTCAGCCTGTTTGAGGTGTTACGAGAAAAATCAGCTGATGCATGCTGCAAAAATATCTCAAAAAGGAAAAACATGTCAACATTACTTCACATGCCCCTTTAGATTTTATGCCAAATTCACTTTATTTTGCAGTTGACTTTATACTGATGCATGGGGATTAAGAACAGAATTGAACCCACTAGCAACGCTCCTGTTTTACTGAAATGCATCTGTCTCAGCACCGCCTGTGCTGCTTGCTGGTGCTCCTTACTGTGCATTCACACCTGAGTATCATCACAGCAGACACCCGCGCGTGTTTTCCCATTATTATCTCAAACCAAATTCTTCTCAAACAGGCACAGGTTAACACAATCTAAGTAAAAACGACCTGCAAAGGTGCATGCTGAATTAATAACCTGTTAATACGATGCTGTCTTTGGACAGGGTACATCCCTGATCATGAAGCGAATTAGGTTCCAAAGGGGTTCCAAAGGGGTTTCCAAAGCCCAGAAGAGAGGACAGAAAGGGAATGGAAAATGGCAGAAAGATGCTGGGAAAACAGTTGTCTTGGGAAACCTGATGATCTTCCCTTCTCGGCCTACCTCTTACATCTGCCACTGGGTATCCTTTGTATGTGCGAATGGTGCTAAACATGATTTGCTTCATCGGTATGAAATGCTTGTTGAAATTTCCCTGGACGCCTTGTTACTATGCTTGTAAAATGCACTATTTCCTCTCTGCTGATCTGCAGTGTTTCGGTAGTTTCCTCAGGCTGGGACTCTGTGCTAAGAGAAGCTAGCAAGCAGCTAGCACCTACCAAGCTGACCGGCAAGTTCTCCATTTACCTACAACCAGCTGTTACACAGCCCTGTGCGTGTCAGGAGCGAGAGAAAAACTTTCACTGTTTAAACACCCCAGCTCTCCCAGCTTTAATTTTTATCTCTCATCGCCCTTCTCCCTTGTTATTCAATTAGCTTCGCGGAGGAGCCTGCTTGCTGGAGCAGCGGGGTGAGCTGCTGGTGGCTCCCATTGGCCTCCCCACCGGAGCCGGACCTTGTGCAACACAGCTCAGCCCCGTAAGTCAGATCTGCTGCGACAGGACTCCTTCCTCGCCTGGTTTCTTCACAGCACATGGGATTGCCAGCTGTCAAACTAGGCAGAAGGGATAACTTGGGACGACTCAGATGCAAGGATTAAATTAAATTAATTTTTAATTATTATAAGGTTCCCCCTTTGCAGGCAACCAGGAGCAGGACAGAAGGAAGACCATCTGAAAAGAGCCTGACAAAACATGGGGCTCTGCAGAGCACGGTCTCCAAAGGGAGGAAGAGGCCAGTTCTAACACTGGAGAAAGCTACCAAGATGCGGTTCCCCGAGATGAACTCTTTCTCTCCTTCCACTTCAGGTGGCAGCGCACACTCTGTTGAAGCGCAGTATGCTGATCCTGTACTTTTGACTTGTATGGCAAACATCTGCAAGTGCCTCCACAGAAACGACAGCATGGGATGTGCTCAGGCAGCAGTAGAGTCTATTGATTCATTGAGCTGCCATCTATTAGGTTTCCAAGGGTTTGGGACAATTCTCCTATGGACTTTCCGGTTGCTCTCAGAGCTGTTACGCATACTGCAGGCTGACTGATGCATCTGGAGCAGCTATTTGTCCAGTGCAACCAGAGTTTTCACAATTCAAATGCTGCACTCCTAAAGATACCTAAGAGTTCCTCTCTATCTAGTATCAAGTGGCATTGCCATGGGCTGATTTTAGTGGAAATTGGGTTTTTTCCAGATTCCTGGCTTTTGCTGGAATCAGTATAATTCTGAGAAGAGTGGGGAAAAACTCTTATCAGGTTCCTTCTGCATGGTCTCTGCAGCAGCAAGGGAAGAAGGCAGTCAGGAGACCATGGGGGGGGAGGGGGGGGGGAGCAGGAACCAGCCTGACTCAGGTTTAGCCAGATTATAGGGATCCTGAAGTTACCCCATTACCTGGAAAACTCTGCTCTGTGGGCACAGCACTTGATGAGATCCCTGTTCACCTTTTTGAATGGCCCAACTGTCAGGTTACTGGACATGAGACCTTCCCACCTCTGCAGCTGTCAGCTGTAAATGAGGTTATCTTCGGAGATATCTAGGACACACTGAAAATCATCGAAACTGAGAGGATGCGGTTTTCTGGAGTACTGTATTGCAGCAGACAAACTTACTTCCCATGGAGATGATTACAGAGCATTGCTTCTCATAGCCAATAATTTTGCTGACATCTTAGGAAAATTACTGGAAAAATTGGCATCTCCAGTACCAAGCTATTTTTAGGACCATTCAAGATCATTTCAAGCCAAGTGATGTAGAATTTGGAACAATCCTCAAAAAAACAGAGTAGCTGTCAGCATGGCTTATACAGAAGTGAATCAGGATCTGAAATATGCTCTCCCCTAGCTCACCATTTTTTCCACCCCGATTTTTTTTTACTCTTCCCCTTCCCTCAGCTGAATGGTGAATCACTATCCTCTGACAATCTCATGTTCATGAAAAATCATTTACTTTCTATTTGCTCCAGAACATTTCTTTATAAGTCATATAAATCTGGGCTTTGCAAATTATCCTCAAGCCTTTGTAAGGTTTGATTTTATAAAGTTGACTCAAAGACATTTTTTTTACAACAGGCAATTTTTACTCTATAGGAAGCAGTCTGACCAGCAGATAAAGCGAACATTTTATTACCCAAACATATCTCCAAAAATATCAGTAGATTACACAAGAGACTCTTTGCTGCTGATGATTTCCTCCTGCGTCATATGGCAGATGCCACGAACTTTTGTAACCTTTGCGCTCCATAATTCTGAAGGAAAAGTGATGAAATATGAAGGTGTTGTACCCTAAGATGATGGTAATCAGTGTTCATTGGCCTAGAAGCAAGAGCACAAAAGGCATGACGGAGCAAGTAAGCTGCACTGTTCGTATGTGTGACGGTCTCATGCCCCTGAATCAAAACCTGGAGTGGTCCGCGTAACTGGGGAGAGAACTTAAGTGCATTCATTTCACTAAGTTGCGTTGCTGGAAACAAGTCAAAGCTGTTAACCACTCAATTAGTCTTCCAGGATAAAAGTAAAGGTGACTCTCTTTCCTTGTGTGCTTATGACATAGGCCAATTAGATCAACACACTTGTTTCTTTGAGCATCTCATAATTGCAGCCATTCCACCTGCAGAACTACTCAGCATGGTTGTTCATGTTCACTGGTGAGCAACACAGCTAGGTGCTAGACTTAATGAGGCGGGTTTTCTTAATTGATTCTACTGCATATAGTCTGGGTAATAAAGCAAAAATAGCCATATCCTAGCCTGCTTTAAAGAAGATCCTAGCCAGACTGACAGGCAAAAAATCAAATAAACCCTCACGACTGCCCTCTAATGCCAACAGCAGAGCTCTGCTCAGACAGCACTCGCCTTAGGTAAAACCTGATGGGAACTTAGGGAATGCAGCATTTTGAGTGAAAAAACACACAGCCCACTTCTTAACTAGCAGGCAATTACTCATTTTAGCACAGAGAAAAAAAAATAAGAAGAGACATCTCTAATGCTACTGACAAATTCTCAACTAAATCATTATTTTCAATGAAATACTCTGTATCTCAATGATTTATATGCTCTAACATTTCCCAATAGTTATCATTACTATTATTTTGACAGTACGGTGACTTGCTTCTTATTAAAAGACACTACTTGAAGTGCAGCAAAGTTTTTATTTAATATATCTATCAATAATCTTATTCAAAGTAAGGTACATTATTGTGTAAATAATTGGGAAAGAACTAACTTAGGTGATAATATAAATGCCTAACAAGGCGTGTTTGGATTGCATGAACTGTATTTTTAGAGCTGTATCAGCTGGTGTCCACACTAAGGACACTCCATGCTGTCACCTGGTGTAAAGCTTGAGATGTCGGGAATCAGCCACTGTTTCGTAATACAGAATTTCATGAATCTGATCACACACAAAGTTAATTTTAGCAACTGGATTTGAAAAAAAAAAAAGACAAGGCAAGTTAGAACCCTCAGCTCCTGGCGAAGATCACTAGAGGGCAGTAGCCAACCCCTAATCTCCCCAGAGTTCCCCACAAAGCTGTGAGGGCTTCCACAGGAGGAAAGGGCTGAGCAGCCTCCCCAGTGAAGGTGCTCATGTGTTGGGAGGTGAAAAAGAAACCTCCCTGTTTGCTACGAGTGTCAACGCACCTCAGCATTCAGCTGTTTTATAAAAGTTCCTGGTGACAAGTAATACAGGCAATGCTGCTGCTTCATCTAATGGTGCCCGCCTTTAGCACCACAGACGGGCTGTGGAAGACTTGGTTGGGGGGTTCCTACCTTCCAAATGCCGGGAACAAACTGTGGGACTAATTCTCCTCTCCCTCCTATCTTGTCAGCCGCGCGTGCCATGGGGCACAGTGATGCCATTCCAATCTGCATTTTATATCATCTTCATATGTTTATATAACATAACAGTGCAGAAATTAGTACTTTTTATATCAAGGCCAGATATATAATTGCTTCAGCGAAACAATGCCAGATCAGTCAGAGTATGTGATTCCAACGCTTGGCACCGACAAACTCTTCCCAGCTCTCCTTTCTGGCACTGGCACTTTCATGCTTCATTTTCCCAACCCCATCCCAAAACACAATTTATTAGAAAAAGCAGTAACTAATGTCTGAAGCTCCACGACAGGCTCAGTGCCCAGCCGTGCTCCTATCTGTGCCGTCAAGGGGGCAGGGTATGAATGTGAAGGAGGAATGGACCCTGAGGCCATGCATGACGTGGCTACACCCTCTTACGACATGTAGAATAACCTTCCATCAAATGGTCCATGTGGACAGACACGGCATTAAAGCTGGAGGGGACATCCGTACTTCTTCCCCGCCTGGTATAGTTAGTTTAAAAAATGAGCCAGATGAAATGAAAAGCGGTGGCACCATATCTAGCGCAGACATCCTTTCCAGTGTTCCTGAAAACATTGTGTTTTCATTTAGCAGTTCTAATGGTATTTGGTGGTTTACAGATCTGCTTCAGGATCCACGGATTTCACAAAAATTACTTTTCTATTCTAGCAGTTATGAGGAATGCTTGAAAACTTGAGCTATAAGGGCTGGAGAAGGAAAAACCAACAATAGCAAACCACACAACTCATCTTCTGATGGCTTATTATTATTGCTGACAATTTTAAGCTCTTGACTTTTCACATAACAGTTTGGGAGCTTGGCTCGTGACTTATGAATGCTGGGGTTTCAATATACTCTTAACTTTACCTGTTAAGCGGGAGTTAGCAGAGAAATATTTGGTCACCATCTGATACCCTTATGTCAGATCTACCCAGTTTTCGCGGAAGAATATCCCTACAAGGTTGAACCAGAGCTCTGTTATCCTGTCTCTGATATTAGATAGTGGTGCACTAGGGAAGAATCGAAGAACAGGGCGAGCAGGGCATGATGCTTACCCCAAATACTTTGACAGCTTTTAAAGGCGGTCTTTGTATTTAATAGCCATGTTTTGCCTGAGTCGCAGAAGAGGTCTTGCCTTGCTGTCGCCAAAGGTGTACGTATGCAAGCAGTGATTATTTTAAAGCCAGGATGTGCAATCTAATTTCACACTTGTTTTTGAGAAATTTTATGTTATCATACCTTCTGGGATTGCCTTTGGGCCATGAGTTCACAAACAGGAGTGAGCTCTTGGCAATGTTCAATGACAAAGAACTTTGCTTGAAGAAGGACAACCTAAACTTTCCAGAAGCGGGACACTTTTCAGTGCTCAGCCAGAAAGGCAGGTCTTTCACAGAACGCAAACTCAGAAAGCAATGGAAAGCCTTTAACTCTTGTAGCATACCTTTTCCCAGCAGCAAACAGAACAGTGCCTCTCTGCTGCATGTCCTAGACCTCCCTTTCTGGTTGTATCCATCTCCTCTCTTTGACTAAACAAGACACGCAAGACACTAGGTTACTCAAAGCAACTACAGGATTTGGTGCTAACAGTCAGAGAAACAAGTGATTGTTCTGCCTTTAGCAACAAGAACCACTCAGCATCCAAGAAAAAGAGTTGACAGGAAGGCCACCCACCCACTCAGCTGAAGCTGCTAAAGACAACCCATATGGGGCTGCAGTCCTTGCTTAGAAGGTTCAAAAGACTCTGCAGGAACCCCGAGGCATCAGTCCCTTTCTCTTTTTTATTTCACAGTATAAACTTAACATTAGTTGCCTTTACAAAGTCTCTGAGATCTTACATTTATCCTGCTTGCCATAAGCTGACACTGGATAAATCTCACAAAAGTACCGTGGAAGACCACCAGTATCACCTCACTGTTTCTACAGAGGACGGGAAACAGGGACGGTTCCCATCATCTAGCCTCTTTCTCTGTGTTTGTGCCATGACTGTTACAGGCCCAACATTCAAACTGAAAAACCTGAGCACAGCCTGTTCATAGAGCAGTCTCAACATCCTAAATCTCTGAGAGTTAGCAACAAGGGTGCATTTCAGAAATAAATCTCTGGAACCAACGTAACGGAGTGGTGCTTGGTCCACTCGATCTCTGGGAAGTCAGAGCAAAGCTGGACTGACTCAAAGGTTATTGCTTTGCTGAAAAGAAGTCCTTTAAGTTCCTAGTCCACGCATTAAGCTCAGTACTGAGGGTTCATAATAATAGCATGGTTGAACTATGGCATTACTAAATTAGTAGGCTTTGCAGAGTCCACAAATCTGTCACGGGGGTCCCCTTTTCCACTTCAGCTAGAAAGAAAGTCATGGCTAGGAGTTACAAAGGACTCTAGAGGGAATTAGGCTCTGAAGTCCTATTGAATTAGCATTGTTTACAAAGCAGTCATAAGTATAATGGATGTTAACGAGTCTCTAATGAGTCGAGTTACAATGCAACACGTGGTGAAGTACAATAAACAAAAAGGCTGTGCTTCCCTCCCATTTATTCTGCTTGACACAGGTGTAGAAGCCCTGAATCTAAATGAATCACATCCTATTGAGAACAGCGTAAAAGCGCTGAATCTGCTCTGTAACTTAAAAAAAAAAAAAAAAAACACAAAAAACCACCCCCAACATTTCTTTTACACCAAACCAAACTGGGACCAAATTACATCAGGACTAAATGTTCACACAGGCAGCTCACAGAATTATAGAATCACAGGATAGCTGAGGTTGGCAGGCACCTCTGGAGGTCATCTGGTCCAACCTCCCTGCTCAAGCAGGGCCATGTAAAGCCAGTTGCCCGGGACCATGTCCAGACAGCTTTTGAATATCTCCAAGGATGGAGATCTCTCTAGGCATCTTGTTCCAGTGACTGACCACCCTCACAGCAGAAGAGTTTTTTCCTTGCTTAGATGGAAACCTCTGTGTTTCAGTTTGTGCCCATTGCCCTTGGTCCTGTCATTGGGGACCACTAAAAAGACCCTGGTTCTGTCTTCTTTACACCTTTCTTTCAGGTATTTGTACATGTTGATAAGCTTCATCCTGAGCATTCTCTTCTCCAGGCTGAACAGTTCCAGCTCTCTCAGCCTTTCCTCATACATGAGATGCTCCAGTCCCTTAATCATCCTTGTGGCCCTTCACTGGGCTCTCTCCAGTATGTCCATCCCTGTCTTGTACTGGGGAGCCCAGACTGGACCCAGTACTCCAGGTGTGGCCTCCCCAGTGCTGAGCAGAGGGGGAAGGATCACCTCCCTCAACCTGCTGGCAACGCTCCCCCTAATGCAGCCCAGGATGTCATTGGCTTTCTTTGCCACAAGGACAGGTTGCTGGCTCATGTTCAACTTGGTGTCCACCAGGACCCCCAGGTCCTTTTCTGCAAAGCTGCTTTCCAACTGCTTGTCCCTCAGCACGTGCTGGTGCAGGGGGTTGTTCTTCCCCAGGTGCAGGACCCTACGCTTGCCTTTGCTGAACTTCATGAGGCTCCTGAAAGCCCATTTCTCCAGCCTGTTGAGATCACTCTGAATGGCAGCACAACCCTCTGGCATATCAGCTGCTCCTCACAGTTTTGTAAGGATATGCTCTGCCCCATCATCCAGATCATTAATGAAGATGTTAAACAGAACTGGACCCAGTATTGACCCCCTGGGTATACCACTAGTTACCGGACGCTAGACTTTGTGCCACTGATCATCCCTCTCTGAGCCTGGCAATTCAGCCAGTTTTCAATCCGCCTCACTGTCCACTCATCCAGCCCACACTTCATCAGCTTCTCTACGAGGATGTTACAGGAGACAATGTCAAAAGCCACGTAGACAATATCCACTGCTCATCCCCCAAGCCAGTCACTTCATCCTATAAGGTTATCAGGTGGCTCAAGCACAACTTCCCCCCTGTGAAGCCATGCTGAGGGAAAGTTTTTACTTTTTTTTTAGTTTTTACTAAGGCTGGAAAGGAGGAGGTAGACATTTTATCAGCATTATACCTGTCATTGCAGAAAGAGCCCTTGTACTTTCTGAACCAAATCCTCCAGCCTTTATTCACACCAGGCAGCCACTAAGTCTAGCTATTTAGCTATTTATACCACCTCAACCACAAGCAATCTAAGCTGCATCGGGTCTTCTGTTGATGTAAATCAGCTTCTGTAAATGGGTATAATAGATATAACTACACCTGGTGAAGCATTTTCTCCTATATAATTCTGTATACATATAAGTGTGAAATTTTCTGTCTGACAAAAAAGTCAACACAGGAGATACTACAAATTACAGGAACATAGGAGAAAATTACTCCCAAATAAACCATATTCCAAAATTTACTTTTTGAAGCACTGGTTTCTGCAGGTGCCATCCAGCGGCTCTCTTTTCTAACTTTTTATTACAGGAGGTACCCTGTCAGACTGCACAGTGCAGTCAGACAGATTGCCAGGCAGGACTGCTCCAGAAAGATGGTCAATAAAAGATCATAGTCAGTTCAGCAGAGAAAGAATGAGACTGCAGGCAAGGCAATGGTCACCTCTGTGTGATCTTGGGGATGGATCATCTTGGGGATGACCAAGCCAGGCTGCTGAGTAGGAGGTTTTTTATGCCTGTTGAGGCATTCTCTGCATCCACTGAAACTTCCACTAAGTCCTTAAATAAATTGAGATCTTTTTCAGGTGTCCCATATTTAATCTCCCTCTTCTGCTGCCACGGTCATCCACAGAGTAATGATGCTGAGGCTGACACACGGACTGTAGATTGCAACACGTTCGAATCAGTATGGCTGAAAAGTTGTAAAATTATGGAGAGTGAGTCTTTATGAATATAACAACCTTCTAACAGGTGTTCATACAAATCAGAGGAACCCAAAGGCAAACCAGATCAGATTTTACATTTAATCCTGAAGAAATGTGTGTTATATTGAAATCACGCTATGAAATATGCTCACCATGAAATGCACCTCTTGAAGGGTGGAATATAACAAGCACATAGCAGCACTCAGGAGCACTATTGCCCTGGAAGTCCTGTCTGCCACCACAAGTACCAAGAGATACTTGACCACTTCCTAAGATAAGGATCAAAGTTTTAGAGTTTTTAGGATCAAAGTTTAGCTTATGGGCATTATCAGATCTTGCAGCATGAGAAGGGCATCATCTACTGAAGCACAAACAGCACTTCCTAGAGCACTCTGGGCTTTTGAGGAGAGTGCCCTGTCATCAACCCAACAATATCAGAGTCATGGCTACAAGTGAGGCTTACTTTGTGAAGGACCACCTCCGGATGGAGACAGGTAGGTCCTGTCATGTTTATTGCCTCCCTCTTCCTGAAGCCACCTTTCCTGGCAGGTGAGCAAAATAGAGAAGTGTGGTCCTTCCACTGGGACAGAGGAGGAAGACACAGAGGCAGACTATAGCTGGAAGCAACAGTAGCATCCAGGTAAGAGGCACCTCTGCAGCTGGGGAACAAGATGATGACGAAGCAGCCCCAGACCTGGAGGCAGAGAGCATTAGGAGCTATGAAAAGACTGAAAAGTCCTGTTCCAAACTTGCTAGCCCAGCCTAGCCTCACTGAGAGTGCAAGAGTAAAGAGACTTACAATAAAAATCAGTACAGCATCAGGAACCGCTCGCTATATGTACAGTTGTGGATTAAACTCCTACTAAACAAAATCCTTCTCTCATGGTTCAGGTCACTGATTCTTCACAGATTCAGGATTGCCAAGTCATAAAGTGACTTCCTCCTACAAGTAGGACCTGTTGCACCTTTTATCTTCTCCCATTCCTTACCAGCCGTGAGAGTGGCCAGGAGGGTGACTGCCTTTCTGCGTTGCACAGCAGGACCTCCAGTACCACTCTTCAGAGGCCCGAACGGGACCTCCAGGCAGTAGGCCAACTGCACCCCCAGTCACGCTGTGACACTTGACTTTCTGCACTCGATCCACCAAAGAAAAGAGCAGGGAAGAAAAAGCGGGAAGACGGTCTGTTTTCATAACAAGGCAAAACTAGATGCCACTTCAAAGCAGCTTGACACCTCCCAAAGGACACACACCCCACACCCCCCCGCGGCAGAGCCCGCGGCTGGGCAGAGCACGGCAGCGCCAGTACCAACAGGACAGGGGCCGAACGCCACCGAGGCGCGACGAACCGCCCGGCTGCATCCACCGCTCCCGCAGCAGCCCTGCGCCGCCAGCGCACGGCGGGGCCGGGCCGGGGCGCTCCCCCGGGGCGCAGCCCCACCAGGCGGGGACCCCTGGGCCGGCCGCGGGGAGAGGATGAGGGGCTGCCGGGGCGGCGCAGCCTCCTCTCGCCCTCGCTCCCGGGGCGGCGGTGTGCTCATCCCCCGCTCCGCGCGTACCGGGGCGAGGGGGGGGGTCCGCGCCCCCGGCCAGCCCCTGCCCCCGGCCAGCCCCTTCGCCCGGGGAGAGGGCTGCAGCCGGCGGGGAACCTGGGCGGGAGCAGAAAGCCGGTGGCGGGAGGTGGGGACGCGGGTGTCCGCCTTGGGTTGCCAGAGAGTCGTGTACGCGTTTCCCGCGAGGAGATCGAACAGGCGCTCCCGGGGACTTAAAAAATAAAATAATAATTTAAAAAAACCCTTTGCCTAGCTTCCATACACGGGTGAAACATTCGACCGTGGCAGTGTCGGGGGATGCCCCTCTGGCTTCAGCCCCGCCGAAAGCCCTCTGAGGATGAGGCAGCGGTACACGCGAGGATGCCGCGGCCGCCCAGCCCCGCAGCCGCCCCGCGTCCCCCCGCCGCTGTCCCGGCTTGCCCCGGCCAGGCGGCCCGGCCCGCGGGGGAGGCAATGCGGGAGCAGCCAGCGAGAAAATAAACAACTTTCCTCGTGTAAAAAGTTGCCTCGCAGGTGCCTGCAGCTGGCGGTTAACACAGACAGTAAGAGGATCAACTCCATCTCCGCTAGTGGAGCAAAAGAGGAGGAAAAAAAAAATAAAAGCCCCCGCATTTGCTATTCAGAGTTTAGTTAATTTGGATGATAACGGTTAGTGTTTAATCCCATTGTACGAGAATGAATATACCGAAACCTACAAGGCTCCTGGAAGAATAATACGGCGAACAGCACCGCACGCAGGGGCGCCCGGGCGGGCAGCCGGCCCAGCCCGCCCCGCCGCCCGGGGGAGACGCACCCGGGGGCCGCCGCCGCCTCCCACGGAGTCGCTCCGCGGTCCCGGCCAGCCCGGGGCGGCTGCGGGCCTGCCCGGGGCGGCGGGGTAAGGGCCGGCACCGCGCTTTTCCCTCGGCCGCTTCTGGGGAGAGGACCGGGCGAGAGCGGCGGTGCCCTCCGTCGTGCATACCCAGGGAAGATGAGGTGGGGATGCTTTTCCCCATTTAAATCACGAGGGGAAACGGGTGGAAAAATGCGGGACACGGGAGGAGACGTGGAGGTTTCTGAGAAACCACCTGCCCGAGCTGGCACGGCTGGAATAAACGCCGTTTCCACAGCACTTCCCGGGGCTCTGCGGCGTCGCCCAGGCGGGCAGGATCAGGCACCGGGCGGCCCCACCGCCTCCCCGACCGCCCTCGGGCTTTCCCTCCCCCCCGGGGGTGGCGGCGCCCCGCGGCAGCGCCGGAGCCGGGGCCGGTGGCGGGGCTGGGGAGGGGGGGGAGGCGGGCGGGCGGCCCCGCGGCCCGGTGCCGGCCCCGGAGGCGCACCGCCGGCCGTGGAGAGGGCCCCGGGGGGCCCCTCGCCCGCCGCCGCGCTGTCGGGGCGGGGGGACGGGGACGGCGGGCGGCGGGGGCGGGCGGCCCCCCCGGCGCGGCGGGGCGGCCCCGGCGGGGGCGGTGCGGGGCGGTGCGGGCCGGGCCGGGGCGGGCCGGGGGCTCGGTGCGCTCGCCAGGCTCGGAGCGCGGCTGCCCGGGCGGAGGGCCGCGGAGAGGAAAGCTAACAATGCTGTGAAAATATGTTTGCAGAAAATAGACAATTGTTGGATTAAACGTATTCAAGTATGAAATAATGCCTTTTTGTGTAAAAAACCTCAGCAATGTGAGCGTACAAAAGTTCCCCTGTGGCAGTTACTTGCTCCCTTTGTGAGCTTTGCGCTCCGGCGTCTCCACTTGGCGCGTTTAACTCGGAGCCCCCCTTTAAACGCGATTGTTTCTTTCTTTTTAATGACATTTACCGGATCAAAACATGCTGTTAATTCGATCAGAAAGCTTTACCCTCCTTAACAATGCCACAATAATTTCTCCTGAAGTTTGTTAAATTGACCAAAATTAGGCAAATGAATAGGGGGTCTGTCGGCGACCCCGCTCGCAGGTGACACCGAATAATGCACTCTCGGACCAGCTGCGATCCCCTCTTTATTTGCCCCTCTTTTCTTTGACCCGCATTATTAAAATTTAGGCCCAATGAAACTATTCATACTTTTCAATGGGACATTTTCCTATAGGATAATAGGCTACAAATTGAGCCTCTCCAAAGGAGAGGGGGGGAGCAGGGGGGGTAAAACAACAACGCACAGACGCGCACACCACACAAAAAAGGAGCGTCGTGTGCCAAAGGCTGGCGAGAGCCTCCCCGGGCCGGCGGAAAAAAAAAAAAAAAAAAAGAGGGGGGTCGGGGCGGGGGGGGGGGATATCGTGTGCCAGCCCCCCGGTCCCACACCTGCCGGGGTGTCCCCGGCGCATAAAGCGGTGTAAACAAAAAAAGCCTCGCTGCCATCTCTTATAAAGATGGACGTGTCACCAAGTCGTGTGAGAAAAGCCTGAGAACAAACGGGGCCACTCCGTCTCCAAGGGTTCTCCCTTGAACTGGGCGGAACAGCCTATTAAGGGCTTACTTAATTACTTTAATGACTCTGGACAGGCTTTAAAATGCAGTCAGCGCCGGGGCTAAGGGGAGGGGTGGGGGGGTGCCGGGGATTTGCAGGCAGGCGGCGGGGATGGGGCCGGGGATGCGGCGAGCGGGGCGCAGGGCGCGGTACCGCGCCCTGCGCCCCGCTCGCCGCATCCCCGGCCCCATCCCCGCCGCTATTGTGGGACCGTCACGTGTGTCCCCGAGGTCCACGTGGGGCGACACAGCTGGGCAGCCCCCGGCTGCGTGGACGGGGGCGAGGAGGGGGGGGGGGAAGGAAGAAGAGAGAAGGAAAAAAAAAAAAGAAAAAAAACCCCAACAAACCCAAACCACAAACCCACCCTCATCCCTCTCTCGCCCCCTTCCACCCTGATCTTTAATGCATACATTCCCCCGGCGCCGCTCGCCCCTAATCCTATGGGATCAGCGGGCCCGTGGAGGCCCCCCGGGGTCCCCCCCAAGAAGTGATGGCTTTATAAGGGGCCCGGAGAGAGCGGGGATGCAGTGCCCACCATGGCCTCCAAGCTCAAGGAGCGGAGGGTGAGTCGCCGCCCGCCTTGCGCGCATGGCTCTGCGGGGCCGCCGGGTGGACCTGGCTCCAGCCCCCTCACTGCCTTTCCCTCCAAAAAGACACCCCCCCAAAAAAAAACCCCAACCCTCCCCCCCCAAACAAGCCTGCCCTGCCGGGGCCGCCTGCACAGACGGGGAGCCCCCGGGGCGGCGCGGAGAGGACCAGCCGCCGGAGCATCCTTCCCGGGGCCGCATCGCGCCCGGTGCCGCTGCTCGGAGCGGGGTCGGGACCGGCTGCCCTGGAGGGGTCGGGGCCGGAGGCGGCTGCCCCGGCGAGGTTGGATCCGGCTGCTTTCACCCCACTAACGCGCCCCGTCTGTTTTGCAGAGGACGCCGGTTTCCCACAAAGTGATTGAGAAGCGGAGGAGGGACCGCATCAACCGCTGCCTCACCGAACTGGGGAAGACGGTGCCCATGGCTCTGGCCAAGCAGGTAGGCGGGGGGGCCGCCCCCTGCGCCCCTCTCCCCGGTGCGGACCGACCCCTCGATACGGAGGGGTTGGGAGGGCGGCTCGGCGGAGCGCAGCGCAGCCGCAGGAGAGAGGTGATGCCCCTCTCCCCCGCCCGTTGCAGAGCTCGGGGAAGCTGGAGAAAGCGGAGATCCTGGAGATGACGGTGCAGTACCTGCGGGCCCTGCACTCGGCGGACTTCCCCCGCGGCCGGGAGAAGGGTAGGTGGGTGGGCGCGGCCCCCCACGGCCCCCCGCCGGGACACCCGCGACGTGGGGGCGGCCCTGCCCCCTCCCCCCCCCCCCGAGGCCGGACCCTGAGGAGCACGGCTCCCTTGCCCCTTCCTTTCCCGCAGAGCTGCTCTCCGAGTTCGCCAACTACTTCCACTACGGCTACCATGAGTGCATGAAGAACCTGGTCCACTACCTGACGACGGTGGAGAGGATGGAGACCAAAGACACCAAATACGCCCGCATCCTGGCCTTCCTCCAGTCCAAAGCGCGCTTCGTCACCGAGCCCCTCTTCACCTCCCTGGGCTCCCTCCCGGAGCCGGACTTTTCCTACCAGCTGCACCCCGGGCCCGAGTGCCCCGGGCACGGCCACAGCCCCGGCGAGACCGTGCTCCAGCCGCCCTCGGGGGGGCCCTTCCCCTGGCACGGCGCCGCCCGCAGCCCCTCCCTGCCCTACCACCTCCCCAACGCCGCCGTGCCCCTCGCCAGCCCCGGCCAGCAGCGCAGCACTTTCCTCTCCTCCGTGCAGGGGCTGGACCGCCACTACCTCAACCTCCTCGGCCATTCCCACCCTAACGCCTTCGGGCTGCCCCCGGGCCAGCACCCCTCCATGCTATAGAGACTCGCCCCCGCTTGAAAAATCCTATTTATGACCGCGGACGCTGCGAGTTACGCCCGGGCGCACGGAGAGGCCGCCGGGACAGGGAGATGCGCGGGGGTCGCGGAGGGCGAGGAGTCCCTGCCCGCCCGCTCGCCCCGGGGGCTCGGTTCTGCCCCCGCCCGCCCTCTCCGGGGGCCTGGATCTGCCCCCACCCGCTCTTCTTCCCACCTCCGGGTGCGGTGCCTGTACAAGCGATGCCTTGGAATAAATGTTTATACCCGCCGCCCCTTCTTGTTTCCGGGAGGGAGCTTCCTCGGGTGGCGGCGGGGGAGTCTCCTCCCTACCCCACCCAAGGAAAAAAAAACACGAGAGAAACGTAGTCCGTAAGGGCCGGGGAGGCTGCTGCACGCACCGGCCGTGGGTTGGCACGGCGGGTCGGGGCTCGGTGCCGCCCGGCCTCTGCTGCCAGGTCGTCACCGGGGGCCGGGAGAGCCGCCGGGGCGCCGGAGGGATGAAGTCCCGGGGATGCCCCGCGGGGTGGGGAATGCCCCCCCGCGCAACCCCGTGGGTGCTGCCCTCCCACGCGTCCTGGGGAGACGCTCCCAGGGGCACGCGTCCGAAAGGCACCGGGATCTCCCGCGTGTTTTGCCAACGATTTTCACTGCGGCGGAGCCTGCTCGGAGGAGGAGGAATAAGGGGGAAGGCGCAGGACGGGGAGGAGAGGGGAGGCGGCCGCTGCGGAGGTGCAGAGCGCCGAGAATAAACCAAATAAAAGCTCTGGAGAGCGAGTCCTCCAAGACTCGGTGCCGGTGCGGGGCCGTGGCACGGCTCCCTCCTGCCTTGCCTAACAGGGCAATTCCGGTCCCACCTGAACTAAGCGTCCCCGGGTGTCCGCGCACCTCTGTCAGGTGGGCAGGGGGACCCCAGCCATCTCCCCCGGGCAGCCCGGGTTTGCCCGGCGGGGCCGGAGCCGCCGAGGGGTAAATTAACTTATTCCAGTTGGGTGGGGAGGCTTTGAGGAGATTTGACCCGGGTTGTTTGCCCAGGTCACGGAACGGGCTGACCCGCAATTTGTAAACCAACCCGACCCTTTATTCGGAGACAGACAAAAAGATCTTCATTACAATGAGTAAAAAGTAGAATGTGTATCTTCCATTTAACCTGTAAATACAGGAAAAGCTGCTATTTCAGATTAGTGGGGAAAAGGTCACACGGCGGGATAACATACTGAGTCAGCCAAGGAGGGGGGGAAAAGCTCATTTCCTCCGGACACCTTTAGGATGGTAAATCCAGGGGGAACCTCTCTCTTGCTCAGTGTACACAGAGCAATATGGGATCAGCCAAACGCATTCAGCAGCAGCAGAAGGGCTGGTGCCTATTATGAAAACACATGTCTTACACTCATTTTCACCAGTGCTGGGTGCAGAAGATGGAGAAAATCCTACATGGTTTTTATTCTGTGAGCATTAAGCTCTTGAGAACCCCCTTTGGCACTGAAGCATTAAAGATATAGCGTTTCCCTGGAAATATAAATTATTAATATATTCAGTATTTTGGTCCCTGTTAACCAAATTAAACAAAACTTTCCTTTGCTAAGTAGATTTTCTCTCTGGGATTAGCAGAGGGCCACCACGGTCAAAACTGGGGTCATTTACATATAATTTTGCAAACTCGCACTGGTCCATGACAGTCTTTGTATCTCCAATGTTGCTATTCTGGATTTTTTTTTTCTTTTTCTTTATCATTTTCATTTAGCTGTGGAGGATAAACCCCGCTTTGGCTTTACAATGACTTTAGGATAAAAGTCTCCCCCCCTCCACACATGCAGGGCTCTGAGCTTGCCTCCCCAGCCCCGCAGACCCCAGCTTTTGCCCCCCAAAATATTTTGGCATCTGCTAAAGCCAGTGGTACTTGGGATGGCAGCTGAGCTCCCTTCCCAGGCCAGATCCACCCCCATGTGCCATGCTCCGCACAAACGCAGGGGGGTCTCCTCACGGGCAATGAGGCTCCTCATGGGCAGCGAAGCACAGAGCTTCCCTGGCACAGGCAACTCTGAGGTCCAGCTCATTAGTTTTTATTTTATTTTATATTTCTGTGCCTGGAGGGCAGAGATTTATAGCTTTTTTTTTGCCTTTTTTTTTTTTCTGGATTTCTTTTAGTTCTGGTGCGAGCATCACCCGCCAGCTCTGGTGGGAGCAGGTAGGAGCTGCATGTCACCTGTGCTGGGCCAGTTAAAGGCCATACCTGGTCCCAGGTGGGGTTCCTGTCTGGGCTGGTGATGCTCGTCTTCTGCTGTGGTAGTGCCATTTACTGGTGTCTGGTAGCAGCTAGCACAGGAACAAATAGAGGGTTTTGTTCCTGAAAATAAACCATTTTAATCCCCAAAGCTCCCAAAATACTAGCTTCTCTGTTATGCACCTGCTTGGCTAAAAATCCTAATGATTAATTACTTGCTGTATCATTTCCTATTCCTTTCCTTCAGCTAGCATCTTTCTCCTCCTTAGACTTTCAAATCTCTTTTGCCTCATTTTGCCTTGCCTTCCTTCCCCTCTTTTCCACCTCTTCTTCTCCCTGTTATCTGAACCATTCTCTTCTCACCCCAGGAAACAGTTGTACAGCATAGTCACATCTCAGTAATTTCTTTATGTTGAAGGCAAAGAATCATTTTGCGATCAAAGGACAGCAAAATGGGAGTCTACAGTTCTGTATCTGATACTGACTCTCACTTGTCATTTACTCAGATAGTAGAAGAGTTTATGTCAATCTTTGTAATATTGTGTTACTGAAAACATCTCCAGCTCCCTAATTTATCACAAAAATTTACTTGCACTATCATGGAAGTAAAACATCATCATTAAATGAAAGAGACATAAGTAGCCTGTGCACAAACTCTCCACCTTAAAACTTTGTTTTAAACAGGCAACAGGTAAAACCTGGAAGGAAGTGTTACTGTGCCACTCTTACTACTTAAATAAGTAAAAAATGTTTATGAACTTTGAGCATATGTAATACACGGTTTTGCACCAGTCTGAAGACATCATTCAAAGATCTGGGAGCTTTCCTGGCAGTGCCACACTGGAGTTTCTAGCCTTGGAAACAGAGCCAATGCCACAGAGCACAGTCCTCAAATTCATGACAACATAGTCATTTTGGGGGCAACTTATCAATCAAGTCACCAGCTAACGAGAAAACAGTATTTTTATTTTACTTTGGGTCAGTGCCCCTGCTCACAGCATTGGACCACAAACAGTTGGATCAGCACATCTGTAGGGGCTGAGCCATGGGTTGGGAAGAAGCAGCTGAGGGAAGCAGGAGGAACAGCACTGCTGAAGGCTCTTAATCCAGTGGTGATGCACATGATAGCTGGCTTCCTAGTAGGATGGATATGATCCCTTTCCCATGGTACCAAAGATCCTGCCAGTTTGTAAGTCTTGCTGTCCCACTGCTCTGTGGGATGCTGCTGCTGTTCCTCAGGGCCAAAGGTACGCCAGGGTGGCCTGCACGATTCGACCAGGGGCGTACCAGAAGTGCTTAGGAAAGCAGAGGGTCTCAGGTTCCAGGGTACAACGACCACTCTATCCAGAGAAGCATCTTGCCCTGCTCCATGTTCTGAGAGTTAAATAGTGTCTAGAAGCCCAGATGGGTGTTTTCCCTTCATAAAGTGACTCAAACATACGGAGGAGGAGACCTTCTGCTTGCCTGTGGCTCTTGGGAACGGTCTGCGTATTAGACACATGCTGCTGAAGCAGCTGCACACTTGTCCAGCAACCCCTTTGCAAAGGCAATCTTTTGGAAAGAAACCCTCCAGCCAACAGCTTCATATTTGCTGAGATGCAGCATCTGATCTCACAGATTTGCTTCCTGCCTTGGACGAGTCCATCCCCTCTCACACTATCATGTTTATTTCTAGCAAACTTGCCCACATATTGCGTAAAGGCCGTTTTAGGAAAAGAACACTGGATTCTCTTGAAGAGAACACATAATTATGGCAAGATGTATAAGAAAGGCATTTTAATACGTATATAAGGTTAAAGCTCTGATACCTGCCCACATACCACACTGCATACAGAGTGGCATGTTAAACCAAACAAAACTCATTAAAAAAAAGGTGAGAACTCAACACCAAGAACAATTGGATGAAACATCAAATGTGAGGAAAGAGGAGTAGTTTGGAAGACTCATACTCAAAATATTGAATCCAGTTCAACTTAACAAACAGATTGTTTAACATTCATCTTCAAGCTATAGCAATTGAAATGTGTATTATGTTTCATCAGCAGTAATAGAGTTAATTAGGCTGAAAAAAATTGCTTTTGCTAAGAAGAAATCAAAACTTTTGCACATATGTTCTGAAAAGTTTAAAGGCAATTTAATTTTTAATTACTGTAAGAATACACCACCTCAAAGTGCAGTCCTAGTCTACGTAATGATTGTGTAATTAAAAAAATAAGGCTCTTTGAACAAGGGAGTCCTGCAAGGCAACAGGGAATTCACGACAGGGTCTGTGACTCAGTTGGTGTACTTTTGGTGAACATTATGAAGGTAGTTTTACTCCTGCTGAGGGCTTAACCCAGAGCATGTCGAAGGATTGTGGTCACTTTGTGGTCCTTTACTTAGAGACTCTCTCAGTGTCCTGCTAGCTTTGTGGAAACCAGGAAGCTCTTGAGCTGTAGCTCATCTCTGTCTCTTGGGAATCCCAGCACCAAAATTCTGCTTTCAGTCCCATGAAGGGTGCAGGCATTTAGAGCAGGGTGCAGTCCAACTGAAACCCATAAGACCAGGATTATGGCAGAAAGTGCCTTCACCCTGATTCAACAGCCTGTGCCTCTATCTCCCAGCCCTTCGTTCCTAGCCTGAGGCTTAGACATTCCTCCAGGAAGCTGGAGTCTCAAGGTTGAAGTCTTTGAGGCTAAAAACTGGGTGTCCCTCTTTGGGAGCTCCTGCTCACAACCACTCTGCCCCTACAAAGCCAATTCTGTTGTCTTTGAAGGAAACGGTGTGTCCTGATTAGTCCTTTGAAAGGAGAGATTAGATGGTAGTCCACTAGGAGAGGGTCTGATCTCAGAATATCAAGTAGCAGGAGACATCTCATTTAGAGTTGCAAACACAAAGCTGAGGTCCAGATAGTGATAGGGTTTGAGTGCTTTCTCCGTGCCAGAGAGGAGTGGGGTCTATGGCTTTCGCACCTCCGTTCTCCTCTGGAGGTATATGTGGCCTGTGTACCATGTGCTTTGTGCACCATGTGTATACTACTATGTACTACATACATAGGAAGTCTATACAGCCCTCTTGTGTAGTATAGCTGGATTCAGTTTAGTTTTTCTCAGTATTTCCTAGTCTAGCTCGGTTGTTCTTTGCTTAAATGTGGCTTTGTTAGATCCTTGTAACTTCCCATGCATGCTACATTAGTGCCATTCCAGGGGACGAATTCACAGAGATTAGCCTTTAAAGGTCAGTCTTTTATGACTAAGATATAGGATTGGCCTTTTTTTCTTTTTCCCCAAAACTAAGATGTCCTTTAATTTATCCTAGGGCAGCCTCCTGGTTTGATACAGACAGATATTTGACACATCTGTACAACCTTACTCACTACAATAGGTGATGCCACTGTAGCTGTGAGTAAAAGCTACTGTACAGAGTTTTCCTACCAAAGGATGGAAACCCTTACTATCAAATTGACTGCTGGGTTTTCAGGACTGGGATCTGTAGAAGGAACAATAACAGTAAAACCTATAGAACAAACCCCGCATAGCTTCAGTTTCAAAATGAGAAAAGCGTAACAGGGATCAATGATATTCACCAAACACAGATTACAAAATTTCAAGAACCTCAGGAAACCCTGAGACAATATATATTACACATAACTCTATACTGGAATGTGCTAAGGGAATCAATATAACCCAAGTCTTGCATTTTGTAATATAAAATCCCTTTTTATCATAGGATGTAATAATAATTTTTCTATGCCACAAACTTGTTTCATACAGTACCTTCTCCCTTCTTAAAGGAATGAGAAAAAACATGTCTTGGAGTTTTATTACTGAAAGTGTTGTAAATTCTCTCTGATGTCTGGAGAAGGAGAGAAAGTAATTGGACAAGAGCAAGAGTACATCCTTTGCTGCATAATGCCAAAACCTGTTAGACAGCAAAGATCTATGAAAACCAGTACAATGATGATTAAAGGTACCACTGTTTACAGCAGGTTACAAATCACCATCTGCAGGAAAGCCTGGATGGTGAAGCAAACAAGCACCTACATGCTTCTTACCTATGTGCATATATTGTGGACTAAATCCTTAGCTAGGGCAGGTGGGCAAAGCTTCCTGGAAATCCCTGAAGCTATAGTTGCTTCTGTGAGGAGGAGCCGTGATGGAGTTGCATCAGCAGAGAGCTTACCAAACAGGTAAGTGATGCGTATTTCAGTGGCTCCTCATGCTCATTTTATTAATTCAGCTACGCAGCCACGTTTATAAAGATCATGAAAGTGAAGCCATGTGCAGAACAGCTACAGAACAAGTCCTACTGCCTCCAGTACTCAGTGTATAAAATATTTGTCCAAGAAAAAAAACACAACCAGGTGCAACAATCTATACTTAAATGAAATGCCTAGCTCCATCTGCGTGCATATGCAGGAGCTAGTCCAACTCTCTGAGGTTAAAGGATCTCCTTCCCATGGGATGAGGGGGTTCCAAGCAGCAAAATGGCATGCTGTTCTTCACCAAATATTTCATCTTCTCAAAAGCTATTTGCAACTCTCCATGCTGCACCTTTGTCTCTCCTTTGCAGAAAATTAATCCTACTAGCATGAATTTTCTTAGTCTGTCGTATCTTACATGCAATTAGCATCTGTGCTATATTCAGCTTTGCTTTATGCTTTCAGAAGGAGCTTCTACCACACCTTCACAAGGCAACTTACAGTATCAAACATGGCAAGCGACAAGTAGGTAAAAGATGTGCATCCCTGCAAGAAGTACGTGACATAGCTAGAAGGATAGGCAACTGGGAGAACATAAATGCTGTTCTTCTAGTCATGGGAATAGTCTGTTAATTTATAGCAGGTTTCAAAGGGTTGGGGGGTTTTTTTGGCTGTATTTGACTAGCTTTTTTATAAGCTTCTTCCAAAAAGGATTTGTAATCAATTTGCCTTTTCAGATTAGGATCAAATTTAGAGAGAGAATGATAAACTTCATTCTCTTCTACCAGGAAGTTGTGGGGATTTGGGGACTGGAGTTCTAGAACAGCGAGATAACCCCTGCTGCCCGCATCCAGCTTCCTAAAGGCCTTTCAAGGAGTCTTCCAGGCACTGTAACTGCAAACAGAAAAAAATCAAGGTGATAAGCTATTTCAGGAAAATGACAACCATTTGGTAGGGCACAAACCCACTTTGAGCATCTCATCACAGCTGGCTGGGGCGTAAGGTTAGGACATAGTATGCTTTAGAGCTGTCAGTCCACAAATGCACAGACAGGATGCTGGCAAGTTTCACTCTTTACCAGACTAAAATGTAAGGATGGGATGGGACCAATGGGATTTTTTCATTCATGTACCTGGAAAAATTGTTTTGTTATAAAGCAACATCAAACCATAAAGTAAAAAAACCTTTTCAGTGGTCTGATAATAGAAGGACGTACTGAAATGTATAAGCATCTGACTTTAAACATTAGATGTCTAAAAGGTAGAGGTCTAAGAATGAATTAATAATTCTAAGCAACCCTTCTAGTCAAGAAGGACAAACAAGTATCTCCAGAGGACAATTTATCAGACTGATTTTAGTGTCTCCCTGAAAAATGAGCTGATTTTTCTTGGAATATGTACCTTTCCCCTTTTGAATCAGGAGGGAATTCAGGATCAACAGATCAGGTTCAGATACATAAGGAAGGGAAAAATCAGGGCATCTGAGTCCCACCCTCGCTGCTGTCTGGCAAGTAGCCTAATTTCTCTGATCAGATATTGTGGTGGGTTGACCCTGGCTGGAGGCCAGGTGCCCACCAGAGCTGCTCTATCACTCCCTTCATTCACCAGACAGGGGAGAAAAGGTATAACGAAACGCTTGTAGGTCGAGATAAGGACAGGGAGAGATCACTCACTAATTATCATCACGAGCAAAACAGACCGAACTGAGAGAGGGAATTCATCTGATTTATTACTAAGCAAAACAGAGTAGAGGAATGAGAAATAAAATCAAATCTTAAAACACCTCCCCCCACCCCTCCCATCTTCCCAGGCTCAACTTCATTCCCGGCTTCAACCTTCCCCCCCTCAGCGGCACAGGGGGATGGGGAATGGGGGTTATGGTCAGTTCATCTCACGGTGTTTCTGCCACTTCTTCATCCTCAGGGGGAGGACTCCTCTCATCATTCCCCTGCTCCAGCATGCAGTCCCTTCCACGGGAGACAGTCCTTCACCAACTGCTCCAACGTGAGTCTCTCCCACAGGGTACAGACCTTCAGGAGCAGACTGTTCCAGTGTGGGTCCCCCACGGGGTCACAAGTCCTGCCAGCAAACCTGCTCCAGCCTGGGCTCCCCTCTCCACGGGTCCACAGGTCCTGCCAGGAGCCTGCTCCAGTGTGGGCTTCCCACAGGCCACAGCCTCCTTCGGGTGCCTCCACCTGCTCCAGCATGGAGTCCTCCACGGGCTGCAGGTGGAATCTCTACACCCCCTCATCCTTCCTCCATGGGCTGCAGGGGGACAGCCTGCTTCACCATGGTCTTCTCCATGGGCTGCAGGGGGATCTCTGCTCCGGCACCTGGAGCACCTCCTGCCCCTCCATCTGCACTGACCTTGGTGTCTGCAGAGTTTCTTACATCTTCTCACTCCTCTCTCAGGCTGCAAAAGCTCTCCCTAACTGTTTTTTTCCTTCTTAAATACGTTATCACAGAGGCGCTGATTGGCTTGGCCTTGGCCAGCGGCGGGCCCGTCTTGGAGCTGGCTGGCATTGGCTCTGTCAGACACAGGGGGAGCTTCTAGCAGCTTCTCACAGAAGCCACCCCTGTAGCCCCCCCCGCTACCAAAACCTTGCCACGCAAACCCAACACAGATATACATCTACATGCTAAAATATCACATTTAATTAAGAGAAGTTCATCCTCCAGTGACTCAGCCAAATAAAAACTTCTTCCATCTCATCTGCAAGATCTGTTGCTCATTAAAAAAAAATAAATCTGACTTTTTTGTGTGTCTGTTATGCAGGCTGAAGGTGTAGCAAGTCTATCCACTAAACTGAAACAGCTGACCAGTGAGGGCCCAGTGGCTGGTTATCCCAGCTGACAGATATTTCTAAGGTACTGGTTGCATGTACTGCTAGAATAGGTGGGAAAGATGGGAAGAATTTTGGGTGAGGAAGAATGGGTTTTTACTGTTTCC
The DNA here is from genome assembly GCF_028858705.1 of Grus americana. Taxonomy (NCBI): domain Eukaryota; kingdom Metazoa; phylum Chordata; class Aves; order Gruiformes; family Gruidae; genus Grus; species Grus americana. The sequence continues at coordinate 35,752,626 of NC_072855.1, read as the reverse complement.
CTCCAGCAAGCACTGTTTCAGACAAAACCGTTAGCCATCCACTGAAAGCCAGAGTACCTTTCTCCATAGTCCAGTTGTCAAAATGTCAAGCTCAGAAGCTTGCACCCCTCCATGGCACCGGTTTAGCTCGAAGATGCCTGCATAATAGCAGCCATGTTATTCCCCTGTCACCTTTGCCAACACGAAGCAAAGGGCTTCAGGAACTCCATGTATAAAACACCTACATATAAAATCAGAAAATTGATATTCTTAAGTACATGAGTACCAAGGAAGATTTTTGCCATTGATTTCAAACAATCCTCCCCTCCCCTCCTCACAGTCACAGACATTTTACCAGCTCTGGCTGCTAACATGAGTGAACAGAATTAGGCTGCATTCGCATGAAGGTACTTAGGAACTGGCATTTCATCACAAATAGATACATTATAGGGTAGACAATGCTTAATCCTTTTTTTAGAAAAATAATTTTTGTATTTTTTATTTAAAATTAATAATCAGACAGTTTTGCTGCTGAAGTGTGTGCTTCATGCATTTTATAAAGAAAGCTTATCCTTAGCCAGGTGCTATTTTAACACTGAACCCCCTACTCACCCAGTTTCATTACATTTTTGGAACAGAGACACCATGTCAGAGCAGAATTTCCCAACCACCTTTTTTTCCCCACTAAAATAAATTACATTTGCCCAGGCTCTGACCACCAGGATGTCAGAATCACAGCTGAGCTTTTTTGTAACCTTAAGTTGTTATCTCCTTTTTGGGGTGGACAATGCTTGGCATTGGGAAAACATGCAGAGCTTGAGGAGCAGCCGAATGTCTCACAAACTCCCCAAGCCCCAGTGTGTTGTCTTTATTTATAATGAAGTTTCTCAAGCTTGCAGAGTTCACATGTAATTTCAGACTGGATGTCAAAACTTCCATCGATGCATCAAAATACAAAATGTGGTGGCACTAAAATAAGCAACAACAATAGACAATAACTATTTTGAAGGAAAACAGGAAGTTATTCTAACTATTAGCCAAATACTAGGTACTTAACCAGCAAACTCCCAGCAAAGTCATCAGCATCTTCAGAAATGTTTCTAAGGATCATAGTTTTACAGCAATAGACATCGGACTGCTAAAATGATGCGTGCTCAGATACAAAATTCTCTGAATGAGAGATAATGAGTGAATCTCCAGGGACATCACCACCCACCACTGTTCTACCTTATTTTTACCAGGATTTCCAAGGTCAGATGTCTTACCGCTTCAACATAACGTACATTGTCTCCTGAGTGAGACACCAGGAGTTATTTCATCTAAATCTTCAAACTCTTTTTCTATTGCTGGGTAGTGTTTATTCACTAAGCTTTTAATAGCTTTGGGGGAAAAGCACATTGATGCAAAAAGTTATAAACAAGACTCCGCCTGTTATCATGCTGATACAATTTCTCAATACCATGACTTCTGTGTGGTCCCAACCATGTGCTCCAGAATCCACTGTAGTCCTGAAGTCTTCCAGGAGGTGAGATTACTCAAGTAACAAAGAGTGGAATGAATTTTGGCAGCTACTCAGTCAGCAGATTAGAAACAGGGAGCAGGACCCTACTGACAAAGGACTACAAGTCAAGACGAAACTCGACATTACTGCTAGCTTGCAGTCTAAAATTCCCATCTCGTTTCTCATTTCTTCTTGTTTCTGCTGTACGTCAGACCATAATGTAACTATTACTTTGTACTATGGAGTAGCTCACGTAGCATCTGCAATTTTTATACTATATTCAAGCTAATCACTGCTCAGAATTTATGCAGTTCACAGTGCTGGCCCTGCAAGGATTTGCATGTAAACTCAGCCTTATGCACCAGGTCAGTTTTACTTTACTGTTTCACACAGAGTTCAGAGGAACTGGTGGAAAACAGATGGAGGTAAAGTGTTGGTATCACGGGCATTTCAGAGTAACTGGCAAGTTAGGAAAAAAAAAAGGTCATAATTGTGCAGTCTTCCAACCTAACAAGGACAACATCCCTGAAAACAGCCAGGACCAAGATTAGTGGCACAAAACTGTTACCTGCATGCTTGGAAGCAGGACCTCAGCCGCAGCCCTGAGCTTTCCTACCAAATTTTAACCCAGAGGGATGACAGTTCTACCCCAGTGGAAGACAAGCTGCTCTTCAGGACAAAAAGAAATAGTATTGCAGGAGCATGACACATGTTTTTCTACACCTGCCCAGGATATCTTCCACCTACGCTTTTTGGATCTGCTTATTTTCCGTCTGTTTCTGTGCACCTCTCTCCTTGTTAGGCTCAGATCCCAGCCTCAATTGAGGTCTCTCATCAAAGAGAGTATGCAGCCCTTTTCAGAAAGAGAAAACACGATCAGTTTGCTCCTACCTCTCTTTGCAATCACGTGATGTCTCTCCTTATCAAACATACCAGAGCCTAGGTAAGCGAGAAACATTCATTGCTGTAATACCTGTCAGTACAGTTTCAGGCTGGTTTTCTTATTAAAAGGCAACCACAGGTACGGCAGCACTGTTTAACTGTGGCAGATCAGATGCTATCCTGACTTATAACCGCTGCAGCCCAAGTGAAATGCAGGAGCTGGTAACTTTGCGCGTTCCCTCTGAAGGGCAAGATGCCCAGATATAATGCATTTAAGGATGCATCTTTAGGGAGTCTCTCTAGCCCACCTGGCAACTCAGCCTATATATATTTGCCTTGCTGCCTGGGAAAGAATAAGCAGGCCAGGGCATAATGCAGCCCAGCCATGGCAGGCGCTCGGGCCTATACTGCCTTAGTCTTGCAAATCCCTCCAATGGTAATAACAGTTGTGTGACTGAAACACAAACTTTGATTTCATATTTTAATCGCAAATGCAAAACTGTCGGCAGCTGGCACCCACATCCCGCGGGAGTGTGGCTTCAAAGTGCAGCAGCATGCTGAAGTGTCTTCTGTTCACCATGAAGCAGGGTGTAAAACAGCTTTTAAAAAGATGAAGCATCTCCAGGTGGTGAAGGGCACGGAGCTACGGTGAATGTCTGCGGTGGGCATAACTGCAGGCCGGCAGGGTTAAAAGGGAGGCTGTCCAAATTCATCCAAGACCTGCAAATCTTGAAACACGTAAACCCTACATGCGTCAGATAAAGAAGGCAGAAAGAAAGGTGCCCCCTAATGAGTTTTTTTTGCGCTTGGGTGAGCGAAAGGGCTGCTTCAGGAGGCTAATAACTGAAAACCTTCCAGGCTTTTGTCCGGAGAAATGGCAGGCACTTTCCATCCCTTTGAAAAAAAGAAGGCCTTTCGGAGTCTTCACGAGAGATGTGGATTTTAAGGGCGACCTTAGGTCATACAGAACTAATCAAGCGAAAACAATAAGAAAATTAGACTGACAGTCAGCAAGTATCTGAGGACTTTATCAAAAAGAATTAGGAATGGACAAATTCACTGGGAGCAAAGGATCAGATCTGCAAGGTGGCATTGTGTGGTGGGATTAAATTATTTATTCATTGTTAATTTATTTATTTATGTATGTGCAAATGACCTAGCTGCTGCAGGTGCTGAGGAGTTTCTGAAAAGGCCCAGTTTTAGAGCCAAGGCTAGAATATTGGTCCATTTAACTCATTCTTTTCCTTAAGGCGATCAAACAGTGACTTTTATCTAGGAGATAGAGGAGGAAAACCATATGTGTACTGGGAATGATGCGGGGTCTGAGCAGCACTAAGTACCCAAGTATTCCAGTCTCATTCAAGAATGCTGTGCAGTTTAATGTCCAGCAAATTAGCAAATGAATGCTTATGTCAATATGTGAAAAATCCCTAGTTGGTTTAAACAGATAAAAAGCCTCTTGGGAAATGGCAGAAAATGCAGGCTTTCTCTCCCTGTCTTTTTTAAAGAAAGAAAGAGAAACGGTACTTACTAAGTTTTCCCCCAACTTACACAAAGTTGCAGAAAACAACAACAGTTTACATGGATGCTGGATCTTACATATACATGAAATATTCCCAATGCTGCTACTGCAAAAATACAAGAAGTTTTTGCCAGGCACTCTTTGAATCACATACTTGCTATTCTGAAGAAAACAGTTAAAATCTGGGACAGCTACAGAGCCTGTTAGATGCCATCCTGCTACCCCTCTCTTAAAGATACAGGAGGTCAAAAGCCCTGGAGAGGGTCCGTCTTTACATTTTGCCCTGATTTATAAAATCAATCTTGATGATGAAATCCACAAACACCTCTTGCTTTTCCTTCTCCAAATTTAACCATTAATAGGAAAGGGTAAAAATTGTCATGTTTCCCTTGACCCAGCAGAGCAAAGCCACAGTGGGGTCTCTGTGTACGACATGACCCTGGGGAAAAAAGGAACACAAGATCTCAGCATGGGGGTTGGAGGCAAGAAGTCACATATATCGAAAATGACAGTGTCACGTCAGTTAACACCATGTGATAAGGGAGTCTTGCTGGGTTTTACGTCCTTCTGCAGAGATACGCTTGAAGGTTGGCTGGTAAGGAAGATTTGTCATTAAATCCAGAAAGGGGTTGGATATATTTGGGCAGGACAGATCATAATGAATTATCTTTCTTCAGGACAAGCATCAGTAGCTATGCTGGGGATAGTAAAACTCGCCCACAAGATGAATGGAAACCTACATATCTTGAAACCAGGTTTATGCAGAATGCCATCTTACCTACTTCTGCTTCGCCCATGATATTTGCCTCCTCTTGGCCATTCTTAGGCCCTCTTCTCAAAACCAGTGTTCTTTATGTCATTTTGGAGTAAGGACTACTGAAGAGAAACATAGAAGGCATTTTAAAGAACAAATGTCTTTAATAATCCACATTTAAAACATTACCTCAAATTAAAAGTTCAAAGAGAGAATTTCCCAGGCCATGCAGAAAAACACAGTTCATGCAGAAAGTCTGCCTCCTCCCTGGCGCCAAAAAGTTCTCCTTTCTCCCTTAATGTGCGAGGATGAATTTGGTCAATATGAATGCCAGCATGTCACTAATATGCTACCACTTACCTTCTGCAGCCCACTGAGAGCTGTGGCAGACACTAACCAGGGAGCCTCCTGAGCTATGGTCTTACTCCATGGGCTGTCAGGGTGCCTTTTAAGAATGGCAGGAGCCAAAAGCAGAGTTATACAGCACTGAGAGCTCAGTCGTCTCAGGAACGAGCAGCACAGGCCAGACTTCTTGCTCATCATTTCAAATGGGTGGAGTCCCAGCTCGTAAAAGAAATGCTTGTTATCAGTATGCAAGGGCATGATCTATGCTATGTACTACTGAGTTTCAAGATTATTCAATTCACCTTCTGTGTTGTCTCTGACTTCAGCTATATTGAAAGTGTTTCTTAGTTTTATCTCATGGGCAAATTTCACCACCACCTGCCTGCTTTTGGGGTCAAAGTTGTTACATAAAATATTAAAGCTAAAGCTTTGAGGAATTTCCATGAGCAGTATGATACTGTCAATATGATGTTCTCTCACCTATCTCCTCACCTATTCATTTGCCGATTTCTCTCCCACTCTTTCCAGCTTCAGAGTTCACTTTCCAAATTGTAGGGAACAAAATGCTTTTTTTTTTTTGCTGATAATTAAGCTGTTTTGCTTAATGTCTCACAGATGTTTTACACAGACAAATCAAACTGGCTGTGAGTCTTTCTTCTGTTGGAGAAACAGGCTGGCTAATGACAGAAGTGAAAAGAGATGCCTCAAGGCAGGATGGAAATACAGGATTGCTTTCCGCAGGCAGGGATCAGTGCAGGAGCAGGAGGAGGAGAAGAGTAAAACCTAGCTTAAACTGTCCTAGCACTCATCAGTACATTTTGCCAAAGGATGCCCAGGAGACCTTCCCCTTTGCTCTGTGCATGTGCAATTGCCCTCGGAACACACAGCAGCCATTCATTAATGTTTTCTGGCATCTGGTAGCCCAGACTGCTTCATGAAGCAGTGGTACAGTAGATTACAAAGACACCAGATTGGTAGGTCTAAGAAATGAAATATTGGCAAACTAGAAGAGGGAGACCCTGCTACATCTGGAGCTCTGCACAGTTACATGGGCAAAGAGCTGAATTCACACAAACCAACTCCAACAGAAGATTCTTCCAGGAACTTCAAGAATCTGAAGCTTAGCCTTGAATGGGATCCCATCAACTAATGCCCATATTGTCATTACCTACCAAGCCCTATTGGATGTGGTTGCAAACTACGGGATATAAAATTACCAGGGGTTTCCGTAGCCTTTCACGTGGACTACAAGATTGAGCCGAAAGTAGAGATCTCGTATTGCTTACTGTTACTAAATTCTGGCTTCTCTATCATTTTGGGTTTGTTTCAGTGTCCTGTTGTTAAAATAACTCTTTCACTTCAGAGACTGTGTGGACAAGTACATAGGATGCTAAAGCTTATAGTTAGAAAGGCTGTGCTCTAGTCCCGTCTTTGCAGTGGCACTTAAGGCAGGCACAGCTTCTGCCTCTATTTTCATAGAATCACAGAACCATAGAATGGTTACGGTTGGAAGGGACCTCAAAGATCATCTAGTTCCAACCCCCCTGCCATGGGCAGGGACACCCTCCACTAGACCACGTTGCCCAAAGCCTCATCCAACCTGGTCTTAAACACTTCCAGGGAGGGGACATCCACAACCTCTCTGGGCAACCTGTTCCAGTGCCTCACCACTCTAACAGTAAAGAATTTCTTTCTAACATCTAATCTAAATCGACCCTCCTTCAGCTTAAAGCCATTACCCCTTGTCCTGTCACTACACTCCCTCATAAACAGTCCCTCACCAGCTTTCCTGTAGGCCCCTTCAGGTACTGGTAAGCTGCAATTAGATCTCCCCGGAGTCTTCTCTTCTCCAAGCTGAACAATCCCAACTCTCTCAGCCTGTCCTCATAGGAGAGGTGCTCCAGCCCTCTGATCAGCTTCGTGGCCCTCCTCTGGACTCTCTCCAACAGCTCCATGTCTCTCCTGTACTGGGGCCCCCAGAGCTGGACGCAGTACTCCAGGTGGGGTCTCACAAGAGCAGAGTAGAGGGGCAGGATCACCTCCCTCGACCTGCTGGTCACACCTCTTCTGATGCAGCCCAGGACAGGGTTGGCTTTCTGGGCTGCAAGCGCACACTGCCGGCTCATGTTGAGCTTCTCATCAATCAACACCCCCAAGTCCTTCTCCTCGGGGCTGCTCTCAATCCATTCCTCGCCCAGCCTGTAGTCGTGCTTGGGATTGTGCAGGACGACCCACGTGCAGGACCTTGCACTTGGTCTTGTTGAACTTCATGCGGTTCACACGGGCCCACCTCTCCAGCCTGTCAAGGTCTCTCTGGATGACATCCCTTCCCTCCAGCGTGTCGACCCCACCACACAGCTTGGTGTCGTTGGCAAACTTGCTGAGGGTGCGCTCAATCCCATTGTCCATGTCGCCGACAAAGATGTTGAACAGTGCTGGTCCCAGTACCGACCCCTGAGGAACACCACTCGTCACCGTTCTCCACTTGGACATTGAGCCATTGACCACAACTGTTTGAGTGCAACCATCCAGCCAATTCCTTATCCACCGAGTGGTCCATCCATCGAATCCATGTCTTTCCAATTTAGAGACAAGAATGTCATGCGGGACAGTGTCAAATGCCTTGCACAAGTCCAGGTAGATGACGTCAGTTGCCCTTCATGTATGTAAATCAGAGACCAGAGCATCTATTGCTCTTGTATTTATGAGGTATCACAGCTTATTATTAAGTAATTCCCTTATTTGTTTTCTTAATTCTAACACTGCTGTTGGTTTAAGATTTGTATCCACAAAGCCATTCTGCCTAGAGCTTCTCAACATTCCCCAGTTCAGGCAGCCAAGCTGTTGAAATCCCTTGCATTTTTACAGCACAGAAGGTAAAGGATGGTACCAGAGATTTTCTCAGCTGGATTTCACAGTAGCCTTCAAGGAAGAGGCAGTGAAAGTCATACATGGGGATATTTGTTTGTAAGCTTGAAGTAAAGTTAATTAAACATCCACAGATATTAGAAACCTTTCAGAAAAGGAAAAATAGAAAAGGAACTTCAGCAGCCAGGAAGTGGCATGAGAAAATCAGACTCTTCTCTGAGCTGGAGGGAGGCAGTTCAAGTAGGCTGCAGGGCAGTCCTGTCGCCAAGTTCAAGGTGCAGCAGCTATAGCCTAGACAGACCTCTGGGATGTTTGAGTTTTACAAATAATAGACTTCACTATGCAAACAGGTGTAAAGTCACTGTGAAATTAGCGGGCTATTTCTCTATTCAGCTAAGTGCAGGGATGTTTACACCTCCTGAAAGGAGAAAAAAAAAACCAAAAAACAAAACAGCCATAGACTAAGTGATAAGTGAGACAAAACAGAAAGTTATGCCACTTTAAGCATCAAATAAAAATTTTGTCTGACAAAAAACTTTTCCAAACAGATCCACAGATTTTACTGAAGCACAAGGATTTTTTTCTTAATAAGAAGCAGACAAAATCCATTTAAATGGATGATAACTATCGTTATAACAGTTTTCAGCAGAAAGGCTAAAGGTAAACAGGGACAAAAAGCAGAAGATCATAAAATGAGATGTGCAAAAGCAGGACATTGTTAAGAAAGATGTTATTAAAAAATTCCCATCAAAGCTGAACAGATAGTTTGCACTAATAAATACATCACTAAATGACCCAAAGAATCCTCCTTGGAGCAGAGGAAGTTTGGCTTGGCTGATCAGACACTCAGCAAGACAAACACTAAGGCAGCAAGTGCAATGCAAATCTGCCCTTTCGGGTCTGGTCCATGAAGATGGTTGCTACCCCACAAGTGTTTTCAAGTACACTTTGCATTTTCCCTACCACTCAAAATGTGCAAGCACTACTCACTGAAACACTGAGTTAGTCCCCAGCTTCAAAAGTCGGAGGGTCTGAGACACTAGAGCATTCAGAAGTAGCAACATAGCCCTTCCCTGAAACACCTGCTCTGCTTAAGTCATAAGAAGTACAACATTTCTGGATTTTTTTCAAATATTACAACATTAAACAACCTTAAATACGTTTATCAGGAGGAAGGATGAAGTTTTAATATATTTACTGGGTGGCTGTTCACATATATACAGTATATATTCTTCTGAACAGTGTCTGAGATAATAGATAAAATACATACAGCAGGGAGAAGTTCAGACACCCAGCAGCTCGGCCCTATTTAGGTGTCTTCAGGAAATTAAACTAGGAATTAGAAAGCTGTTTGGCTGGCACACATGCATATTGCAGCCTTCCTCTCAAAGAATTTCCCAGTGGTCCTACAGAATTTGGTTTGATTCACTTTAAGGGTAAGACATGGAGTCACAGAAGCAGGAATTATTTTGCTGGATATCACCAGAACAGAGGCCTCTTAAAAAGTCTAAAGAAGTAATATTATTCTATAGAGACTCTGCCCCTTCCAGAGACAATATACATATTGTTTCTTATACTTCTATATGGGATAAGTATATGAAAATACAATTTATATACAATCAAACACATTACCGATTAGAACATTTCATGTTGATTAGGAGCTGCCAAGGAAAAAAAAAAACCAACAAAATTTCTAGACTAATTTTTTAAAATCTCACAATAGGCTACTAAGTGAAGGTAAACAGCTTCACAAAGTCTTGCCAACTGCTGAGATGCTGTTGTTGCCAACATCCAAGAGTTAATTTAAAGTCAAGCGTAAATACACAGCAAGGTGTTTTGCCCGATTCAGAAAGATGGACTAACTGCTTCAAGACTTTTGCCTAGAACCATTGCCATTTTTGACTCTTTTTTCATGAGATATCCCATCTAGAAAATGCAGAAAAAAGTACTAATATAGCGGGTATGACACTACATATCCCTGGGATGGAGAACATTTCCTTATCCTTCTTTACAGAAACACAGGAAGTCATAGGGGTAATTTGAAACCACGTTAGAAAACCAGCATGAAATTATGAAATGAAAATGAAAAAAATATTTTATAGACCTCAACTGCTCTTGGTCTACTGGCAATTCATGTGAAAGTGTCTGAAAACTAGAAACAGAAACTAACTAGTTTATTAGTGTATTCATGGCACATTAAATCAAAGGTTGCTGGTGAAAATTAATTTCTATTTTTAAAGAACTGTCCAGTTATAATAACCTGATTGTTACCAGCCACAGAGAAATTGGAGCAATTCCTAAATACCTAATTCTCAACTGTATGAGCTGGTGAAACTGTCCAAAGGTAGCGATGGCATTATGTGTGAGATGTACACTATGTACTCTTGGCCCTGAGTGATTCTAGCTGTAACGCATCGACTGCTGAGGCAACTGACTTTAGTACAGTCAGGCACCCAAGTGCAACTGTCTGTGCCTTGGGTACCAGGGCACCAACGGCAATGAGAGCAATAGTAAGGTGGTTGGAACACCAGCAAGAGGGAGGTTGCAGGCTTATCTTCCCATGGACTGTCACTGCTAAGATTCCTTGGTCTGCAATTTCTTCAGCCCTCCAGGCTGATGCAGATTTATATGAGAGTAAGATGAAGCAAATTATGAATAGAAGGATTATGAAAAAGGCCCATACCAACATCCCATTTACAATATGACTGCTTCAAACCTTTGGGGAGACTCAAATCAAAACTGGTTTTACCTGGACCAAAACTAGATCAGAACGCCCTGAGATGTGCACCGGTCAGGTCCAACTGGGACATAGCACTTCACATGCCTCTACATTTCACTGGCAGTAAAAAGGGTAAGGATTGAAGACACACTGGAAAATGGGAAGATCTATTGTGTTTCTATTTTTGTAACAAACTTGCTTGGCATGCGCTGCTGACCACTGCTTGTGCATCCACGTGCTGTTGGCTGACAGCTCAGGAATGCAAGCAGGCCAGGGCAGCTCAAGCAGGACGTCAGCTCCAGTGGCTGTGCCAGACAGCTCTAGCAGAGGCTGTGCTATAATAATTGTGCTATAGGCTGGAATGAGATTGCTTTTGCGCACTTATTTCCAGCTTAGCTTGGCTCATGTCACTTGGGCATGTCACATACCTGAGGATGGAGGCCGGACCCTTCTGTTTGCCCCTTAATGTCCCATTAAGATTGGACTTAAACCAGTTTGGGTTTAAAACATCTTACAGCAGCCTTAAGTCTGTCTTAAAGTTTCATCAGCTGGAAGAGCTCTCCCTCCTCCTTTTCCACCCCCCAGTCTCACCAGGCAACTCTCCAAAACAAGGGTCACCAGAGTTCCCCCAGCCACTGCCAGCTGCCTCCCCCTCTCTCTCTGCTCCGCAGCGTACAGCGAATAGACGCACCAAGCACAAGCAGTTTGCCCACCAAAGATTTCTCTGCAGAGAGGGGATATCCAGATGCAAACTAGGGTGGCTTTCCAGATGTTTACCAATTCAAGATCTACCCTACTACATGGACAGAACAGCGAAGGTGGGGAAGAAGTTTCAGTAGCAGAAAACTTAAGGTTAAATGTAAGTGCACTGAATGGGCAGTGAAATGGACTCTTGTTTAAGGTTATCCTCAGGCATGAGCTGGTTGAAATATGAACACTGGTAATGTCAACGCCAGGAAATTTGGCAGGGGAAAGCATTGCTGCCCCAAGTGCCGGACTTCTACCAGAGCTCCCATCCTTTGAGCTGCCTGAACCGCACAGAGTTTCATCTGCTGCTTAAAGCACCCACAGCCATCTCACAGAAATCATGTCCCACTGTATCTGACAGCATCTCCAACTTTTTCCTGCACTTCTCCAATAATCCAACTAACCAAAAAGAAGGGAAAAAAAACCCAAACCAACCAGCAAACCAACAAAAAATCTCAACTAAGCCCCCACCCCAAAACACCTCGGATGTTTTTTCTGATTTCACAAAGAAGAACATATCAGCAGGTGTAAAACAATCTCCTTCCTCCTCTCACTCCTCAGCCCCCGCGGTTTGGGGCAGGGGTGACCGGCGGGCCCGGGGTTTGCGTGGGGCCGGGCTCCGTGCAGCTGGAGCGGGGACGCTGCGCCCTCTGCAGCCCCCGCGGCAACAGCGACGTCGGGGTGCGGCGCCGCTCCGGCACCGGCGACAGAGCAAACCCTTCTGCAGGCAGCTGCGGCTGCCACCGCTTACCCTGTTGCTGCTGTGCCGTGGCTCAGAGAGGGGCGATAAGGAAGCGATAGTTTCGTCCGAAACGTTTCTGCTTCTCTCCCGCAAAAATGACTGAGTGGGAGGTTGCTATGTCAGCCCATCCACAAAAACCAGCCTTTTGGGTTTTGTTCCACCACAGGTAACTACTATAAGGTGACTGCATAACATGTCCTTCCGCTGTCAAAAAAAATTCAAAAGAAATGTCACAAAACCAAATTTTGATCTAAAACTCATCACAAACTTTTGGAGGAATAAGAAAGAAGCCAAGCCACGGATTTGAAATCTATTTGCTCAAGAAACCTCTGCTGAAAGACATCCTCCGGTTTTCTGTCAGGCCCTGTATTTCCACCTCGTTTTACAGCTGCTGTGACTGAGGTCAAGTGATATGTCACTCTGTCAGATCACACAGGGAGTCAGTGGCTCTTCCCGGATTAGAACGATTCCACATGGCCCTCTGAAAAGATTTGTAACAAATGTCAGCGCTGACCGTTCACTGTTTAAAGCATATGTTTAAAGCTCTTAGACATCTCAGTCAAAAGGTATTGTAAATAAAGGGACAAAGCTAGTAAACGCTTCACTGTGGAGTTTTAATAATGGCAAACCAGAATCTAGCAGGGATAAAAACCCCCTAAAACAGGTCACCTTCAGCAGGGAATATGTGCTCTGTTTTGGAGCATTCCAACGCCAAGAAAGGATTTTGGTTTTTTTTCCTCCAGTAGTAATCAAAATGGCCAAGATGCTACTGGCTCAGCACAGGCTGGTAAGGTCACAGTGCCAGAGGGCAAGAAATAACTTGAATATAACTTTCTCTTTCTTGCTTGTTAGCATTCCTGGCCATTACTTTCAGTATCTTTTTTTTTTTTTTTAATAAAAAAGGAAGCATGCTTGAAATGGTCATTCTGTTATGTACACCAGAGACTAAAATGCCTAACGCTGTGGTCTTGCCATAATCCTTTACTAATGTCATCAAAATACAAGAAATTTCCTTGCAGAAATCTTACACGTGTAGAGATTAAAAATTACTTTTAAGTGAAATCACAAGCTAATACACAACAGCATTCCTTTATAATATCATTTTAGCAAGAAATAAATATTCCAGCTATTTAGAAAAAGACCATCACAAGGCCCATAGATGACTCAGGTCCCACAAGAAACTTGTTTGAGGTTTAGAAGGAGTATAGAAGGAGTGTGACTAATGTGCTGGTGCTGTGAGCAGAACCTAAAAAGAAGCGAAGATAAAGCTGGAAAGACTAAAGTGAACTCCTCTATCAAAATCTCAAGACAGGTCAAACTAAGATAACATCAACAGATGTGCATAACACGAAATCTTCATCACACTGTGGTGAAATCTTGCCATACTGTCATTCCCCTTGTGCTTTCTAACAATCCCTTGGTCTCCCTGAGCTTCTCTCAGAAATATCAATCACAGTGTGCCTCTTGTCCCACTCTTCATGCCTGAAATGGTCTATGAAAAACATGGTTGTGAAGTAACCTGAGAACCTATTATTTACTTTAATACAGGGAAAGATGAGGGCAAAAGAAAAAATACCTTCAGACTGAACTTTTTTTATAAGTATTTACTGAAAAAGCCAAACGCTGCCAAAGCTTGCAGAGATTTGCACCTTATACACTCAAGGAAATGTTTATTCCTTAGAAATGTCTTTGTTTTAAGGTGAGCAATATACCTAAAAAGGCAGTGGGCATTTTAACACTTAGGGTTTTGGCTATCCTACCCAGTAATAGGCCAATGGACTGCAATACGCATGGTCCTCTCATAAGGGACCTTCTCTTTTTTTGGGCAGAGGGTCATTGAATCAGATGAGCAAGAGGAGGCAATGAAGGGTCTGTCTGTATAAATGCACTGGATTTGGTGATGGATCCTGGCTGTACGATGGGCTGCCCTTCACTGCAGCTGGCTCCCTTCCAATTTTACCAATAAAATTTGCAGAAGTTACTACATTGCACAGCTTTAGCCTCAGCTTCATGCTCATCCCATTGAAGTGGTGACAACTCTGGAATCATAAAGAAGCCAATGTCAGCTTGTAAAGTGCTGCCAGAGGTGAAGGGAGAGGCAAGGAGCAGCCCAGGAAAGAAGCCCTAAAACTGCAATTGGATTTCTTGTGGATCCTTGTGTTCTGGATTTTTTCTCCTTTTGGTCTGCAAAGTCTTTTTCCCATAATCCAGCATTGCATATCTTTTTCTGTCTAGGCTTTGCACTGATCCATGAAGTATGTGATATGGTGATGGAGTTTTATTTTAGTTCCTTTGTAAACTGCGAAGAGCAAGTTTAGATGGTAAAGTGTTTAAATTACAAGCCTTCTCACACATTCCAATTAAGCAAGCAGGACTTGCTGTAGAAAAGAAACCCACAGCTGTGCCATTGCTGTTTCCTGATGCTATCCCATCAACAGGCTCCTTTGAGGCAAAAATACTCCCATAGTGCCTTCAGATTTTGCCATCTTTTCTTACTTTGCATAATACCTTTCTTCATAAATGGTCCATAATAACATCAAAACTGGCAGAATTAGGCCCAAGATACTAATACCATGGCTATAAACATCCCATCAAAGAGCATACAACTTCCAAGTACCGGACCAGTGATGAACATGACCAATGCACCTGTGGTTTGTTATAAGCAACTGAAAATGTTGCCAAATGTCTTTTTCTCTTCACACTGTCAGTTTATAAATCAGAGGGTAAATTTGCTATATGCCTTGAAAATGCCAAAAGGCCACTAAATAAATATTGTATTAGCTGATAATGCCTGGGTTTGGGCTGGATTTGGGATACTTCCTGCTACTTGAAACCTCTCAGTGGCCCAGGACCTTGTCTGCATTAGCTGAAGACTTTCGTAGAGCTGTTTGGTTGCACAAGTCATTACTGGGTAAGACATTTAATACAGCTGATGTGCTTCATACAAAGGGAGTACTGCATGGAAGTCACAAAGGTAACTGATTACAAAAGGCATCTGATAGCACTTACAGATCAATTCTCCTTTATGCACAGACTTGCAAGTCACCACTACCTATGGAAACAAACT